>NC_141213.1:3217500-3922500 GCF_054491065.1 Syngnathus leptorhynchus
TCAAAAATTTGGGGAAATACAAACAAATTGAAGTCACTCAATATCAATTTTGAAATAAATACTGATTTTTCCTCAAGTGATATGTCCTCATCACTCCCCCCCCCTCCTCCCGCCCCCTCTTGTGACATCTTGCTTTTCATATCCATTAGAAGCTGAAGGACTCGCTAGGGTAACACAAGGAACAGGTCAGAGAAATTCTCCAGCCGACCCCAGACAGCAACGCAATTTGCTTTTGTGTCCGCAGAGCACCGAAACCTGCGGGAGGGACGACGGACATTAAACAGACTAACTCAGGCACCACCACTCAGGTCTGCACGGATTCAAAGGCTGTCGTCCAGGAGCTGACCCCCCCCCCCCTCCCTCCCTCCCTCTCTTTTTTTTCTCTCTTGGGAACACAGCCCAATACCCCCCCCCCCCCCCGCCTGAGCCCGCAATGTAACTAATCCGCCCCTCCCACACACACCCGAGCTTTTCCTTTCCCTTTCCCCCCACGATGGCCACTGTATCCTGCATAACCTGTCAACATGCAATAGGGTGGATGTGCACCATGAAGCAAGCGACTAAACCCCCCCCCCCATTACCCGAGTCTATGTGAAGACAACACTATCTCCACACATTAGTGACCCGTTGCGTCTCGGTTTCGCATAATAAGAAGAATCAAAGCGATATGCATGGTCCTGTATTAATTGAAGGGATGTCCAACGTTCCCAACGGATTCATATTTGTCGGTATGGTTAACACAAATATGTACATCATGGCATTAAACGACAAAAAAAAGAAACATTTTAGACGAGCGAAAACCTGTAGCTTCTTTGTTTCGGGGCTTTCTGTTTCTTTTATTCTGTTCTTAATCTAACAATGCTTGAGTACTGTATTTAAAATTAACCAATGCCAGTGCTGTGAAAGTTCTAGTCGTTGTCTTCATATATAGTCAGTCACCTAGCTTACCTTGTATGCTGACGTACAAAAAAAAAACAAAAAAAAAGTTCATCTATCTATATGAACGTGTATGAATTGCAAGAGTATCATATTCTGAAAGTGAACATAACTTAATTTTTTTTCATGCGGACAAAAGTGGCGAGACGCGAAGGTCGGACTGTCCGTCTGTCCCGTTTGAACTTGTCCCGCCCACTTGCCCGTCCGCCAGCCAGCCCGCCCGCCCGCCACCGTTTCGTCGATCACATCTACGCCCATTGTGTGTGTCTCGTTGACCCGTCGCAACATCGACTGAGTGCTTTTTATTGCCGGTGTCGGTACGAGATTGTTGAGAACGACGTGACTTCAGTGTTTGTTTTTGTTGTTGGAATGCAGTAAAAACACCTCAGTTCATGTGGACAAACATGTCCGTGTCTTCTTTTGCCTCAAAATTAAAAATTCAGTACAAGTGCAGGGGCGGATCTATTCTAATCAGATCGTGGGCCGTGGGACACCCCAAAAGTCAGGAAATTATTTGCCTCATCACCTTTAACCAAAAACTGTAATGTAGCATTTTTTTCTAAATAACTATATTACATAAAGATTTTTTTTTTTTTTTTCAAGCCCAAAATGTTCCTTTTTTTTCTATGCTGCTAACCTTCCAATCTTCCTTCCATTGATCTCCAATGATTCCATATGCACATAACCTGTGCATTCCCCTCACCTGTTTGCCGGCGTGGCACCTGCGCCGCCTTTCGCCGCTCCTTCTCGGTCGGATGGAGAAGCAAAAGGAAGGGGGAGGGTTCTTAATTCAGCCACGCTGACTAATGGACTCAGCTGGCAGCTACATCTGCTAGCCATTGAGTAGCGCCAAGGCTGTTCACACGCATTAGTGGCACATCTCTATTCCAGAAGCTTGATCATGCACTGGCAGAGCTGCTTTAGGCCATGTTTAGGTCCCAGATGAATCGCCTGGCTCAGAGGAGCCAAGATAGGAAGTGAACCTCCATGCTTAGAAGAGAAAGAAAATCAATGCGGCAGCGGAGCAATACCAATGTTGGGATCATCGATTTTTTTTTTCTCCCAACTGAATCCTTATATGCCTCTTAATTAGTGGCGGCAGGATGAAAGAATGAGAGGAATCCAATAGATGCCCACAGAAAAAAAAAACAATTCTGCCTTTAAGGATTTACACTGTACAAAATATATTGATAATATATTGACCAGTTCTCCAGTGGTTCTCTCTCCTTATTAGAATTCATTTCAAGCATCCTCCTCATCCAGTGATGTCGATCGGAGCTCAAGGTGGGTGGCACAGATGCTTTATTTGATTTTGCTTAGCTCATCTGAACCAGTGATTTTGTCAACCTGATCATTTCCTATTGTGTTTCCTAACAAAAGCCAACTCATACCCCGCCAGGCCGACACCCAATTTTGACTCAGTCGGTGTCCAACACGGGCGGGGTTAGAACACAAAGGGAATCAGAGAAGATGGAAGTTTTCTTGACGGGTGAGTCACCCCGTTCGGAGAAAGCACACCAGCCCGTCATACAATTTGTAATGTAGAAGGAAAAAAAAAAAAAACTGAAACACCACGTTGTAATAATCTAAATCACTTTATTAATTTAAGTTAGGTAGAGACACTAAACATCGGAACCACACTTTGCTTTGCTATGGAGCAGTCTTCAGAAAACGGAAAAAAAAAAAAAATAGGTCATACTGTCAAACAAAAATAAAAAAAAAAAGGCAAAAATAACAAAGAGGTAGAGAATCGAGGCTCATCGCCATGACTGAAGGAATGACGCCTACGGGAATGTCTTTTAAAACCGAGTCTTCCCCATATTGCAAATTTCCATACATGACACACAATATAGGGAGACGCTCATTTGGGTTACTTGGCTACTACCGACATTTACAACACATTTTCAACGGGACAAATTGACAGCACAGTGTTACCTTTTTTTTTCTTTAAAGGGGGTGAAGAAAAAAAAAATATTTTAATACATTTCCCACCAGCGGTCATCTAGTAACAGATACAACTACACCATGAACATATACATTCTCCATTTTGAGAGCTGATTGGACTGTTTGAACAAGGGCAGGGGGGGGGCTTCCTTTTTAAATATGTCTTAACGTGAGTTGGCAGTGTAGAGAAAGCTTAGAAAAATTACAGTGCAGGTCTACAAAAAAGAAAAGTGAAAAAAAAAGAAACGTTTGTTGTTTTTACTGTCTGTACAGTAACATACTGTATATTTTCCACAATGACACTAGATAAGGCTGGTGACTAAATAGTTAATTATTGGATACCGCTTCAAAACTAGTGACACAGTATATAGATGTCTCTTTAAAAAATAAAAAAATAAAACACACACACGCATAAAAACAACAAATAAATCCATTGTGTAGTACACAGCTTTCTTTGTCCCAGAGGAACAATATGGTAAACCTTGGCATTTGCTCAATGCAAGTGCACCAGTCTAGATTCAGTCTTTCCGCTTTGCCGCCATCCCCCCCCCCCCCCCCCCCCCCTCCCCTCAGTGGTCATTTCCTCGTGCATGATTATGCGCTCCCGTCCCTTGTTCATGTTACGGCCGGCGCCCCCTAGATCCCGTTCTTGGCCTCGTTGTTGTTCATGGCCTCCTTCCGCTGGGCCAGGAAAGGGTACATGCACTTGTCGGCACCCAGGAAGCGGTACATGCACACGATGGCCTCGAAGGGCAGGATGCTGCACGGGGCGGGACAGGCGGTTAGCGCTGACTGACTTTTGTGGGCGGTGACCGAGAGGGCGGGGCTTACCTTTTCATGAAGTTGACCATGTAGACGATGCGAGGCGTGCAGATCATGGGCTGGTCGGTGAGAATGGCGCGCATGGCCTGCTTGACGCAGAATTCGGGCTTCAAGGGAGGCAGAAAGGGTTCGATCTCCTTCCTGAGTGGAGAAGGTCAAAGGTTAACCCTCCCCTAAACCGAGATTGCTTAACATGTACAGTATGCTCTTTATTTCATTAGGAAGTTGATTCCCTGCTGAGTGAGGAAAAGAGGGGGGGGCGGAGCTTATTGAGCCAGGTGCACCAACTGGCAAGGCTCCGCTGGGAAAGTGTCACGCTCTCTCTTTCGGCAACAACGAGGAACAAAAGAGGCGAGTCTGACCGCGACTTTGAAGATCAAATGCTATTAGTCAGCCATTTTTTTTATTGGGTGAAAATCAGTGAGCGCAAACTCTTGCCAGGTGCACCAGAAAAAAAAAAAGAAAAAAAAAAGAAGACTTGCCTTATTCTGCAGCCTTTGAACATGCCCGTGTCCACCAGGTAAGGACACACCAGCGTCATGTTGATACCGTCCTTCTCCGAGGCCTTCAGTTCGTGGCTCAGCGACTCGTGGAAGCCGATGGCGCCGAATTTACTGGCGCAGTAATCCTGGAGAGGTCAAAACAAAATCTGTCAGGTTAGCACTGAGCCCACACGCACACACGCAACAATCTCAAAGTTATTTTTCTGTTTCTTAATGTCACGTTTTTAAGGTGGTTGGATGTTTTCCCCCCAAAAAAATTCAAAGTGCTCCACGGAATAAAAAAGCCCAGAGTTTTTCCGTGGAAATTGGCAGTGGCATGAATACAGAGTAAGTCGTGATGAAGATGTCTCCGTCGCTCGGGGAGCTGTCAGCTCATTCTGGAGCGCCCCCCCCCCTCCACAATTTAACGGGGGGGGTTGTCAGCGTCGTCTTGGATTTGGCGTTAAAAGCATTGTGTTTTGTTTTGGCTTTTTTCAGGATGGTGGGAACCATGAATGTGCATGTGCTGTGTTGTGATACTAACCTCCACTCCAGCTGTGCTGAACAAACCCAAGGAGCTGGCAACCGTCACAATATGGCCGTGGTTCAGCTCCAGCATCTTGGGGAGAAACGCCTTGGTGGTCTGCGGGTGAGGAGAGGAGGAAGGAGGGGGGGGGGGGGGCACAGAGGACAGCGGAAAATAAAGTAAGTTCACTTGTGCCAAAGCCCTTTGATCGGTCTTTTTTTTTTTTTTTTTCTTCACATTTCTCCATGGTTACGCACAAAGAGGCGTCTGAATTCATAAGAGGCATAAAAATGAATTGAAGAGTGGAATGTGAAAAAAAGTTTCTTTTTGGCAGGTGTGAAAAGAAAAGAGTGGGAGGTGTCAGCCCACCTCCTGTGCCCCTCCCTTCAGGTATTCACTGGATGAGCAGGTATGTAATGTGATGTGTGTGATCTTTTCCCACACAAATCTCTCATGAGCATTGTTGAGGACGGCCACTAAAGAGCTGGCGACAGCGCCAATCACAAAACGATTCATGATTAAAGTCAGCCTACCCAATTTAAACCCCATAATTCAATGAAACAATCTATTTTTAAATATTAATTAATGATCGGTACGGCTTATGCTAATTTCACTCCCTAAAAAAAAAAAATCACAAGGTTTTTAATTTATGTTCTCGCCCCCCAGTGGCCATGAGAAGAAATGCAGGCACGCAAACTAATGCACTTTTGCCGTGTGCACGTGACTGCAAGAAAAGGATTAGGTTATGGATCAACCCTTAAGGGCCTAACTTCCATCCTGGGGACCCAAGGGGGGCCAATCGGCAGGTGTGACACATCACGGGAACTGACCAATCATTCTCCCGGCAGGGTATCGGAAAAACAACCGGCGGGCCTTTTGTTGGGCGCCATGCTGCGTCATTGTAGCAGCTTTTGACTCGAAGTTTGCTGCAAAGTAAAAATCTAATCATTAGAATAGATTTATCCTAGTTTGCATGCAGAGGATCTATTCATTTGCATGCCACTATATTTCCAGTAAGTCTGGCTTCTTATAAAAAGTTAGAGTTTTATGGCAGGGGGGAGTCTTGCAGGGAAAAAAAATGTACCTTCTCTGTAAACAGAACCAGAGGGAGCGTGGTACCAGATAGCAGCACACTTGCGAAGGGGGAGGGAAGGCCTTGTTAAAGCTGCGTCAGAGCATCTGCGGGCGTCTCGGTTCATTTTTTTTTTTTTTTTTGCCAGGTAATGAAACTTGGAAGCAATAAAAAAGGAGGATTTAACCGTTTTGGATGGCTCTACGGCCAGGTAAAAGCGCTTTGGATTGGCCTCCAGACATCTGCACTTTTCCAAGAAATAAATTTGAAGCTGCTAATCGAAACGCCAAGGGGGGCGAGGGGGTTGCGTGCGAGCCAGAAACGGCGGCGGATGAGGGAGGATGTTGCGTGCAAATGAAGCATTAACTTAAGATATGTCCTGATGCGACTTGAGCCAAACTTTCTCACTCCCACTGTAAACGTTCAGAAAGCAAAGGGATGGATCGCTCTGGCAGGAGATTCCCCGACGTGAGCCAACACTGCGAACACTTTCTGTAAAATTCATCAACCCCCCCTCGCTAATTGCCGAGGATACGTTCCAGACCCGCCGCTATTGAAGTATGAAATCGGAAAAGCCGTATACTGTAGGCTCATCCCCATGTTCTAAAAACGGCCGTCCCGCCTCTCCATGGCAGCTCCCGGCATGCGGCCGTGACCCCTGCCGACCTATCGGACACAAAATGTGTGAAGGCGACCGGGGGGCTCGTGTCTTACATCAGAGCGGGCCGTAATTGGGCCTCGGCGTTCCGCTAAATTACCCGCTGACACAGGCCTACGTGGAGTGGCCCCTGCCCCGCCGCTCCACCTAATTGCGGCGAGGGAGGGGAAGCGCTGGGGGTCCTTCACAAAAGCTTCCTGCACCTGGGATGTCAGGCCGCATTAGCGCCTCGCCGATACGAATATGAACAAAATATCGGGCCAGATGGTCTCTTAATTAAGCTAACTTCTCCAACGCTACGAAGCAGGAGATCCGACCGAAGGCAGATCGCGGAATCTGATTCACTAGCTGACGCTTCCGACTCCCATTCGCCGCTTCAATGTTTCGAGTGAATGCCTTTGACCAATGTCGGCAAATTCACGAGCAGGTATCAAGTAGTCACGTCTGGTTTTACACAGGTGCCTGAGGACCCCCACCCCGCCCACCCCTCCTCGATATATAAAACCAGTCAAGTAGGACCCTTCTGCCTGGCTGCCTCCATTCTCTGGCTACAGCAGGAATGCGGTCCGCGGAACTTGGCTCCTGTCGCCTGGCATCTCGTCAAGCGGATCCGCAGACAAGAAAGCAATTGTCAGATAAAGTGGGTCAATAGCAGCTTACCATTAGCCTCTCATCTCGCCCACCCCGCGGCCCGGTGCTGCCTCCTTGGCCCTGCTCTTTTCCCGCCACAACACTTAGGGCGTACGATTTGGGGGAAAGAAAAAAAATAACCATCTCGAGACGGCGAGGAGGGCTTCTGCTCAGTCCGACGTGTGAACCGTCTCGAATAAGAACGCCAAACACAACTGACATTACCCATATTATCTGGGCAATTGAAAGCATCCTCCCTACCTACCTACACATCCCATTATTTTTGTAACGCGGTGTGACAAGTATCGAAACTAATATTTGGACCAAAAAAAAAAAAAAAAGAGTTATCATCGGCGTCCTGGCTTGACGACTTTGCTCGTAAAAGGAAATTTCCTGCATCCTAAATCAGGCTGTCTCGGCTACTCTTTGACCCAGGGGGTGCCTTTTTAGGTGATGACCAAGTTGTAAACCCGCTGTCATGATTTTGTGAGACCCCTCGCCATGCGTTTAGACATAAACGTGTCAAGCTTCCAAATCTGAAAGCACATGGAATGATTTTTTCTATTTTCATTTTCTCCAAATTGGATTGGATAACATTTGCATGCAGCACGCGGCCATACCGCGTTGACGTAGGAAAGGGATGCTGCTGTCGTCTGAGCTCCATTAAAGCCCCTTGTGTTTTTAATGAACCACATCCTCCACTCGGGTTGTCTCCATTCATTAAGACCTTCTTTCATCAGGAGCGCACACACACGCAGGCACTTTTTGTGTATTTGTACTTGAAATCCAATTGACATGTTTTGCTCACAGATTTAATGGCCTTTGGAAAACAAAAATGCATTCGAGCCCTGTGATCCAAGTTGGACAAACAGGTACGTTCCGAAGTGCCAACTACTGTGAGAGCATTTAATTGTGAATCGCTGGCATTGACGGTTGAAAAATCTTAATTGATTGTTTTTACCAAAATAAATAATTTTAGGACCATTGGAATGAATAAAATGGCATCATCTCCGACTGAAGCCGTCTGAGACAAGAACAAGTCTGTGATTTAATTTCCCTCTGGTGGCATTCTAAAAATGCACAAACAACTATTCCTTGTTTATCATACAAGTACCAAAGCAAATTCGATTCTCTAGCCCGGCCCACGTGAGGGATCAGATTAATTGTTGGCATGCATGTCAAAATGGAAATCATTGTGGGAATGTTAGTTCATGGCTATAATCATTTTTTTTTGCGTGCGTGTATCACCTCACCCAAAAGTGCGCGTGGCAGTTGACCACCATGGTGCGCTCGATCAATTCATCGGGACATTCCAGGAGATGGTGACCCGACACCACACCGGCGTTGTTGATGAGTATGTCCACCTCGCCCACTTCTCGACGCACCTTCTCAGCTGTGGAGTACACGCTCTCGCGTTTGCCCACGTCGCACGCGTACGTGTAAACCTGGGGTTGGAATGGGGGCACTTCTTCAACGCCACCTAAAGTAGTCACAGTAAAAAAAAAAAAAAGTTGCACATAAGTTTTTCTGACAGGATTGGTCGATTTAGCATTTCTTTCATTTCCAGTGCATGAACATTATTTATGCAAAACGTACTATTTTAATTGCTGGATTTTAGTATAGTCTTTTTTTTCTTTGTGGCTAGAAATACAGAAATTTAATAATTGTAAAATTTTTGTGACACATGCCATCTAGTGTGGAGGAAATGCAAAATTAGGATTTTTGGCCTTGGCACAGTTGGCATTCAACTTGAATCCGCATCCAGTTGTAGGCGTCGTATGCAATTCACAGAATAAATCATCAAAGTAGTGGAATGTCAGACGAGTTAAGATTACATAACGTGCATGCATTTCAGCGTGCAATGCACGGAAAACACGTTTTCTAGTGCAAATGCGGAGGTCACGTGATTTAACATCATTTCTGCCAAGAAGAAATCAAATCCATTATGTATCCAAAAAAAATAAAAAATACCGGCATTAAATAACACCACATCACCCACCATCTTTGGAGGTCGGCGTGTCCACTTCGTGGTAAATCTGCCGCACCATCTCTGCCGTCTCCTCGTTGCTTTGGCTGTTAATGTCCCACAGCACCAGGATGGCTCTCCGCCGGGCGAACTCCTTGGCGAAGAGCCGCCCGAGGCCACTTCCAGCCCCGGTGATAACGCACACCTGTCCGGCCACGCTCTTCTCCTTAGGTCGCACCACCCACTTCGCCCCGGCTGTTACGAAAGCCCAAAGAACCTTCAGGATGACCACGAAGAACTCCGCGATGATCATCATCATGTTTGGACAGTTAAGTAAGCAAAACCAAAAAAATAAAAAATAAACGAGGGAGCGAACGCAAGGTTGACCACTCTTTATGTAAACCGGAGACCAGAAGACGGCGACTACTTCACGGACCTTAGCGATAATAGGAAACGAGAAGTATGAGCAAGGTAAAGTGCCAAAGAAGCGGAGAGAAGCCGACAAGTTGAATTCAAAGTTACAATGGCTGTCCACTTTGAGCGCACAAGCAGCACACTTCGAGGCTTCCTGCTCGCTTTCTCTGCTTCGTCTCATCCCGAAGCGCATCTGGGCTCGCTATTTATTCGGTCCTCCCATCAACACCGGACCCAATCGGACTCAGCCTTTGAGCGCCAGTTACAATGAATCTTTGACTCAACACTAATCACATGACTTTTGGAAAAAAAATATATATATATATTGATAAGTAATGGCGTCATCATTCTTATCTATCTGTTTATCTATCTATCTACCATGGTTATTCTGTTATTATAAATCTCAGACAAGAAAATCTAGTTCACAGACTTGTTTTGTAAATATTTCTCTCTTAGTATATTATTATCGAATCCCCGTGGTGGTTGACATCCACTAATTGGTTCATTGCGTATCGCGCAGCGTGAAAATTGGATCGATCACCCCATAAGGGGAAACGGCCACATTATTCCAACTGTCTACTTTGTGTATGCACTTGCCATTAAGATAATTGTCATTATCATTTAACGAGAACTGCAGAGTGTGGCCGGGACTAGAGAAATGTGCCCGCACTACTAGATGAGTGGCGCACCTGGAGCACGTTCAAAGTCCTCCTCTTTCTACTTTTTAAATTGTGCAACGGATTGCAGCACGCACGCTTGGGCCCTATGCGTGTGGTGGGTGTGTCAAGACTCCAAAGCTTAATTTTATTCACACAGTTACTTGAAAACCAAATACTCTTTAAGTGAAGGCATGTAGTCCAATGTCACTCGCCCTGCATGTATTCTGTTTGAAGAGCACCAGTTTGTTTAAGATAAATAGCATCTTGAACAAAAATGTTTCTGGTATGTTGGCAGAGCTCTAGATGTATAAAGTGAAAACAATTCTCTTAGAATTTGACAGTCAGGGCTTCGAATTTGCATAATCTTAAAATTGTTGAAAACGCCCCCAAACGCTCTTCACTCCAGTATATGCCCGTAAAATAATACAAGAGCGCCATGTTGCGGATAATGATTGTAAAGCCGCCAGATGTGGCTTGCGTTTCTTTTTCTTTCTTTCTTTCTTTCTTTCTTTCTTTCTTTCTTTCTTTCTTTCTTTCTTTCTTTCTTTCTTTCTTTCTTTCTTTCTTTCTTTCTTTCTTTCTTTCTTTCTTTCTTTCTTTCTTTCTTTCTTTCTTAGATGTTTTATCTACCAGCTAAAAATATTAAAAGTTTTATATTTTACAGTTTTTAATTATTAATACAAACAAATACGTTTTATAGACAATGTATGTTTATAATGATGAAACCTTTTAAAAGTTCCCTCAAATTAATCGTCACAATATAACTATATGTATATAGTGTAAAACAACTGAATTATCAAGATGTTTACAAACAATAAACATTTATGTTACGTTAACATAATTTACTATAACAAATTACTATAATTATAGTGGTCTCCTTGGTGTTACAGCATTTGTTAATAAAAAGAGATGAATAAGATGAATGCATGAAATCACCGCACAGTTAAAAAAAACATTTATTCCAAATTAAGCGTGTATGTATGTTCCATTTAGAATCTAAATTTAAAATTTTTGATTGACCGTAAGGCATGCGTTACATATACGTAGAACTATTTTATTATTACTCAGGCAACTGAGAGAACAGCTTTTTGGGTCCTGAACTTTTCATACTGCACATGCGCACCAAATGATTCCTCTTTCTCGGTGGACGCCATGGCGGACCAGGAGTGAGTCTCTCTCTTAAAATCCAATCTTCAGGAATCTTGCCTTAAAATACATATCGTACCGATTTTTAATCTATAGCGGCACTGTTGAATTTGTGTACAACGTTTCCATGTTTGTATTGTTGAAGATTGATACATTATATCGCCTTTTACGAGACGTTTTACACACCGTGGCCAGACTACAATATGGCTGTCGTTGAAGTCGCACACGATATGTTGCTGAAGTGTTAGTGAGAAACGATTTAATTGGGTAGCTTTTAATAAAATTGAACGTACTGCTGGGTTTACTCGGTGATTCATAATTTAAGTCGTACTTAATCTTTTCGGTAATGTAGCCTGTTAGCATAGCGGTCTTTCCGATGCTAACTCTTTCCTGAGCACCTCCATTTTCCATATCCAATCTCATTGTAAAATGTGTTTTATTTTTTTTATTATCTCATCATAGAAAAAAAATCCCGTCTGTCCCTGAGAGCCTTTTGAAGAGGCGACAGGCTTACGCCGCCAGCAAGGCCGCTCGCATTAAGCGAATGCTTACAGAGAAAAAGGTAAATGGCTCTAATCGCACCAGATGATTCTGACACGGTTTTTGTGCACACCCAGTTCAATTCTGTGTGTGGATTAAACGGCCATGGTTGATGATGTTCACCCTTCTTTCCTCGGCTTATCGACAATGATGAAAGAAGATTCAAACTAGCCAGTTGTGTCTGAAACCACCTTCCAAATATTAATCGCTGTTCAAACTGCACCTATTTTGCTGTTTGTGCCACATAGCATGTAACAAAACCGATTGTTGTCCTAGGCCCGCAAAGCTGAAAGAAAGGTCATCTTTAAGAGGGCCGAGCAGTACCACAAGGAGTACAGGCAGATGTACAGGCGCGAGATCCGCCTTTCACGAACTGCTCGTAGAGTTGGAAACTATTATGTGCCGGCTGAGCCCAAACTGGCATTTGTCATCAGGATTCGAGGGTGAGTGAAGGTCTGAGCAGAAAGAATTGTTTTGTTTTTGCAATTGACAAGTGTGGTTAATGATGTTTGGGTCTTTCCCCGACTTATCGACAATGATGATGCAAGCCTTACATTAAGCCAAATTAGTTCTGAAACCACACAAAATGCTTTAATTCAAATGATTCCCCGCCGGTACATCTGCGGACTGAATGGATCTTTTTTATTTTTTTTTTGTAGCATCAATGGCGTGAGCCCAAAGGTCCGCAAAGTTCTGCAGTTGCTGCGTCTCCGTCAGATCTTCAACGGCGTGTTTGTTAAACTTAACAAGGCTTCCATCAACATGCTCAGGATAGCCGAACCTTACATTGCTTGGGGGTGAGTTTATTTCCACTTTTGTCTGAAACCACATTTATATTTAAAGTTTAAAAAAAATAAAAAAAAGGTCTGTCTCAAATTTAAATCGATGAAAAGGAATGAATAACTTGGCATTTTGAAACGTCACAGATACCCCAACCTGAAATCGGTGCGTGAGCTCATCTATAAACGTGGCTTCGGGAAGATCAGGAAACAGCGCATCGCCCTCACGGACAACGTTTTGGTCAAGGGGGATCTTGGTAATTCACACACTTCGACCTATGCCTCAGTTTGAATGGATTTTCACACGGTTCAGTCATGGTTGATGATGTACACCACTTCTTTCCTCGGCTTATCGACAATGATGAAAGTAAATAAAAACTTAGCCAGTTGTATCTGAAACCACCTTCGGAATGTTAATCACCGTTCAAACGACACCTTTTTGCTGTTTGTGCAATTTAACATGCTTAAATGTTCATCTGCAGGAAAATATGGCATCATCTGCGTGGAGGACCTCATCCACGAAATCTACACCGTTGGCAAGAACTTTAAGTCGGCCAACAACTTTCTGTGGCCATTTAAGCTGTCATCGCCTCGTGGTGGCATGAATAAGAAGACCACCCACTTTGTGGAGGGAGGTGACGCTGGCAACAGGGAGGACCAGATCAACCGAATGATCAGGAGGATGAACTGAATCGTAAGTTTTGTTGCAAAAGATTAATGCCCGCTTTCAACTTTTCTCATTGGATGTGGTTAATGATGCGATATTCTTTTCCCGTCTTATCGACTATGACGAAAAACAGCTAAAGATAAGCCAACTTGGTCTGAAACCACATTTACCTGTGAAGACACTAAAGGCCTTCCGTAAATGCTACTTAAACTCAAACCATTTTTGTTTTTCCTTTCAGGTTTGTACAAGACTCAATGTTCAATAAAAACAACAAAAAAAGTTTGACTACTTTGTTCGCACTGTGTTTTGAATTAGCATTACAGGCAATTCATCTTATTCCACATCAACAGAAATGAAGAAATCATTTGTAACCAAACCTTCTGCCAGCTAGAGTCAGTCTTATAAAGAGCTCTCAATATTTTGACGCTGCATGTGGAATAAAATGGTCCGCGAGCCCTTTGTATTCCATTTGTCGCATCGAAAGTGGTGGGTCGTTTAAGAACCATGTTGCCATGGTGACGGCGCCTAGTACGTTGGCTGTAGTGAGGGCGACCTAGTGTACACCCGTGAGTCACTTTCCAACAACACTGCAAACATGACGTTGCATCGCGAGGCATCGCTGCCGTCTTCGCAAACTTTTCTTGCCAATGGACGCTCAAATTGCGACCATTGTGGGCCCAGGTCTGGCGGTTGTCAGGCTCAGGCGCTCGACAGATTGATGATGGCAGCTAGTTCGAGACGATTACCGTTCACACGACCGATTCGGACATTTTCATCGGCTCAACCTTTCAATAGTAAGTGAACGACGCGGACGTAGCATCTATGCTAGACGCTAGCTAGCGGTTCATTCATAACGTAGGAATTCAGAGATGTCCAATTTGGCTAAGCTACTTTCGTATTTAGCATCTAAAATTGATTATCAATGATAATCCGACTTGTCAAAAGTGACCATTTATCATCAATTTGCCGTTTTTGAGTGGAGACTTGCAGACCAGAAGTTGCCTTGGTGTAGTTAGTTAATTTCACCTCTAGGTGGTGGTATTGTAACATTAATGAATAGCAATCTCGCGTCAGTGACGTCTGTTTGAACACTATCTAAAAATATAACCTTATTTTAGATGGCGTGCTAGAGAACACAAGTTTACTACCTCCATTGGGGCATCACCATGGACAACACCAACAGGATGAGCACCCCTTTGGCCTCTCCAAGATGCATCCAGGTGGCCATGCTTGGAGGCCCTTAACCTTGAGGTTTGCTGTTAAATCATATAATGCACTGTAAAGAACAAGAGCAGCTGTAACAAAGTTGTAACTATTTTCACCACTTCTTGATCCTTCTCTGCAGATTATCTGAGCGATACAAACCTAACGGGAACCCGGCTGCCTTTTTGCCACCTACATTAGTCCTTAGAGACTTGAGCACTTTTCCTGTGCAGACCTGCAAGTACAGCAGGTATTTGATTGTGGGAGTGGTATTCTAAAATACATTTATTAATAACACTATACATACAGTTGAGTTAGGCTATAGCGCTCATGCCTTTCCGCTCTAAATTTTCTCTGCAGGGCCAGAGTCAATTATCCAGCCTACAATCTCCTCTCTGCTAAAGACAATCTGAAAAGTGAGTAAGTAATTTTGGATTGACATACAGGAGGCCATTTTAACACCTTCTCCTCTCTCCTCTCTTCTCCTCTCTCCTCACCTTTTCATGTAGGTCATTCGTACCCTGACCCCGTGGAGGGAGCCTCCCGCTCCTTTCTCCAAAGGATATCTGAGTTGTCCTCCTTGGAGGATGAGACGGAGAGGTGTGAAAAGCTGAAGAAAATACGGATGTCTCGAAAAGCATCATCCTCTTGACAATCACTGCTTCCCCAGTCAAAGTGGAACAGAGGAGAAAGTGATTTTGAGATAATGCCAAGGATGGGTCATGGACTTCAAAGTTTGAGGGCACCCTGTTCATTTAAGTGGCTCCTCCTCTCTGCTATTTTGTCTTCACTAGTGCTAGTTTTTTGCCTGACGTGGTTAGCTGTTACATTCTGTCATTTATAAATTTTTCCTCTGGTCAGAAATCACTAGTGTAGTATTCAGACAGTATTGACTATTGTTTTTTTAAAGCATGATTAAAGTGGCACAAACTTGTATTTTGATATAATTTGACTACAATTGTTATTTGATACACCTGAAAAATGATGGTGTACCTAATAATGTGTCCATAAGTGACGTCACAAAGAAACCAGGGCGGTTGTGGCACTTTTCACTTTCATTTAAGTTTTGACCATGATTTTTCCCTAATGAAGTGGCCTGTTATTAGGTACACCAGAAAATGGCGGTGTACCTAATGGAGTGTCCGAGTGACGTCACAGATCAAACAGCCAATCAGGAGGTGGGGGTGAGGGCGGGTGTGGCATGTATGTATGTATGTATGTATGTATGTATGTATGTATGTATGTATGTATGTATGTATGTATGTATGTATGTATGTATGTATGAATGAATCAATGTATGTATGTACAAGGTATGAAACATCATTCCGTTATTCGTGGTTCCTTCATTCTGCATATTTTGCATGTGTAAGGTTCAGTGACTTTTGCAAATTGTAAATTTGGCTGTCACCACTAGAGAAGCTGTTGATTCAGTGTTTGTGAGTTGATGATCTGAAGAACAACCTTATGTCAGCTAAGGAAAGTTGAGCTTTAATGAATATAAGAATTGCTGCAGTTATTTTTTTTTCCCTAGATGATGATTTTTTTTCTTATATCTCTGCTGAGGAACGATCAAATTATAAAAATACAAATTATAACTCAAACAATAACGTTGGCAATCACGAGTTTTCACATGTATAAAAACTATTAAGAAGTTTTTTTTTTTTTAACTATTAAGAAGTTATTGAATGAGTATGCACCTTGGTAACAAAACAGCGAGCCTCAGCATCTGTCAACATATTTAGGTGTTACAATATGTTAAAACTGAATGACTTAGTTCATGATTTGCACAACTGAAGTAAAGATTCGCCTTTTTTTTTCCTCGTGGATTTTACTTTAGTGTTGCGAAACCGGTGATCCTCTAAATAAAAACGAGCGTGCCAGGGCACAGCCCATAACACAACCCTTCCTTTCGCTGCTGCACTGCCACGTGAGTTACAGGCAAACTCAACATTGATGCTCAATGAAATGCTTTTTTTTTTTTTTTTTTGCTGCTGCTGCAAGATTAACAGTCTGTATTTTACTGTACCATATTGCTATTTAAATTGTTTCCGGGTAGCATGTTACTTGCAAAGCGTAATCGCGGGAAAGGGTTCACTTCAGTTCAATTAGCGAGTTATTTTGCCCGCTTTTTTTTTTTTTCCCTTACTAAAACTGGAACTTAGGTGAATATTGCTTCTTCTTAAGTTTCACTCGTGGATTCACAGAGTTGGACTTTTGACCTCAGCCCGTGTTTAGATCGGACCAGTGTTCATTTTATAACTTGAAAGTAGGCTTAGATTTTTTTTTGTTTCCTACCGGATTTTCTATGATTTCAGCACTCGTTTAAAGTGCTGTGAAAGTGTGTCTACTTGCGTTCTGTGGTAGAATTACAGTATATGTTGAATCACTGGTTTAATGGATAAAGTGAAAAAGGGGTAGGAATCTAAAAAGCTATGCTTCCTCCTACTCCTTTTCAAGCATTCTTTATTGATCTATTTATTTATGTATTATTATTATCTATTTTATTTAAAATAATTATTCTTTCTGTTTGTTGGTTTATTTTTTTGTTTGTCTGTTGTATGGACTTATATATGGCACTTCAAGTGCTATCTATTTTGCTTAATTTTCTTTTTGTTTTGGATGTTCGAAATAAAGATATTAATCAATCCAAAAAAATCAAAAGTGTCACATGATGGCCGAATTCAAGTAAAATCAAGTAATAGTAATATCAATAACTGTTAGTTGTACTAAGTTCATTTTGTTTCCTTTGTCAATCACTTTTTGGTTCTTTTATCTGATAAAAGTGATCAAATTTACCACAAACATGGTATTTTAGGTTGCATTACCTGACATGTTTCGGCATGAACTTCCACCTTCATGAGGTGTTGGAATTTACGCACGCTTGCAAGGTTCACGTCATCTTTGAGGTTCCATGGAAAACAAATTGCCTTCTTCTGAAGCCGGAAGTTCATGCCCAAACATGTCAGGTAATGCAACCTAAAATACCTTGTTTGTGATAAAAGAACCAAAAAGTAATTCCCAAGAACTATTTTCATGCCCGTTGCTTTTAAATGACTTTACTGGAAAGCGGTTAAGCGTGTTATGTTCTGCAGATCGAAGCATACTGGCATGACATGAATGAATGAATGAATTTACTCCAATCAATTTGTGTCATGATTTGAAAAATGAATTTAAAACGACCAAAATTAACAAGCCAGATCGGTTTTAATGTGCATTAACTAGGCAATCTCAGAGAAGTAGCTTGAATGACTGTCATCTGGGGCAACGATGCGACACCAATTTGCACTTTATCGCTGTCTTCAACAAATTTGATCGTGTTGTTCTCATCCCTGTTTGTATCTCTTAGGTGTTGTGTTTGTGAATCCATACGATGGCAGGAGTCGGATCCCCCCGCCCTGAAGTCGCTGATTGTGTAAACAAGGTGGCTCTGAACATCTCTTGTGAGAATTTGATGAACATGGATACCCTCTCAAAGTCTGACCCACTGTGCGTGTTGTGGATGAGCCAATCTGGGATCAACTGGGTGGAGGTCAGTATAATAAATGAATCATCTCTGGTCTTGTTGGCTTCCTTTTTTGATAACAAATATTGTAAAACTCCACACAATGCAAACAGATATGTTTTATTGTTTTCAGTTTGGTCGCACAGAGAGAAACACAAACAGCTTCAATCCCAAATTTTCTAAGACATTTGTCATTGACTACCACTTTGAGACGCTGCAGATGCTGAAGTTTGAGGTGTTCAGGATTGACGACAGTGTCAACTGCAGTCTGCGAGACACTGAATTCTTGGGGGAACTGGATTGCACATTGGGACAGGTAAAATGCTCTTTGCTTTATAATTTCTTTCCTTTCTGACGATGCACCAAAAATAAACAATACTATTGTTGTGCTTTTTTAAGAAGTTACATAGTATTAGTATTTACTCTGTGTACTGAATATGTGCTGATGTTTCTTTTTTTTTTTTTTTTCCCCTGTCGAGGTTGTGTCTTCGAGGACTCTAACAAAACCACTTGTCCTGAGGAACAAATTTCCTGCAGGAGCGGGAACCATTACTGTGATTATTCCGATTCTAAGAGCTTATGTGTCTGATTTTCAAATAATTTCAGTCAACACAATGCTCTTTTATATTTGATAGATACATGCCGAAGATAGAACAGACAACAGGGTGGTGCGATTTGAAGTTGCAGCTAGAAATCTGGATAAGAAGGTATCCAGTTTTGTTTGAGGATTATTAACATAAATACTTCAAAACATCTTTCTGGAGTGTTTGGGCAGCAAATAGTGCATCATCAACAAACTACCTTTTGATGTCTTTCAATATTTTAGAGTTTTTTTAGCAAGGCTAATCCATTCTTGGAAGTCCATAAAGAGACAGAAAAAGGATGGCTGTTAGCTCACAGGACAGAGGTACACATCGTTACAATGTTTTCTTTTTTGGGACATTGACTTTTTGAGAATTTGCTAGATGAATGCGTGCGTGTGGTTGTGCAGGTGGTCAACGACAACCTGAACCCATCATGGAGATCATTCCAAATCCCAATTCAGACACTCTGTGGAGGTGATGTGGAGAAATGTTTAAAGGTAGTATATATAATTCCATAATATGTTCTGTATGTAAAATGTGTAATAGATTGTAAATGAATATTGGTCATTGTTGATTGCCACTGTTAGATATTTGTTTCTATTGTAGGAAAAGTTGTTTATTTTTTTAAACACAAAGAGGTAGGGATGTCACTTGAATATTTTTAGAATCAATTATTCTATCACTCATTCCGTCGATTTAATCTTTTATGGTTTATGATGGTTACGCTATCATACCTGAGGTCATTGCGTCAACCTTTTGTCTCATCTGCTTCAATTGGTAAAATGCTGACTGATTTTTATTTTTTTTTTTTTTGCATATTTTACCGACCTCTTCCTGTCTGTTTCCAGGTCGACTGTTACGACTACAGGCGCAATGGCTCACACAATTTGATCGGATCCTTTCAGACCACACTAAGACAAATCCAGCAGGCATCGCAAACTGACGCGGTAAGACCTGGGTGCTTAAACTTGTTATGCAAGTCAAGTCAAGTCAAGTCAAGTTTTTATATAGCCCTAAATCACAAGCAGTCTCAAAGGGCTCTGTCCTCTGCATTTAACCCATCCCCATGTGATTTTGATCCATCCCCTGGGGGAGAGGGGAGCAGTGAGCAGCAGTGGCACCGCGCTCGGGAATCATTTGGTGATCTAACCCCCCAATTCCAAACCTTAATGCTGAGTGCCAAGCAGGGAGGCAATGGGTTCCATTTTTATAGTCTTTGGTATGACCCGGCCAGGGTTTGAACCCACAACCTTCCAGTCTCAGGGGGGACACTCTACTACTAGGCCACTGAGCTGGTATATGCCTGTTATCCTTTCATTTTTCTGTTGATGGTTCAGACATATTTCCCCCAGTTTTGTGTAAATTGAATTTGTACTTTACATCTATATTTATTTTCCATCTCCAGGCTGAGTTTGAATGCATCAATATGAAAAAGAAGCAGAGCAAGCAAAGCTACATAAACTCTGGTATTATCGTCATTAAAAAATGCGAGGTACTCATAAATGTTATTTCTTTCTTGATGAACAAGAATATCATAAACTATTTGAGTGTTTTTTGATGCATATTCTTTTTTAATTTCACATGAAGATCGTGAAGGAGTATACGTTCCTCAATTACATCTTTGGCGGCTGTCAGATTCATTTTACCGTGAGTTCAGATTTTTATCCTTTTCGTAACACATTATTAATGAATATCTTGTATTATATTTGCAATTTGTTGATCGATCTATCAATTTGGGCCAGATTGCCATTGACTTCACAGGCTCCAATGGGGATCCCACATGTCCAAAGTCGCATCATTACATCGGCCCTCATTGCTCTAACGAGTACGTTTCGGCTATCATGGCAGTGGGTAATGTCATCCAAGTTTATGACAGGTAATTAGGGATGTCCCAAATTATTAATACAGAATGTACATACTAGAAACTCAAGGAATTCAGTTAACCCAACCCTTTTATTTATTTTTTGTGCAGTGATAAGAAGTTCCCTGTATTGGGCTTCGGCGCTCAGATTCCGCCTAATTGGCAGGTGATTTTTTTTTTTCTTGTTTTTGATTTTTCCTGTTTTTATTAGGATATCACACTCATATTCGTTAGACTGGATTGGATCTGATCAATTGAATTGAATTTTCCAGGTCAACCACGAGTTTCCCGTGAACTTCAACGCTTCAAATCCGCTTTGTGAAGGTAATGAAAATCGAACGCTAATACTTGAACTTAGAATATTTCTTTTACATGATTGGCTATTTGAAATGAATGCAACTCTCTATTTTGGTGTGTTTCTTAGGCATTGCAGGTGTGGTGCAAGCCTACCAGCAATGTTTACCACGGGTGAAGCTCTACGGTCCGACAAATTTCTCCCCCGTCATCAATTATGTCGCCCGTTTAGCCTGTCGGGCTTTACAGCAGCAAAGTGCTTCCGTGAGTATCGATTTGAAATTTTGTTGCAAATGTTTATTGGTTCAGCATAAGGCAGTTGAAGTAAGAGTCACATTTTGACTTTTTCCCCAATGCGTAAAATGTTTCGCAGGAATACTTTGTGCTCCTCATTCTCACCGACGGCGTAATCACGGACATGGATAAAACTCGCGACGCCATCGTCAAAGCCTCGCATCTGCCCATGTCCATTATTATCGTGGGGGTGGGCGGCGCCGATTTCAGCGCCATGGAGTTCTTGGATGGAGACGACGGGCTTTTGCGCTCGGCTGCAGGCGAAGCCGCCGCGAGAGATATCGTCCAGTTTGTTCCATTCAAACTGTTTAAAATTGTAAGTTATATATACATATATATTATTTTTAATTTCTCAGCTATTTATCCTCTTTTGTTTTATGTTAGCAATTATGTGAATGTTTGATGTCATTTCAGGGAGGACCTGCTGCCCTTGCTCGAAGTGTATTGACTGAGTTACCTGACCAAGTGTCCTCCTTCTTCAACTTATTTGGTCTGAAGCCCCTCAGTGATCCAAATCCTTCTTAACATTGTAAGCGTACCTAAAAAATGAAGCAAAAATCATCCCACCGTAATCTAGCCCCCTATTTAACCACTATTTATATGATGTAAAAAAAAAACAAAAAAACATTTCCTGTCTTTATCATGTTAAGTGCCACTTGATATTTTGTAGATGAACAAAATGTCGTAATAGCCACGTGCCTATAGAAATGTTTACAAATCCACTTGAAAATATGTACCTCTTATATTTTGTAAAGTTCGGGTTATGCCAGTATTCTCTTCTATAAGATACCTTTTTTTTAAATATGCCATACATAATTAATTATAGGGAAAAAAATGTTTTTCATGTTGACGCCTACATTGACTAAACTAATGACAATGACAAATGCTAGTCAGAAGTAACCTAATACTTAATACGGTGATTCTAACTTCAAAAACATAATCATTATGGGCAGAGTACACCAAAGGCTTTGTCAAGACGACAAAACAACTTTGTTTCTGCTCTAATAATTAACCACAATAGCTTCCCTCTCCAGACAAATATCACATGATTGGTTGGCGTGGTTTCCTGAGGCCGACCTCAGCATTATTCAGATGAGAGAGGTATTTGGAGAATGGCATTCATATCATAATGCTCATACTTTGTGAATATTACTATAACATGCATTTTACAGATTATTTGGGAATTTTATTGTTTTATATCAGAGAATTTGTTGGAATCATCTCGGGGGAAGCCTTGGCCTGCCAGACCAGGAGGCCTTATATTTTACGAGTTTACGACTCTCCTTGTATTTGGTTTAAGGAATGTCTTTTGATCTCCGTCAGCCTAATGGTTCCTTCCTGTCCTTATGTTACTTTTGTGTTTGTTTTGTAAGAGGCCTTCACTAACAATGAGCAGAGCTTCTTTGCATAGGCGAAATGTTCTTTGTTCAGTTTAATGGGACTTCATTCCTTTTAGTTAACTGTAGCTTTGATTCATAGATTGTAGATGATCCAAACTGGTTATATACAGTTTGAAGTAGTCACATTAAAGTTATCCCATATTTACTCAATGTTCATTTAAGGAACTGTATACCAGTTACCTTACATTTACTTAATATGTGTTGAAATGTTTAGGTAGGGCTAGATATTATTATTATTATTATGTGTTGTGTTAGTTTACTAAGAAGATAAATTTAGCAAGGGTTTAGTTGCATTGTTCCACAGGTAAGCGGCATTCAACGTGTTTCAAGTTATCTGATCACAGTCGAGGAGGAGTCGGCCACTCATGGAGAGGACAACTGGTTGGGGGAAGAAAGCAGACTCTGCAGTCCCAATGCGGGGGTCGAGGGCCGACAAGTGCTAGATCACACTACACTACATTCCTTAGCTAATCAGCGTTGCTACAACCACTATCTCCCCTCCCTTTAGTGTAGCAACGCCTCTGTAACCAGGGCAACCAAGACATTAAAAAGAGGAGCACGTGGAGGAGGAACTCAGAACTGGTGGAGATTGTAACTGAGCTTCCTTTCTCTATCGTTCTCCTCGCGAGTTAACTCATCCTGGTTGTCTTCTCCTCTTCGTTCCAGCATGTGATTTAATGTCTGATCATATTTAGACCCAACAGAATTGTATTTATATTAATATTGATTTGTTTTGTCTATTGAAGTATACATACTGTATGCAGCACGACTTTAAAAAAAAAATACTGGAACAACATACTATGATGCCTTTTTTAAAACCACAAATATTGAATTGGATTGCAATCTGATTTTACCCTACTAAATAAACATGCATTTGTGTTTTTACATGCAAGGTGAGGTGTCAAACCTTGCTAATGCCATTCCTTTGTACCCCGTGTAGTATATTAATGTTATTAAACAAAATGATGTGCCCCGCATTGCAACAATAAAGAAAAGCTGATGCTCTGGCGCCCTCTATCAGCGTAAATGAGAACTACATTCATGGACGCTATACTGTACTACACTTCCGGTACAGAACTTGCGTTCCAGAATATTTGTTTAGTGACAAAAATGCAATACACATTATGATGATCATTGTTATAATTATTACTATTATGATTATATTTAATATTATTTCTTTTCATTTTTTCCCCCCAACAAAGGGGCGTGGTCGAGTCACTGTACGATCGGTGATGTTGTGCCTGGGCGACGCTGCAAAGCTTCAAGCAAATTTTAACCACGCCTAAAAAAACAGTTGAAACTTTCATTATTGGACTTTAAAGACGTGTGGTGTCACTTTTCTAACGGTAAGTGTAATTTTAAATTATCTCCAAAGCGCGATCGCAATTCGTAGTGTTGTAAATGGCTAGCTTGGCTTAACGCAGTTTGTTTACGTGCAACAAAGTGATTGTAACATGTTGTAAATAAATATTCGGAAGGCTCTGCCGTAACATGCCTACCACACAAAACCGAAACAGCATTGTGTGACATTTTAATCACTAAAGTATGTTATGTAACCTGAACACTGCGATGTTGAAACTACGTTGAGTCATTCGAATTTCCGCACATATAACAACCTCCCCTACGCCCCCAATAGTTTTCCGCTAGTAACCACCCAGAAAATCGAATCTGCATTAATCCATTAACTGCACATAACTTGCACAATTTTGCACACATCTATTGAAAATAAAAAAATCTGTTACGATACTTTTCATGCAGCTCTTTGACCCCAGACTGTTAACAATCAGACATGGCAGCTCAGTGTGTGACCAAAGTGGAGCTAACAGTTTCCTGTAATAATCTTCTGGATAAAGACATTGGATCCAAATCTGACCCTCTGTGCGTGCTGTTAATGAACACCTCCGATTCCCAGTGGTATGAGGTCAGTAATGACAATTTGCATTGTTTTTGAGCATTGGTAATATTTAACCAACAGATGAAAATACTGGCTTTGCTAATCAATCATCAGAATCCATTTTTTTTTTTAATTCCCGTCAGTTCACACCACTAAATGTTACATTTGAATCATCTGAATGAAAAATGTAAACAAACAACAAATTATAATTGCAGCATAATAACTCAACTCATTAACTTTCCCAACAGTTGGAACGCACAGAAAAAGTCCAGAATTGCCTTAACCCAAAATTTGCCAAAAAGTTTGTCATCGACTACTACTTTGAGATGGTGCAGAAATTAAAATTTGGGGTTTATGACATTGACAATAAGACCATTGATCTGAGTGACGATGACTTCTTAGGAGAACTGGAGTGTACCTTGGGCCAGGTAAGCTTCTCCCGACACTGGTGGACCCTCAGTAAACTGGTTGCTAATATATTTATATATTTTTATTGCGACCAGGTGGTGTCCAGTAAAAAACTGACCAGGCCACTGCTCTTGAAGAACAAGTCCCCTGCAGGAAAAGGGACCATCACAGTGAGTAATCGAGATAGCAATTATTCTTGCTTCGTTGTAGGCTTTATCTCTTTTTCCATCCTGCCGTAGATCAGTGCTGAAGAAATTAAAGATAACAGGGTGGTCAATTTTGAAGTGGAAGCAAGAAAACTGGACAACAAGGTAATAAGGAGATTAAAGATTAATTTGAAAAATGTTCTCGTGTTATGAATTTATAAATGCTTCTTTTCAATTATTGCCAGGATTTTTTTGGGAAGTCTGACCCGTATCTGGAATTTTACAAGCAAACACAAACTGGATGGCAACTGGCTCACAGGACAGAGGTAGACAAGTGATACTCGGCATGCTGTTAACGGACGCAATGCTTAGTTCTTCTTTTCCCAGCAAGTGAGCGGAAGATATTTATGTAATGGCCACATTTTAGTGTACTTAGTTTGATGGCTTGAAGATTAATCTGAAATGTCACAAATGTATTTTCATGATGCAATGCTGATATCAACTTGTTCCGTCCTTAGGTGGTGAAGAACAACTTGAATCCTACATGGAGACCCTTCCGAATCCCCCTGCAATCTCTCTGCGGAGGAGACATGGACAAACCTATAAAAGTACATATTTATGTTTAATTGATTTTTAATAACCACCATTTAAAAAACAAAAACAATGAATGAGTTCAATGTTAATCTGGATTGACGAAATCATGAAGTTTCACATTTTGCTGGCATGAAGATTAGTGTTTTTAGCGCAGGCCTGATGATGCACCGATATTCTCTTAACTTTTAAGCAAACATGTCAGGAAGGAAGCTGTTTTCAAGCGTAAAAGACAAGTGAGTTTTGTCGTGTTTGATTTTGTTCATCTTCACATGACTTACATGGGTGATGTGTGACTAGATTAGATGGGAAATGCTCTCTCTTTCCTCTAAATTTCTTTCATCCATTACATAGATCATTTGCCGGGTATGGCAATATGAAATTTGTCTCGTCCGCCATATCATTTTGGTTTTCTTTTCTCCGTAGGTTGAATGCTTTGATTACGACAACGATGGCTCGCATGATCTTATCGGTACTTTTGAGACCACCATGAAGCGTCTTCAAGAAGCATCGCGCACTTCTCCGGTATGAGCAATGGTCATAGTAGCGTAAAATGCTACTTTTGAAGTCAGCGTTGATCCTTAAGTTGTGTGGTCTGAAGTGATAAAGTGGCCATTTTCTCCTTAGGCGGAATTTGAATGCATCAACAGTAAAAAGAAACAAAAGAAGAAAAGCTACAAGAACTCTGGTGTTGTGAGTGTGAAGCAATGCCAGGTATAATAAATATGACTGTGTTTGTTTATTATGCTAATTGATCGTGACAATGATTTTGAACTTTTAATTTCTTAGGTGGTTAAAGAATACACATTCCTGGATTACGTTATGGGCGGCTGTCAACTCAACTTCATTGTGAGTTTCAAAATAAATAAAAAAATTGAAGGATTTATTTGCCCTGCTGAAGAATTTTCGTTCCGGCAGGTTGCAATAGACTTCACGGGTTCAAACGGAGATCCAAGGTCACCTCAGTCCTTGCATTTCATCAGTCCACAGGGAGTAAATGAATACCTCTCTGCTATTTGGTCAGTGGGCAATGTCATCCAGGACTACGATAGGTATGTGAAACACAATCAGATATTTGTGTTTTTGATTTATATTTCAGACAGTTATATTATTTGTTACTTCTGTATAGTGACAAGATGTTTCCGGCATTTGGCTTTGGTGCCCAGATACCACCAGCATGGCAGGTATGATTATTATTATTATTTTTTTTTTGTACTATTTCCGAGTGACTTTAACTATAACTTTTCTAATTTCTTTTACAGGTTTCCCACGAGTTTCCACTCAATTTCAACCCCTCAAATCCATTCTGTGCAGGTATGTTTGAAATGAGAGGTGGTGCTTTTGGACAATTATGGGTTGATCCCTTTGCTGTCATTGTGCAGGTGTCAAAGGGATCGTGGAGGCCTACAGGGTTTGCCTTCCTCAAGTTAAACTTTATGGTCCTACTAACTTCTCACCAATCATCAACCACGTCGCGTGCTTTGCACACCAAGCCCTGCAGCAGAGCACTGCATCAGTGAGTAGCTGCCGTTAATTGAAATCTAGAAGAAAAATACAAACATGATATAGAACGATATGGAAAGTGCATTTATATTTTTTGGAAGCTCACTGTGGCGCTTTTCATATTGACTTACCATTTTTTTTTTTGTTCCCGCTCTAAGCAATACTTTGTGCTGCTCATCATCACTGATGGAGTGATCACTGACATGGATGACACACGTAATGCCATCGTCAACGCCTCGCGTCTGCCCATGTCCATCATAATCGTTGGGGTGGGAGGCGCGGACTTCACCGCCATGGAATTCCTGGACGGAGATGATGGCCGTCTTCGCTCTCTGACGGGCGAGGCTGCCATGCGTGACATTGTTCAGTTTGTACCATTCAGGAAGTTTCAAAATGTAAGTTAGAGCAATTTTAATTTAAATGTCAATTCAGTTTGTGTCTGGTTACTTTGATTCCTCTTGATTGCCCCCCCCCCCCCCTCGGCTTAAGCAGTTGACATGACTAATTCATTGCTTTAAAGCAGCCATATAATACAAAAGCACATCTGAGCAGTCTTTCCACAAAATATTCCAAAGAACTACTGTCGGCTAACGTTAAAACTGCAGCTCTGCTTACCTTATTGGCCGCTGCATGAAACGCTTTCTTTCATAATTTTCCATAAATTGTTCCTTCCATAAAACCGCATGGATTTCCAGCTTTTTCCATGACACACTTGCAAAGGGTGTTCCTGCCCTTTCAACGAAGCCATCTGTGTGCCTTATTTCTCCGCAGGCACCCAGACAAGCTCTTTCACAAAGCGTTTTGGCAGAATTACCTCAACAAGTGGCATCCTTCTTTGGGTTATTCAAACTGAAGCCTCCCCACGAGCCCACTTCTTCATAGGGGTACCCCACATATTTGGTCTTAAGCCCCTTATAACATTCCCATGCTGTGTTCTGCCTTAACTAAAAACTGCTCAATGTAGCATTTATCTTATGGAAAGCCATTTGAACTTGTAGTAAGACAATTCCGAGCATGTCTATCCACTCCTGTGTGATATTGCGACATACTAGTAAGGCACTTTTGGAATACTAGAAGCACTGAAGTGCCCTTGAGCAAAAGTATTCTTCATGTACCCAATTTCTGCCATCTCTTCCTCGTCTGCATGTGTGTGAAAATTGCCTGTGTTGTGTATGTAATGCATGTAAAGGTTAAAAGTATTGTAGGCATGACCTCTTGGTACCATTCTTTTTTTTTTTATTGATTGTTTTGTCTGTCTTTGTTCAGTTCTTGTCCCTCATTTTTTTTTCCCATTTCATATTTGTTCAATTGTTTTCCATAATGACAATTCTGCCCTTTTATCGCCACAGGCCCCAAAAGAAGCATTGGCCAAGAGTGTGTTGGCCGAGGTTCCAGGTCAGCTGGTGGAGTTTTGCAACACCATGAAGCTGAGCCCACCCAACACCAATCCCGGTGCAAAGCCTGCAGAGGCCGTCTGAGTGGATCCATCACCATCACACAGTACCTTTTTTTTAAACTTCTCATAAAACAAATTATTGTCCAATCATACTCTATGAAGCATATTGTAAAAAAAAAAAAAAAAAAATACAAACAAATATTTTCAGGTAGCTCACAAAAACTTGGACCATTGCTAATGAATTTAATAGGCACTCAAATTATCTGTATTCAAATGTTCGTCGACAATATGTTATACTCGTATGTACACAATCTGTAGTGTAGGTTCTTACAAAAAAGTTTTAACGCGCCAGTCTTGAACTCGTGCCATGAAGAGTTAGTAGTAATTAAATAATTTTAAGTCCATTCTGTAAGTAGTACAAGCAAGTTTGCGGACTCAAGTTTACGTCTTCATGTAATGAAATAGCTAATTACAATGCTGATTTTTTGCACAAGGATTATTGTTGCTTTTACATAGTCATTTTATTTCCTGAAATGCCACAACCCTGCATTACCATATAGTATGCTATATTTTTTTAAGCGATGTACAAATGCCATCATTGTTTAATTAATTTACTTTCCCATTGTACCTTCCAGTTACTTAATGCAGAATAGCTTGACTGATTAAAACAATTTATCAGAGAAATTATGCCACAGAACTAGCATCCTTTTGCTAACGGGTAACACAAATATGCACCAGTGTTAATATACAGTCAACATGTTTATCGCAAATAAAGAGATAATGCGATTTTACACTTTTTAATGTTTCGTAGTCATCAATGTGTGTAATGATGTAAAATATCAATACTTTATCCAGGCATGATTCTATTTACCATAGAAAAATAGGCTATTCTTATTGTTCTCCATAACTTTACATTGTGAAGCTTATTAGAGTTTTCATGATTTTGCCTTTCTAGACTTATTGGCAAGTCCACCATGGAATCTCCTGACTAATAGGGATTACATGCGATGGATGTTGGTGTGATCCATAAACTTGTTCAGGTTTTGCAAATTGTCCCACCATTTGAAGAGGAAGGTGTTTGCGATTAGTTGAAACCAGGGAGTGATTTCCACTTCTTTACGCTTGGCCTTCTCCAGCATTTGCCGTAGCTCGTCTTTGGTGACGTAACAGTGGCTTTTAATTTCGTTGGGGTCTGGGCTCAACTCCACATCCTTAAAAAAAAAAAAAAGAGTCAGCAATTACACGCACAATTAGGATACTTCATGCAATGTTTCTAGCAGTTGACATTGAATGCTACCTTCTGCATAAAGATGATGTAGTCAATCTCATGTTCTCCCCAAACACCATCCGACTGGGCTTTATAATGAATTCTTGTGAGGTAAGTCATTTCATCTGGAGTCACCTGCACATCAACGAGACTGAAGTGAGATCAGATGCACCATAACAAACCAACCCAAACCATTTACCTGTTCTATTGGGATACCCAATTCGGCTTCAAGTCTCCTCTGAGCAGCTCTCCTCACTCCAATGGCATCTTTCTCTTCCAGTTCACTCTCTGTGTGTAAAGGGTGACTGCAGCATGTGTTTGTGAAACATCCTGAAACACACACATTAAAGTATCATACTATGAATGACAGAAACAAATATTGTGTGGATATGCTACTCACCAGGAAAAGTGATTTTCGCATCAGATCGTTGTTGTAAGAGCAGCTTCTCTTCACTGTTAAAAATAAAGACGCTAAACGCTCTGTGTAATAAACCTGTAATGAAAAGTAGTAGTCATACAAAAAATAAAAACACACGCAAGGATGGACAACTCACCTTTATCGATGTTAGCGTTTAAATGGCAGTTTTTCTTCGTGTCAGCGCCGATTCGTTTGTCGTTCTCGTCGATGAGGATGCACATCTCAGCCAGCAACTTCACTTGCTTCTCATCCAGGTGGTCTGTGGTTATCTCAGGCATTCTGGTCAAACACTGTTGGCGCCGTATGTCACTGCAACAAACACAAAGATCAATTTTGTGTCCTTAACACACCATAAAACTTGCCTGATTTGCTTCCTATTTGGAGAACTGCAACAAGGTTATGCAAGTCCCATTTCAGACTATGACACCAGTTCTATTGTTGGACAAAAGTGCAAATAAACAATGTAGACGACTAAACTATGCTCTAGTCAAGCCCTCTAACCAACTAGTTCTCCCAGAACGCAAGAATGCACGCAAGTTCCGTTTTATATTAAATATTAATCGACGTGCACATTTATGAATGAAATGTAGCAAAGAATGCATCATTTCGATGTGTCTTTTTGCGGCTACGCAGCCTGAAACGAGGCCTTCCATTGGTTCAGTTTGTTACAGTATAAACTTTGTTGTGATCTAAAGCGACATAATGGAGTCCTAAGAGCCCAAAAGCTTACCTGGATAAAGCTCGGAAGGAAGCACCGACGTGTCGCCGAAACTCTCCGCTCCAAGGATGATGCACGCCTGCGTAGCCGAGAGGTACGTTTGTTTTTAACACGGTTGCTCCCTGGGAGGTCACCACCCGTAGCACCGCCCATAAGGCCCGCACCATCGTGTGACCAAAGCTGCAAACCAATCACGTGCACGTCAATGTTGGGTGCAGATAAAACACAGAACGGAGTTTAGGATCGGATCACAACATTCACTTCACAGTGATCATTCATCGATTGCATTTCAGTGCTGATTTTACGTTATCCCGTTTGAATAAATTAAGTCGTTTAAGCGAAGAGGCGAGTTACAAAGTACAAATATCACGATTGTACTATTGTACCCAGGTCCCCCCCCATTGACATTAGTTCGTTCCTTGAATCCTGTTCTGGTTTTACTGTCAACACTGATTTTCACACACGCCATCGGACCAGTGTTACCCGGCTCCACCCAGGCCTGGTAACTCAAATACGCGTATTGTATGTGCTTTATAGTCCGTTAAAGAAAACACGAGGAAAAAAAGACTTACCGACTTCTATGTCTTGTGTTGCACTGCCAATCCGCTTAGTCTTTTATCTTTTTACCTTTTGCTTACAACATTTAGGGCGCAATACCGTGCATGAATCGCTCGACTACGAGTCCGTGCGTGTTGCGTCACTGCTCTTCTATTGGTTCGCTGTCATCGGCGTGGCAGCTCATTGGTGGGTGTGAACAAAACACAAACTGCGTAAACCGGAAGTCCTTGGAATCTCGCTGTACGTGATGTGTCAAAAATTGTAAGAGCTCAGCGGCCGTGGCAATTTACAATCCACTGACACTTCGTTGTTTGTCAGCTTTTATGTATTAGAATCTTATATGGAATATTATATTGCAATCGTGTGTGAAGCGAATGACGTTAGTGGTTTACATTGACCTACGAAAGAATGCTAGGTGCGCTTATTTAGAAGAACTAGGACCGCGGTGAGTCTTTGCCTTTTACCGTTTATTCTGGTTACAAAACGTCAACGTTGATGCTTGTTTAGTAATTTCGGTATATGACAATTGGATTTAGATGGCGTGTGTTATATTTCTGTCGTTTTGTATTTGAATTGTCCTTTTCAACACAATGATGACGCTACCAACAATTCCAAACATTTAGTTGCTACAGGCTTTGGTTTAGTACTGCATTCTTACTTTTTTTTATTTGTCGTTTTGAAACATGTCTGAATATTATTAACTTTTATTTCAGAACTGTTTTTATTAAGCGTGTACATGGATGTTGGTTCGACATTGATGTGCTATGCGTTTTTAATAAATTCATGATATTCATAGAGTTTAATTTAAATGGAATTTGAATGCGCTGCTAATGATTAAACTGCATCATGTAACAGTGGATTATGATCATGTGAAATATAAACATTATTTAGGAATGAAACCTCTCATTTTGTATGAAATCTTTCTTTTGGTGTTACTTGGCATAAAAGGTAAAGAACCTCAGATCGAATTAAGCCATAACCTGCTTTTACTAAGTATGTGACACGTCTGTTTGTAACCAGTTAGTTTTGTTTGTCCCTTCGGGCATTCTTGTTGATGTTATTGTCTTATAATCTTAACCCTGCATTTAAGATACACATATAAATAAAGATAAAAGTAGCAGTCCCCGCCCTCATTAAACAGTGCTTTTCATTAAGACTATAGCTGAGGCTGTCTCTTTTTTTTTGTGTCCTTTTCAGCTTGCAATTATTGTGACCTTGAACACCTTTTTTTTTTACCCGCAGGCAGATGGTGGTAACTGACCAGCATTGCCCAGCCATCAGCCATCTCGCCCTGTCCGATTTTATCGGCCTGCTCTTCAGGTAGGAGGTGTGCAGGGGGGCAGGGCCGTGCAGCAAAGTAGGCGGGATGCCTGTTGAGGGTGGGAGTAGCGGCAGCTCTGCCTCAACTGCTCGTCACCCCAAACAAAAGCGCAAGGCTCACAGCCTGTCTATTCGGCGCACGAACAGTACGGAGGAGAGGCCACCTGGCATCCACAGAGGAGACATGCTGGAGGGACAGGTAAGAACGACACTAGCCTTGCAAACACAGTTTTATTTTAATTATTATTTTTAAACTATTCATGTGTCTTCTCGACATATACAAAATCCTTTACCAAAATTTGACAGCTAGTGCTGCTACTTTGACTGTTATTTGGTTAAAAAGCTGCAAGTGGCAGGTGGAGCAGCATTGCACATTTATTCAGTGCTTGTTTTTCTTTTTCAGACTTTTTAGACAACTGTTGAGGTTAGTGATTCATCTCCAACGGTAGTTAAATTAGTAGACCTTACCCTACCCCTTCATTTATTATTACCACCAGAAGGGGAAGATCATAAATATTAGGTTGGCAAGTATTTACTTATCGAGACTAGATCACATTCTCTGTTTGATCAAGTAGATCCTGGTTGTTAACATTAGAGCCCAGTCTAAATGTTTTTCCATCATCCGTGTGATAAGGTGAGGAAAGGTTGTGTGAGATCTTTTTAGTTCTCATGTTTCTGTTCTTAAAACGGAGCTGCAGTACATACAAAATGATCTCAAAAATAAACGTTATCGTCAAAGCATTCAATACATTTTTATCAATCGATGTTCTGATCAGGGTTGCGAGTTCTTTAATTGTCACTTTCCTCTGGTTTTCTTATCAGCCACTCGCAACAAGAGCCTGCAACTTGCCCTGACCCGTTGTCTCATCAAGTTTTAATATAGCCTGCTTGTCCACTTCTGATTAGCCTTCTTTCGACCTGCTGACTCAGTTAATGTCCAACGACTACTCTTGTTCCCTGTCTCATCTTACAATATTCTCCTAACCGTAGAACTCACAAACAACACGGAGAATGCATTTTCCTCACGCTGACGTTATTAGCCTGAATATGCTGCAGGTATTTTTAGGGGCACCACTAAGCAGCTTTATATACATAATGGCCGCCTGTTGCTTTCTAATTGATCGTTTTCTCCGAGCCGGTGGTGGCAACACAATGAACAGGAGACTAACGTCACTGTTGGTTTTGAATTTGTGCCAGATGAAAGAGTGACAGTGGAGTATTCGGTTCCCTGGGCCCTCTTAATAGTTGGCAACTGAAAGGAAATAAGATTCAGCTCTTCATTTGAGCTGTCAAAGGCAGATGTTTGCTGTCATGCTAGCTTGTGCTTCTTTTTGTGTGTTGGCCTGCTGGAGACTGGTGGTCTCTTTGTAACTGGGTTTTTTTTTTTCAAAGCATCCACAATGGAGGTAGGTTAACTGGATAATAATAATAATAAAGCTTGGTTATGATTGACACTCTCATCCCGCTGCTGTAATGTTAAGTGAACAACGATTCTATCTGTTACTATGTTTTTGTGTCTCTCTAGGACTCCAAGCTGCCCCACTCTCTGCGTAACAATCTTCTCGACCTATTTGGCCAGATTGAACGAGAGTTTGAAAATCTCTACATCGAAAACCTCGAATGTGAGTTTGTCCAGACTTTGAGATGTGCTTTAAAAAAAAATGTAACCAAGGCAACGTCAATAGTTCAAAACTTGGCAACAATAACCTTTTTGTCAGCTTATACTGTTAGAACATACTTTGTTGACCTTTAGGTATTGATTGTCTAAACCGGAACGTCGAGGTTTTTTTTTTTTGTCTACTAAAACCTCGCCACTGTGCTAACATTGCAGTACGACGGGAAATTGATTCCCTGAATGAACGTCTGACTGGCGACGGACAGAATCTTGAGGGAGGAGATCTCTCCAAGGGAGCCCTGAAAACAAAAGGTCTAGTATTTCCTGCGGGATTTGTTAGAGTAATGTTATTGTTATGCTCGTGCGGTCCCCCCTAATGCATATTACGTGACTTCGCTGGAGGATTTTCAAATGCCAAGGCTTAGGTTAACAAACACATTTGTCAGTAATTACATCATAGTGAGTATTCAAAATGAGCAGCAGTGAAAGCAACCGCTAAGTTTGCTAACAGCTGTCAGTTTGTTCCCATTTGTGATGCTATGTGTTTGTCGCACAGCCAGCCACAGCACCAGCCAACTGTCACAGAAGCTGAAGACGACCTACAAAGCGTCAACTAGTAAGGTATCGGACTTGTCACGTTTACCTTTTTTTTTATACAGTTAATAAATGTGTGACCTGGGTAAATATTTGGAAATGATGTCACGATCAAATGGTGCTTTGTTCCTTAAGTGAGGGCAAGGAGGACTCATCTTGTCTTCCCTTCTAAGGTCATGTCCTATGTCACATGTTTAAGTGTAATTCATTTACAGCCTCGGTTACTTTTAGACAGTTTCACCTCCCTTGAGTTCTTCCTTTGTCATTTCTTTGCTATATATAACTATTGTACGCTTTCGCCGGCAAAATAGGTGGAGCGTGCAATTTGAATTTCACTGTGGCCGCTTGAGAGTTATGAGGTGGAGAATCATGGGTAATGTCCCGTGTATACTGTTAATCACATGCTCTGATTCTCTTTTTAAACTGCAGTCTGACCTTGACTCCGCATCTCGTCTCTCAACTTATTTTTAGCAACAGCTGCATTGACAGACATATAAAACCTCATATTTCCTCATGTAGTGACTCTCGAGTCAAGTCCCGGGGATAGTTTGTGGTATGGTACGCTTTGGTGCAGTTAGGGAGGAGAATGCAGAACATAACTGATTAAAAAAAAAAAAATCTCTAAACCATGGCTTCAGTATCTACCCAAATTGACCTTAGATAAAATGGCATGCATGCCACTGGCTGAGATTTTTTTTCTTCCCCAGTCTAGAGGTAAATAACAACATTTAGCAATGACATTTGCTCTTTTTGTGGAATGGTAAAGAAAGAAAAACAGCGCCATCTAGTGTTGCAGAGTCGTCACTTGCGCAGAAATGCAGCATGTTTACATTAAAAGTGGAGGGAGGGAGGCCAAGGTCAGATCAGGTGTGTGATATTTCAGCCACATCAATTATAATAAACGACATTTGACACCATCATTAAAAATAATTATTTGGTTTCCCTGATAAATAATCACCTCCGGTTTTGTTGTGAAGGACCAAATTCAAAACGTGCCACAAGCTTAACTGTATTAAGTTTACTTATTTTTTATTTTTTTGGGGATATTGGCAATCTTGGTATATATATTATGCACCACTTGTAATCTTTTTTCCGTATGAATGTATTTGCTCATATTCAGATTGTATCCAGCTTCAAAGCTACTACAGGCTCCAGAGCTTTGTGCCATCTCCAGAAGGAATATGTCGGCCATCGGGATGGAATTTGGGATCTCAGTGTGACCAGAACTCAGCCTGTCGTCCTTGGAACTGCATCGGCTGGTACGTCACTTCGTAGAAGACGATCAATTCTGCTGTCAAAAATGTTTCGACATTTAGATTTACATGACCTTGCATCGCTTTGCCTTGTTTACGATTTATTTTGGGAAAAATCTTCATGACGACATGATCTGCTTTCTTCACAGACCACTCAGCCCTGCTTTGGAGTATCGAGACTGGGAAATGCCTGCTTAAGTATGGTGGCCATGCAGGATCAGGTAATCACAACCACAATACTCTTTAAAATGATTCATTCATGCAAACATTTTTTTCTTTACAAATATTGAATCATTTTTATTGATCTGTCTTCCACAGTCAACTCTATCAAGTTCCACCCCACTGAGCAGATGGCCCTCACAGGTAAGAAAACCAAACTTGAAGATTGGTGTCAATGTTATTTTGCCTCACATGTGATTGAATGTCGATCTTCGTGTTTGTTCACGTGTCCTTGCATCGTCCCAGCCTCCGGGGACCAGACGGCTCACATCTGGCGCTACATGGTGCAACTACCTGCCCCCCAGCCACCACCAGATGTCAGTGTAAGTCACTTAATTCTGCTCAATTTGAAGGGGTTGAATTTTCTGGAATGCCCTAGAATGACTTTTGTACCTGTGAAGGTCACTCTGTACAGTGACTGAATTTCTTTTTTTTTTTTAGGCGCCTTGTGACGATGACCAGGATTCTTCAGACAGAGAAGAAGGCGAGGTGGACGGTGAAGGCCCTTGCGAGGTGCCCACTGTCCGGGTTGCTACAGCAACCCTGAAAAGTCACCAGGGTGTAGTCATCGCAGCTGATTGGCTGGTGGGCGGCCGACAGGTGGTGACAGCTTCTTGGGATCGTGCTGCCAACCTTTATGAGGTGGAAACATCTGAACTGGTGCACGCTCTCACTGGTAAGACAGCAAAGTAACATTCCACAAGATGGCGCCAAAGCATTGCTTTTTATTCTTATGGCCTGAGAATCAAAACAGTGAATAGCAACTAATAAAGTTTCTCATATTATCCCATTTATGTAGCTAATGAGCATAACCGAAACATATCCACCATGTATGTTCTTTGAGTTCATAACTTGAGGTCAAGGCTGATTTCTCTGTGCAGGCCATGACCAGGAGTTGACCCACTGTTGCACTCACCCCACCCAGCGTTTGGTAGTCACCTCATCCAGGGACACCACCTTCAGATTGTGGGACTTCAGAGATCCATCCATCCACTCCGTCAATGTCTTCCAGGGTCACACAGAGTCAGTGTTGCACTTATACTCATCATTTCATTTGTGCTTTTATTATTTTATATTCATTTATACAGCTTTTTAACCGATTTTAAAAAATCACATTCTGATGAAACTAACGCCACACAATTATATATACGTAGAATACTATCAATACCAAGCTAACGCTTCATTCATACCAATTAGCGTCACAAAAAAAACAAAGCTGCCATTTCTCCGGCTAATTTCTTCAATGTGCCACACGGTCAAACGCGAATGCCTTCCCAGCTTCAGGGAACATCGCTTCACTTTTCTTCTGTCTTCTCTAGCAATTAGCGCTAATGCTTACTGACAACAATGCACAGCGGCGAAAAGTGCAGCGTAAACCCCGCATCCCACCTCCCCGCCATAATTACAACGCAATGACAACTGCGTGTGAGCTAACGAAACAGCCAGCAGCAAAAAGAGGAACTTCCTCCACAAATTCAACGTCTTGTCACGTTAGTCTCTTTTGATGCCAACGGCTTTAGGAGACACATTGCTAATGATTGAAATGCTCTTTTAAAGTCTGTGTAGGTTCCAATAAATCCTAATGAAGTAAATTCCATGAGGTGTACATTGCTATAAATTATTTTCCCTCTGTCATCTCCTTAGTGTCCTTTCAAAAAAATAGTCTTAACCTTCGCTGTCAGCGACACAGCAGAGAGGCTATTAAGTAGCGTGGAGCACTCCCCCCCCCCCCTCCCTCCTCCTGCACCCTTTCTAAAGACGCTTTAACCTTAATCAACCTTTTAATAAATTACCTTGTCTGACAACCTAGTAGACCTCCGATGCCTCTCTCCCTCCCCGCCTCACGTGTTCCCGGTTGGGTTAGATGCTGTGAGCATCTGCCTCTCTTATAGGAGTTTAGTCCCCACTAATTATCCCTTAATTTTACGTCAGTTTGAATTAAACATGCCGCCAAAACGGTGTTTGTGTTTCACAGTGTAAATCACAATCTAGGTAACGTTCTAAAGTTTTTTTTGTTGTTGTTTTTTTTTTGTAGCACAGTGACATCAGCAGTGTTCACGGTGGGTGACAACGTGGTGTCAGGGAGTGATGACCGTACAGTTAAAGTGTGGGATCTGAAGAATATGAGGTCACCGATAGCGACCATCCGCACCGACTCGGCTGTCAACAGGTCGGTCAATCGAGGCAAAAGTTGTTTGTCAGAAAAGTGACTACTGTCGTTAAATACTTGATTATTGCTAGGATAAGCGTCTCCGCCAACCAGAGGATCATCGCTATTCCCCACGACAATCGACAAGTGCGGCTGTTTGATATGAGCGGAGTGAGGCTGGCCCGACTGCCTCGCAGCAACAGAATGGTAAGAGAACCCGACAGAGCGTCGAGTCATTGAGCATCGTTAACGTCAAACACGCGTCAATGCAGGGCCACAGGCGTATGGTGTGTTGCACGGCGTGGAACGAGGAGAACCAAACATGCAACCTGTTCACCTGCGGCTTTGACCGGCAGGCCATCGGATGGAACATCAACATCCCCGCTTTGCTGCAGGAGAAATGAAGTCTGGTGAAATGCTAACGCGCACAAATTTCTGGAAAGGTTATCAATATCACCAAACCTTTTTGTGACTCGTGTTTGTTTACGTGTATTCACATCACTGCTGTTAAGTTACTGCTGAATGGTTGCATGAAGAGAATTCCAGCTGTTTCGATTTCATGTTGAAGACAATTTTTGGAGTAAGATACAGTATATTGAAGAAGTGTTTGTATTGTGTTGTTGCCTGATTTAATTGTTTTGTTTGTTTGGAAGAACATTCATGAAGACATTGTGATCTTTTTTTTTTTTTTTTTTTTTAAATCCTTTTTGTCAAAGTTGTGCCTCACAATAAATCGAAATTATTTGCTTCCTTTAACTTCACCATTCCAAAAACCATGGTCCATCATGCTTTTTACCTAACACTGACGTCAACGGTTGAAACTTGAGTTGCCTTGTTCCATGTTTACAGTGGGACTTTTTCCCTGTCAAGGTTTTCTTTTTTCAGCCTTTCGAAAAATGATGCTGTCTTGTAAGTGTAGCAGCACAATCGTTCATGTGAAGAATTTGTAAATGAATAGTGCTAGTTTAGGAATTGCTATATCCAAATAGTCACCTTGTAATTCTGCAGTAAAATGCACCATCACCAGCTTGTTGCCAATTCAAATGTCTCACTCTTTTCTTAATTTGCTGTCATGTTACATACTCAAGTGTACTTGTTGGTTACTGCTCACATTTCACTACGTGTTAATGTGACGTTTACAATGTTTTCCAAGATCCTTGTGTGACCTCTTGCATCTTTGTATACTAACATGTTCTTTGACTGTACCAAAACGTGAACATAAATCGAGGTACATGGAGAACGGTGTGTGTGTGTGTGTTTTTCCACATCCATTCATCCATTCATCCATGCATCCATCCATCTTAAAAAAAAAGTTTCACATCTTTGTAATGTCTTTTAACAGTCACTATATTGAATTAAAAATATAGTTATGGATCTCTTGATCTCATTGAAAGAGCAATGGAAGACTCCATGATGATATTCAAGTACGCCTCTGGTGGTTTGATTTTAAGTGAATGACCAGCCACTGGAGCAAATTGTCAATTCTGATGTTTATTGTGAAGCACACAACCTCAGGGGAGAAGGGCGCCTACCCCAACTTCTTTCTCCACCTCCAGGCTAATTTGGAGGCTGGTGAGACCCACCACCAAACCTAAAGCATTTTTTAGTGTGTGGATTTCCCTCGGGATGCAAGAGGATGCAGGCCCCTTTCTTTAATATGTCTTCCTGAGGTTCAATGTGGAAGACATTTTTTAATCCCAACTATCCATCCATCCATTTTCTGAACCTCATTGTCCCCACGGGGGTCAGGGGCATGCTGGAGCCTATCCCAGCCGTCATCGAGCAGCAGGTGGGGGACACCCTGAACTGGTTGCCAGCCAGTCGCAGGGCACACAGAGACGAACAACCATCCGCACTCGCACTCACACCTAGGGGCAATTTGGAGTGCTAATCCCAATTATATATATTTAAATAAATAAATAAATAAATAAATAAATAAATACATACATACATACATACATACATACATACATACATACATACATACATACATACATACATAAATACATTCATTCATTCATTCATTCATCCATTCATTCATTTATACATAGATACATAGATAAATAGATACATACAAGCATACATACATACATACATACATACATACACACCTAAATATTGTTATCCAATATATCTACCTCACTTTCACATTAGATTGCTGATTTGAAATGTACTTTTATTATTATTATTTTAATAAACATTTATGTTAAAACTTGTCTGGTGTTTTATTCCTTGTTTTTATTTCTTGACCATAAAAATCATTACATACATACATACATACATACATACATACATACATACATACATACATGCATGCATACATGCATGCATACATACATACATACATACATACATACATACATACATACATACATACATACATACATGCATGCATACATACATAGATACATACATACATACATACATACATACATACATACATTCATTCATTCATTCATTCATTCTTTCATACATACATACATACATACATACATACATACATACATACATACATACATACATACATACATACATACATGCCACACCCGCCCTCACCCCCACTTTCTGATTGGCTGTTTGATATGTGACGTCACTCGGACACTTCATTAGGTACACCGCCATTTTCAGGTGTACCTAATCACAGGCCACTTCATTAGGGAAAAATCATGGTCAAAACTTAAATGAAAGTGAAAAGTGCCACACCCGCCCTCACCCCCACTTTCTGATTGGCTGTTTGATCTGTGACGTCACTCGGACACTCCATTAGGTACGACGCCATTTTCAGGTGTACCTAATCACAGGCCACTTCATTAGGGAAAAATCATGGTCAAAACTTAAATGAAAGTGAAAAGTGCCACACCCGCCCTCACCCCCACTTTCTGATTGGCTGGTTGATCTGTGACGTCACTCGGACACTCCATTAGGTACGACGCCATTTTCAGGTGTACCTAATCACAGGCCACTTCATTAGGGAAAAATCATGGTCAAAACTTAAATGAAAGTGAAAAGTGCCACACCCAAACAACCCCCCACTTTCTGATTGGCTGGTTGATCTGTGACGTCACAAGGACACTCCATTAGGTACACCGCCATTTTCAGGTGTACCTAATCACAGGCCACTTCATTAGGGAAAAATCATGGTCAAAATTTAAATGAAAGTGAAAAGTGCCACACCCAAACAACCCCCCACTTTCTGATTGGCTGGTTGATCTGTGACGTCACTCGGACACTCCATTAGGTACGCCGCCATTTTCAGGTGTACCTAATAACAGGCCACTTCATTAGGGAAAAATCATGGTCAAGTGCCACACCCGCCCTCACCCCCACTTTCTGATTGGCTGTTTGATCTGTGACGTCACTCGGACACTCCATTAGGTACGACGCCATTTTTAGGTGTACCAAATAATAGGCCACTTCATTAGGGAAAAATCATGGTCAAAACTTAAATGAAAGTGTATTTGTTGGGTTGTAGTTGGTGTTATTATACGTAGCCTCCCTTACCTCTTCTGACCGCTCGTCCCTGATACATACATACATACATGCATGCATGCATGCATACATACATTCATTCATTCATTCATTCATTCATTCATTCATACATACATACATACATACATTCATACATACATACATACATACATACATACATACATAAAAAATGAGTAAGATATAATAAGTGTCACAATGTTGTGGTTTTATTCACATATACAGTACAAACATTCACTTTTTTTAATTACTCACTGAAGTGCATTTTAAAGACCTTAGCAGCATCTCTTTCTATACTTTAAATGTACATCATCATTAAACATTTGAGGATCTCTGTCAACATGTCATATCTGGTTGAGTTTTACATATGTACAGTTGCAGGTAGAATATTGCCATTCAGACATAAATTCAAATTATTGGGGGGGGGGGAACTAATGGTCAAGTCTGTTTGTGATGAATGCAGTTGACACACAGATGACAAATGAAGCTTTATTGAACTATATGAGATGAAAAGGCAGTGGTTCAAGGTGCTCTCATTAATAAAAAGACCTACACAATAGTCATTTACAGTCATGATCGACCACAACTATATGAGATCCAACGCAAGAGCCGTATTAAATATCAGGGACACCTTGCAAACTACAACCACAATCTTCCACTTGTCAGCCAAAAGCACAATATCTATGGGAAGACATACTTTTTAAAACAGTTCTTGTACTGCATTACTTTGCCTTTTATGTAATATTTGACATCACCAGTCTTGAGAATTAAGGGCTGAATGTTTGTTTGCACAATTACCTCAATAGTATCATTAAACTTATTGAACCGGGCCCAATAATCTTTGCATTTGTATTGGATCTCATATCATAAAGGGTTACCTTTTCAAGTTTTATTTTGTGTAAATCTGTGTTGGCTCACATGTTGACTTGATGTTCTCCAACTATGAAAGAGTTTTCTCTTCCCAGCTGAGGGAGCACAGAGCATGGAAACATAGCAAGGAATCGCCACAAGATGTCACTCTCACTGCTTGTTTGCATTTTCATCCAGTTCTTGTTTTTTTGTTGTTTTTTTGTTGTTTTTTTTTTTTTGCATAGGTACTCTCACATTCCCAAAACATCCATATTTTATGAATTAAGGACTGAGTATGAAATGTAAACACATGCGAGTGTGTACTTGTTTGTCCTGCAACTGACTAGCAACAAGTCCATAACCAGAAAAAGTTAATGCAGGTTATTTAAAACTACCTGTTAAAGCCGAAAAGATGAACTCAAATGCTTCGATTGAAGTTTTAAAACAGGGAATGTAAGCTTTTAGACCAAAAAGTAGTGGTTTGGTGCCACCATATGCAATCATGGAGTGACAGAAGCATGTTTCAAAACTTACATATTTTCCAAATATGTGCTCACTGGAGAAAATCTAATTGCTTGAGTGCCATCTTGTGGAACTACTTTGCAGAAGTGAAGCTTTATTTAATCAGGCTATAGTGTTATTTCATAGAAAAGTAGCGCTTTGCCGCTATCAAATATGCTGTTGAAGTCCATAATTATATGATTACTACTCTTGCCCATTATTGAAACATGATCATAGCTGTAGAGAATCAGTTCAACAAGGCCTCGATTGAAAGGTGGATCCAGGTCAGGAAAGAAAAAGGGTGAGTGGATATATTAAGTAGGAACGAGTTGAACCAAAAAGTCGCTCCCTCCATCATCAGCTTCACCCGCACTTAGGAAAGTGGTAATGGCCACGTTCATGTACTTCTTCTCCCGACCCAGTGGGGTGTATTAACCTGTCGTCGTGTCGTGTTAAACTGTGCCGCGTTTGAAAGGCGAGGTTGCCGTGGAGATTGACAAGAAGCGGAGCTGTGGAGGGAGGGGGCGAGGAAGACAAAGGAAGTGGGCGAGAAAAAGGGGCGAAGTCAGAGGCGGAGGACGAACGTTGAAAAAGGTGAACACGGGTCGCTTGAGATGGCATTGAATTGTGTCTCCACCTTCTTTTTTCCCCTCACTCACTCACTCTTTCTTTTCCTCTATCGCCCATCACCATGACAGGGCCAGTAATTGGACGTGGTCCTCTCTCACTTTCTTTTCCTTTCCTCTGTCTCTTTCGCTCTCTCCCATGGCTTTGCTCCTCAGCGGGAGCCTTGGGGCCCGGAAATAGCTGATGACAAGATAGCGGCTGCCTTTCATTTAGCTCAAGGTTACCCCACCCTTCTTTGACAGACGCCACACCTGAGGGGTGGGGGGTGTGGTGGACACATGTGTGTGTAAGCGAGTTTAAAGGACACATAGGATAAAAAATAAAAAACCACACAATCCCTTTTATTTCCTCTTCCTTTCAGCACATCTAGTTGAGCTTCCGGTTTTTGTATTGAGCAGTGGATGTGTGGGTAACAAAACACACAAAGAGCATGACCCCAAGCTCACCCTAAAAAAAAAAAAAAAGTTCACACTTCCACACACAGAAACACTCCTCACTCAGTCCGATAGCAAGAATTGCTCCTGCTCAGGTGGTTTCTTCACCCAGGTGCCCAGGCCTGTTTCTTGCAGTGACCTGAACCACTGCTGCTTGACTATCTGGTAAGAGCGGGCCGCCATCTTGGCCTGGCAGTAAAGCAGCTGGCCCTCCGAGCAGGACGCCGGGATCCCCAGCTGGCAAAGACAAGAGAGGACAAAAGAGATGTGATGATGGCTTCCATTGGTACCAAATACATTATAAATAATATAAACATAAATTATTTGCATTGTGCAGGTCCACATTCCGCAGCAAAATTCTGTTGGATCAATTTGACCTAAAAGGCTAAAGGTTGCGGCGATGGAGCGAGCGAAGATGACGAGCAAAACAAACCGAATGAGCTGGCACAAATGCATTTAGGAGGGGTAGCGGGAGAGGTGGGGGGGTTCGGGGCCTTCAACAGCTGTGTAATCTCTCCCATTTAAATTTCACAAGCAATTGAACATTCTCTGCGCTTTCTGTGCATTACTATCGTCGCGAGGGGAAACAATGAAGATCAACGTGGAGACAAAGAAGGGGGGGGGGGGGGGTGTAAGAATGGGAAAGTTTCTTCTGGAGATGAGTGTGACTGCTCTTGCGTGGCCCTTATATGCACCGTGCAGAGAACACTTAGGTTAGGGGAAGGGGGGGGGGGAGCAAGGGGGGCGTGGAGTACTTCTCCAAATAATTATCGTTTCATAGTCATTATACTTTAACGGCGACCATTTGGTGATGAAGCCGCTGTCTTTTACATAAAGTTTCAGAATGGAAATGAGAGTGCAGCAAGGTCTTGCTGTTAAAGATCCAAACTGGCAGCTTGCGATAAACACACGCTAGCGGGTCAACGCATATATCGACTGGAGAAAGACAAATGTGGTTGTTTTTTTTCCGTGTGTGTTTGGATAGAAATGGGCTACTTCATCTTTTAGATTCAATGGAGTGTTGTAATGCCACAAGAGAAGATTGACATCATTATTGTATCATTGCATAAGAATCTTGAATCAAGTAAACTTCAGGCAGAAACTAAATGAAAACACTTTGTGTGTGGAAGAGATGTGCTCTCTGGTGTCGTGTTTGCCGGCTGACATTGTAACAAGGGCATCTTGATGGTGCACCTGTGTTCTTTTGCGCAATGACCTTACCACCATTATTACTATAGACACGGGCAACCTCCCCTTTGTTGAACTAAAACATTACACAATAGTTGAACTTATCCAAAATCGGATTTTACCGACTGAAATTGCTGAACACATTATCAGGTTTCAGAGAAGTGTTATCTTCAGTTTGCCGTGAGTCGCTCACAATGGAATTCTAACCTTGAGGGAACATTTGCCAGCGAAATGTTCCATGTGAGTAAAACAAATCAATGTTGGCTGATCCACAGCGGAGACAAGAGGGTAAAGTTGCAGGTGTAAAAATAGACTATTCAACACACTAGAAGAATGACTAGAGTGCATTAGTTTAAAAAAAAAAAAAAAAAAAAAAAAAAAAAGATTGTTGGTAGAGATATGATTTGGAAAATGATGGTGATGATCATCTTAATTAATAATGTCTGAACAAACTGTGAAAATCAATGAATAACTGATCCCTGAGCAAAAAAGGTATGTACATATGTAAATGGTATCAAAGCCCGAATAAATGAAACTCACTCTCTCAGTCCAAAATAAGTGCTTGGCACTAAGAAGTATGCGATTGGAAAATGAAGCTTCAAAATTTGCTTCATGAACCAGTTGTTGTATTTATTGACAACTCTGTTCAACACTGGACTGAAAGTACATTACCTTGCCATTTCTTAAGGCCCATTATTTCAACCAACAGTGGTGTCAACAGATACAACAAGTGGTTCATGAAGCAAATTTGAAGCTTCATTTCCCCATCCAAACACAAAATGGTAAAAAGGCATTTTCGATCCCCACCTTGCTGTAAAGTCTGTTCCAGCGTGAGAACAGCACGTGTTTGCAGAGGCGTGAAGGCATCCCTGAGTCACGTCTCCGTCCCGTAGCGGTGTTGACCACCTCCAACTGCGCGTCGCCCAACGTCCAGTTGACACTCACGCACAAGGCCTTCCCTGAATGCTGATACTCAGCACAGCTTAACCCTGCAGGAGAGCCAAACGAAAAGCAAAAGACTTGACAAAATCTCTTGAAAATGACATTGATGCTAATTTCTCTTTTGTTTTGCGCGTCGGTTTTACAGCACGAGAGAATACTTTGAAATGTGTTGCAATAAATTTAAACGTGTTCACATCACGTGGGAGTGTTTTATCGATTTTTTCCTCTTCATCATGGCTTTTCAACTATTCATGTGTTTCCAACAAATCACCAGCAAAACACAGGGTTGACTGTATTTGTTTGCTGTTATGAAGTACCGAGTATAGATTTACAAGGCTTTAACACGACTCTAGCTTCAGGCTACAACATAACAAATGAAGAAGATCTGAACAGTCCCTGAACGCACCGATTCTCCCAGAGGCTACTACAACTTTACAGCTGCTTGAAACTATATGGCTGTGTATATAAACCTTAAGAACTGCTCGGAGACTGAGAAGGAAATGTGATAACAAGAGACCTAGAGGTATTCAAGTGTAAACATGCGGTTATCAGTGACAAGTAAATGTTGCCAGATTTATGCTGAAATGGGACTTAAATCCCAGAGATGAAAGGTATTCTAGTAAAAAAAAAAAAAAAAAAAAAAATCTCTTTGCACCATTGGGTCACATGTTACATGTCACATTGGTCTTTGTTGACGCTGCATTGTAAGATTCGTTGTTTGTGTCTTTCTTGTCTGCTCTTTTTGTCTCTCCAGCCGCCATTCTTTGTCTTTGTGTTGTAAATAAACATTTGCAGTTTGGGTCCACCTGATCATTTGCCTCTCATCAATATTCTTACATAGCCTCAGTTGCTCTTCTTTTGGACCTGGATTGAACTGCCTGCCGCAGCGACAATCCTCACTGTGTATTATTACCCGTCTCCTTTTTTTTTTTTCCGACGCACTCCTTTGTACAAAAGAAGCGCTCTATCCATCTTGCCTTTACCCCCCTCCCCTTTTCTCGAACCATTCATGGCTCATTGGATCCCTTCAATGGACTCCACTCCTCTCTGTCTGTAATAGCCAATTTCATTTTTCTTGCCCTGATGGAAGACTTGATCGGTGTCTCGCTCTGGGAGAGACGATGCACGGCAGACATGAAAGAGGCGAGAATTAGTGTGTTTAGTTAGAAGACGCGTGTCAGTACAACACACACAGAGCTGTGGGTTAATATCTGAAGCTGCTGACAAATGTACACACAGAATTTTGCCTTGTGCTCAGTTACAGCAAACAGTGCGTAAAAAAAAAAAAATGAAAATGGTAGGTTTGGAAAAACAAAAGCGTCAATCAATAGCAGGCGTTATTTGATACAGCGTTTGTAATGGATGTCATTAGTCTGTGCAAACAAAGTTGTCACTTGTCATGTTCCGACACCACATAAATGCTCTTTTTCCCGTTATTTACTTTCTGCCCTCATGATTCCCATTTTCTTGGTGACTACCCAAATGTTGTCAGATAAAGACTGTGATTACATTGATTTAGTGAAGGGCCATCTTGACTCTCTGTTCATGCTTCTCATGTCCCTCTTTGTCCACCTTTCCTACCCCTGAATTGACTGCTGCAGCTACTTGAGATACAGCGGACAACGATCGGACATACACAAATGCAAAGAGACAATACTATAAAACGATACTATAAAATAAAACAACATATATATTTTTTTGTTTACATTACATTTCCTCAGAATAAAAAAAATATTTATAAATGCTAACAGCTATTTAACTCGTCAAAATAAATAAATTGAAGTTACATTTTGGGAGTATAGTATCAAAAACAGCAGAGATCAAAATGATTCTACATATAGAAAAAAAAACCAGATAGAATGAAAATCTTTTTTGTGTAAATATGTTTTTATCAATAACATCCATAGAAAGAGCTGCCCTACATTGCATGTGCAAATTACTCAGGGAGTGGCCTAGATTAGAAGTGATGGCTGATGCAATATCTCCAAACCGGGTGTCATTCACAAGCTCTTCCAGCATTCAGCTTCACTACAAATGAAATTGTTGGGTCTCAGTGGAATCTTAGAAGCAGATTTGTTTGTTTGGCTGCCACGATGACACTGTTGCGTTGGACAGCGAGATGAGTTTATGTGTCTGTGCGTGTGATGTTTGCATGCACTACTGTTGGAGTTCATTTGGCACAAAGTTGACAGATCTGGAATCTGATGATAAACATCATATGGCAAACACAACACGACTGTCAAAAAAAAAAAATAAATCTTTGTGTAGATCCTAAAACGTGGAGGCATATTTTAGGAAAGTAAGAACTGAAAGTATTTTGGTGCATTGGTGGAAGCGGTAAACCAGTATTTTTTTTATTTTAATATCTCTATGCTATATAGTTCATATACTTATAAATCACTTCAGTAACGGGAATTAGGGTAAATTAGCATAAACTAGATCTAGACTACAACTTACTTTGGATCACTAGGAGGGAGGCTGCGAAGGCATTGACCGCCCCTTAGGTATTTTCCAATTTTTCCAAGATTTATTTCTTCCCGTTATTCGAAAATAAAATATGTGTTTATCAGCATTTTCAGAACAAGTCTGGTTTTAATTTTTCTTTCTTTTTCTTTGCTGCACCCCTGAGATCGTCTAGCTCTGCCGCTGCATATGTGTGTGTCATTTAAAAAATTTTCTTACCACTGAGCAGCGGCTGGTTGCGTCTGTAATTGGCGGGAAGGGGGCCCAGTCGTTCCTGCCGCTGGTTGAGGACCCTGCCCAGATGGCCCGTGTGGCGCAGGCTGCCCACGGTCACGCTATGAAGGTACACAGGCTCTATTAAGTGGCTCAGCAATGCACCTTGCAGGCCAAGAATATTCCACCTGCGTGCAGGGAAAGAGGAAGGACACATTAGGGAGTACTTTATGGAGATGGCAAGGTGAGGTCGATGGTGTGGAGAGCAGGAAGGATTGTGGAGGCATGGCGAAACTCAAAGGTTGAATGAGCGAAGGAAAAAAAAAAAGAGGACAGGCAGAGTAAAAGAGACCAATCACAGATAGAGACAATTTGATTGTTATCTTGATGTGGGACGTGATGAATAACATCTGCTGGAGCGTCAATAACCACAAACACACCATTTTTCCCAGCGGTTAGAGACACAAAGCATTAGCAGCGCTCACAACAACAACACTGCCACAGGTCAGTGCATCAGCATTCATTACCACAACAACACATTAGCATGCGTGCATTTGTCAGTGCCGGTAGAGGTTAATGCACTGCACGACGTCGCAGGCAGGCCTCCGTCCATCACCTGCGGGAGGTCGATCGCGGCCAGTTTGTTAAGGGAGATCCACCTGCGTCGGCAGGAGTTCATCCCGCCTGTCTCGCTCACACGCCCGATAAGGGAATTGCCCAACGCCAACTGCTGGAATCCTCGCTTTAACAAGCAGATGCTCATTCACTGATGGAAAATGATTATTATGATGTTTATATTCCTTTCTAGCCTCACAGAGGCATTCTGCTCTACCAAATCTTTTTACTGCACTTTTTTAAAAAGACACCAAAGACTCGAAAATACTGGATTAATCCAAAACATTTGGTTGGTTGTATTAGCTGGATTCCAAAATAAAAACAAAAAACATTGAGTTCCATGAAATATGGAGATATGGAAATCATTTCTCCCCCACATTTTACAATTCAGGCGGTGTATGTCCATGAAGGTGTTTGGAGAGAGGTCTTATTTCTACATTGACGTTCTTTTGGTTAATCAGTGACACTTTATCATGGGTGCAATTACAGTGACTACTGTTTTTCTTTCCTGGCTGACTTAATAATCACTCATTACAGCGCCTTTCACTTCCTAAGCAGTCAATTAACATTAGCGGCTATCTGGGAATCGCTAAATGAGCTCGTGATGCGGTGGCCACAGTTTACCTGCAATCTGTCCGGAACAGGCGCTCCGAGCTTTACACATACACACACACACCACCTCTGCCAAAACCAAAATGGTTTAGCCTGAAATATTAATTTTGCCAGAAAGCGACACCGTGAATCAGAGACATCTTCTAATCTCATGCAAGAAAAGGCAGCCATCTGGCTCGGGTGTATGAATTTAAAGCGTGGAAAAAAAAAAAAGGCGAGAGAGGAGACCTCCACTTCTCCCTCTCTGTCGCTCGCCCTTTCTTCCCACCCTCCGTAAACGCCGTCATTAAAGTAATCATCTGCATAAAACTACGAAAGGATGGAAAACATCAAGATTATATGGGAGCCATTCCGGACACTCAATTAAATCCAGCTGTCAAATCAAATATTAGCACAGGGGCATCGGGGGGCATCAACAACTCTCCGCCTGGCCTAAGAGAACATAAATGGCTGATTATAACCACGAGGCGTCTATGTAAGTTAACAAACATATTAGTTAAAAAAAAATCCTCCATGGTCAAGCTAACCATAATAAAGTGCAGCTCCTGAAGGAAGAGAGGGATAAAAAAGTAATAGGACTGGAGAATGGGTGTTACGGAGGACAAAAAGAGCATTGATGGGGATCACTTTAAGTGTGTGTGTGTGGTCACATTGCAGTCCTCTCACCCTCCACCCTGACCTTGATAAAGCGGCCCTTGGTGACCCACTCACTTTAACGATGAACACCGGTGATTTACAGCGATATAAAGAGTGCTCAGAGGAGGCTGCAGAGCTAAGAGTGTGTCTGGCGCAATTGTAGAAGAGGGTGAGGGGAGGGGGTGAGGGTCCTTTCACCCTCCTCTGTCACTCTTTTTTTTTATATCAAAAAGTAATTGCTTTCACCCTTGGTGGTGACCTGGGTATATTTAATCACACCATCTCCAGTCCTTGCCAACTGAATCAAATTGGTCAAATTAACAGCGGCTCAGCAGGAGGAGGGTTCAACCTCACGCTATCACACTCACTCTTTAGATGTAGTTCTTCACACAACAAGGAGAGAGTGAGCCTCTCTAAGTGAAACTCTTGATGAGGCTCAATTCGAAATATGCAGCCTGGATTCAAAATGGAGCCACTTTATTTGACAGAAACCCCAAACCTGGTTATTTTGTCAGTGCAGGACATGGTGATGAGTTGCTCTCCTTGCAAAACGCCGTCCCACGTTTGGACGGACCCCCGACACCTCACCGGGACTGTCCCTTCGCCTGATTCGATTTTAGTTCGCAGGTGGCAACGGTGCTTCCTCATGAGGTGTCTCCTGCTGGGTACTGCAAAGAGAAAAGCAGCACCTGAGAGCAAAGAACATTTTAACTGCAAAAAAAATCGAACCTTAAAAAAAAACTAAAACTAATCAGATTATCAATTTGCAATGGTTAGCGCTCTATCTGGGAACCGATTTAACAGCGTGGAACATTTTGTAGCCTCTACTCTGCTACTTAAATGCATTAAAGGTATTAAATATCCTGTATAAATGTATGGAAATAAAAACTATGAAAATAAAAGGCAAAATCTTGAAAAAAGTATGATGTATCAAAGTCAAAGTCAAAGTATATTAGGAACATGGAAATTATTTTGGGAGAATCGGCGTGAGGTGAGCACACACTTACGGTCCGTGGTGATTTCGTAGGGCGAGTTGACTCTCCCGTCTCCACACGGTGAGGTGCTGATGTACAAATGGAAGTGGACGCTGTCTCGTAATCTGTAGCTGCGTTCCTTATGCCGCACAAAAATGGACTGTTCCCAGTCTTCTGGCTTTTTACTTTGATAACAAACATGCAAAACAAACATAAGAACAAGCAACACCAATGCATTAAGTGTCAATCTTGTACCAGCTACTCTATTTTGATTGGCATCGACTGTGATCACTCCCATAGCGGCGCAGACCGCCCTCTTAGATTCGCTGGCCTGTGTTTGTATTTGAAATGACACCGCAGATGATTAACACGGTTCACAAAAATAAAATCCTTGCAGAATGTATATTCCAATTCTAGTCTAACAATCCTAATGGCTGTGTAAAAATGTAAGAAAAACAAACCAACTTGGATACACCTTATCACAAGTGGCTCATTGATTCACAGGACAGTATATCAAAAAACATTAAAAAAAAAACAAAAAAACATCACAAGCACTCTTCTTAAAATAACCTCTCATCTGTCTGTGGTGTCCTTTCACTGTGGGTAAATATGTCAGTTGTGGCATTTTGGTGGGTCATTTCATTATGAGTTATCTCCTCCATTAGCCTTCTTGCTCAACCGCAACTCCCTGTCACTGCCATCCAGCATTGTGCTAAGACGCAAAAGTCTGGCAGTGTATGCAAATATGACATTCTGCTATCTACACTTCTTGCCACTAATCTGATGAATCAGCCTTGCCATTAAGTTCTTGGAGATGGGGGGGGCATCATTTATGCTTATGGAAGCAGGCATCACAGCACATCATGCCTGTTTCTACTTTCCTATTGTGTGAGTTAAATGCAGACTGGACCATTGCGCACAGGTTGCAAGAGCACACAAAGTAGATACATTTGCAACAGTTCTATTAAAAAAAACAACATGAAGGTTATCAAGACTCTGAGGTGTGCATGCTTCCACTGTATAGTGGTTGTTAAGAACTCAATGGTGAATGGAGCCTTGCCATGAAGACAGAGAAATTCTTAGCGCTGCAGTGGGAGGTCACGCCAAATAAGCTCTTTAATGCTATTAAGAATTTCATGTGATAAGTTGTTCAAGTTGCTGCAGGCGTGTTGGCAACACTATGGAAACCTGGCAAGTTGGTAAGCTTGGACCGGTGTGCTGTGTTCTGATGTCAACTTTAAAGCTTGCAAATATGCTTCATTTAGATCACAGCCTTTAGAATTTTGGGAAAATTGGAATACTGTTGTAAGATTGTGATAGTCATGTGATTTACCTAAAGAAGAGCTCCAGTTGAGAGTAGAGAAAACGTAGTAGAGCTCTGCGTACTGTCACTTCAGCATGACAGTCATTGACCACTTGTCCATGGTCACTCAGATTCTCCCCGTTGATACACTTGGTTCCTGTGGACAACGCCACCACCTGGGCATAGTTGATGTCCAGACCTGTCCAATACACAAACATGAAATGTAAATAATAACCCTGTGATGTCATTGACCTCATTATCACGAAAAATTCCCAGAATATTTTTTTTATCTGGCTTCGCACCCAATTTCAGGAGGGGACAGTGTCCCCGAGGCCCCCTCTCTAGCTCCGCCAGTGGTTGCCAGCTGAGATTCAAACCAAAGTCTGCTATTGACTGTGACTTAGCCATTTGTGATCCGAGCAAAAGTCTTTAAAAGCAGCATGAGCACTTGGATGCTATGCTGACAATTTGGTATGCACAGTTGATATTTTACCTTGTGTCTAACACACTTTTTTCCTCCTAGTGTGTGTCTTCCTGATCCCCTCCTGCTTCTCTCTATGTACACCTGATCCACCATTACCTGCTCTAGCTTGATCACCTGTCATCCATCAAAGAGGCGGCTTTCTTCTTTTGCCAGATCATTGTCTCTGCTACCGCGCTCAGCAGCTCCGTCAACACTTCGGCCCTTCCTCGCGCGATTAATCATCGTTTAGCTCGGCTCCCTGGGTTGCCCTCTCAGGTTATACAGCTTGCCTGTTGGCCCACCTGTCAGCCACCCTGTCTGCTCCATTCGCCACCTTGGTTCCTTGGTTCATTACATCACTTCTTTGTAACTCACTTCATTATTCTCTGTCAGACTTGTCTTGCTCACCGACCTCATTCACTAGCTCTCCTGCTTGTCAAAATATATTCACATAAGGATTTGTATTCTGGGTCAAGAAGACCGTAATTCACTCAACATAGGTGCGATTTTCCTGACACTTGTTTCCTAAAATTTCTCATAGTGATTTCCGAGACAAGTGTAAGGTCGTGCAAGTGTTTGATGCACAGACAAGAGGCGGAGAAGAACATTAATGGCGAGCCATTCCCTTTGTCGGTTGCCTCACATCACTCCCCTCGCCTCAGAAAGTCAGGTTCTGTTGGCTCCAGGCAAATCCGTAGGCGCTGCCGGACCAACACATGAGCTTTTATCAGCTCCGGCCCAGACGCCACTGTGGAAGGAAGAGTCCTGACACCTCCATTGATGAGAGGAAATGGGGGAAATGTTGAGAGGATGGGAGTAATGGGTGGCATGAGGAACGTGTAGTTGAGGAAAAAAGAAATTACAGGAAAGAACCTGTATTTGATTTCTTGGATATGCTAATTTGTGGAATAGTGCTTGGTAGTGTTGCAGAGATTTCTTAAAAATGCTAATTTCTATACTGTCCGAAATACACATGCATTTATGACTTGAAAATCCCCTCCATTTTGAATCAAAACACTTTGTATTCCCAGTTAGTTTTCACTATATTTCTTTCACACTGATAAAATGAGTTCAAAAAGGTAACAGACTGCCAATTTCACTCTCTGGCTTTTCCTCACCGTTCCACTTTGCAATTGTTTGGATCAATTTTGCAATGGCTAATTTCTGCAGTGCTATTCGCTACCCTGCCATGAAATTGGCAAAGAGGTTGCTGGCTGTTGGTGAGTGTGAGAGACGGAGATGCAAGGTGGAGGGCGAAGGGCGGGAGGTAAAGAGAGACGGTAAAAGATAAAGCCCCATCATAAGCTGTGTATTAAAACCAGAAATAATCAGCTTAAATACAAAGAGAGAGAGAGAGAGAGAGAGAGAGAGAGAGAGAGAGAGAGAGAGAGAGAGAGAGAGAGAGAGAGAGAGAGAGAGAGAGAGAGAGAGAGAGAGAGAGAGATAGAGAGAGAGAGATAGAGAGAGAGAGATAGAGAGAGAGAGAGAGAGAGATAGAGAGATAGAGAGATAGAGAGATAGAGAGAGAGAGAGATAGAGAGATAGAGAGATAGAGAGAGAGAGAGAGAGGGTCAAAAGTAACATCTCTTCCCACACTAATCTGTTGATTGTTGATGCTTTCCATGTTACACCTCCAGATGACAACACTGTCAAAAAGCATGCACATCACAGAATGACATCTGGATGCACTGTGCTATAAATAAGTAAGACAAAGCACACATTAGTGCATTATGGCAGTGTAGTATTTATTTTTTTGGGTTGCAATTCCTGAGCAGAAAACAAATATTATCGTACGATACATCAACAGCATCCAAAGATGCTTGTTTATTTATTTATTTATTTATTTGTAATTCAAGAATTATTTTATTTATTTATTTTAATTATTTTATTCTTATTCTTATTATTATTATTTTTTTTTATTGTCGAACCCCCAGGGTCATTTGGCTAGACTAACTGATACATACGAGAGCTATTTCCATTTATTTTTTTGGCTCACTGGCATAGCTAAATGAGCCAAGCAAAATATTTAAAAAGTTCATTCATTCAATACTTTTAATGTAAACGGAATATTTTTAGTAATTTCATACACCATTGTAGATCACCCGCAGATTCAAATAATATAAAATCAATGTCTAACCACCAGGCCGCATCCCATTACAACGCTCAAGTCTATCTCTCGTTAGATTCACCCAAGTTTGTATTCTTTTTTTTTTTTTTTTTTAGCAGTCCATTCTGCTAATTTAAAGGAAACAGTGTGGCTGTTGCAGGATCATGGTTTTCGTCAACCTGGGGAACAGAATCGATCCAGGACACAAAAATCAATAAGCCCTTGCACTACCAAAGGAAAGTGGTGAAGCATTACATGCTACACTGAGGCTACAATTTGCAGTACGTGACTGTCCAATGCAAAAAACCCATCCATCCAAATTAAAATGCGATCAATATTTTTGGGTAATTTAGTCAAAGTTTACAAACTCAAACATCATAATCAGAAAGCATGATAATGTGTGGAAGATTATATTTGGCGTCAACATTATAAAGCCGATCTTCTCTGGCTTCGTTTACCATATGAGGTTGGGTGATTAACCGGAATGTCATCCAAAACATGTTCTTTGAATCATGGGAAACCTCAGAAAATCCTCAGTGGTTGTAAAGAGGAAGAGTTGGCAAGAATAGAAAGAGCACCCTGTTGAATCTTTATTAGCTTTAGCAGTCAACTGCTCTGTGCACATAAGGGTTTCTTTGTGAAATGGTACTGAAGCTCCCAAAATCTCTCCCTGGGCTGCAACACACTGCGCACATCTCGGCTCCCCCCCCCCCCCCCCCCTTTCCACTTTGAAAGGGTTTTCTTGCCGCATGTGATTACTCACTTGTACATTTTCAAGCAGCTTGAAAATAAAATAAAAAAACAGATTAAGTAGTGTGTGTGTGGGGGGGAATCCCTGTTTGAAAATGCTCGTAAATACCATAACTTAACTGTCATTTGTAATCAAAATATTCAAATCCTTTTTCTCTCTCATCTTTTTTTTTTCCTTAAGTCCCTCTGGCGGCTCGGCATTTTAGCTTAAAGAAATATGATTGTGCAAAACCTTCATCCAATTCAAGCAAAAGCACATTTCCCCATACAGACTTGAATATTTTTTCATGTCTTTGAGCCCATTTGAACATGAAAACCTCTACGCTATTTGATGCCGTGTGCCGCTACTTTGCTTTGACTCTCGTCTCGCCACTCTCACCCTGCTGGCAAGGCTAATCTCGATCTCATTGGGGCTCAACTGCCTCAGTGGGACTCCATTGGCATGTGGCTAGGGGGATTCGGCGCCTGTCTGCGCTTCAAAGACGGACCCTGATTAAGATTCTTGAGGCGCAAAACGGCGCATCAGACACATGGAGGGAGACAAAGAAGAAGGGAAAAAAAATACGGCAGGCAACACAGAACAGGACTCCCTAGTGTTCCTGTCAAGTTCTGTGTCTGCGGGAGCGGCGGGAGAAGCGCTGCGGTGGCGGCGCCTACTACCTCTGCAAATGCGAGGCCAGTTTGTCTGGATCTTTGAAGATAACGTGCTATTAATAAACAAACAGAAGCAATTACTGGCAGGCAGAGGAGAGGAGAAGGATTGGTTAAGGTCAGGATGAGCGCAGCCGCTCTCACTCCAGTCAACAGTGAGGAGCTGCAGCAGTGCTGCGGAGATACCGATCCCTCACCGCGACCCCTGTAACCCTGCTGCCGGCAGCCACGAGGGGAGGATAATTCTCTCGGGCTACTTCATTTTTGAAACTGTCCCTCTATTTTTCCATTGGCGACTCATGATTTCACTTTTTCCATATCTATCCTATAAGGCAATAAAAGTATGATTTTAGTGCAATTATGAACTATGTTGAAGTGAATGGAGAAGTTTTATTTTGGGAATAATTAGTGCTTTGGTGCCATCTTATGCAAACTTTTTTTTCTGTGTGTCACTTGGGGATTTTCACTATTTGTCATATAGCTCATGCACATATAGTGGGAGAAGCAAAAAAAATGATGAAGTGGGTTAGGAAAACAGCAAATTTGTTGAAATGATGAAAAAGTCAACCAATTCAAAAATTAGAATTATCACATGACGTTTTTAATAGGCCTATTAAAAACCTCATGTGATATATATATTTTTTAAATTTATAATATATATATATATATATATATATATATATATATATATATATATATATATATATATATATATATATATATATATATATATATATAATTGGAAAAATATATATATATTTCAATTTTCAATAGGCCTATTAAAAACGTCATGTGACTTTTTCATCATTTCAACCAATTTCACAACAAAAAAATGCTGAGCTGTTTTCCTGACCCACTTCACAAAAAAAAATGCAATAAAATCACTCTTGTCCCAAACTGAGCTTGAAACCAATATTGTCATTTGAGATTGATGCTTCAGTTCCCCCAAAGTTTATTTCCTAAATCTATTTCCGTTGTTGTGAGAACGCATACAAGCCTCTCGATTTCAGCAGCGTGCACAGGTGTACAGGCGACAAACCCCAAAGCAATGTGCAGCAAATATGAAACATGAATAAAGCATGAAAGATGAATGTGCAGTCATAACTCATTGTTTGACACCACAGTGAGAAGTGTCCTCCACCTCGCCGTTCCTCCACAGTGTCACACAGTCGGTCGTCACATTGAAGATGATCTTGTTCCGATTCCGACCGTGTCATCGACAAACTTGTGTCAAAGCTGCTTCAGCACGGAAAAGTCCGTCAAGCAAGGGAGACCGACTCCCAAACCTCAGATTGAGTAGTCAATAATTCATCGGGAAAATCTTCATAATGTTTCTCCCAAACTCCTTCCAGTTTCTCATCTTGTGTCTCTTCCTCCCCACTCACTCTTTATATTGCACCACCTCAATAATTCAAACGTTATATATATAAAAGTCAATGAAATTTACCATACCTCGGGTCATTACGATGCCTGCCAGGGATTTGTGTTGAGCGTAAGCCGGATTGCAGTCGCCCACCAGTGAGCGATACTTCTCCCTCACCAAGTGGAATATTGAATCGGCAAAGTCCTGGAAAACACAAAATGATTGCTGCCCTCAGTATCCACTGGAAACAAAATTTTGCACATTTTTGTTATGCTATCTGTATTTTTTCCCCTTTTGCCAGGTTCACTAATTCAGTCACCGCTCCTCTCTATTTTTTTTTTTTCCTCCCATAATCTCTCTCACTCTCTGCTTGTGACACCTCATGATGTCCTGTAAGCAAGTGGAGGCTTAATTTGTCCACTCTGCTGCCAATCAGTTGCCGTGTCCCGGTGATCCATTTAAGCTCTCATGGTGTGAACCCTGCTTGAAAACCTAAGCCTTTTAATAATAATTGCACTAGCAGAAGATTCAAAGAGGGTGGCATCTGTTCAACAGTGTGCAGTTAAGTGGATCACAAGTGAGAGATGCTGGCGTTGTTCTGAGGAGGTCTTCAATGCAAGGTTATCGCTGTGAACTGATCATGAAGATGTTTAGAAAAAAAAAAGTTTCGATTTGCTGGCAGATATAAGCAAATGTATGAACTGACTCTGAGAGTCTTTTTTTTCTGATTCGATACACAGTCACATTTTTGCTGCCACGTTCCTTGTACCTGAAAGTGACATGCAATTAAATCTTACAGAACTGCTCGGCAGCGTCAGCTGCTGTCGGTCACGGGCTGAACCCTGAGTCAAGTCCTCCGTGGCCCTGAGAGGCTTTTTTCATTGATGATATAACAGAGGTGAGAAAAGGTGGCAGCTCGGAAAGGCCCGGAGAGCAAATGGAGGAAGAGACCCTGACGTACAACCGTGTTGTCACATCCTTCTTCTGTTTCATATTAGCCTTTGTTTTTTTTTTTTACACAACCTGTACAATCACGCATGTATTCCTCCCTCACGACTTCTACCTTGGCCGTGGGCCTAATGTGGCAGAAAAATTGGGGCAAGGATCACGCTCCAGTCAAGATGATTGTCACGGCAACCTGCCGTCAACTGTGAGTGGGGATTATTGTGCGCCTGGCTGACTGGCCATCTTCCTCTTGATTGAACATTGAGTTTTACTTCGCTCCCGTAGCTACGTTCTCATATTTGCTTTTTTTCGAAATGTATTTCATTGAACCGATGAGTCTCGGCTAGCTGGAAACTACTGCAGCGGCCATTGTGTGACTCACCCCACCTGGTGTCTCTGCAGCATTAGTTCTGAACAATTTAACAAGCAATCCCTTCGGGCCTCTTCGGGATGGAGAAAACAAGCAGCAGGATTTATTTAGCAACTGCTTTGGCTGCACTAAAGGAGATTTATTGGAGGAACACTTCTGTCAAGGCTTGTACTCATAATCTCCTTTTGTCAAAGTGGAAATATTAGGTGTGTAAAGATGAGTTCATTCGGAATGAAAAATAGTTTATACTCACGGGATTGTTTGTAACTATATGTACACCTGCGCAAGTAATAAGATCCAAATCATTTTTTCTATACGTAAACAGATTATTTCAAAGGTGCAAGAATTGGGTGAGATAAGCAATCCATATATTTTTCATGTCAAATTTGAACATGCAGAGGTAAAGTACAATGTCACCAACAAATCTCCTGCTGCCTTTCCTCTGAAGTCAATATTGTACCAGAAACACAAAATGTCAATGGGGAAAATTTCTCTGCTGAGTCTTGACCTCAAAGTCAGCCACACTTTAATGTGTACGTGTCACGGGAGTGTAAAAAAAGGTTTAATATATTTGTGAGCTTCGTGACACTAAAGGAAAAATGACTGAAGATTTTTTTTTTTTTCCACAGGTAAAATGTTAAAGGCTCTTTCCTTTGTCTATATGCGGAGTACAATGCACTTTTGATGTATGTTAAATATTATAATGAAGTCACCATGTTGATGACCGTCTACGGTATGTTACGCCATTAATACGGGTTTGTGCTGCCGTCTCTCACACACACTCACACACAAACACACACTTTGAACCCAACACCTTCCCCTTCTTATCACCTGCCTGCAGAGTGGCCGGGGCAGCATAAAAATGGGGCCATGTCTTATATTTCTTCATAGAGGTATTTAACAATTCATTCTCTGGAGTTTTAATAGTGTCTGCCTTCTTGCATGGATATCTTCACTTCCATTCCCCACCAGCGGCTTTCCTTTTCACCATCCTACGTCTGACGCCGATCAGGAGCCTTTTGAAAATAATATCGAGTCATTTGATGGAAGTGTTTTGAGAATTGAAGTCTTGCCATGTGAGATATTTTTCCCTTTTCCCTGGCATCCAATGTTGTAATGCAATTATTTGTTTTGCTTTAGTGCAAGAAAACGTTGCGCAACATGTATGCATCATCGTGTCTGAATCAAATCTTGCCACTTGGCCTCCTATAGAACAGATTTTCTAACTGAACAGCAGGCCCCTCCCAGTCACATCAAGTCATCAGGGCTGCGCCATGTGGCCATCGTCATCCAAAGAGGCTGCTCCCTTTTAAATCCACACGCTTGATCTTCAGGAGTAGGAATAAAGGTACAGTATATGAAGTCGCAGTGACAGATCTAAGCCGTCTTTTCCTGGAGCTCACCTCACCTGTGCATGTGCGGGTGGGATGACGCGCCGCAGGCTTTCGTAAGCAAAAGCGGAACTCAAGCAGAGATTCCTCATTAGCTTGAAAAAAGGTGGAAACAGGACGTTAAGCCTGGTAAAGATCAGAGTCAAGGATGAGCAACTACAAGAATGATAGCGCCGTTCAAGAACCAAGGACTGTGATGACGCTAAACATAGAACGGGATCGTTATTTCTACACAGTCAATACATCCAAACCTTGACGCTAAAGGCATGGCGAAAGGCGTAAATGAATTTTTAGCAGTGTTTTTTAAACAACTCTTTCTTTGTTGATATCCTTGGCCCACCCGAAAGAAAAAAAAAATCCTATCCCCGCTAGTGAGGATAGGACTGTGAAAATTGCAAATGCCTGCAGTCTTCGTTCAAATTCTACATGCAAAAAAAATATTCAATAAAAAATATATGAAGGAGCTCTGCAAAGTCTCAAACAACTTGTACTCTTTCTATAAGATCTGGAGTCTAAGTAGCTACAGAATATCTCCTCTGGACTTACTACCTCATACCAACCCACGACTAACAACAATAATAAAAATAAAAAACAACTTTTCCAACTAACTTCATATGTTTGCTCCAATCCAGTACGAGCTCTTAAGCTGTAAACTAAACATTCATTTGAGGTAATGTGAGCCAACCCAAAACAGAAGCCAAAAAAAGGACTACAGGCAATGAATCATGACCACAAAACACAAATGTTAAGCATGGCAGACTCTGAAACTCATTATCAATCGAAATTAGAGTCATTTCATCAAACAAGTGTGACAACAAAAAGCCCATCTGTGGCAGCATTATTCAGTTAGGTTGAAAAGTATGTCAGGTCCACTAACTTTTCAAATAGACGCACTCGGGGGAGGTTCATTTCACCAGATGACACCGTATTTACAAAGCGTACTATTTACCTAAGCTCTTTCTAAAGCTTGTGTATCATGTTTAAAAACATAAATCTTTCAGATCAGGCAGGAGAAAAAAAAACATGCATTAGTGTCATGGATGAGGGGCATAATCTGATTTGTAACAGTATGTACTGTACATTAGATAGCATAGCTAAATACATATTTTTATTATGTTGAACATGCCTGCGACACAAAATAAAAGCCCTCTGATACAAATTATTTTTTATGTATTCGTAAAAAGTTTTCTTTTTAAAATACAATTCAACAGCATGTAAATCTGCATCCTCACCACGCAGGTTAAAAAAAGAAATCCGTTTGAATTTCTGATTTATTTTAAATGTTTTTTTAAAAATGACAAGTCATTTGTGGATTTTGGAGCAAAAATTCTGAATGTTTTTTTTTATATTACATGTGGAGGCATGCTGATTATGATTATTTAATTTATTTATTTTACTTATTCTATTTAGTTTTAACGTGTCACGGGCTATAATGAGACAAAAACGGTTGATTTAAGTATAAATCCTGTTCGACTAACCTCCGCGGGAAAGATAAAAAGCAACGATATGGCTCAAGCAACTTAATAATGTCAAGACAGTATAAAGCACACACCAGAGGCCTAATACATTATGCACCGAAGACTTCCTGCGAAAAGATAACATGACCCTACCCTTAGGGGAAACGAGGAGAGCAAAAGAGAACGAGGAGTAAAACAGACAGGCGCATGGAAAAGAGGCTGGGTCGAGATGAGAGGAAATAAAAGGGTCACTGATGAACATCCAACCAGTCTATCATCTCCGTTAGCAGGCCACCCGTGACTACTTGATTATATTACATAATATAACATTTGCACTATGATTCACCAGGGGGAGAGCAACTGTCAGTGTCTCAACAGATGGCTGTTGTTATTTCTTTAAAAATCTATTTAATAGGAATGAAGGACTAGAGGTTAGCATGTGGTCTTTCCGTGTCCTGCCATTGGCTGGCGATGAGTCCAAACTTAAAAGTTCCATTCATATTTTCTGCCGAAGCCAAACGAGAGAGGTTATTTGAAATCCGAATAATAAATAGATAGAAAATAATGTTCAGGTGCTGTGCTCAGAGACAGACCTTCCGGCTGTTATAACACAGTTGCAATTTTTTTTTTTTTTAATAAAAGTCATATATCGGTACTGTGTGTCCGCTCACATATTTACCCATCTAACAATAATGTTGGCCTCCCTACAGAGTTTAGTCTGGAAATTTTTATTGTTGATATCTGTCAGAGCAAAGAAAGATACTCTCATACTTTCCACCGAAATTGCATTGTGGTCAAATAATTTCTCTATCAGGCTTCCCGCTGTTGATCTTAGTCTTTTGCAAAACCTTTCATCAGGTGGGTCCATGTTGACATACTGCTGAGATTTACTCCCTTGTTTTGGTGGCAATTGAGTGGTGGAAAAAGCTGAGGTTTTTTTGTTGTTGTTGTTGACAACCTTCTCACCCCTCAGGACAAACTAAATGCTGGTTGTCAAACTCTAAGCATTGCTGTTCAACTGACATTTGGGAGATGTAAGCTTCCCCCCCCCAGCAGCATGTTTATCTTGCAGATAGACGCTATAAGTTTACAACTGGCCTTTGTAGAAACTAGCCTTGCTCTTTTCTTTGCTGATGAATATGTTTTCTATAAACGTCGCCCGACAGAAGTGATCTCTCACACACTCACACGTTCACACAGTGCAACAAAATATATTATTTACTTCACAGCCTAGGGAACATTTACTGAAAGCCATTATGTATCGTCAGCAAATGCTAGATTGACTGTAACAAATGCATTTGCTACTTTTTTGTCATCTTTCTTTTTATGTCAACTCATTACATGGAGGATACAAACTATCCTGTGGTCACATATAGATACTTTTTGTTGTAGAGTAGAAAATGCATTAAAACAGACAGATGAAGTCATCAAACGCAAAGAACACTAAAAGGTATTATTGGTATTACGGCTTTTAGCGCGTGAGTGCCGTTAACAGCTTTGGCCTCCGTGATGTGATTTGTAGTTGTGACACTATATTATGAATGAATATTAGGATTCATAGCAACCCTGTCCATCATTTGCATGCAGAGTTCAGCACTTCCTGCATAGAAGGTGAAGACGAGTCATCCAAAACAAAAACATCCTTTTGTGACAATAACAAAACAGGCAGCATTAACCAGGCTGCTTTCAAAATTTGAGGTGATCCCTGTGACCTATATTTGTCATGAAGATTTTCTGGAAGCACAAAACTAAGATGGAAAAGGGCAGAGGAGGAGAAAAAACAGATCATGGAGCGCCATTATAGTTCACTTTAAGGTACTATATTTATTTTAGTGAAAGTACCATGAATGGGGAAAGAAAAGTGTTTCAGTTTTTTTAAAATGTGTTTTTCAGTTTCATTTTGGCTTTAGTTTTGGTTAACCTTGATCACGATCCATGTTGAAAGGCATCTTGGTTCATTTTAGACTTCAGTAACATTTGAAATTCAAAACAGCAAATGTTGCTTTTAATCAAATGTATACCATGAACATTTGACCCTTTTGCTGCTGAAGTCATATTTAGAAAATATGAAACACTAGATGGGGCATAACAATCCAACCAGAACATTATGTTACATATATGACCCCCTTTTACATTATTACCCAGTGGTATAATGTAAAAATACACCGAGATGGAAAAAGAGGTGCTCCATCTATTAGTCAATAGTTCCGGGCACTGCACAGGTCCTAACTAGCTGCCTGCTGTATACTCATGGGCAGGCAGGCAGGCTGAAATATGAGGGCTGAGGACTTCCCAGAATGCTAAACTTTCTCTCTGCTGCCCCTCCATATCTCTCAATGTTCCCCATCCCCCAGACTGTGCCCTGAACCCAATCTGACGTCTAATTAATCCTGAAGGTCTTTTGTTCCGCTGAGGTTTCCCTCTTTTTCCCTCCCTACTGCAGTCCATCCATCCCCACCTCCCTCATCTTTTCCCAGGATTTTATCCCTCCACGGCAACACACCAACCGGCACGTTCTGTGCACTAAATACCCGCTAACCTATCTCAACATTTCTAGAGATGCCTTTTCTAGTCTTCCAAAAGCATAATCAGTGGATTTTGTCAGGAAAAATGATATTTGCTAGACCTAGACCTACAATAAATATACAATATATCAATACCATTAAATATCAATTTATAGATGTTCAAATATAAATATATACATTTTTATTTTTGTAATATTTTTAATTCTCCCTTTTTATTTATTATTATTATTATTATTATTATTATTATTATTGCTGTCTTCCACCCAGTCTACAAAATTAACCACTGACTTTTTATGATTGTCTACATGCTGCTTGAGTATTTGACTGATGACGCAATGGAAATGGAATACAATTGTATTTAGCATTAAAAAGACTTTCTCCCCCAAAAGGCTGCATTGTAATCTGTTTTAATACAACAATCAAGTGACATATGCTGAGTGTGCATATGTTAATATGTTGTTTTGACAAACAACATGATGCAGTGTGTGACAAAAAGGCTTCTTTTCCATAGACTGGAAGGTCATTAAAAGGCCAGACATCCAGAGCTCTCCTTGCCTGGTAGCTCGAGATAAACATACTACGCAGCAGCCACACTGGACTGGACCAATAGTCGTGATTTATCAGTTGCCATTTGCTACCTGAGCGCCTGTGAAATTGTAATGAACTTGGTTATGCTTTTAATGGAGTGTGAGGAGTTCCTGAGAATTGACTATTGCCAAGCTCCAGCATGCCGTGCAGGGGAAGAAGGAGGAGAGGAGGTCAGTCTCAAACAATGAAGATTTACAAGAGTATAGCAGATCTCAGGGTGAGATCTTCACAACAGATCACAGGGGCATATTTTTTTTTATATGCCAAGAGACTTGACCTGACCAATCATTTTGAAACCTTCTCGTTAAGGAATTTTTTGCGCAAAGCCACATGCTGACTCGGTACGTTAGATTTAACAGCCTGCAGCCTCATAGGTCATATTTTGCATATTTATTGGACAATTGAGAATGACGCTAACCTTTATAGGAACATTGTATTCAGGTGAAAAAGCATTATTTGGTAATCTCACACACCAAAATGTCTCCACTATTTTATTCAGTTTTGGAAATTATTGGTGTGATAGGGAACTTCATTGATACACGGCAGTCGCGTTAGTCCCCTTTCTTACATCAATTACAGAGGTCACAGACAATAATTAGCTTTGATTAGGGCTGTTAAGTTCATGCGTTCATGACTAATTAACTTTAATGAACTAATTTAACATCATTTTAATGTCCCTATTTTCTTTAACGCAGATGAACACATGCTTTGTTTTCATGACCTTTTGATTTTTGTGATACCTCGTGGTGAGAAGGCGGGCAAACAATAAAATACCAGTCATGTGCAACTGTTACGGCCGACGATTTCAATTTATTTATTTCATTGTTTTAATAGTCAGACGGGTGGGCTACCAGGGGAGCACAGTTGCTGCACCAAATGTCCTATTCTCATTACCGCACCCATTATTTTAAAGTGGCTACAGAATTCTCCAGTGCTTTCCACTAAAAACAATATTTCACAGGGAAACTCATATAGACATGGATCCAGCAACGGCTGGGAAAGTCAGGAAAAAAAATTGCGACTACTGAAGCATGGATGTAAAGATACATTACCGTATTTCCCTCAAAACCTACAATTTTCACAAAAGCTGTCAGTGCGCCTCATAGTCCGGTGCACCTTATATATGGACCAAATTTTGAAATTTAAACTGGCCCGAAGCATTGTGTCATGAAATCAATCATAAGTGTCCCGCTGAAGATGATGAATCATGAATCAAAAAGACTATGGATCATTATTCTGTGATTCCAAAGTACTTTGTTGCATCTGAAGTTGAAATAAAAAAGATAAAATGGAGAATGATTTGATTTGGATTAAAAATCTGACATGATGCATTAATGGTGCGCCTTATAGTCCGGTGCGCCTTATATAAGGACAAAGTTTTAAAATGGGCCATTCATTGAAGGTGCACCTTATAGTCCGGTGCGCCTTATAGTCCGGAAAATACAGTATACTACGCAAAACATGCAAATGGCCACTGTCTTCAAATAGTTTGTCAGGCTATTTGCAAGACAACCTTTGGATGTTTATCACAGCTGATCCCTAGAGGACAGTGTGCTATGCTAGCTGTCACATAGTGTTGATCTGCTGTCATCACTGTCCACATACTGTGGTTGTAACACAAACAACACTGGTAACAAAGTCCTCTCAAATGTGTCGTTCACACCTTCATTCTCCGCGATTTTTTTTTGAAGATGAGCGTCTTGGCTCGATCACTGTCTCGAATGTGTTGTGGCGATATTAATTAATGATCAGGCTGTCACAGCTGTTTATAGTGAGACAGATTAGAAGTGGGAGAGATGAGACAAAGAAAGCAATCTGTTGGCGATCCGCCTCCTGACAGGGGTCACCTTCACATGTCTCAAATCATATTTAATTTGCTGCGCTAGAGGCAGAGAAATTACTCCACTTGACCATTTCGTAGCCTTCTCTATCTGCGAGGGACTTAAATGAATCAAATCACTTTGTCACATTTCATCTTAGATGATATCACGACCAATATAAGTATTCTGTACGGCGCTTTGTTTACATCAACTATAATACTGCCCGTTTTGAACCTTCAGTCATTTTCAGCTTCCTTTCCTCACTTTCTCCTTCATTAACCTTAATTGTCATTCAGGCGCTGCCGCAGAGCACATTTCCCTAATCAAATGAACCTTAATCCAAGGTGGCAGAGTGCAGCAACCTGACCACTAACCTTCCTTCCACAAGCAACTGCACCGTTTCAAGCTCAGGCGACATGGCAACACGCTGCTGCGTTGTGACACAAATGGGAAATGGATTCAATGGCCAATGAAAAGAAGTCTAATCATTCCACTTGGTGAAATAAGTGGCGGGACTACTTCAACACTCATTGGAAAGACGAAAGGTATTTTAAGAAGGAGGTGAGGTTAATGAGCGGCCAAGTATATAATCTTTCACTGACTTGCTCTACTGCAGTTCTGTCCTTAACATTAACAAAGCAGTTTAAGGACAAACCAAGAGTGATTGGACACTGTATGTCTTTGCAATGATATTGGATCCAGGAAACCATAAATGGCACAGCACCATACCTAAGCAAAGTTTGGCATAAGAATTGCTTCTCAAAAATAGAGCGAGATTATTTGTGCAAGCGACACTTGAACACATCATATTCCAAACAATTATTCCCACATGCATGTCCCTAAATTGTTGAACTTTTCTCCTTTCTTCTGTAGCATTTGAAATGAATAATTTGTGACTCTAGCAGACAGCGAGCATGACTTTCAAGAAATTTCCACAAAAGATTGCTCCCTGGAACTAAACTGGTGCGTCAAATCCTCTTAAAATGGCTTTAGACACCGTGGCGGAAGGGAGAAAGGAAAAAAGTTTCTCTCAGGCAAACGTGCAGGTTTGCTAGGTTGATGTCATGCTCTGGGGAAGGACACTTGCCAGTTTATTTCTTCAAGGATGGGAAAAGGATGTTAATACTACACAACATGTGTCAATGAAGGCCTTCAAGAAAAGTACAAGAAGTGATATCTGGTGTTTTTTTTAAAAAAAAAATTGGACAGTTTTTATCACAATTGAAGATGGAACTGTTTACTGATCATAGAGATCCGGAATACAATTACGCATCACCACAAACATGAGAATACAAAAGAACGCAAGTTCTTAAGATGGCCAATAATAAGCTTTAAAGTCTCCAAACAACAAAATCAATCAGTCTGAAAATGTAATTAGGTTAGTTTTCTTTAGATGGAATTCTGCAGCTGAAATTACGTTTGGAATAGCACCAACAGGTGCCAGCCAATCTTGTAAGCGACTTCCAATTTCCTCATGTTCCTCAAAAACTAGTTTTCTCGCTCTGATTGCAATTTGGGTATTTGGGTAAATGGCCATGACATGGGTGCAGTGTTTTTGTTTGTCTATTTTTGTTATGCTTTTTTGTTCTATCTGAGTAAGAGAATGAATTTATACTTGTAGTGGCTGCGAGGCCACAACACAGTCGGCAAAATTGCCAAAACTTTTAATTGTGTCCTGTTCTGGATTTTGTTTCATTTGTGCCAAAAAAAAATGTAGATACACAGACGAGGTCTCACCTGGGGTAAATGAGGGCATATCTTCCTGCTGGTCTTGAGAGCCATCCTGCCTTCAGGGACTGTCCTGATATTGAAGAGTGCCTCAAGAGCACACTGGGCAGCCTGGGTCTTGGCCATCTTCTTGCTGCGTCCACAGCCCTCAAAGATGCGGCCATCCACTCGTACCGCCATCACAAAGCTACGCAGCCTTCTGCCCTGGGTTCGCTCAGAAAGACAGGCATAGCGCAACCCTGGACGGAGCTCATTGAGCAGGACCACAGGACTCTTAGGTCCATCTGGCTCGGGAACTATTCCGCCTAACCTCTGTTGAGCCTGTACCATCAAGTCCAAGGTATGGCGGAGCAAACGTCCATGCCTCAGTAGCTCACTTGATAATAACTGACTTTCAGCTTCTGAGTTGCAAAAGGTAAAGTCTGCAGAACAAGGGGAAGAGTCAAACTCCTTGAAAAGAGTGTCAGGGAAACCAGCTTGGTCTGAGGTGAAGTCAGCTGATGGGTTTGAAATGTTTCCCATGGCTAGGTGGGCCTGAGGAGCATTGGGAAATTGAATAAAGGATTTCAGGGCTTGCTCTGCTGCCCTCATCTTTGCTTTCTTCTTAGTTGGACCCGTTCCTTCAAAGGTCAATCCGTTAACTTCGACAGCAATGGAGAAAACAGGAGCGTGGACCGGACCCGTTTGGGACACCATGCGATACTGAAGACCAGGCCGGAGCTCATTGAGCTGAACTAAAGCATTCTTTGGTGCCTCGGACCAGGACACTTTCTTATAGATCAGACGGAGTTGGCTCAAGTGACCGTTGTTGTCTTCTTCCAGAGGCCGTTTTCTCTTCAGACTAGAAGTCCCACTTCTTGAAGGTTCTGAACAGAAGAGTGATTGACGCTCAGCAGATGCTAAGGAACGATCCTCCAAGTTATCAATGTTGCGGTTTTCTTTCACCTCCGCACTGCTGGTACCTGGAGAGAAAGAATGTACTTAATCTCTTCTGAACAAAACAGATCTAGGAAATCTCTCTGGGCAGATTGAACAACTCGATATACGATGAAACGATAATTAACCAATCTCATACCACGGGCTTGGTGATTTTTAGACCTTTTAAAATACAAATCCCTGAAAACGGGAATGATATCTACCAAGCCACTCTGTAATCTTCCCCTAAATTGGTCGGAAATCCTTGGTGTAAGTGAGAAACAGTAAAAATCCCATTTTTAACGGGGGTGGGGATTCCACCATTGGAAGGTGGAGTGAGAAAGGATGCGAAAACTATCTGTGGTCTGCTTTATGTTTTTCACACTTCTATCCACCATGACAACAGATGCCGAGATGATGACGTAAAATTAACATGAATGTTTTGATCTTGCCCAAGTGGGTGATTTATATCAGATTGGACATTAACATGTTTGTCTATCCAGACTTGGACCCATGGATTAAAACTGATTCCGATCATCTCGATAGCTACAAAGTAAGAAAACGAGAGACACAATCTTACTTAAACTGTCCTCGTCTTCAGTGCTGCTGGTCCCAGGACTTATGTACTTGAAGGGAGTGATCAATGCCGACAGCATACTGACTTTCTCTGGAGGTGAGACAAAGGACATGCACAGTCAACATGAGCAAGGAAAGATTTTGATCGTATCATTGATTAAAAGCCTTGATAAGCATTGGACCAAATATAAAAACACAGCTTATGTGATTCTTTTTTTTTTCCCGCCCATGTTTGATCATGAACACAGACCCTTCACTTTTGGTGATAAACTTGCCTTCTTATTAGAGCTAAATTGAAGCTTTCGCCTGTTACCCCCCAGGGGACCTCCTGTAGCCCAGGTATGCGTGTTGTTTGCAGTTTGAAGGCCTATTAGAGCAAACACTTAGCCTGGCGCTCTTCATGCAGTACTGAGCCGAATTGACAGCCCAGTCTGGCTCCTTAATTACACTCCCTCTGTGTTTGGAACATCAGCTAATCATCAATAAAAGAGATTTCAAGGAGAGGGAAGGTTTTGCAGGATGAATGACTTGAAGCAGGAGGATAAGAGTTTGAGGTAGTCTCGGACCGAGACAATTTCGTCTCGCTAAATGTTGTATAATTTGGTGCAACATTACAGTGCAGTAAATGTTTGGATAAGAGCAGAAGGTTATAAAGGTGAGCTCTTCTCATCACAGCTTAACAACACTACAGAGGCTAAATAAGTCACGAACACGTTGATACGCTCTAAACACAGACGTTGGAATTGTCCTGGTCCTTATGGACCAACATTACAAACCAGCCTTCTGACCTAATTATGGCCAAAAAGCCAAAAACAAGCAATAATTTGGAACCACAAGAGTCTCCAGATTATCGTTATTTAGACCTTTTTCAAATCACTGTATGCAGTTTCTTGGGCCTTTTGTAAAAACGTGGTTCTCCATATTTGTTTTCTTAGAATCAAACGGCAACATCACAAACACATCTGCTTCTGCCAAGCCCAACATCCCAACAGGCTTTGAAATTTAAGTGTTTAGTGCTCCAGCTATAAAAGAAGAGGCTGCATAAATTGCGATTACATCTGGAGTACAAGCACCTCTCGGTTATAAATGTCCAAGTAGATTGATTTTCATTCGCTCAATTGCATTTGTTTGAAGAGTAATGGGACACTTTCCTCAAAGAACCAAACCTTCCAGATTTTATGTTCTATTGCATGGAAAAATAAGCAGTTTAAAAATGTCACGCCCGATGTGGACACTGTTAGCTTCCTTGTGTGCCCTTCACACTTATCTCTCATCCATTCCTTCTCATTCATCAGCGGGATGAATGAAGGAGACAATGAATGCCAATAAAGTCTCAGCTCACTGCATCCATCCCCTCGGCACATTGCGTGACACAGACGGACGGGATGACGCTCCACCAAAGTCGGAAAAACGGAGGAGAGCCTCGGCACGTGGCCACTGGCTCCTGATCGTGACAATAATTTGATGTGTGACTCCTTGCTCTTCCTGTATCAGTTGTGAGGAGAGGGTAATGAGCCCAATCAGATTTCCCCATGGCTCAGCATAACGAATGGGTCAGATGAGTAAAGGCAGATGCTACCCAAACAGACTGTGGGGGGGAAATCATTGACTGAATTCTTCTCTGTCTCGCTCTTTTCTTCTTCTTTGTTGTTATAGGGAAATCATTTTGAAAGTCACTAAATTCATGAAGGAGACAAATTGAATTTTGTGTACATGTAGAAATATGAATCACTTTTTTTGGGACCCCAGGGAAAATTAGTCTGGCCAAGTTTGTTTATTATTATTATTTTTTGGGCAATTTTATTTTTGCAGCACATTCAAAAAACACTTGAAAGTACCGCGCCTGGATTCACATCTGAACAAACTCAGAACATTGGATGATGAAAGCTTTTTAATGTCACACTTGCAGTGTAGAAAAATGGTGTTGAAAATAGCAATACAATATGAATTTTTCACACCATGTTTCTTTTATGTTGTACATCTGATCTTGTAAAGAATCTTGCCTCTTGGAAGTAATGTAAAAGCTTTTAGCACTAGAAGGATCTCAAGAATTGGGCGTTATAATGCCAAAAGGCTTTTTGGGGGAAAAAGTGAAGGTGCATTTAAAAAAAATGAACAAACCTGCAATGGAAATTTAAAATTGGTCAGAAAAGTAGTCTTGATAGAGAAACACATTTTTTTTTTTTGGCCTCAGTCATTTTGGGAGTACAAAGCCACCAAAGATATAATGCTCATTACCCACGGCTCATTCACAAGCAATCGGAAGAAGCTGAGGACTCAAACCCGGATGAAGTTTGTCGCCTCGCTCACTTGATAACAAGCACTCCGACGTATTTACAAAGCACAGCCAGGAAGTCTTTGTGGTAATGACACAAAGCAGGTCAGCCATGTCTCTGCCGCTCACTATTTTGTTGCACATCTTGCTTTCGCTCCCGTGGCACCTTCAACATACGCAGCATTGTCATCCACACCAAAGCTTGAATATGAAATATGGCCGTGCTTCTCTTTAGTAACTTACTTCATCTTCTCATATATGTACAGAATGGCAGACAGCTGACAAGAATACTCAGTGGAGCGCAAACCTCCTCCAAGGATAAGAGGTGGAAGTAAGTGCTTTTGTCTTCCGTTGATCACAGTGACAACAATATTATTAATGTAACAGTTTACGGAGAGAAACATACTCGGGTGCCAGGCCAAATAGTTGATGAACAGATATCCACTTAAATAACAGTACGGTCAAATTTCAATTATATCTAGAGTATTGAAAAATATTTCTGAAAAAAAAGTGTATTTTTCCAATGAAATCAAATTTCCATTTCATATCATGACAGATCAAATATGACTCGTTCCCATTTTTTTTTCCTTTCATGCAAACTGATGCGCTGTTGGTTTAGACAAAGCACAGATGGGACGTGGCCACTTTTTCAACCGGCTGTTCCATATCGCAGAGCCCAACACATCTGGAAGGCAGCGAGAAGCATCTTTGCACTAATTTGTTTGTCACAATACATCGAAGGTACGATCTGTCATCCTGCCATGCTTACGTTGTTTGAAGAACATGGCTAGTCATAAGTTTTTGGCAGATTGGCTGCTTGGCCACGAGGGATTCGCCATCTGACTGACGGAGGCAGGGATTGTGTTGGCAAAAAAAAGGGAAAGACTTGAACTCAATGAAACAGAGAGATGAAAATAGTGCCCGCAAGCATGCACAAAGTGTGATGTCAGTATATGACCTCGGGCAAATAAAAACATCAGTGACAATTTAATGTGGCATTTCAACATTTCACCTACCGGGAGGTGGGAATGACCGAATCTTCTTTTTTGTTTTCCATTTATAGCTTGCGGTCTGACATTTTCATAAAAAGAGTCACTCGCCACAATATTAGGTACATCAAAAGATTGAATGAGAACAATGGAAAAATATCAAATAATTGAAGTTTTGACACAAATTGTTACCGATTGAAGTGTGACTTTAATGTCAAGTATACGGTTGTGAATATTTATATAGATTTTTCAGGCTGGAAACAAGGTGCTTTTGAGTGAAATGTTAATGGCTCTGTGCTGGTAGAAAGATCTATTTTTTTTCAGGTGGGGGAAATAAAAAACACTCATCTGTTGACAAGCACTTTCCTGGAGTACTTAAGTACAAATTAATATTGCAGGGGAGGATGTCGCTATGGTAATAGTAGCTGCAAAGAGACTTCAGAGCACTTCACATCTCAGACTTTAAGGTTTATTTCCATTGAAAAGGTAAAAGCATCCACGTCCCGCTTTGGGCCTGAAGTCTGAGCTTGCTCGAAGAAACGTTACACGACGACTTATATTTCTTTTTATTTATTAGCGTGATTGAATTATAGCCAGCCCTCACTCTGAAAATGCATAAACCAACCAACAAACATCCCACCACAAGTTCACTTTCTCTATATCACTTGTGTGTGGCATTCAAGGAGGATTGAACTGGTAGGAAAAATTAGCATTCACATGCCATAAATAAACGAAAGAGCTGAGAGAGAAAGACAAAAAGAAACCATATTCAGTATTTAGTTGTGGTTTTTTTTTTTCAAAATGTCACCACATTCTGAGAAGAGGCTTAAATAATGAAATGGTAGAAGGGGCGCCTTTAGACGTCATAAAAGGCTTTTGCTGTATTTCTTTAACTAGGTGTCACGAAGGTGAAGGTGCGTTTCCTATTATGTGACAGCTTTAATACTGGCTATTCCCAAAAGTCTAGTACGTCTTTAATCTTTAATTTCCCTGCCACTTCCTTTGTGTTTCTTACTTTTTGTTCAGTCATTTCTTGGGGTACTTAAATTCAAGACGCCTTAAGTTGCTTTCTATAAGGATTTTTAAATTTAGTATTGGCCCCTAAATGAGTCAAAACTTAGATATCTAAATCCCAAGGAAACAATATAAATTAATTTGATTTACTCTTTTAGTGCTCATAGTAGAAAACATGGTATTGGAGTCATACTGACTATTATTATCAGTGTGAAACATAAAAGGAGTCATATCTAAAGTTCTTAAAATTGCTTCCATTCATGCAAGCTTTTCATCTCCCACACACGCCTGTTCTACCTTCCCAACATGCCTCAATAAATTCTAAGTAATCATGATGCAGGGAGATGTCGTTAGAAACGTGTGCAAGTTTCAATGGGCGCACCGGAGGCTTCATTTGTACAACATTCACTTCTTTTGACTTTGAAGTGTGCATCACACCTGACTTGAAGTGGGGGGGGGAAACTGGTGTTTCTGCTCCTTTCCATTTTTTGAAGTTAAAGTACGGCTCGGGAGTTATTTTAAACTAAAAAAGGAAATAGTTTCCATTGGTTGATATGTTACGTCAATGTGCTACACTCTGATATATTCAAATGAGATAAGTGAACACGGTTTTATAAACGTTTGAAGGAGATACAAGCGGTGTGCCCCATTTACATACAGGATATTCTTGAATTAGATCAAAACTGATTTGGTGTGCATGGATGGGAAATAATCAGTCATGTAATTCCTATCAAAAAATTCTATTAGCACATTTTCTTGGAGAATATAGCGTAAGGTATATCATGTAAGCTGAGATGCTATCTACTTTCTGTTTGAGCAAAGCTTTTTTTTTTTTGCTTATGGTGCATGACCCAAAACAGGCAAGTTCATGCAATGGAACACCGGCTTAGTATTGCTCTAATAGACTCTGATGGGTTGAAACAAACCGAGCTTGGCAGTGGTACACAACATGGCTGTGTGTAATAGAGAGCATCCTAAATGCTCTCTGACACTAATACAAGCCTCTGTCTGTTTAGATCCATACAAGTGAAAAAAAAAAGGGGAGCACGCTGTCCTTGCCTATAGTCCTACTGTCTACTGGGTGTGTAAGCATGCCGACGTAACTTACCAGGAAATGTAGTAACCGTTCAGAATGTCATCTTAGATATTAACACCATCACTAACAGAACTGATATATGGCAAAAACAATATACACAAGAGCTGGTCGTTTGCTGAATTATCTCTCGGAACAGAAGGTGATAGCAGACTTACTAGGAACACACAAAGCTTTGGTAATTCTCACTTTTATATTTTGATTTTCACTTCAGTTGTATTGACTCATCATGAATCATCTTTCCTTTTCATTTTCACCGTGTGTAGTCTTGGAAATCCCTATTGAAGCTCGGATTTGCTGTTCCTCACATAAATTCTATTGGTATTGTTCCCTAAACACTGGCATGTGATATGAACACAAGCAGCAAGCCATACTATGTTCATATTTTGCTGTAAAAAATTAGGATGTTTATGACCATGTTTACTATATATTTTCATACATTGCTGAGCAACTCTCGGTTTAACTAACAAAAATGTTTCTTGTGTTGTGACGGGTCACTTATCTCTCGATTATCAATCTGTCTTGAACAACCCCCCAAAAAAACACATTTTCCCAAAAAATAGTGACTAATTCGATATTCAAAGTGGAAAAAAAACTCTCAGAGGGAAAAAAATTGTCTGAAACTTACCAAAAGTTGATTATCCCAGGGGGGAGCCAGTGCCCCTGCAACCCCCCCTCTAGCTCCACCAGTTTCCATGGCATCAAATTTGAAAGTTTTCTCAATAGACGAGCCTCACAGAAAATACAAGAAAATACAAAATTTGCAATGCACACTTTAATTTCAGCCCAATGGCTGTGTGTTGTCATGTCTCATTGCCTGATCAAACTGTGCCTTTGCCTCCAGCAGAGAGCCTCCATCCTAGTCACATGTCCCTGGAAGCAGCTTCCCTACCTGGCTGCACGGTGCCCTGCCTGTCAAACCGACTATCTACCTATCAATCTAGACGTGTGTCCACCTGCATGTGGCGATAAGGAGCTGTGGGTGTCTGTAGCCCTGACACCAGCTGATTTATGCCGACCCATTCCCTTCAGGAGTCCAGTTTGTGAGAAAATCACCAGCAACGCACACTGACCGTGCAAAACCAGTCTATATCTCTCCGCCACTCTGAAAGATGACAATGAGCTGTTACTTCTTTATTCTTTCTGATCTTAAAAAGGCTTTCCCACAAACAGCACGAGTCATCTGATCATTTTTTTTTACATTTGCCAATTTCAATATGAATGATTGTATTTCAATTATTGTGTGTAGTAATCACATGGTCATTGATATGAGCCTCCTTGATTAAAGCTTTTTTAAAAAGCGGGTATATCATCTTTACTTCTTTTCTTGCAACGCTGGTGCCAAGTGACTCTGAAATGATACAGTCATAATGAAACAATGAGCCTCTGCACGGTTTTAGCTTTCGCACGACTCTGATAGAATATCATATTGTATATTGAATACACCCAGTCTGTTTGCTGAGATAATTAAATTCTCAAAGGATGTGAAGAGATGCAGCACGTAAATTAATTTGAGCTGCGGCAACAGAAAGGATTTATACCTCTTTAGAGGCCGTATTCACTCCCAGAATAAATAAAATGGATTTTTTTTAATTAATTACTGTTCCAGAGCCATTAAAGAGCACCAATTAACAGATCACTAAAATACAGACGACACTTTTGATGTGTTACGATGACAATGTAAATCATTCCCTTCATATTGCAGAAGAGTTAGATGTTTATCCAGAATATGGACAAAGCAAACTAAATATATATAAAATGCTGACTGAAGTAAAATCTTTCTGAATGCTAAACCAGAATTATGACTGATATAGTTTTATGTGTCTTGGCTGTGATAATATGGGGCTGGATTTAATAGCCTGGTTGTTAATCCATGTCAAGAAAGGCAAAAAGGGTCCATTTGACATGGGATAACTTCGCCTTGTAATTAGAAAACCTCATTAAGTTCATTAAGTCATCCCTTGTGTTTGGGGGATTTGTTTTACATGCACCGCAAATAGAACTCTGCTACCAGAATGTAGGCTAACACAGGCGCTTCTCTTCTTGACAGAAATCACCACGAGGCATTTAGGCAAAGGGACAATTGTTTGGGATATTTAAATAAAGCATTTTTATGATGATCACACCATGTTGGATAACAAAAAAAAAAAAACGGTGAGTGAATTCACAGTCGCACTACGTTTACAGGGAAGGATATCAGTGTGACATATCACTGAGTGGCCCTTTGTCTTTTCTATTTATTACTGGCCTTGAGCGACACTGTAACAGATGACTAGACAGCACAGCTAAAGGCCCTATTTTTTTTTCCCCTTCAAGTTTGCCCAATGATTGTAATTTGGGTGTCAGTGAAAGCAGTGATTTATCATAGGTGGGATTACTTAGCGGGCAACAAGCAGGGTGCTATTCATCTCTGTAGCAGACACAAACTCAGTCAGACAGACACCGTTGTTGCCAGTTGCGAGCATTGAGACTGATGCGGCTGGTGGAAAAATAATGACCTGGACACTCTGCGTAGAAGTGATGAGCAGAAAAGCAAAACAGTTTACTCAGATAATATTTTGTATTCTGAAGGGGAGCAAGAGGTGAGTTTCCCTATGGAAGTGAAAAACCGGGCAAAGTCATGTTTTCAGTCCACTTAGTCATTTTCTTTTAGGAGGAAGGGGGAAAAACTCACCTATTTGCTGCTCAGGCCAAAACCATATCAAATTTTTTTTGCATTTTACAGCCAGGTAACAACTTTTAGTCAGATTATGTCGAAAAAAAAAAGCGGAATTGCTGCCTCCTTGGTAATTATAGCACTTACTAGCATTTAAAAAAATCTTTATAAAGTGCATTTTTTTCTGCATATTACAATATTTTATTCCATGATATACAAGCACATTCCTGAAAACACATGCTCCTGTATTGCCCCCCCCCCCCCCCCCCCACACTCATCTGCTTTCTTCTGCCCTGCCAGGCCTAAACAGCAGCCTGTGCTGCTGATAACAGACGAACCATTTGCTTCCCTGCAGGTAAAAAACAAGGTGGACACCCAGATACCGTGCCTCATGCAGCATGCTGAATTTACAATAAAACCTCTGTGGCATCAACATAAATCTACAGCATGTGCGTGTCCGGGATATGCATGACTTAATGCCCTGGTATGAATGCCAGAACATCTATTCGTTTTAGGGGGAATGCAGACACACAGTGGAGGCTCGGTACTTATTATTCAACAGTAAATGCGTAGAATTGCATTTTTCAGGAAAAACATAATTGTGAAGTCACTCATTAACATTATTTTACACTTTAGTTACATCTGTGATACAAATATGATTACCAAGCACTAAAATTGGCTGTTGATTTGCATAACGGCAAAAATAGTCATCGGATGGACTTCGGATAAATAAAACTGCAGAATTGAGACTGGAGAAAGACAAAAAAACGCGATGACATCTGTAGTCCGCTCAATCATTTGAGTTGTATCAAATGAAAAAGTAATTAAATCGTTTGAGGATGTCATTGGAAATGAGAATTCTGCCGTATGATGCCCGCAGCTTATCGCGTGTGCGTTTGTAACAGACGACACCTCTGTTGTGCATCGGTAGCCGACGCAGCTAGTCGCTCCTCATTAACCTTTCGAAAGATAAGCTTTTTTTTTTTTTAAAGTCATGTTTGAACAGCCTGTGTGAAGTATCTCCCACTGATATGTGACTAACCAACCACCCACAAGCGTCTTTCCTCCTCATCTTTCGCATTCATTATTGCTCTTCCATCACCTCTGCCGGATTACCAGAATTAAATTTCAATTTTAATTACAGGCCTCAAAATCTCCATGAATCTCGCACCTGAGCCACAATGATTCAGGAGAACAAGCATTCTGGGATGGCGTGCTGTCGCGGGCTGCTAACAAGGTTAAAAGGTGCGCAGTGTGTGTAATGGGAAGCAGAGGAACTCACTGAGCAATCGTTAACACTATATTAGGTACTCTCCCTCTTTGTCTCTTGCTATGTTACCTTCTTATTTTCCCAGTGAAATACACAGAATGCCTTGTTAGAGGCACCAGGCTAGAAGTAATGTCATTTTGTTAAGTGGCGAATGCGAAGGTGCCAGATGTGGCGGATGCCGTGACGCAGCAAGTGTTACGTTATCTGTTTATTGCGCTGATGCTGGATCATTGGAATAGAGGTCAAATTTCTTTAATGACTTGATGATTTTTGATTGGATTTTTCTCCAAAATATAAAAGCAAAAATAAGGGTGTCCCATTAAGAGGACAAGTGCCACCTCTAGGATTTAGACAAGACGAGCCGCTGCCTATCGAGAGAATAATCACTGAGTCTGCATCGTCAAAGTGAGACTGAGCAACAGTGAATCGTACATATGCTCTTTGTCTCAAGCTGCAGGCTTGTGATTTAACCGCGAACAATGTCATGCAGTCTGTAATACAATTATGCGTGAGAGGACTACACGTAGGAATGGTGAAAGGGGTTTTTGTGATAGGATTTCACGACTATGAAAAGAGATTTTCTAATTAAGCACTGGTGCATAATAGAAGTCTTTGAGCTTTCAACTGTGCGAAATTGTGTGGCAATTAGATAATCATCTATGTTGGACACACAAAAAAAAACATTTTCAAGATAACAATTATTTTGTGCAAACTTTGAACCATTATTATATTACAACAACACGATTAGTCAAGGACATGCGTAACCCAAAATTTGAATGTGCCTATTTATAATATCTATATTTATTATAAGTATAATAATATGAAGAATTTAATTTTTATCGAATAATGTAAATATGTAAAGGAAATAAATAGTAATGTAAATATGTAAATAAAATAAATAAAATAAATAGTAATTATTATTATTATTATAGTAATGTGTATAAATTATTATTGCTATTGATAAAACAGGCGCAGGTGGTGTATGGACAGATCGTGTTCAACAAGCAAGCTAAGTTAATTCCAACTGAATGTGTCAAACCACAAAATAATTGAATCATCTCGGGTCAACATACATCTCCAAACAATAGTCTCATCATCAAAACAATGACCTTACAAATCAATAAAACATATTTACTTTAGTGTGAAAATGCTCACAGTACCGAGCTGTTGCCTCCATCGCTTGACGGTAACCATAGCAACTGAAAACAATACACGCAGCTTCTCAGACAAGCGAGTCCTTGATTGCAAACTGTGCTCATGGATTTGCAAACATAGAAGCAAGATTGACATATTGTCTTTGTTTCTCTGCGGAGAGTTCCGCACTGCAAAATTGTTTGATGTATGAAGTCACTTTTTTTTTTGGGATGACCAGCTCGTACACCAACACCAAGACTTACCAACAAAGCAAAAGGTTGCCCACAAAAAATTGAAGCAAAAACAAACACACAATTTCTCTTCCACTCGAGCAACCCTGATGACGATGGTGCACCTAAACGAACCTGAAGCTTTCGTGCTTTAAATATCAATCGAATTTCCCATTTGTCTTGTTCGAGTCAACAGTCATATAGAAGCTCAACAGGCACCTTGAAATTAACACCTTCTTTCAGTTTCACAGGCAAATTCCTCGAATCCCCAGACAATATTATCTCATATGCACAGACAAATTACCTCTTTGTTTTAAGGACATGAATATTTTTTTTTTCCCTTAAAAAGGAAACACACACACATTATGAAAATCCCTCCCGTAAATAGGCAAAATAAAGCATTCAAAGGGAAGCTAAAGTGGCACTTACAGATACTCGGGCTAAGAAATTCTCTCATTAAATGGGTCGCCCTCTCGCTTGCCTCGCCGCAGAACAGATGAAATGAAGGTTACGTTGTCCTCTCTCCTGGCCTACATCCTGATGCCAGAGCTAATTGCATAATTTGTTTCAGAATTAAAAGCTAATAGCAGTCTCTTGTAGGCTAAAGCAAGCTCTCTCATTTCTCACTAACTCTACTTTTATCCTCCCATCATATTTTAGTTGCACATTCAAGGTTTAAAAATGTATAAACACTAAGATGACCAAAGTTAACTTGAAAATCACTGTCAATAAAATATATTACTTTTTGTACATCTCTGTTTTCTTAAAGGTCACTGAAAATCTGTTGACACGGCAGGTGTGAATTACTTGACATGCACTTGATTGCAAAGCCCAAAAAGGTCACCATGGTACATATTTAAATATTTTCCTGTCACATGGCTTGACCCAGGTAGCAAATGATCTGTATCTCGCTTGCACTCCTTTCTGATGCATACACCATGCGAACAGAGCCCCGGGGTACAAGTCTTAATTAAGTTCCTGTTCAATGTGCAACCTTCATAAAACTTCCAGAGAAACAAAAGGGAAGAAATAATAGAAAAGAAAAAGCACCCCCCACACACACACCAGTTCCCTTTTTAACATTTAGGAAATAACAGCTACTCATTGAACATACTCTACCTCATACCTTTGTCTGGAATGTGATTATGACCTCAGGTCACCGTTTCTATTATGCTAGGTAATAATGTTCACACGCATTGATCCAGTTTGGGAATTTAAATTTGACAGCTCTCTCTCTTGACTACATTGTGCAGTCATACTAAAAAAAAGACCTGAAACAAAGTCAAAAGTTTTGATATCATTTGACTTTTAAATTGATTGAATCTGTCCGGTGGTAAGAAAAATAGGTCAATCTGTTTTACTAGTCAGACTTCAATCAAGCGAGTACATTTGTACTCATTTGCACTTTTTTTCCCTAACACAGTAACCTTTCAATCGAGGCTTTAAAATGTGCTGCCCACAGACTGTTATTGGAAGTGTGTGTTTTGTACTGTATATGTGTGTGTGTGTGTGTGTGTGTGTGTGTGTGTGTGTGATGTGTCAGGTCTCTTTCAGCAGTGCTACCTATAAGCCCTCCCCCCCAGTCGCGGCCCACCTCCCGCAACATGGCTCGAGCAATAACTGCGGCACCAAAGAGTGCATGTGACCCAGCTTTACTCATCTCAGCTAAATCCATATATGACACGCAGGCATGTGTGTGTGTGCATGCACACACCCACACACACACACATAGGGCAGCTAAAGGCAAGTTAATAACAGTCCTACCTGCTTCCCAGAGTCAGCAGCGGCAGCAGCATAGAAAAAAAAAGAGGGAAACAAAAGTAGATATGAGTGGCAGCATGAGGTGGGGGGAAAAAAAAAAAAAAGAACTGCAAATGTAAAAAAAAAAAAAAAAAAGGCAAATCAGAGCATAGAAATGTGCCCAATACTAATAATAAAAAAAATAAAAAAATAAAAATAAAATAATAAGTGGTGAGAAGCCAAAGAAGAAAACAGCGACGGAATTTTAGAAAGTGCTTCTCTGTTTTAACTTTTACAAATAGTATTAAGTTGAGTAGATTACTTTCTTTCTGCATTTATTGTTTTACAAACCAACACTGAAAGGTCAAGCAGCCCTCTAGAACAGGAACAGTTCACATTCTTACATTCTGCTGGCAATTTAGAAGCATTTCCTCATAGATAAAATAATCAATATAATTTGCTCACAGGACTTTATAACCTTGACAACTATCTCGCCTTCCATTCTGCCTGTGGCTGTTTTGCTAAACACTAACTTGTTGCAACGCTCCCCTTCACACATGTCAAAATGAATATTTATAGGCCGATAAACACGCCTTGGATGAATGAAGTGATGCAAGGAAAATGTTGATATGACGATTGGCTTTTTTAGTGCAAGTAGAAGTGGGAGATTTTAATCAAGATTTGAGACATTTTACCACCATCGGCATAGGTTATCGTTACCTTGTGTGTCGGCCTCCTAAAGCAAGTTTTTCTTATCAGCGTTTTACACATTGATAACGGCAAAATGTCATGCTTTTGCCGATGGCAGGCCAATATGTCTCCGGTAAACAATCTCTTTAAAATAATACAGATGTGTTAACTAGATTAAAGACATGCATTCTATTGAAATTCATGTTAATGTTCTTTTTTGGCCGTAATTTCTGAGACACTAAAAGTTTAGAAAACCAAACGGAGTTTTTTTTTTTTTTTAGCCGAGGCTACAAACACATTGAAACAGGCGCGAGTTGTCAAGCTGCACAGCCGCTTGCCGTCAGCCTTGCCATTTATCTGTCACTCGAATGATTCCGCTTTGACCAGATGTGGATTACATCTGTACTAACATACGCTTTGCTTGCCTCAAGACAAAACAAGCATCACACAAACAAAATGAAATATGTCCTCTCTAGCTTTGTTTGCTCTAGTCTACTACCTAAATTTTGTGCTGATTAAATAATAATATACATGTATTTAAAAATCAATAAAATACCCGTGGCTTGAAATATAGCGCTAGGATATTGCATGGCCTCATTTTGCATAGACTATCACAAAATTATCTTTGAGGGGAAACTAGAGCTGGTTGTGTTTGTACTAAAAGACATTTGGGACAGATGTTTCTGCAGCGTCGTGTTTAACTCTCTCATGATTTGATTGGCAGGCCAAGTTAGACAGCGACACGGCGCTATAATTACTGACAGCGAAGCGTATGCACAACACAAACAGAAGCCGAGACAGATATCTACGTTGTGCCGAGCTGTGCCATTCATCTCACCAAAGGCAACATCCTAAGAGTTGTGCTAACATTATTCAATCATGTCGTAGTTGATGTTTCCTCCCCTTTATGCCTGGAACAGACTCAAAAGAACAGACTTTTGTCAATTTGCATTTTTTTTTTCCCTTTCACCTGTCTTACTGGCTTTGTTTCTACATTCCTAGGGCAGCCACATGTTGCAGTTGATGAATGAGGGAAAGCTACAGAATGGTAAAATGAGATAAAATAAGCAAAGAACTACTAAATATGCTCAATATAAAATACTTGGGATGTTTAAAAATGGCGATTACCCAAGAATTAAATATTTTAAAAATAAGACCACATCTCAGTTAAGGTTGGTACTTATGGATTATTGCAAGCTGTTTACCTGGCGTAGAATGATTAAAAAATCATAATACCACAAATATGTGTGTGTGTGTGTTTGTCATTAAAACGAAAGGACAAACAGAGGATGGTTTTATGGTGTGTCGCCAAAAGCTGTCTCAATTGGACACCGATGTACATTGAATCATGTGAATTGGATCATACCTTAATTCAAATATGACCTTTAGGGTTGTGTAATTAAACATCAATTTCATGCCTGTCTCTTATTTTAATTGTGTTAATATGTAAATATTGATGCCCATATAATGAGAAGGCAGAAATCTGCAGCTAATTGAGTTGATCATATAAGCTTGTTTTCATACAACTCTGCACTTGAAACATCCAATTCATATTCACACTGTATTTAAAATTTGTCTTTGGGATATGAAATAACAGATGATGAGAGGTGACCCATTTGTATGTATCCAATCAAGCCACAGCAGCAGGAAGGCCCATTCTTTTGCCATCTGCTCCACACAGAGCCACAGTTGCCTTTTGCTCCCATTGATATCAACTGCCTGGACGAGCCATTGCGAAAGCCAAGCGGGCCACAAGGAAGAGCATTCAGATCTTGCCAACTCTTGGGCTCACTTACACAAGATCACTTGGACAAATTAAGAGGCCCAAAAGTAGATGGATGATGATGAAAACAAAGCAATAATGAGCTGTGAAGAATGCATGATAATTGGCAATACATCTGTTTGTCATTTTCTTGAACTTTATGCCATCATTAAAAAAAACCAAAAACTAATTAAATTAGATTTGATGCATCCATGTAAATGTGTCATTATTCTGGGAGGCCAGCAAATGAGGTCAAGCATTGCAGTTATAGAATCTAATTAAGTCTGTTTGGAGACACTCAGCCAATCAAAGTTGACGAGAAGTGTTACCTCGTTAAATAACAGCAATGAATGAATGGAATGAAATATTGCAGTTGCACAAACCAAAATAAAACATTGACATTTCAACTCATTCCAAAACACAAATGTAAAGCCGATCACAGCAAACAAACAAACAAACAAACAAACAAACAAACAAACAAACAGCTGGCTACTGACAGCATCTCCCCGTGAAACATCTCTTTAGCAGACACTTCATGCGTGACCATTGTCATGCTACTAACTTTGGAGCAGATGAACAACAAGGGAGGGGGAAAAAGTTGTGGCTGTCACCAAAATGACAAAATGAGACATGGCAGAGACGGACGGACGATGCTGGGCAACATGCAGAGGTGCTTGCAGTTTGAAGAGGAATAACATTCATTCCATCTGAAGTGTTATCTAATAATAATAATAATAATAATAATAATAATAATAATAATAATAAATTCCCTTGCGTCTTGCTAAAAATTAAACAAAGATATATTTACCGGAAGAGATCTCGACAGCATTAAGTGTTGTCGTTAAAACCTGCCAGCTCCAATATAATATTGGCACAGGGAGGCATCCTGTGAATTTTTTATTTTTTTTTGTGTTGCACACAATCTGTTTTTAAGGCTAAATATACAACTAAGAGTAGGCGCATGGCAGTTATTCAGATCTGACTCAATCCATAAAAACTAATTGGTTGACCATGACTTAAAATCCTCCTTCTCGGAGCGGTGCGTTGTTCTAAATCGGAACAGTTGAGTCTCCGCCAAGGATAAGCCGGGCCAGCCCACAGTTCTATCTCTATTTCATTGTTAGCTCTAATATGCTTTAATACTCTTTTGCCTGAAGCATCTACATACTGTGTATAATAAAACTCTATGTTGTATTAACTGGTTCATGCACAGCAGGTGATCATCTGTAAATCATTATTTGATCGTCCTTTCCTGACATGGACTGAAAACCACTGCTATTGGAAAGCAACCATGACATAAATCCAGACAAATGTAGATTAATGTCATCCTAAACTAACCCGCACTGATGTGCTTTTACATGCATACATACATACTAGAAAGAAGCAAACGTTTCCTCCCAGGCTAAGCGGCAGACACTAAACACTTCAAAGACTCGCTGCTTGATACCAAGTATGATTTGTGCCTAAAGACACAAGCTTTAAGCTGCGATCTGCCACTGTTTTCGTTACGATTAACCACGCGGCGGAGCAGAATGTCTTTTCGTCCACAACTGTTCTGCTGGATTTGCAGCGCTGTTTGTCTTCTTAAATCTACAAAAGAGGGCTTGGCAAATGAACCCTGAGCCCAGTGAATATAAACCAACATGGGGAGACAAAAAATAAAAAACATCTCGATCAGTAAGAGGAACTACGACGTATTCACATGTGTGTAAATATCAACACCAGAATATTCCAGCGCTATCTAACACAGACTTGTAGGTCATTAGCTTAGAGAGATAGTTTGGCCTAGTGACATTTCAACTAACATAGTCAGTCATTTCCCGTTAATGAATATGTTCGTGTCTGGCCAGAGAAGGCCTGTGTAATTTTTCCCTCCTTTTATCACCAGGATGCAGGCCGGCACAGTGGTGGCATACGTTCAACATCGTGCAGGGACAGACAAACAGGCTCTGCCAACAAGATGGAGTGTTTATGTATTTTTCTCATCAGCAGTAATATTCAAATAACTTTGCACTAAAAAAAAAACGAAAAAAAAAAACAGTCTTTGGCTGGATGTCTCAGTTTATGGGCATTGATAACAATTGAATGAGTCCTTCTGACCCACAGGTTGTAATCATCGTCATAACCCGCCCACTTACCCGCTTACTCTCTACAGTATCACTCACCTCCTCCGCTAAAAACTGCTGATTCGTGTGTGGCCAATGTGCTCATTAACTTATGTTGGGGGGAAAAAAATAAGTGGTTGGTGGGCTTTAATTAGTTCAACACTTAAGTCCTATGCATTATTCAGATGCATTATTTAGTTGTGTAGGAGGCTAAAAAAAAACATTAGTTCTCTGGGGAATCACACATTTTGTGCTGAAAAAAAAAAAAAGGTTCAGTTCTCTCAGTTACTTTGTCAACAATGCCTCCATGTCTTTTTACAGAGGGATCTTTCAGGTAAATAAAATATGTTTGCCAGTGAGTCAGACATCGCTTAGTACAAAAATAAAGGTGAAAATGTGCTGGGATAGGCTCCAGCACGCCCGAGACACTCGTGAGGATTAACTGTTTGATGATGAATAAGTGAATGAATGAAAGCGCTAATGTAGAGTTACAGGTTAGTTTTGGCAAAGTACCAAATTGCAAATGATGATATTTGAAATAGTTTTCACCTTTCTAAGGATAAATAGTAATATAGAAAATTGTTTTGGGCATTGATATGTATTGTCAATTTTGGACTATAAGCCGCTCCTGACTATAAGCAGTACCAGCTAAAATCCGGGGATATTTTAGTTTTTTTTTTTTTGCGCACGAGTATATCACTTTTTATCTTTTATTTATATATATATATATTTTTTTAACTTTCATTCTTTATATTTTGTTAAAGTACAACTCTGGCCAGATGCTTAGTGAAAATTGAGGGAAATGTGTTTAGCCAATTATTAATAAGCTAATATCATAATATCCCTTTTTTTTTAATTAACATGACTTCATATAATGTGATTATTACTTCAATGCATTGGATTTAAATTTACCTGTCAACTCAGAGCAACCTTTTCATTCTATTTGTGAGTATGGATGCTGTTTTACATTCCAGGGTCCAAAAGCACCACCAATTTAACATTTGACAAAGTCAAACTGTGACATTTACATTGACTATTACCCTCCCAAAGCCGAGATGAGGAGGAAGTGGAGCACAATCATGCTACATTTTAGCAGCTCATTTTAAGTGGCTTAGCGGGTAGAGGCAATCTGCAGAGGGCACCTTCAGCAATCAACAGCACTCGCTGCCACAAGCGAGGTGCATTATGGAGACTCAAAAGTACGGAACAATGCGATTAATCCTACAGGATAAGGAAAAAGAAGGCAATTCAAAGAAAATTATACTTCCACAACCTATTTGCTTTGCATGGCTCTGTTTGAATAAGTACTTTGTTTAATAATCATTGAATGAGGACAATTCTAAAAGGTGAACACGGTGGGAGTGGGCTGGTGACTTCTGCTGTCTTTTTTTTTATTTTTTCCCTACTTCTCACCAGAATTGTATTTTGTGCTTGAGTGAATTAGGTGATCATTTTTTATCTTACATGCCGCGGTGGCTTCTGGAGCTTCTTGCTTCAATTGGAGAGGAAGAAGAAGTCGAACATTTATCGCATGCTGAGGTTAATCTCCTGAAATGGTGGGATTTGGTCAGAGAGCAAGTAGAAAATCCACGCTTGCACTTGCAAGCTGCATTACAGTCACATTTCCTGTTTTATTTCGCCCCCCCACCTCCCCCTCCTCCTTCGTCTTTACGTTAGAAGTAAAATCCTTGAAGCTCAAGACCGTTGACAAGGCAAAGCAGCAATGCATAAATTAACAGTGACTACACTCGACATTCGTTCAGATTCACCGGTAATGTTATATCCTGTTTGAATCGTACTTTTATAAAGGTAAGAAAACACCTGCTTGGAGTGCAGGTGAATCGTTTACTGTGGCGAGAAAGCAGATGGTAAACCGTCTTCCTTAGAAATGCTTCTAATTACCGAAAACTTATTCATGGACCTGTTGACAAATAAGATATACTTGCAGGTGTTTATTTTAAGAAATTGCAAAAAAAAAATAAAAAAAAAATCTTTCAGTTCCTTCACCTTTTTGCCTCGCCAACAATTATTGCCTTCCGCTCTCTTTAGAATCTTTTCGACATGTCAAACCTGTCCGCCCAAGGGACAACAAATAGCTCAGTGTCCAAATGATACTTTCCCCAAATACATTTCTTCCTGACCGACCATTGAGATACGTCCAAAACAAACTGAAGATATCACGTACAATAACTCCAAACTGTGAAACTGGCAGGAAAATGTTCTAATTTGAAGCATACTGTTATTGACAAAGAAATGTCTGACCCGCTGTCAGTAATGAGAACTGCTCTTACCCATCCTGTCAAGCACTTTAACAAACCACTCGCATGCCGGAACGGCTCGTACCTCAGCAGCGAGGCCGGCGGTCTCATCGCTCGGCGCTGCGTACTTGCCCGTGTACAATATCTCCTCTCATTAAGTCAGTTCTAATGTGTCCCTCCGGCAGGAATGGCGTGTAATGTGAAGCTGTCTCATTAACGCTGTCACGTCACTTTCATTTAGGAGCTATCCAACAGCATTATGCGCCTCTTTGAGCACTTGGGGGCCCTCCCAGGCTAGTTCAGCATGTCCAATGCTTAGCGTTTCACATTTTCTTAACTTTCACTCATTATGGTTGGATTATTAAAAAAAAAAAAACATTCCCAGAGGAGTTGTGTCAATTGAATCGTATGTGTGGTACTGTGATCTAATAAGCGTGAGTGGAAACTAAAGCTTGGTGAATATAATTAATCAATGGCCAGTCCTCAACTGATGTGCTAAAGTAGCTTGGATATTTATTCCCTAGACAGATAATGGGACGAACATAAAGTCCCGTATTTTCCAGACTATAAGGCGCATTCAATGAATGGCCCATTTTAAAACTTTGTCCTTATATACAAGGCGCACCGGACTATAAGGCGCACTGTCACCTTTTGAGAAAATATTGGGTTTTTAGGTGCGCCTTATAATCCGGAAAATACGGTAAATTCTTTTACTCATCAAATTTGGTTTTGAATATGCAGAAATTAGCCAAAGGTGCCTTTACACTAAAGTTAAAGAAAGGTCAACAATGTACAGTTGGCAAAGAAAACATGTATAGTATGTATCAGGAGTGATCGGCAATTATCTATAATCATAGACCAATTTATAACGTGGATCTGGAGTAGTGAGTTTATCCCGATAAGTCTCTTGGGCCTTTTCCAAACAAATTATGAGCAGTTCACTTGACACCGCTTCTGACTGACAAAATGCCAGGCAAACATTTAGAGCGAACAGCAGACTGTGTTTGAGCTTGCTGACAACACAATCTCACATCTCTCCCTTCACCAAGCTTGACACTTTTTTTTTTCCATCTTTATCAATCCCTAGTTCATTTGATCACCCGTTTCCTTCTCTATCCTTGTCCAAAGCAGAGACAAATTAAACGACCCCCCCCTCCCCTACACAGTCTAATGGTGGAAACATAAGCCTCTGGCAGTGCTCTATTAGCCAGGCTGCCTATTTGTTAACTGGCTGGATTAATGTGCTGCACTTGATATGGGAGGCCACCTGCTCACACAGTGAAGGGTATTCACAAGCTCACCAGTCCGCTCACTAATCTTCCTCCAAGGATGATTGCAGGTTTCTGTTGCATGATAAAGCAGCTCCTTTCTCTCTCTTTTTTTTTTATATCAGTTGATTTCATGATTTGAGGGGTCAGATGTCAGAATACAGTCGTCAGATCTTTCTAGCTCAAATGGTTTGTGCTAATGGTCTAAGTTGTAGGTTGTACACACACATATGCAAAAGCACACACATACAGAGGTGATGTCACACTGTCAGATACCCATGGGTAGCGCTATGTTCCACGTCAGGGAAGAGAAATGATCTGTGAATCCTTGGGGAGTAGTTGGCTAATGTGCACTGAGCCTTGGGTCTGTGCACTCCCTGGATAAGTGAAGGATATTTCTGTTTCCCCTTTAAAAAATTAATTGATAAAAAGACCATATGGTTGCCTCCATCAAGTATGAAGTTGAGTGTGTGAGACTGGTTTTATTTATTTATTCAGAAACAATCACAAGATTCAAGAAAAAATTATAACTTTCCCAAGAGACTGGCTTGGTACCTTGGGGGTTCAAGCATATTTAAGGGGGAGGGAGTCAGGGGCCCCGCGGCTCCCCCTCTAGCTCCGCCTGTGACTCTGCTTTGACTCAATAGGTTTGTTGTTTGTTACAATTGCATAATAGTTGAAAATGAACCTCTGCTATACCACTATAAAGGTGAGAATTTCGGTTATTTTTTTTATTTTTTTTAATACATTGGCAAGCAGAGTCTATACTCTGGTAACAAAGAATAACTAGCCAATTATATTTCATTGTGGCCCCTCTGTGTCAGATAGAAATTTTAACAAACCTGAACCAAATGATCTGTTTTGTTTTTTTCATACCTCAATTGATTCAATGAGAAACAAAGGTGCTAAAAGCGGGAGGCGCTTCGCTTGAATGGAAAATCATTACAGAGAAATGAGAGAAAGCGAGACGATGATGATGAGAGTGAGCGAGAGAGAGAGAAACATAGTGCCACCATTCTCGGAGTAGACGGGTGACAAGACGCCCTGCGCCCGCGGCTTCAGCCGTCATAAAAACAGTAATAGAGTGAATACACATTGTCATTAGCGATTGATTCATTTCCAATTCGCCATTAATTTCAAGGGAGTGGGGGCATGGTGGCCTTTTTTTTTTTTTTCCCCTCCCCGGGCTACAGTCCTCAGCTCCGCCTGACATAACTGTGGTAATTACTGTGCTTTCTTCTCCCGCCCAGCAAGCTGTTGGCTCTCATACCACAATAAAAAATTGAATGAGTATTTGAGGGCAAAACGTACATGATGGGAAAAGGACATGCTGAGTGAAAAGGGGGAAATCAAAGGAGACGGAACACAATCACAGAGTGTGATGTGAATAATGAGGCTATTTTAGCCCTGATTGTCACATTGCTTGACTTGTTGTGTGGGAAAAGTGTTACAGTAAGGACAAAGTTGTGAAGGAAGGTGAGAAGAGAGGCGTGTTGTGCCTGAGTGAATAAGTGAATGCACGCCTTGAGACTGAGCACGCTTGAGTCATCAAGTCCAAGTTAAGATTGCAAAAGGAGCAGTGACGCATCCCCACGTTAAGGCCATCCAATTCTCCACTGCTGATAAACACACCGGGACGCATATGATGAATGACAATGTGACGCTGACCTGTGGCTCGGGTTTATATCAGGTGCCTTGGCCTGTTGATGAGAGGCCACTGACTGACTGGAGATGTGATGCAACCCATGTAATGAAATTTCGCAAGCTGAGGAAAAAAATAGTTCTCACCTGTTATGAGAAAGCATCAAGAGCAGCACGGGGTAGATATAGAAAAAACAAATAAGTATTGATTTCAATACATGACTACAAATGCGACCTGTCGGTAAATAATATTTAATGGTTGCATTTATATGTTTAAAAAAATATGAACTATCTCTATTAATATTTTACTTTATTTAAAAAATATTAAATATTGTTTTTAATACATTTCAAAATCAATTAAAAAGTAAAGAAATAATATATATAAATATACATTATCCTATTGGTATGGCTCTGCTCTTTAATGGTTGTATTTATATGTTTAAAAAGAATATCAAATATTTTTTTTAAAACATTTTTATAATAAATTTAAAAAATATGAAATAAATAATATATATATAAATATACATTATCCTATTGGTATTGCTCTGCTTCCTCTGCATAAAAAAAATATGAGCAGCCTGGAAACCTACATATAGGGGACACATGTTTAGTAAGTGGGGAACATTACTATTCTGCCATAACCTGCTCTGGAAAGCAGCTCGTTCATTGCACTGGAGGCTACCCAGTGGTGTGGAGAGGGAAAAAAAATGAACTCCATCACGTTCATCTATCACACAACCTGCCTCCAATGCTCCACAGGACACAAAAAGGGGGAAAAACAAATGGCAAAGCAAATCAATTACATGAAAAAGAATCATGTCACCTGTCAAATATACACTCGGCTCAGTGTTGTACTATTTTTTTTTTTCTTCTTCAACGGTGCACCTTTTCAAGATTGAATTTTGAAAACCTCATACATTATTAACACTCTTTAGGCTTCCCTCCTCCCTTACTTAGGAAAAAAACATGTTTGTTCATGGCGTTAATGCATTTTATAATCCAACACAGCAGTAGTAATATAACAAACACCTCTGCTTCAGTTTTATTATGCTTAAGAAATTAAACATTAAACTCGAGGCAAAGGGTGGGAATAATCAATAGTCAAGAACTCTGCCAAATTAGTAACTCATGAAGTGGAGCCCGATGTGGCCTTGAAGGGACTGACGGCGATCATTGTGATATTAACTGGAAAAATAAATAAATCAAAAGATACAGTTTTAGAATCGGAAACTAGTAAAAGGGACTTGAGGGAAAAAACCACACCAGTGTTGTCAAGGAAACAAGCGCCACTTTGAAAACATAATCTTGACAAATACAATTGGAATGAAAACATTGTTCCGAGATGTACCGTGTTAATTATGTGTGTGTTTGAAAGGTAGCTGACAATTTGTTTGACTTGTAGAATGGAGATGACGTCAATGGCAATTCATAGAAACTAATTTAATCCTCTTTTAAGGTCAACATGTTGGCATCAGAAAATCTGTCAAATCTGGAATAGAAGACATGAAGTGCAAAATGGACAAAATGACAAATGAGAAAGAAACTTGAGAAATCTTTGCCATCTCTTACCAATTATCTTGTTAATTACAAACCATTGTCAACCGTTTCCACTGTGAACGGGCAAGCTGATTATACAATGCATTTCCCGCCACTCTCCGGAGCCTAATCAGTAATGACTACCTGCGGCCGAATCCTAGCACAGAACCCATTTGGCCATTTTGGGTTGATGAGGACCACTGGACTATATTTGAGAAGTTTTGAGACATATTTTGCTCACTAAGTGGGAGCTTGGAAGTCTAATTTTCACACTTATTGTTTTTTTTGGGGCGCTATGAGTAACATTACAATCATGCATTTGCTCATGTTTACTATTGTGAAACTATCACGACACGTGGGAGTATTAGCAAAGTCCTCTGTCTAAAAATTTGGTTTCTTTGAATCAACTTATCCATCTGAAAAAAACAACAACATACATAGCAGGCAGGCAGAGAGGCAATGGTGCAATTCACTGCTTACAGTAAGTGTGCGTCCTTGTCCATGCTCATGAATATGTGCTCATGTGACTAGTCAAACAGATAAAAACCTAGCGACCTTCAGAGGTCAGGGCTCCACTGGCAGACGACTCATCAGTCATGTATGGCTGCTCTGATGCCATGCACAACGTCTGAGTAGGTTTATTTTACTTTGTCAAGATAGTCCTCCGGCACTTATTTGAATAGGAAACGGTACAAAAGCTGAAGTCTACAATTTTCCCGCAACATAAGCATTACTGCAACAGGCTCTGATTGTGTGCACGTACCAACCCCAGAGGCAACACAGGCCAAAAAGCTGTGATCTACTCACTGGAGCGCAGACCTCCACTAAAGCATCCTAATCATGTCTAACTGACTTATTTAATTGAAGAATCGTGGTATGCCAGGCAATAACGTAGACGGCGGTAATGCTCAATACAACCGAGACACGAAACATGCTTTTTCATGACACCTCCATCTGTTGGATGTGCTGGCTAGCTACTCCATTTGAATCAAATCAAATTCCTAAAATTGCAGATATATCCTCGGATCGTGAGCCACCCGCTTTCAGAGACATTTGTTGTCTAATGTTATGTAATTGTATAAACCTGCTGTCTGACCAACTAACAAAGCCATTCACGCAAACAGCGGCAATAATAATCTCTTGCTTGCTCCTGCAGGGGAAGATCTCCAACTTTTCCAGTTGGACAGATCAAATTAAAGCTCACATTATTTAAATTTAAGCCATGACAAGTTCAGCACATTATAAAGTGCTCCTATCTTTTAGTTGCTAAGTGCCAGATACTGTAGTAGTGACTCTACAGTAGTTGAGTTGGACTTTTGAATGTAGGGCTCTTCTGTACGCATGAAGTGATGGGGATGGATGGATTAATGAAGGAGAATGATGGAGAGGGTCCCAACAGAATCAGCAGGTATAGGAAATGATGGAGGGATGGCAAGCATGAGGGTGAGAAGGCATGCCAAGACAGAGGAGGACTGGTTGGCGAGATGGAGGGCTGGATGACAGTGGAGTGGAGAGAAAGGAGAATGCTTCACTGCTTCCACTTGACAGCTGAGTGAGAGGGGAAGCGGAGTGGCTACTCCATGTAATTTGTTAGCGGGTCCATGATGCATGCAGACATAATACCACACCAGGAACCGGAGAACACAAAGCAACCCGGCTAAAGACAGATAACTGATACTAGGGGAGTGTTTCAATGGTATGAGAGAAGAATGGACAAACTTGGAGAAAATAAGGTTTTGTTGATCCGCTTCTCATATGACATAGAGAGATGATTTGCATAAGAGGAAATGGTTTTGGCAAATAATCTGGCAAAGGATGACGATAGATTGAGATGAGGAAGGGTCCAAGTACATAGCCTTGTGGTATGCCTTGACCGATGGTAGGGAGACCAGTTTGTCTGATTGGCTCCAATTTTTACACAAAATAATGAGCATGTTTCATTTTTACAAATATTTGCAGTCTACGATTATATTTGATGAGCTGCTACATTAAAAATAAAAAAGCCTGTTTTGCTTTAGGAGACAGTTTTGTGTAATTTTCCAAGAGTGTTTGCAAGGGAAAGGTCTGGAAGGTAATTCTGAAACGGAATGACTCACTAAACACTGTCTGCTGTGTGAATAACACATTCATACTACACAAAACAACCCACAGCATCTTCCAGCCCACACTCATTTCGATATTACCATAATAAAATGTACAATTGCATTACGTGCCTTCAGACTCCATCTGAAGTGAAAATGAAGTGTTATGGATCGATTGAGCAGAAAAACAGAACGATGACGGGGACCAAACAAAATGACACATAGTACTGTCAGTCTAAGGTGTACCTAATAAAGTGACTGCTTTGATGAAGTCCCTCCTCACCATCTGACAAAGGCCAACAACTCGACAAGTGTAAACAGTGGACTTTGTCTCTACAGGCTCGCCTACGCAAGAGGATCGCTCTTCTTCTAATCCTCCGTTTTACAAGAACAGCCACTTTCCTCGCCATTGTGGTCGGTCGTCTCTCTCCATTTACTCCCTGCATGGCACTCATTTCAACCAGTTTAACGGCGTCTGGGTTCCAGGGGGAAGGATTAGGAGACGGTGCGCGTCAGCTAGTGTGGCGACAACATTGACTACAGAGTCACGCCTCTCTCCTCCCTCAAGGACACACTTGTAGTCTGAAAATGTTCCTCATGAATTTATGCTGATTATCTATCTAAGCGTGCATTCTTAAACCAATCAGGCGTTGCAGCGGGAGAGGAGCAGCTGTGCTCTTTTGCTAGATTCAGATGAATCCAGTTAGTCCATTTACTCCTATTAACTTTTTTCTTTGAATTGCTGATGCGGGGAAGCAATCTTGACTTGTTTGTCTGGAAACAGTCGGACTCTTCCATGTAAAGAGGGGAAAGCAGTAATATTTTATCGGAAGCGTGAAATATAACCCAACATTACTGAAAATATTGACGGAGACCAACATTTGTCATATACACGTCGACGCTTTATATTTTTGGTTAATTCTAAACTGATTCCGAGTCGAGCGGCAAAAGTTAACCCCGCATGTGGGTTGACATCGTTTCATTTAGGTTACACAAAAAAAGCCGATTACAACGGTGGGCAAAGCCATTAAAATTCTGACCTTTTCTTTTGGTAAGGTGGTGCATGTGTGTGTATTACTTCCATTAACTTGGCTTGCATGATTGATTTATATTTGCCATGTGTGTTGTTGATGTAAAGGGCAATATGCCACTTGAAGGAATTTCCAAATGTAATTTTTTTTTTCAAATGTTTTCACTTGAATTTGACGAGGGGCCGAATACATCAATCGCATAGTACATTTTTCAACATTGAGTTATTAACTACATTAAAGTGATTGCAAAAGCTTGTAGTTCATCTAAAGCCTGAATTCATATTGATAAGCCAAGACACAGAACTTTGATTGCTTATTTTTCCGCCATGCTCGAAGGCTATTGTGGTCCATTCAAAACGAATTGGTCGAAGGTACGGACAGTGTTCTTTTGTGAATAAACCACTCAGAAATGTCCTAATTAAATATGGCCATCGGTGACTGAGAGAAGTCAACAACAGGGAGGGCAGGGGAAAAAAAAAAAAATCCAATTCCGTCTCCCAAAAGCGGAACAATGGCAGCAATGGCCGAGCTTTGACTGACAAAAGGAGACTTTCCAACTGCTGAGGCGAAAAGGCATTCTGGTTGACTTCCTATTATGTTTGTACCTCTGAGATGTTGGGATCTTTTTTGTTCTCTCTCCAGCCATTCACTCGCACATCAGTTCATGTTTGATTTGCCCACAATGCGCTCACTCCTTACGGTGAACAATGAATGTAAGAGGAGGGCGAGAAACACATTAAATAAATGGCCTGTGAGTGAATGACAACAATAAACATATTTGCACTGAGAGAAATGAGCAATGCTCGGAGTGATAAATGATGTATAGAGGTGTTGATGCAATGCAATCATCCCGGACTCCAGGACAGAGGAAGGACTGGGGGTAGGATAGAAGGAAAGCAGGTTGTAAAAAGACATTAACAATTCATTTTCCAGTTGCACAAACATTCAATTTCAACATAAACTGGTTAGACTATATCGCCGATAAGCTTCCCAATAATATTGTGTCCTAACAGTTTGTTCCAATATCGCCATTGTAAATGAGAAAATATTCTCAATTGGCTTACGTGGTAAAACATTGAATAAAAAAACAAAACAAAACAAAAAAAACATATAAAATGACATTAGCCTGACAAGCAAGTGACGGTGAGCTAATTCTAACATTGGCTGAGTTAGCTAAACATGTGATTGTTTTCTACATTTTTACATGCGATCAACGTTGGAAAAGACGCCTAAAAATGTTCATTATGAATTTTCACGTCCTCTACACAAGTCAACTTTGAAAATAAGATTACAGTCGTCCATAAAAACCAAAGGCAATATTTATCAGCTTTTTCTCAGTCAAGGTTTACGTGCTTTATATGAGGTCTTCAGTTCCTCCGAATTATTAAAGAGGAAATTACAGAACATCCAAACTGACATTGTGTGGCGCAACGCTAGCTAAAGGTCAAAATATTTAGTCGCTTATTTTCAATCTTCTCTGCAATTACAGAGCACACAGAGGCCCCGTGGACCGTGACAGAATAGTTTTATATTTTGGATGAGAGGATGGACATCTTTTAACCAGCTTTTTGAAGGACTTTCCCTAAAATGACTATAACAGTTTTAGTTTTAGCCACCAGCAAACATAGAAAGAAAGAGTAAAGACAGCAGAAAGTTCTAACGTCACTCATTCAAAAAAAAAAAAAACCTCAGCCAACGACAAACAAGAAAACAGAACAAAAAAAAAAATGGATTCGAGTACAAAGTGACAAGTAGCCTCCATAGAGCAGACTTCAACGTAGCTCAAAGACAGGTTGTGTTTTGAGCAAAGAAATCTGACAGTTGCTTTTGATGCAAACAAAAGCTCTTGACATCTTTGTACAGTTTTGGTACAAACTGACAGCTCAACTGGAATTGTTTTGGAATTGGTCCTTTAATTACTCCCAAAGGCACTTTGGGAAATGCATAAAAGCAATCAACTAAATAGAAAATAATGCTTTGGGAGGGTGTAGGCGGGGAAAAAAAAGGCCACCCTTGTTGTTTCCACCTTCTCTGGTCTGATCACAAACCTCCAGGCAGCCTACAAAACCCATTTACGGCATTCTGACATGCATTGTTGGAATAAAAGTCGGAACAGCACTCCACTACTTATCCAGATTAGAGAATCGTATATTCTGACTATTCACCAAGGCACTCGGGAACTTTGAGAGCTTTGTTCTCGAGTGTACTCTTCGTTGGGTCGTCCTCCTTATGCTATTAATTCTGTTCTGCACATGTTCACTTTTATCATCCATGTACTGTTACACACACACAAACACACACACACACATGCTGACATGGTTCCGGATGGAGAGGGGAAGCTCATCATCACACCACACTGTGAGATAACTGAAGAAAAGCCAAGACACTATGGGTAAAGCTGCTGATTAATAGCATTCAGCAGACATTAATGCCCTATGATTATCTATCCCGCACTGTGCCGCTCTTTCTCCCCTGCTATGCTAATTATGGTGGTGTCACTCTGAGGGGTCAATTCAGTTTTTTTTTTTTCCCACCCTTTTTGACACAGTTGTTTCTATCATCAGCAGTTGCTTTGACAGTGGGGGATCTTGCAGAATATAAAATGTAGGAAATAAGTATCACAAAGAGCATCGTGCTTGAAACAAAACATTGCGAAATAAACCCCAAAAATCAGATTGATGGGATTATTGTGATGAGATGAAGTGCCAGTCAGTAGGAGATGGTCCTGTGGGGGTTGCTGGAAGGGTGGCTGTAATCAAGATATGGCACATTACAATAGACCAGACCCAGTGCTTAATTAGACCTTAAAACCTAATTAGAATGAAACCCTCACGTCATCGCCAAAGCCTAACATTTGTGTACAGTAGCCTTTTTTGCCTTTTAGTTAATCAAACTGTGTTTACCGCCTTATTCTTCGTAGTAATAATAATAATAATTATTGCCGCACATACGTATTCATCTTGTTTTCACAGTACGTTCACCAATCAGAGTGACAATGATACGTAATTGAGAGATACAATGAACTTGTCATTTCTGTCTCATCACTCACTAAATAGAAACCCACGTTGCTCATTTTTTGTGACCCTTTCATATTTTATTGTATCATACAACTGTTGATTGTCGTAACTTGACAGGTGCTTATTTCCTTTCAACTGAAATGAACAAACAAAACATGATTACCCTGTTCCAAGCTAACCTCAGACGTCCGATAGATTGTTTGAAAAAATTCAAACCGTTAGAAAATTACTTTGAAGGTGATTACATAAATTACAGGTTAATCACTTGGACAACAAATACTGGCACCCAAAACCGTCTCAGTTTGGAGAAAAGAAATTCTTTCTACTTCATCTTGGCCTAGTTTTGATACAAAGTGCTGCTATTTTCGTTGAGGGTCACCATTATTTAGGCAGGGGTCACAAGTTCCCTGGTGTTCCTACATAAAGAACACTGATTGGTCCAATCAAACCCAACCGTATCAGGCAGGATTTCAATTTGCTCGATTTACAGCCCCTCTTAGGAATCCAACTGCCTCGAATGGTTAATTCCCAGGCTATTGTGCGGCAAATTATAGTCCAGATAATAGTATAAAATGATATCCGTATGTGCTTTATAAAGTATTGTAGAACTCAAGACAAGTTCAATGATCCATCAGGTGTGGGCTGGACCTCCTAGTCACCACAAAAAAAAAAAAAAAAAAATCCTCCCTTTATCAAGACAAAGTCATAGAACTTGCCTTGCATAAAGAATTGTGATTGGTTGCATATAGATAAGATTGGAAATCTCTTAGACGCACATGTACAGTATACAAGCTATTTAAAAACATTTATATGAATTTGAATCTTTGCTAAACACCTCCAGAAAACTAACACTAACCCGCTGACGTCAACAGTGCCAAGAAACTGATGATGCAAAATCTCAATCCCCACATGTAATGAGTGACAGGACCCATAAAACACTTGACAGCCTTATTAAGTCCCCCCTGAGTCTGAATGTGACAACGTCGCTGTCAGTGTGAGACGAGGCTGCGTTTTCACTTCCACCGGAGACAAGCTTGGACTGGGATGCAAAAAGCATCCGGGAATCAACTTGGACTGCACGCAAACACAACCCCTTGTTGTTTCAATCAGCGTTCCAGGCACAGTCTACACTCTCCAAGGGCCTCTTCTTCATTGCCGTTGGAAAATAAAGATGATTTACTTGAAGGGCTACTGGATTGGTGCTCTGAAGGAAAGCTTTCCGGCACAGCTAGAGGCACTGGCAAGGATTTCTTGCCGGTCCAGTGCAACGTTTCTGATTTAGCCTTAAGGGAGAAGCAGCTAAAGGCAAGATGTGAGAACTGACACTTAACATGAGCAGGGGCATGATGCATCAGACAAGAAAGGTCACAAGGTCCCTTTGAAAGTGTATGCATGTGTGTATGCTGCTTTGTAACATACAGACTAACGTGCATGGTGTGTATGTGTGTGAAGAGATAATAGAAGCTGACAATAGTGAGGTGTGTCCTCGTACTCGGGGACTGACAAGGACATGTGACAGCAACCGGGCCAGCTCAACTGTCAGCACCACTCAGCGAGAAGCCATAGTGATGACAGCAGACGGCATCCAAACAGCACCTCTCGAGCACACTCTTGTTTTCATATTTACTGCTACTTCTCGAACCACCTAAAGTTAGATTGCGCTGTGTTTGTCAGTGATGTGAAAATCTTCCCCAATTAGTTTTAATGGCTGGACTCTGTGGCAATGAATTGTTGAACTCTGTTTACATTATGATTTGGTTATTTTTCCCCCACAGAAAAATATAATCCGGTTGAAACCACTTCAGCTCACAAATACATGTATTCCAAATTATTCGGAGAAAATCCTTCACTAGTAATTGAGGCTACTCTCGTTGTTCACCTACAAAACCAACAAAGCTGAATCATATTTTAGCTCTCTGACAGAAGTAATTACATTCAAGGCCTTTCCTTTACCATTCTAGCATTGCTGCCATCAGCAGTCTGTTCCCCCCCCCCCCCGTCCTCTTCCCAGTCCCCGCACATTTTGCCAGAAGGTTCTATGAACACCCATCATCCCAAGCGCAACGCAATGTGTGCGCGTAACGCATGTTGGCTAGCTAGTGGCTACGACGGCTTTGCAGTGTGAGGCCAATATGTATCCCGACAGTCAGCAAATGTGCTTGAGGAAAGTGAATGCTGGGTGACATGTCACCAGAGTTTTGGGTGACCAAATGCTTAGGGCGGGAGAGGGGAATAGAGAATAGCAAAGCAGAAAAGAAAATGACTCCAGAGCTGACCTGTATCTATCAACCTTGATTAACAGTGTAATGGCGGCCAGGAGTAGGAGGATTCATTGGTCATGAAATAAGCTGCACGCACTACCTGTGTGAAAAGCAGCAACTTGTACCACTTGGTCTTAAATAGTAGAAAAAAAACAATACTTAAGACTCCATATATTGAAATTCTTGCAACATTTATATGTAAACATAGAAAAGTGTTGCAGCTAAAATAATAATAATAAAAAAAAGTCATTCTGTTCTCCTTGGAATCCCCCAGAGAATTTGAAATGTTAATGAATCAAGAATTCCATTCTCTCCTGTGGCTGCATGCAGCAGAATTATTTGGTTCATATCCAATGCTCTTTCAGATGGAGAAAAAAAAAAATACAATTTAGCAGTCATTTTGTTATGATTACATTTTCCAATCTGATGGGATTGTTAACGAAGGGAAAGTCAGTTTGGGGCTGTTATTTTATTTTTTTTAACATTTCCAGGCACTCAGCAGGGGTCTTCCAGCTGGGAGATGATATCGGCGCGCAACACTTACATACTACACACCCGCACATGCGCCCACATCAACATAATCAACTAATACGAGTGGTAATCAAGGCTGGAATAACAGAGCGTTTTCAGGGCTAGATCAGAGATGCAAGGCTAATTTTGCCACCCTCTCTTGAAAGTCAGAAGGTTGCTGTGCTAATTAATGGAGGATGAATGTTGTCCTGAGGCAAACGCGCACACTCACGCAAGCACATATGCCAACCGAAACTTCACATACACAAAGAGATATAACTTTATATGCGAGTGTAAGTTGTGTTTGTGTGTCTTGGAGGGGTAATCAAATGGCATGCAGCTGCATACTCAATCATACAAGCCCTGATTGGAGATTGGAGAGAGACACACACACACACACACACACACACACACACACACACACACACACACACACACACACACACACACACACACACACACACACACACACACACACACACATATACAATGACAAATTTCCTGTTAATGCAATGGTGGGAGCAGGAAGGCTCTTATGGGTCTATTTTTATTACCATCATTAATTGGGCCAAATATATCCCTGATGGTTACAATAAAACGAAGCAATGTTGTCTTTCGAAGGGGAGATTTAGTATGGTTCTCGTACCGGGCTCGTTATATTGAGCAGGTGTACCTAAAGAAGTGAATTTATGTATTAGTGTGAGTTCAGGGTTGAGTATAAGGGTGCAAAGGTGAATGTCAGATAGCGAATACAAGCTTGATTATACAAGACCTCACCTGGACCACCACCACCGACTACTGCATACAAAAAGAGCACAGACACACACTTACGCGAGTGTCCTCGGCAAACTGCGTATAACAGGACAAATGGGAGGCTGGGAAATATACCAAAGCCAGATGGGATGAGGCAGCGCATACACCTGTTCGAAATAACACAACCTGTCAGCAGACAAAAGCCTTTCGGTAGCTGACACCATTCGTACTCTTGTTTTCCGTCATCGGGCCCCGTGCACGCTGTCATCGTGAATCATTAAACGGAGCACTAAACTGAGCTGACTCTGTGATGCCGCTCAGAATTACATGCTTTCTCACTGCTATTTTAGCTGTGCATGAAAACTGGATGAAAAGGTAGTGCTCCGTCTGATATATTTTTTTTTCAATCAGCTTTGGGGATATATATAATAAAAGCAAAATCTTTTAAAGCAGCGGCATCGGCGAGAATCCTCAAGGGTAGGGTGTGAAGCGGGGTTTCCCTCTAGCAAAGGGACTCTGATGGCAACCCAGTTTCTAAATGACTACACTCTTTATCTGAATCCTGACCTAGAAGCATAATTCATTATCACCGACATTGTGTAGCAGAAAATGAATCGGAAGAAGGAAAAATATTACTTATAAAAGTCATCAGTGGTCTGACAAGAGCACTAAATCTTAGCTTGCACTCAGGTGTGACTGCATTTTGTGAATCAGGTGTTAAATTTGGAATTAGCTGCTTGCTGGCTAACAACACATACATCACACTAATGCAGTTCTGTCACTGCCGCACCCGCCCTTAATCAGGACGCATCTGTGTTCTGATGAGCCACCTCAATTCACTGTGATACACGTACAAACACACACAATCGGATGTTTATGGCCAGTTCACTTCCTACATTTAGTGACCATTATCCAAATTTTTGTTCAGTTGATCCTTACATGGAAGATTTAAAAATGTGTATCACAGCTCAATTTATATCTGAGTAGTTTAGATTTATAGTCTTGCAGGGCTCAAAATATTAATCGCAAATTAAAATAAGTTGCCGATTGCCTTTCCCGATTTTTTTCTACAACTGTGAATTGGCAATCCAGTTTTATTTACTTTAAATTTTGTATGTGACATCTATGAAATCAGTGTTATTAATAATAAACTTTAGTATTGCTTATAGATATCACCAGATAGCGCTAAAGCACTGCTTTTGTCTAAATGAAGCTCCTAAACATACTTCAACATCCTTGGCACCAGTATTAGCAATTAATATAAATTAGCGTGAGTTTTTAGATTGCGCTAGATCTTGGATGGCCCAAACCGGTAACTGTTTCCTTGTTAATTTCCCTGACCTGACTGTTTATTCCATTTCCATCCTCATCAGCAGCACTGTCAGCAGGTCGCGTCACACTTGACTATGGGACAGCTCCATCTGTGAGAGCTTCGTCCTAGTTCGTCCCGGGGATTATCAGCTATCACCGACTGACTTTTCCGCCGTGGCCGGCTCTCAGCTCATCTGCTCCTGAGCAGCGCTCCACTGCCCATCATAATTGAGGCCGATACCGTTCCCCTATGGCCGCCATCTTTAAGCGCTCTCCCTCCGCCCCTTTACCATCATCCCATCCCTCTGTCTTCTTCCTTGGGCCTTATCAGTGCACAAAAATCCTCCCTGGGCCAGGCAGGCGAAAACAACCTGACCTTTCTCATTTTCTGACTGACAAGAAAAACAAAATGATGAAATATCTATAATTCTTTATAGTCACCAGTCACAGATTTACCTAGCCAGGAAAATGTAATAAATGTTTAGCTGACACCATTGGGAAGTATTTATTTTATGACAGTTGTTATTTACAATATTAAATATTTTGTCCAATCTATTTATAAGGTAGGATAATAGAAACCCCTTGCAGGAGGATAGAGTGAAGTTCTTGCACATTCACAACTGAAATAATAAACAAGTTGTGACTTTAAGCCAAAATGACCAAAAAGGTACAAAGTTGAAAAAGAAAATACAAGTGATGATGTGTATAAATAATAAAAGCTACTTATTTAGCATCAAATCTGATTTCTATGTTATACACACAAGGATTTTATTCCACTATGCCATGATATTAACCAGCATCATTATCATCACGTCTTTCATCAAGTGAGACAACAATTTTTTTTCCTCCTCATTCAATTCAAGTTGAAAGAGAAATCTAAAGGAAAAGCCATTCTTTGATCGTAACATTTAACCCCCTTTAACTGAAATAAAAGTAATCTCCCACTGTCAGGGAGGCAGACAAAAGTGGGTTGATCTTTGAAAGGAACAGGTTGCAGGTAGACAATGTTTCCCCTTCTTTGATCAGACAGTGTCAGACAGCAGCAGATAAGAACGCTCACTTTCTGTCTCGCCTAAAACACATGGCCGAGTAACATTTGAGTTACTCACCACACATTATTTTGACCTTCAGATTCAAAATGTCGGACTCAGATGATAAAAAGAGCAGATTAGATATGCAAATAAAATCCAAGTAAAAAGGGAAGAAAAAAAAAACAATGCAAGACTGTCAATAAAAACTTAATAGGTCAATTCATCCAGTAAAATTAATTTAAATCAAATTAATCTGAACTCATAAATAAAGCGGTTCAAATAAGCTCATTCAGACACTTATTATTGACCCAATTCTTCATCATGTAATTCAATGTCATTTTGCTTTCACGGGAATACGGCTTAGTCTCTTTGAAACAATACCCGGACTAAGTAATGATGTCTGCCCCTCAAACTAATGAAGCCATTCCACTGAGCAAACTTCTACATCATCATGAAGACAAAAAAATCTGCTCATAAATCCACGACTGGTAATATAAAGTAAACTTGCGACTGAGGAAGTTATCCTAGGATTGGACATCAATAAAGTTGGCATTGTTTTATCTGCTCACATTTCACCACAGAAATAGTGTGAAAAGGAGGAAATGGGGGATATTTTGGGCGTGAAGCAGACGGTGGGATGAACTTCCGCGAGAATGCATGGTTGCATCTCCGCACCATCAGCGTGGCAGTCTGTAGGCACCGGAGAAGACAAATCACCAGACGAATGACTGGAGAGTACTGCGAGCACCCCTTCCCAGCCTCCTCCAGATGGACATAATTAAACCATTAGCCAGCAAGTGGGGGCTGATGACTCCATCAGGACCCATTTTGGGCTTAAATAAACGATAGAAAATAAAGCTGCGTTGAAAATTGCAGCCCGTTTGTTCATGCGCCGTTTACCAGCGATACGCTGTAAACCACCAAAAGGAGGCTGGGCTGGTTTTGTGTTTCTATGACGACTGTGTACCTTCTGTAGCAATGAGATAATCAAATTAGAATACATAATCTTCACTCAATACTTTGTTGAAGCACCTTTGACAGCAATTATACACTCGAGTCTTGAGCTTTGATGCCACAAGCTGGCCGGATCTATTTTGGGGCAGTTTTTTTCTCATTCTTCTTTGCGGCACCTCTCACCCGTCGTCAATTTGAATGGAAAGTGTTGGTGCACAACTATTTACAGAGTTCTCCAGAGATGTTCAATCGGCTTCAAGTTCGCTTCACTGTAGGAATATTATTGGCCGTGCCTGGTTTCCTACAAACATACCATCTGGCATTCACGCCCAAAAGTCTTTAGAATCGAGAATTTTCGATCTCATAGTTTCAGATTCCTAACATTCTTCCATCATTTCATAAGTCTTTTGAAACGTGACCCAATCGAAGGTCAAGTGACAAGATCCACTGTGGTTCTCGAGGCATCACTTCTCAGATCAAGTGGATGTGGCTTGCTGGCAACACCACTGTATGGTCTTAATCAGAGTTGATTTAAGAGGAAATGTTCAGGGTTGAGCTCTGAAGAGATTCGCTGCCTCTAGGGTCTAGTTTGACTATCTTCACCTCAGCTGTCCCATATATTCTCGGCAAGGACATCATTCATGCCATCATTCATTGCGCCTGAGCCCCTTTGAGTACCACCACAAGTGCAGCGGCCAAGCAATCATTGCCAGAATGCCGCTGCATTTTGTCCCTCTATCTCCCGCTTTTACAAGCATTAGAGAAGAAAAAAAAAGGGGATTTTCAGAGGATGTTTTTCTTTACAACTGGATTTAACTGAAGCAAAGGATACTTGGGTGTAAGCAGTGACCTGAGATGTAGCTTTCTATCTTTCACATTTGACTTCAGGGACATTTCTTCATACTTCACCTTGGCCTTTAAATGTGAATAAACACTAAATAGCAACTGTGAAAGGCACATGACCTCACAGTGACGTGGACTGCTCGAATATATCAACCGAGGATGGAAAAAATGGCCGATCATAAATTTCTTTCCATCATTTGAAACCTTAACTGTCAAGTTGATCTGAAGTATATCAAATCGACACAAGTGTATGAATTATGAGAAATAATATTCTATTTTTACTTTAATGGTTGGATTGTTGACACTGCTGTCCCACCTTTGGTCTGCCCCACAAGCTGAAAATATAACAGAACTTGCTCGACGGGCTCTTTCCTTAACTTGAAATTTTTGCATTTCTCCCCTTTCTCTACGTCCCTCAAAACATCTCCAGTCTTTCACTCCCTTTCTTGTCTCTGACAATGAAATACGCTGACACCAATCTCGGGGGTCCCTCGGCGCCGACACACAGCTGTGTGGCTGTTCCACTTTTCTGCCATCCAAAAGCCCGCCTGCTGACATTCCCTTCACTTAGTTCAACCGACAGCACTGATTTCCCTTTTCCTCCTTGTCATTTCCGTTAACCTGTCTACTCCCCCACTCCCTTCTGTTCTCTCCTCTTCTGTCACCCACTTTATAGGAAGCTGGCAGCATCTAAGATAAGGACCAAACAAATAGTTGACGTCCCCCTGAAACATCTGTTCCATATTTGCTGCTCGTTCGCTCTACTGCTCCATTTTTAACGTGTGATTTCTCCTTCTGCGTCTGGGGAACGAGATTGTGAGTTGTGAGTGTATGACAAGCTAGAATGTTTCTTCTTGAATTAAAAAAAAAAATCAACACATGCTGAGAGGTAGAAATACTTTCTCTTTAGGTAGCCCAGGTAGAGCAAAGTGATGTAACAGCTTATTTGGAGAGAGAGCTAATGTTGGTACATAGAGGGCAGGACTTCATTCTGCTTCAAATGGTAATGAGAACAGGGAGGCCTTATTGATGTTGCTGGTAAATTACAGCAAGGTTCCAGGTCAGACGAGAACATCATCATCAGGCTACACCCGGAACTGACACCGAAACAACCTTTTACACTCACAACAACGGGCAATTTAGAGTTTTCCGTTAATCTAATACCCAAATGTTTGCAATATGGAAAGAAGTAGGAGTTCCTGAAACTGGAGACTGCAAAAAAAAAAAGGCAAAAGAATCCAGCAATGTGTCTTCCAGGCAGTTCAGCTGTTGAATTTGAGGTTGACTGTTAATTATGACACAGTGACACAACAGCAAGTCGAAGCAGACTTTTAAAAACCGCAGGCATTGATCCAGAACACCCGCTTTGAGGCCAAGCACCAGCGAGGCAGCGCGTGTGTGGGGGAGATTGCGTCTGTCATGTTCAAGCTGAGACCCAGCAAGAACACCCTTTCGTCTTCTCCCTCCATGGTCCCCCCCCCCACAACCTTCTAATAATCACTGACACTCTCATCCCTCCCCTCCTCTCATCTGACGTGCCGCAAAACTGGCAATTGGCCTCAAATCAGCCAGACATAATTCCGGCATCCTCCTTGTTTTCCTGGCCGCGGCTCCGAATTGCGCAAAGAAACAACAGAGAAGAACAAAGGGGCTGGTAGACTTCACATCTCGATCTGGCTCAGCCTCCTCTCATGTCAGAGAGAAGCGGTATTTAGCGCAGTCAGCTAGCATCGTGCTGCTTCTATTGTTCTGTATAATTGCACTCAATGGACCTTGTGAAGGAGACAAACTGCAGCTGTTCTTTCTTTATCGTTTCCACAATCAGGGAAGTGTTGAAACAAATAAAACTTGCAATAATATAAGTTCAGGTGTGTTGATCAAGTCTTATGAATCTTCACACCAAAAACATCATTTAGCAGAATGAGACAATCAAAATATGGTCCGATGTTGATGGCAAAGATCAGTTTTCAAACGTATCATCACGAGGTACTAACAATCAGCATTTTGAGTTAAAGGGCAGTTTAAATTGCCTATTAGCGTAACATCAGTCTGCACGTGTGTGTGTGATTGTGTGTGTACGTGCAGCAGTGGATTTCAGAACAAATCAAAGCCGGCTTCGATGTTTCCAACTTCGATTCAATGGCTTGTGACAGCGCACATGTGAGGGCATATCTGCGGCACGCCACTTGACTCCCATCATTAGGTCGAGCTGGTGCCTGGCTACAGCAGTTTTCTAAGCATATTTTTAGCAGTAATAGCCAGCTGGTGAACGTGGCAAGCTGTGAAAACTATGGCGGGGGGGCTCTCCATTGCACCATGTGCTATCAAACCCCCCTGTGGGATGAAGTCTTGGGTATTGTTGGAGCATTTACTGTCAGAAGAAAGTGTTTTAAACTCTGTTATCATGCATTTGATTAGAACATCACTGAATAACGCTTGACTCTATTTTTGTCCGACGTGTCAGTCAATAAGAAACGTGAAAAATTTAACAACATTAATTTGATACAATTTGAGTCCAATACAAAAACTACTAATCAAGCTGCATGTTCATCTTCAGCAACTATTCATGTAAATCGTCTCAGCTGTCAGGTGTAAACAAGGCTCACAGTTGCGCGAGAAGGGAAATCAATCGACATCTGTTAATTTATCTCAGGCAGGAGACCAAATTGAAAAATGGATTGCTTGACGGTGCGCTTGGCGAAAAAGATCGGCATTGTGATGAAGGCGCGATAAGTCTCAGCACCTGTTTAGCTCGTGATAATGGGCAAAGCTGCAGTTTAGCCAAGTGGCCAGCCGGGAATGGATCGGATAGTTATCTTGCCGATGGATGGTTGACAAGCAGGTGTGGACGACCTGAAGCTAGAAGCTGAAACTTAACTGTTCCTAAGAACAACAAAAAAATGCAAATCCACAGGGAGAGAAGTTGACTGTAGATTTAAGTTGTAATACATCCAATCACCTCTAGATGGCAGATGTCTTAGCTGTACTCCAACAAGAAGTCAATAGAAAGTCTCATAGTAACTTTAGTCCGCAACAAATGAATTTGTACAAACCTTATGAGTTAAACATGCATTTTTTATGCACAAATTAAATTTCCGCAACTCACTTCATTATAATGAGAACAGTTGTCATTAGACTATCTCAACCTGTAAGACGATTTTGCATAAACAACAAAACATGCATCAGCCGGAAAAAAAAACGTACATCCCGTTAAAATTTTATAGCTACACATTTATATTAATCCAACATTTTACATTCATTCATACATTCATATGTTTACATTCATTTAGCATGTATAATGTAGAGAGTGCTAATAAGCTCATTTAGTTTCCCTCACTTTCATGCTTTTATGTAATTCTACATTTTCCTTCCGTGTAGTCATTATTATGATCCGCAGCTCTCGTTCCCCCACAGGGATCATTAAGGTTTCGTGTTTTTTTTTTTTTTTTTTTTTTTATCTGAACAGGTGACGTTAGTGTCTAAGTAAAGTGTCTCTTGTAAAAGAGGTACTACTACATTTGTGCTTGGAGCAAACCAGTCTTCATTATGGGAGTCTAATGGGTGAGAATGAAAGACAATGAATCCATTTGCTATTCAGGGTTTGTCTGGCACATTTCACAGCAGTCACACTAATAATGATAATGCACTTTCTATTTTAACAAAGAATCACTCTATAAGGCTTAATGCTCATTACATTGCACAGCCAACTATGTCTGCGCGAGACGGAGAATGCTTATTGGTTTATAAGTTATGTTTTTTTTATTTTTATTGATGGCATTCTTGTTTTTATTACTGCTTGCAGTTCAGTATTGTAAAGCGATTGGTAATTGTGCTTATTGTATTATAGCAGAGACTATTAAAGCTTGGTTTAAACTGAAATTCAATGCAACTGGTCATGGGTAATCCAAAACACAATTGTATCTGATCATAATTATATTAAATGCGGATTTTCCTTTTTGTTTTTAAACAGTGGTGTTCAGTGCTCAGACTATCTAACAACTACATGGAAGCAAACTAGTAAAAAGGGACACAATTAAATAATACATGACACTCCGTGCAAGTGTGTGAGCTGCTTATGTGGTTCTTTGGTGCCGGAAGACAAATACTCCTTTGACCTTTGCTGTGAACCACCTGCCCCTGATGCGTGATAACTCATGACCCGGTGGAATGATATGTCATCCATCTCTTACCATGATGACGATGAGCGTGATGATGAACACCCTCCCGTACCGCTATTTAGATAGCCCTGAAGTCACGGCAATGACAAACTACCCACACAGGGATCGGGCCTTGTTTATACGGTCGACTCATTTCACAGTAAACCGGGAATCTAACTGCGCCAAAGGCATTGAAAATAAAGTGTCAATTGCATTACATTTTTTTAATTATGACTTTTATTACATTCAAATGCAGGTAACTAGTAATTAGATCCTGTTTGAAGTCTTTGTCTGCAAACTTGATGCTGTAAGCCGCAAATCCTGTTGGTTGGAACAAGTGGCGAGGAGATAATAGCAAGTGCGACCCGGTGGGGTCGTCTCATTGACCTGTGGGCGGTTTCTCCGTTGCTGGAGAATGCAGACACCACACGATCACACTCTTTCATGCACACGCTCTTCTAAAAAAAAAAAAAAAGTCTCTGCACACGTCTGGTACACCAGTGAGCAATGCACTCCTTATCCAACCCATTCAAATTAAAATTAAGCTTCATCGCACTAATAGGAGTCAAGAACAAAGCGCCCGGCTCTCTGCAGTCAGCGGGAATAGCGGCGGGATTACGACTGCCGAGAGCCGATGCGCGGCTAATCAGGCTTCGACAAAACGGTGTCTTTCAAAATAAGACAATAAATTTGTCTTTTTTTGTCTCAACACGCATGCAAGTATGTAAAGCGAACTTTGAGTTTCATGCAGTGATTTTCAACCCAGAGACATCATTTACTCTTTGTCCTTTATGCAAGGAAACATTCATAGCCTGCGGTCCTTCACACCCTTCACCCATCATTGACGGCCGCAGCCCCAAAGCACAGAAGGAAAAAAAAAAAAAAGGATGGTGAGGGATTTAACCAGCGTACCAAAACCCATCCCAGCAAACCTGCCAAAGCACCATGTATGTACAAACAATTCAACTGAATTTGAAATGATGTATACTCAGCTCTTATCGGACCCAAACCAAATACAATCTGAGCAATCAAAGGCAACGGATGGGTGATTGGAACTCTTTTTTTTTTTTTTCTTCCCCCAGCAAATGTAAACACATCCACTAAGCTCTATCACTTCAAGCTGTACAAATCAAAACCAGGGTGGAAAGGCGGAAATAAACAACATGCTGTGTGACTGTTAAACTTTGAAAACAGGATTTCGCAACATCAGCCTGGAGGTTGATGAATATCCAACTTGGCCTAACTCTGAGGTGAAGAGCAGACGAAGTGAGGAAGGACTTTTTTAATACCTTTTAAGGATTTGTAAGATAAATGATCTGTGGTCTTTCCTCGAAGGAGACCCTAGAGGATGTTTGAAATCGATGTCGGAGACACAATTTAATGTAAAATTTAAAAAAAAAAGGGGGAAACTGTTATTTAATGCTCAGAATAATCAACCGACCAATCATTATCAATAGACTAATCTACCGTGAAGCAATTCCATCAGTCATGGATTTGGAAATTCAACATTTACTGAGAGAGCACTAAACCATCAGATTCATTTACATACTGAAGCACAAGAAGTCAAATGCCACTTAAGACTCTTCACACAGAATAAACCAAATAAATATTCCAGTGAGAGAATACAATATATATTCAAGCTCATAGTGTTACAATTGTCATTTAGGACTAAAAGTATATCACACCATGTTGACAGAAATTTGATGGCTGTTTATTAGTGATTAAATCTCCTCTTTTGGGAGTTTGCCAAGGTGCGGGATTTTCTCTGACCTCCGGAGGAATCCCTAAAGAGAGACCCTTCTTGTAAAACACTCGTCCTTATTAATGGAAATAGATGCACCCCACCTCTCTGTCAGCACTAAGAAGTGTCTATTCTTGGCTAAAGTCTTCTTCATTAATGTTATCTCAAATAGGCTTCCAGTCTGATGGCAAGAGTAGGGACAGTGTACAGTTAAGCTGCCTCATCCAATTTCATTATTCTGTAAGAGGTGGAGTATCAATGTTTTCTTTGCAATGTCAGCACGCCGAACGAGCCGGCTGGCATGACATCACTGCTGAGCGAACTCAACCAAAGGGGAATTTGCATACAATACTTGTCATTTTTCATTTTCAAATGTGCTGCGGTCAGATAGCAGGAAAGCACAATTTCTTGATTTGTAGTTTTTATTTTGTGGCATAAATTTCTAACACCCTTTCCCTGAACTATTTTTTCGCTCGTGAAATATGTTCTTTTTCACAGTGGCAGCTATCCCGCTGTGAAAACACACAAGCAAGCTGTGGGACAATAATGCAAGTGTGTGTGTTTGTGTGTTTGATGAAACGGTTTGCAACAATGAAATGGGAGGAACGTGAAAGAGCACGAAGGTGAGGATAAAAGTGTTGGGCTGTGGGCCGTCAAATGATCTGGCCACTTTCCAGGCGTGATGGCACCCTTAGAGCTAATTAGGGTCATAAACTGGAGAAATATTTTGCTTTCTTAATACACGGGGCGGTACAGGCAGTGAGTTTTTACAAGGTGTCAGTAAAGTTCCAGGACTGGTGTCACTAAAGAACTGCAAACTGTGAGGTCCCACTTTAATGTAATCCCTCTTGCATGTATAGCTGTGACCTCAACTCTCTGCAGCCATTTAACTTTTTTTTTTTTCCACACATGCTTTTATATTCATATCCCCAATGAACAAAGTGATTGATGATGAGACCGATGAGAGCGGACTTGCTCGTGAGAATCATTAGCGGTGATGAGTCATGACTCTGCGAGTGTAACCCGCAAATCGGACGCCAGACCCTTCAGTGGAAGAGTCCGAAGTTGTCACGGCCCCAAAAATGAACGTCCAAAGTCAAGTTGATTGCGTTCTTCAACGCAAGTGTCCATTATTAGGCCTTCGGGCTAAATCGACCAGCACATCTAAAAATAGATTCCACGCTATTTGCTTCATTCAGTGCGTGAGAAGAGGTGAAAATGGTTCATGCCTTCTTGAGCATCTGACAGTTCCTGGGCAAGAACATCACCATACTATAGCAACCTCCCAACTAACCTGATTTAACACCAGATTTGATCTCCAGTTGATGCCAAGCTGGATAAATGGGTGGAGCTAAATAACTGGGGGCGTTTTTATGTAAATTAGCCAAACTGTTATGGGTGGGAAAAACCATCTATTGTTAAAAAAATGCAAAGGTGGAACACCTAAGCACAAAAATACCACTGGGGAAAAAAACTACACATGTATTTCCAAAAACAAGTCAGGATCCAGAAACATTTTGTCAAACTCATGTTTTCCCAACAGAACCTGGAAAATCTTCTGATAGTTGCTCAGAGGCAATCTTTTTTTCACACATGTGCACACTGATAGGCGGCAATAATGCTGCTGACTTGTTTTGCTACATCTCTGTTTATGAAGACTGACAGCTCACTGTGAACTACAACACACCAGCACGCATTGAACAAATGCCAGGCAAAGAATACACCCAGAAACATCACTTGCGTGAAAACGACAGGCTGATTTCCATTTATTAAGCCGCATCGCATATTCAGTATCGCACCTGTCAAGTCCGCCAAACTTTTTGTTTCAAAGAACTAACCAATATAGATTGCTGGAAAAAAAAAATACCTTTGTGTAAGTATTGTCGCCATGGCAACAAGTGCGACAGGTTTAAAGAGCTGTGACTAATGCCATTATGTCTCCAACTCTGCGAGTCATCAAACGACACTAATTAATCCGAATGTCATCTTTTGCATGTTTGAAGTCTGCATCTGCGTCTCTCCGAGTCTTTCTTTGCAACCTGACTGCAGCATTTGCTGAAACCATTTGTTTTGTTTTTTTCTGTTGCCTGAACTTAAATTTGATTTTCTGACTACCGCACTGTAAAAAGCCAAGAGGGACTATTACAAGATAATTACTAATTATGCTAATGTGTTTTGCCATTTCTTCTCCTTGGTCATTTTATCATCCGTCCTCAAGAGACCACAGTCAGTCGTAATAACCGTTTTTTTTTTTTTTTTCTTTCCCTCAGCTAAACGCTCAGTCACCTAGAGGACACTGTGTCCCGAGCTTGAGAATTCTAACGCCGGGCCCCTTAATCAGGAAGCGTCTGTAAATTCACATGAGCACGCAGAAGGAGCGCAGTGCTGTTTCAATTGGCACTGACCTTCATTAACCTAATAAATGCCGGCGGTGTTTCTGTCGCAGCACTTAATGTGTTTATCAGCACAAACAAACAAATGTGACAAAAGCCTTTCAGGGCGGAAACAGGAGCTTCCCATCTGTGAAATGTATCCCCTCACCCACAAGCACCTTTTTTTGCCCCCCCCCCCCCCCTCCCCAGTTTCACCATATCCCACAAGCTGCGTGACATTGGTCTCTCCTGGCACAAAGAAAAACAACACAACCATGTTTTAATACCGACTCTAGGCCACATCTGGTTGTGTAAGCTGCTGGATGATACAATTATGAAGAATGAGGCAAAGTCACAAAGCGCATTGAAACAGTTGGAACTCAAGAATAGAAACTAAGTTCCTATGTTGCTACGGTTCAGATTGGTCAACCCCAGATCAGGGTAGTCTGTCGATCAATTAATAGATGAAATGTGTGGTTGAATAAAAAAAATAATCTTGTCTTTGCAGCAGCGTCATAACACACACGCACAGCTCATCAGAGTCCTATTTAGAGTATTGTAAGTGGAGTGCAGGCATTTTCTCAATGAACTCACAGCGCCACGTTATCTTTACTCTGTTCGACAAATGACATTGCTCGCAATTTATCGACGCCGCCGTTCAGTCCTCAGCAGACACCGTGTGTTTGCTGCAACGCACAGTATATAAAAGGGAAGCTATTTATGGCAGTTTGAGAGCACTTTTGAATATCTTGCGTTGGAGTCGATTGAGGAAAAATATGCTGTAGAAAATTCTTAGTAGACAACACCTGATTTGGAGAAAAGCACGATGCAATTACACTTATTCTTGAAGATACATGTGCCATTATATTCCTTAAAATCAAACCATGAGATCAAAAATATATTTCAAGGAAGTTTATGGGGATTATGCTAATGCAAATAAAGTACTAAGCAAAATTGTCTTTTTTTAGAGAAAATTTGAATATTCATTTCAAGACCACTGGTAGTATTGGTTAGTACATGGCAATGAAGCAGCACCACAAAATCTGCCTTCAATACAAAGTGTCACTATTGCTCCACAAATATTCCGTTCTATGGACACGCAATAAATGACCTCACATGGTTATTTTGCTTGAAATTTTTCGCAGAACATTCAAGAATATTAAAAGGCGCAACATGCATGTTCATTTCATAAAGGTAGGTGGTAGATTCAAACTTAACATGCTGTATCCAAAAACTAGATGTTATTCCCCACAATTCCAAAACACTTATCTCAGAATGCAATATAGCGTTTTCCACCTAAAAATTCTCCGATATTAATTTTGGTTGTATACCTTAGTAACTCCTGTGTGTCAGTGAGAATGAGGCCACTCGCCTGCCTAATGGCTCCGGCTGTAGCCCCTCTTGAGCGAGCGATGACCCCCGATATTCTCGCTCTGGCTCTGCCCCGCACCTACCGTCCTCCACTCGACCCTTCTGCCGACCCTCACTCGGAGGCAGAGTGTAAACAATAATTGCAACATGAATTATGTCCCTCCAAACGCAGCAACTGGCCGGCCACTACATCCCCCTTAAGAGGCGGTGGTGATGATATTGTGATCTACTGTACTGCACAAGGTGCAGGGTGATAAGTCTGGCGGTAAAAGAATAATGTTAGTCTATAAATCTTTATAGTACGTTTCATTTGATACAAAAAAAAAACATATTATGGATTAAAGCCGACAAATATGTGGTCCATATGCCGCGGATAAAAGGAGGGAGGGGGGAGTAAAAAAAAAAAAAAAAAAAAAAAAAAAGGCCATGTCATACTGATGGAAAAGACTGACAGATGTGATTTGGCAGGTAGGCACCCTGGGTTGTGCTATAACAGGCGGTGAGGCTTTTTTTTTTTTACCCAGATGGTCCTGTATATCAACGGACCGTCATATATGTTACATTTATGACAGAAATACGGCAGAATCATTCCAGAGAGGGACAATCATAAATCTTGGAAACATGATTAATTAACTGGCATATAAACAGCATGTCAATAAATCAGTCTGGTTGAACAACGGATGTGTAGCTTTTCAGGGTCGGAGCAAAGCGAGCCACGCGTCCCTACACGTAGTGCCGTGGCGCCAGCGATTTTTCAACACCAATCCACTGGTTAGTTATGGAAAAGTAGATAACATCCATCGAAATCTGCAAACCCGCTGAAGGAAAGAAGCCAACATAGCCAAGCAGGAGTTTATGAATCAGTTCCCATCCTCTTGAAATCACACTTACTGTAGGTTTATATGAACTCATCGACAAAATAATCCGCAGCCTTTTCAAAGGATTAAGTCTCAAATGCCATGCGGTAATCCTCTAGGACTTTTTTTTTGTTGTTGCCTTAAGGTCCACAAATAAAAAATATATGAAATCTCAAGATTATGATCACTTGGTATTTTGTCGAAAGACAGTAAGCCACTGCTGAGGCTTGATGAAAATGGTTGTATTAAAAAAAGAATAATAAAAAAAATCAGGCTTTATGCAGTTTTTTTTTTTTTTTTACAAACTCAACAGTTGGAAAAATGTGTTACACAGCCGAATAAACAAAATTGTTCACTCTAAAAAAAAAAAAAAAAAAAAAAAAAAAGGAAACATACTGATTTTGCCACCTCCCGAAATCTTTTGAGGAGTCAGCGGCTGTCTGCACTTTTCCAAGACCCAATTTAGAATGGATGCTTGAACCGGACCCTAATGTCCCGTGTTATCAGAATGAATCAGCAATGCTGATAAATTAGTCGTCGGAAAACACGCTCTGAAGGCCCGTCAGCTAATGTGCACGCTTTGTGTGATATTCATATGCAATGCTTAATGTTCTGGAACCAATTCTGTCATTTCCATTATGTAAAGACATTTGCCTCTCAGTGCTATATTTTAATATATTGTCTCCCTTGTCTCAATTACTTGGGCTATTAAAAACAAAGAGCTGATGAAAATGAGGTGCAGTTATGCGTTTGCGGTCTGATGGCATGTACTAAGTAAGTGTTTATGAAAGCTCGTTACACATTCTGCTGCATTCGGCTATGTCAGCACACTAAGCGTTCGTCCATATGCCTCAAGGAGGAGGACTTTACAATTTGGAAAAAAAATACAAAAAGTACAGTAGGGGGTTAAACTGTTAACATTATAAACATTGCAGGTCATTTTTTTTTGACTCAGCCACTGAAGGGATCCTTTAAAACTGATTTCTATGAGTGCTCATGTGTTTGAACGAATTTAATTTCAGGTGGAAGATTTTTATGTGGGACATAATTGTATAGTGACTAAGTCCAAGTTCCTTAAAATAGCAATTTTGACTTTTTCCCCCCCATGGTGGGCACCTTTAAAGCCGCAAGGTGTAAATCAGTATTTATCGTACATATGTTTACATACAAAATCCTTTTAGATTTGATGATTTTTGGTAATATTGAACAACTTAAAGAAAAGGTTTTTGTGATGAGATATAAGATTTTTGACTGATTTTTTTGTGTAAATAATGAAATGGGTGAAAGACAATGGCCACTGTAGACGTCTGCAGGTTGCAAAGGTGGTTCAAACAAAGTCACATCTAAATTACTTTAATGTAAAATTTCTTATAATCAATCAACAATTCATTATTATTTTTTAAAACTTGGGGTTTCTTAGATACAGCTGCATTTATTTGGAACTTTTTAACACTACAGTCAGTGTGCATATTAAACATTGATTCAATTGTGTTTTTTTCTATCCCACCAAATGCCTGCCAACCAAACGAACAGATGCAAAGAAACTCAATTCATTTTCCGGAAATGTCATCAGATTGTGACACAAGCTGCAAGCAGCCTTGGCCAAAGTTCATATTTGATTTTTAAGACCTCTTTTAATTTTTTTTTTTTTTTTTTTTGTAGAAGTCGCTCATTTTTTTATTTTTATTTCCATAGTTGAATATAAATTCTTTTTTGTGTTAATTAAAATGATTTGGACAGGATTATTTACTGAATAAAACTATTTTCGTGCTCGTGGAAACAAACCATGTGCATGGTAACTAAAGTGGCATGAGAACGTCCATTCCTTTTTAACTGCATTAAAAAAGTAGATTACAGCAATTTCCACTTCAACAATAAAAGGGAGCACTTGTAACCGTAAAACGTGTGAAAGGCGGAATTAAAACAATAAATTCCTTCATTGGCTCAGGGACGCAACAAACTTGGGAGTTCCAGAAAATAAATGCAGTAAAATAATCTACTCTGCCCAGACAACTATCAATCTATCATCATATTGTTTCTTATATTTCCCAAATGTATCTAATTCCAACTTTAACCAACACAACCGGGGGAAGCGAAGATGCTGAATCCGCACAGCGTCACGCGGATGCTGCGCTCGGATGCCTCGCCAAGGTGCGCGCGACCTTAGTTTCTCCACTGAACTCGTTCCAACAAAAAAAGCTTTCAAAACGTACAAGAAAAAGTTCGAATATTCTTTACCTTTTCGTTTTGATCTCCTCCTCCTCCTCCTTTTCAGCTTGCATTTAACCTGACCACCTTGAGCCCCCGACGCGCGGCTGTTGTTCCCAAGTACGGACGCCATCTGCCCTCTGGAACGACTTGTCGTAATAACTTGAGACTTGTGGCCGGACTCTTTTCTTTCGCTTCCTTTATTTGCCCCTCCTAACAGGGAGGAAAAAAAAAAGAGGAGGGTGCGATGTTTTTAGCTGCTCCCCGTTATCACAACCTTCTAGTCGGAACTCCGCGTGTGGAGGAGACTGTTTTCTTTGCGCTCAGCATCACTATTGCGGCTTCGCTCTCAGTGCTCAGTGCCTCTGTAGAAATTTAAGCGTCAGCTACTTTGGATTCAATCAAGCAGGACACGCGTGACGCCTATCTTATCCTCAGCCAGCTTTCTAATTAGGGTCCAATCGTGGTTGCCTGAGAGGTGTGACATCACCAACTCCACTCCCCATATTCACCCGCGCATTTATTTGTGATACTTGTGGCATTTGACTTCATTCTTGAGTTGTTTGCACTTTTTTTTGTTTTCCTCCGCAGAGATGAACCTTCATTCCTCGGGAAGGTCAGATGTGACGTCACCTCGGCAGAGGTAATAGGAGCGGTCTGGTTTATGATGAGATATGATTTTGCAATTGATTAATTGATAAGAGAGCATTTGAACATCAATACATCACTGATGTGATTGTGTGAGTAAGTAATAACAGATTTTTAAATAGTCATGAATAATGTATAGGTATTTTAGTGTTCTTAATTGTTAAAAAATGTCTAATGCAATTGTTCCCTCACTTTTAGTGGGTGATATATTCTATGATAATTTAATCAACAACTAAAAACATTATCTATATTACACCTTGTCTGTACAAGATAATATATGAGAGAGAAATAAAACAGTTGTGTTATTTTTACGGACAATGTTTACAGTTATTATGTGATGATTTTATTTGGCGTCAATCCTCTAAATAGAGCACCAGAAAAGGTGTGAATAGGCTTCAAAATAAAAGCATAAACAGGAAGTGGAGTGTTTTGTGCATTAATGCAAAATGTGTTACTTGTGTTTAACTCAGACATGATTGCTGTGAGGATTTCTTTTCCGGCATTTTGAATGTAAATGGGTTCAGCTGCTTCCAGCTGTTTATTATTTATTTTTTTGTAGGATGTGTGGATTTGTTCATAGCATTGCTCAATAACCTGTTGTTTACTGCTCCTGAACTCCATAACCACTTATAATATATGTCTGGCAAGCATCTGGTCATCTGGTAATGCAGTTCAGGTATTTGAATGCAACCTTGAGACTGCAGGGCAAAAAATCCACTGACAGGTTGGACTGTGTTTAATGGCCGCAAACTTTGAAGATTGTGACATTTTGGCATTGTTGTGCGAAAGGCGAGTGTCAGGGCTTTCAGAAAGCATTTGCAGCTCGCCTAGCTGGAGGTTATTGTTTGAGTTCCTCTAATGCGGAAGGTCAGGTGGGTGTATGGAGAAGGCTTTGCGGCACGGCCGGACAGGCTCTCGGAAATCAAATTTTATCCCCAAAAAATATTATTTACGTCTCTTTTTTAAAAAAATAAATTTTCAGCCACCTTAACATATTCGAGCGGCAACATCTCTTAAAGGCATCTCATTTATTTTCATCAAGGGTGATTGATTAAACTGAACAACAGAAAAAAAAAAAACTAAAATGTGCAGAAATAACAGAATAACATGTTTGCTGATGTCAGACTAAAAAGTCACTTTGAGGCACGGGTATCGGATGGAAACATTTCCACCTGGGCCTTGGGGCAGAAGAGCGAGGAGAGCGAGGGTGTCGGGGCCGTGCGCCTGCCTGTCGCCTGCCCTCAGGACGCCCACAAATATCCATGTAAATTGCAGTTTAGGAGAAATCAATACAAGTGACAAGTTGCCAATGCCACTATCTGGGGCAGTAATGAAGGTGTGCTGGCAGGGGCCTGAAGCGCACATAGATAACGGAAAACAGGTTCGGTCGGGCAGGTTACACACACATCAACGGACAATACAACAAGGTCAGTAGTTCTTACACTGATGTAAAGTGTCCCCAAAACCTTGGACTTCCCATTTTCATCAACAACTGATGTTGATCACACAATGACAAAAGAAAATAACAAATATGGGGAACAGATAAAAACAAAAACAAAAAAAACGGCATATTGTTGTAAGACAGGCAAGGACTGATTTGATGTTTTTGGCAGTGGAAGTTTATTTCATCTGTCAGATATGGTTTTGTTTTTTCCTTTTGAAATACATTTTAATTTCTGCTTAATAATGCATGCCACGGAGATTTAAAACATTCCCAAAACCAAAAGTTTGTCGTCGTGAAGCCTTGCAAATCTAAGCATGTCTGAATGTTTGTTTTTAGCCATTTCGTTTGATGTCATATCTATGGATTGAAGAGATTTCAAATGGAGATTACATCAAACGCATACTGACAACTCTCTTTTTTTTTTTTTTCCCTTCATCAAATCAGCCACCTGCGATCTATGATAAGGAGACCAATCAGTGTGCCACTCATACGCAATCATTTCCTGCACATTTGATTTTGACTTCACATTGGAGTGACGATCAATTTAATTTAGATGCTAAACCAAGCAATTGGTGGTTCAGTCTATTTTTTTTTTTTATACTTGTTTACCAGGTCACGTGGGATAAAAAAAAAAAAAAAAGTCCTATTATCCTACATTGTCTTCAAAATATATGACAAATAAGAAAATGCAGTTATATCCTGCTGGATGGATTTACTTGAGTCTCCTTATCACCCTTGGCAGCCCGCTTGTCGAGATGGAAGCCTGGGAGGCCTCCTCCCCATTAGTCTTTGGGAGTATATTGACTTTAAGCTTTTACTTTCCTTTTTCCAAAGGTGGCGCTTTAGCGGCGGAGTTGGTGGAGGGGATTACTTGGCTGTCGTCTTATCATGTGTTCAGACGGGCAACTGGGAGAAACGTGTACCTTCATCTCCTCTACACAGTCGTTTTGCTGCTCTTCGGACGACACGGCAAACTAGCATAACAGTCTGGCGGCTGGTGTCGGAATTCAATTTATTAATGATGACCATTCAAATTGCTATGCAAAACCTTTTTTTTTTTTAAATCAGTGGAGCCCATTAGGTCTCAGCATTGTAAAAGGCAATCAAAATAGCTACCATTTTTAATAGCCTACCTCTTTCATTATTGTATTTGTAAAGGTAATTGAACCTCGTACAAGAATGCAGGTTGAATGTGTGTGTGCGTGTGTGAGTTATATGCTGGAAGACTTTTTACTGATATTAACATGCCACGAAGGTTATTTAACAGTAAGTAATTGTGGGTGACAGACTCCAGCATGCAAGACTGGCCACACCTGCAGCTCAAATCCACATAAATCCAAGTCCATAGAGGAAGCAGGAAAATAGAGGAGGAGTTGAAGAAGCCCAGGAAGCACGAAACAGAAAGCTGGGAGTCAACACCAAGATGAGATGAAAACTGAAAAGTTTGAAGTTCTTATTGAACAACAGGGACAAATCCTCAGGATACTATTACTGGTGATGTTTTCAAACAACCTCTAAGTTGAGGGCAAGTAAAGAGTTTGGTAAAGAAGGTTCCTAAAAAAAGAAACAACATTAAACCTCTTTAAACAGCATGCTTCCTCACTCAATGTAAATGCAGCTGCAAATGAGGCAAAAACTGCTATAGAAGCACTCTCTGCCGCCCACCCCCCCTCCTTTTTCCAACTTCAGAAATGTTTGCATACATGAACGTAATCCCCGAGGTTACATTCTCAAATGGAAACTTTAAATGTGACATTGAAAACTTCATTTTAAGCGCATCATAGCAGTCAGTGGATGGAAAACTCCACACTTTTGTTCGCTACAATATTTTTTTATTTTTTTTTCCCCTCCTCTGTGCAACCTCTCCTCCACCCTTCTTAATTGACACCCATTAATCACATTAAGTCTTTGGAAGAATTGTCTGCCCAGCGTCCGTCTTGGCTGACCCCAACATTTGGAGAGTGAAGATAAAGATGATGCAGTGACAGCTCTGCAATAGCCCTTTTTTTTTTTTCCTCCTTGGGTCAGCATTTAGGGATAATGTGAATATCATTATACATAAGAGAGAGGAAACAAATGAGTTCTTTAAGAAGAGGTAAATGAAAGTAGGATTTTAGAACGTTTCTATGGATAAATTGGCTGGGTGGATTTCAAATTAACATATTAGGAGTCTTCATATGTGCTTGTGCATTTTGATGAGATTGTCTTGCCCACTTATTATTACAACTTTATTAGTATGAATACATTTTTGATTGTTTGAATTTGTGGTGATGTTTTATATTGGATTTCTTCATTATAGAATGTGCTCTTTGTTAGGCTGAATTCCAATCAAAATGACTCTCTGAATAGAAGCTAACATATTGCCCTTAATGTCACATAACATTATCAGCCCCGTGGTTTGATACAATAGAGCCATTGTGTTCAGTAGGGAAGGGGGGGGGGGCTTATCAGTGAAAGACAGGAAAGGAGAAAATGAATAGAATAAAAGTAAATTCAATCTCTGTTTTGCAAAGACGAGATTTCCTCAAATAGTATTATTCAATGCCCTATTCCAAAATCTCACTCAAAACACAGATGAACTCAAACGTTCTTGACTATATTAAAAAGAAAGCCCACACATATACACACCAAGGGCATATCCATGGTGTTTTTTTCTTTGGATTTAAAATCATATTTGCAGGTGTTTGTTTGTTGCAGTTACTCCCTAGACTTATGATCTGCCTTTATTCAACACATAGAAACTCAAAGTAGACTGATCAAAATAATGCCGACTGATTTGTCTGGTTTTCTTGCACGATACCAGAAGGTCAACTGGAGTGTGTCTGGTCTGGACTTACATACCGTACTAATGAATCTCATTTGCACAGAATGCACTCATGGAAGGTGTTCCACAGGGATCTATTTTGGGTACCTTGCTGTTGTCATTGCATTTGCCGCCCCTACAAAATTATGGCATTTGTGTTCTCCACTCATATCCATACTGTGTGTAATATCGTACACAACTTCTTGTTTTTCCCTTTTAGTTGTGATTTCAGGTGAATGGAGATCTGTACTGACAAATAGCAGGGACGTTGTGGAGGTCCCTGAAGCTACATAGGCTGGTTGTGCCAGGTCTGATTAAGCCGAATATTGCATCGAGGAATCCGGGGATGGCAGGGAGTCCGGAGGGCTCAAGACAGGTGAGGGTGGTCTCATGACATCTGGTTAGAAATTTCACAATTAAAAAAACTTTCCATTATCATTAATATTTGCTGTAAATTTGCATGAGAGAACAAAAAGGACAAGGACAACTTTTCTATAACATGTATTGCAATTCAGATTTGAAAATGTGATTTGGTTAACCTGGAAAATGCTTACTTGTATTATTTATGTCCATGTTTTGGCCCCTACAACCCGCAATTATCATCCAAAAAGATCCTAAAGAAGTTCAGCTTTGTATTATTTTGGAAACATAGATTAATTGTCTCTTTTCCCAGCCAACATTCATCCTCGAAACTGCCTCCATTTGGTGCTTTCGCATCTCAGGGAGCCTCCATTCATCTCTCACACGCCACTAAAGCCATCGCGTAAAGTCAAACCGGCCCTCCCCTACCGCACACACTTTACGACATCACTAACATCCAGCTCATTAGCACTTTAAAGCTTTCCTGAATTACTTTAAGTCTTGTTTGATGTATTACAGAGCCACAGTTGTGCGAATGGCAGGAAGCTCCGAGAGAGCAACAATGTTGCTTCTCACGGCGAGCAGTTCGTTAATCTCGCCATGCGGGGTGATTTGCTAGCTCGGTTGCACTGGATTTTTCTTTTTTCTGGGCCCTTGTGGTTTGCTGCTTCAGAGCCATCTAATACCTCTTGGAATAAACGCGAAGATCAGAGGGGGAGGCGCAGTTGTCCCTATGTGATATTTGCAAGGCACCGTTTTAATTAATTTCCCCTGTCTTTGTTCACGGGACCGTGTGCGTACAGAATGGCAGCATATGGTGCTGCTCTGTTTTGCAAATCCTTCAGAATCCAATGGTGTGGGATTTATGAAAGTAACATTTGAGGTTTTGATCATTATGGCGGGCTGCTGATTGTAACCATGGCTGGAAACTGGTTATGCCTTAGATTCAGGTGGCCCGGCATATGCCGAGCATGGATGACGAGAGGTCATCCAGATCTTCAGCTATTTCATTATACCAACAGATGGCTGCAGGGATTTTCATCATTAAAACATCGCTCTGCTAAATCAGTTGTGCATCCTCATTGTTTTTAAATCGACTATGATAAAAGTGTCGTCACGTGTTGTTTTTCTGACCGAATTTGCATTGGATGGTTCAAGTGAGAACATATGACAATAGCGTAAATTGGAAAATAAAAATCTTAAAGTGTTTAGGGCAGTCTCATAAAGGCGTAAACATAAAGAAGAGTTTCACAACTACTGTGAAAATCTAAGCCTCAATCATATCGTATATTGCTTATTATATTTCAAACTTGGTATAATCAAGGCAACATAATTAAAAACTCATCTATTTACTGTACGATGCATCAAGATGGAGATTATTGTTTCAGGGCTTCCCTCCCCACTCAAGATTTGATGATGAATCACCAGATTGATTGGAATTGTCTGAAAGCATTCTTGTTGAAAAAAAAAATGTATGCAGCAGGAACAAGTCAGATTTAGAGCTAAATAGCATTGCATTGTTCCTGATTACAAGGCTCTGCTAACTCACCATGTTGGCATTCTCTCCGCCAATAACAAGGCAAGATGAATGGTATGTAATCAGTCTTTGATCCAATCAGAAATGGATTCTTGTTTGACTGGCAGAGGGGTCTCTGTGGGACTCTGATGAGGGCGAACAAAAGTGCTCCTCAGGGATGAAAGGGTCCCGACAAAAAGATATTCTGACACAAATTTAGTCAGTTCTGCTATATGGAACCCATTTTTTAACCCCTGTTGGATGTTAAATGGGGCCATTTTACAAGGTCAGAAACTGAAATAATCACCAAAGTTGACCTCCTAACAATATTACAACATGAATGATTTGAACATTTGATCACTTGAATAATTTACATTTCACCTTGTGCTATTCATTTATTTTCTGTTATGCACCCTCTAGGAAATATTTCAAAGTAAACTAGTTATATGTATGTACATGTCTGCATAAAAAAACTAAAACCAAAAATATAGATATAAATGTGGATGTGAAATGACGCTTCATTGTCACATTCTTAATAATAATAATAATAATAATAATAATAATAATAATGCAGCTGGCCAATATGTACAACAGTACTGTATATATGTATCTTGAGGTGAATCCCAATCTAAAAATAGTGGATATCTTTGGTTCAGATTTATATCCGGTGCCTCGGGTGATATCAGTGTTTACATAACAGTCGCACTGAGGCAGTATAAAACTAATGAACCATAATATTATCATCATCATCATGACCCATCATTCAATTTACATCAAGGTGAACAACATGCTGATACACTCCTCCCGAAATTGGATTTGATCAAAAAATCCTTCATGTGAACAGTAGATGGTGGTATTATGAGCTGTGGTAAAGCCGGCATATTTTCAGTATCACTTTGACATGTGGACTGCTTTACCTTCACCCTATCAGCTATCTAATTTAAAAGACCGAATCTCCTCATCAAACTACACATTTAGGTGAAGAGGTTAATCTAAGACTGACTGAGGGAAGCTTCAGTATAATAAAAAAAGTTGTTAAACTAATCCAGTTAAAACAAAAAGCAAAACTGCCCTCATTGAATATACAGTAAATGTTTCAGAACTATGAGCTTTGCTTGTCGTCAAATTAAAAACCAAAAAACAAATGCAGTGACAGAATTATAAAGGCCCAGAAGCAACATGTCTTTGAATTGACAGAGCCAAGGGATGGTAAACTATCAAGGGAATTCTGTTTTGCCTCTTTAGTTGGAATTGATTTCTTCAAAGGCGACTTTTTTTTTTTTTTTAAATTAAAACACTGAGCTAGCTAATTGTGAAATTGATTGTAGCTGTTTTTTTTTAACTACATAAAGCAATACACTGATGCCCGTAGCACAATCTGTATTTATCAGAAAAAGAAAATGCACCTTCTGCCTGTCTTATTCTCTCATTTTTCCAATGCTTAATGCTTTAATCTCTCAAACACTCAAAACGTTGAAGAAGTTATAAGCTATATGTTGGAGTGACAGCATGGACGTCTTTAACTCACAGCAAAAGCCAGTAAGCTCATCCTCAAAGTAGCTTGAAAGACTAGCAAGCAGGATTATACACTGGACCATATTGAAATTTCATGAAGGGATATGCACTTGGTTTACATGTCCTGTAGCGTCTTTGGATAATGGACAGCTGAACTATAAATGTCTTCTAGCAAGCCTTATGATGAACTCATTGTACTTCTCCACCTGCCAGTAAGATTTACGACTCGAGAGATGAGATTTCCTTTGGAAAATCACGTGACAAACCTTCACATTCGTCTTTCTTGAGGGCTAACATTACCTTCGGAGACATTATATCTCAGCAGATCTTTTTTGGCAGTGGATTCATCACTAGAGTTTCAATTATTCATCCAGATTTTTTTTTCTCAACTCTCACTATAAAGCTACAATTTAGTGGAGGATAAAATGGTTCCTCATTAAAACGATAAGGCTCTCCGGGAAAATATCTGTACCTACTTTTTTTTTTAGTTATTTCCATACTTACATACACAATCCAGATGACTGGTAATCTGCAACTAAAATTAAATGCCATAAAATTAGCAATAATATTTGTAAAATTGAGTTAGAATGACAAAGTATGGTAGCATCAAACATATCAAGATAAATAATTACTGTCTATCTATGACCCAAGGAAATATCGTACATTCAAGTACAAGCCAATTAAATCCGACTTGTCTCGCGTTCACTGAAGCAAATCTCTCACTGTTGACTTGTTCTTTAGCGGACATTGGTTCACTTCTTGGTCTGACAGACATGACAGATCAAGAGCAGCTCATGTTGTTAATTTTGTCAGGGAAATGCATCCCTTGCCATTCCAATTAATCACAACTCACTCAGCACATTGCTAAATGGCTCCGATCAAGTCAATGAGTTAACTTTGTTCATTCCCTGTGCATATTTAAAACTTCAACGCTCACTTATTGACACCTGCTCTGTACGCCATCATAAATCATACTTTGCTTCCTATCTTTAAACTCTCCATAGTTCATCGTCATGTTAGCGCTGCAGAGTAATTAGTACGACATATCTGCAGGGAGTGACAGCCACTAATACACAGTGCCGCGTTACTGTATTGCCCTGGTGACATTTCTTTCCGGAGAAAAGAGTCGACAAGGGTGACTCGCCACTTGTAAATATGGCCCTGTTGCTTTATTAGTAGCACACGATGCCACATGGAATCTTGCTATACCGACATGAGCTCCTGACTTAACTGTGGTTCATTTAACAAGTATATATTAGGAAAAAAAATAAAATAAAAAATAAAAAGAAGGAATGAAATCTTCAACAGGGAACGAGCGGAAAAACCTCCAAACCTGACTGCTGAGAAAAAAGAAATCATTCTCACTTAAATCCCAGCGAGACTAAAACGGATTCAAGGATTACACTGTGTGCTCACTTAGCTTTAATCAAAGTGCAACACTGCGCAGGCTAGTTTGGTCCTTGTTAGACATTTAAGCCAAGCGGGTTTTGTAACACGGCGAGGAAATACTTGTCTTGCAACATCTACCTCTGATCTAGTAGCGCATTTCTTTTGTGAACCTTTTTCATTTGTGCATCTTTTATATTTCAAATAATTTCAGGCTTTAACCTTCATCTTGGTAGTCTCAGTCTTCCAATATCATGTCATTATTTTTTTATATTTGACATTGCATTTTTATCCCAGTCTGTATGATCTCTATATAGAAGAACGCATGTTGTAGGCTTGATCTCTGTAAAGCAATAAAACTTCTTCTTTTTTTTTTTTTTGCTTTTGTTTTACCCACACATTCTCTCTGAGATGCAGCTTGTGCGACTGTGAGTCCTTGTACAAACAGTGCAGGTAAGTCTGCGTTTCTCTTCTTTGGGGAGGAACAGAAGACAAAGAACACCCTGAAGCTTTCTCTCATGAACAAAAATGAAACGGAGAAAAAAAGTAAATATGGGTTATTGCTCGACGTGAGCGTGCGTAGGCGGCAGGCACAGGAATCAGAGTCGTAAAACCTGATGTAAAAGTTAACGTCCATGAAAAAGCTCTGTTACAAATATTTTGATATTTTGCTTTGGTGCTAGCTCCACACATAATACAATTGATTGACATACGATTTCCTGGCTGGTCACCATTTTTCCTCATTACAACCAATTCCGTCATCGTATTCGATCGGCATCTCTTTTCTGTTCACCTGTGTGAACTTTAGAGTTTCCTTCCCACTCATTAACAGTATAACCAAGTACACTGTGTTCTTGGCCTGAGATCAAATCCACCTCTTCAAAGAGATAGTGGAGCTGAAAATGTCCAGGTTACGAGAGGAGGATCTCATTTAATGAGTCTCGTCTCTGTCCTCACTGACCACATTTAAGACGACCTTCTTTTCTGACAGTTGAAGTTCCAATAGGTGTACACTAATTTTAAATTTAACAACGTTTTCCATCATTGGAACTCCTCAAATTCCATTATTTCAATGTGACTTAGAAAGGAAATCAAAGCAAACAAAAAATGTATTTTTGTGTGGTTTCAGGTGTTTTTTGAGGGTCAACAAAATAGCGTCATCATCATGTCATAATGACACATTCTGAGTTCAAGGGGTAGCTGATGATGATGCTGTCTGGATATACCATCTTGTTTCATGTTGACTAATATCCAGCTTTTTGCCAAATCCTTTTCGAGAAGTCTTTGATGCCGGGTACAAATTGTACAAGAACAAAAGAGTCTAACACCAAAGTTGCATGTCAAGGTTGAGAACCAAACAGCCTGGATGTTTTATCAGCTCTCCACATACCCACTGGACATCTGATTTTGGAAAAAGCTGCCTTTTAATGAACACCTCATACAATGACCTCTTAGCATTTGAAGTTTTCAAACAATGTGCAGTATTCTCTTGTCGAGAATTCTACTGGTCTACTGCAAGAGCCTTGTCAAGGATCTAACGTTAATCTATCACCACTCGTTACATCAGCCTTCCCTTCCTTAGGACTTCTTATTTATTGCTGAAATGGCTTTGAACTCCCACAAACCAAGGTGTTCTCCACCGCATCTCTTTGGTTAGGTGCTTAGGTGGGATTAGGAGGGATGGATGAGGACTGACGGCATCCCTTCACTCCTTAGCAATAACCCCTGCAGGGAAAAAGTAGAATCCAGCAGAACAGGCGGACAATACTGGGCAGCTGAAATCAGAAAGCATCCTCAGGTTTTTTTTGGTTTTCCTTCTTACAACCCCTTTCGTTTGCTCTTTCAATGTCCGTGTAGAATCTAGCTCCTCTTCAGAGAATTAATTGCGCACTAATGTGATTCATAAGATACATCACACTCTTATTTTGTATTGGAAGGGAACAACATCGAACTCCTGAGAGAGTTGAACAGATTCATTATCTTAAAGAAACATCTAATCTGTTAATAAGACGACTGCAGTGTAAATGAGGACTGTCATCTAGCCTCCGCTGGGATTCATTTTTTTTTTTCCCCACTGTACCCAACGTCTATCACCCAGGCTCCTAACCCACTTGGGAAAACACGCTAGATGATCCATTGCTGTTTGGCTCCCAGCAAGTGAAACACAAACCAAAGAATCTTTCAAAGTTAAACAAATAACCCTCGGGTGATGTGTCCTTCCACATTTGGCTCCCGACTCTAGCAGCAAACTAATGTTTGTCGACGACATAAACAGTTACGTGGCGCAGATAGTCGAGAAAAAAAAAACAAGACGACGCCATGATCTTAAGAAATCTATAGGAACAAAGTACGTTAAAATGATTTTAGTAGGCAAACTTTGCAGACGAAATTCTATACCTACAATAAATATAATTAGCTGAAGAATTCTCGCATAAAGAATTAAACACCTGTATTATTTTCTAAGCATTTTCTTTTTAACATCGATTACAGCATTTTGCGGGCAGGTCATCAAAAAAAACAAGTCCGTAAGGCAAGACTGATGAAAATAATCCAGACATCCTCTTCCCTTATATTGCACTCCAGCTCTCCAAGGAAAGCCCGAAGCATTCTCGGGCCCTCTGAGCTGTATAATCCCTCCAGCATGTTCTCGCTCTGCCCTAATCGTTGAACACGCGCAGAACAGCAGACAGACGGGAGGCATCCTAATCAGATACTATGACTACCTTGGCTCCTTCTTTTTACAGGCAGGAGACAAATTCTGCCCTGAGCTCCACTCAAATCTTCCACAGCCTCTACCAACATTTCATTCTTATTGTTTTTCTGTAACTACAACCAAGGTGTGGAATATTACAATAGCCCAGCTCACTAAGCAGAAATAACATGATAAACAGAATAATCAAGAGGTCTATATATTGCCCCCTTACAGTACAAAAAACGGTTTACCCTGGGCTGGAAATAGGCCTTCTTCTGTGTCTTCTTCCATCCTTCTTCTCCTCTCAGCAAAAGAATGATTGATCTCTCCATCGGTGATAAGAAGCTCTTCCCCTTTAGGTTCTTGCTGCCACCCGTGTCCCACTTTCCCTGAGCTATCATGCCGGGCCTGTCTGAGAGGCCAATGATAACGGCAGACCTGGGACACACAGGTAAATCAATCTTAGCAATGGAAGCGAGAGGTAGGAATGAGTGTTTATGTGCGTCAATGTATATTTTTCACCAACAGCTGTCATGGACATGTTATCAGTGCATACACAAACATGATAGAATATGTCAAGATACTGTGTAATTTCTTATGATACTGCAACTCCAGTTATACTGTATGAAATTAATATAGCCAAAGTGCAAATGGGTTCCCATGAGTAGCCCCTGTTTTAAAAATAGCTCTCCTTTGATGGGACAACTTGATTTCCTTGGAATGGTGTGGAAGTGAAAAGTTCAAATTGTAAACGTTTGCAGGGATTTAATGAAATGAAATTTTCACGAGATCACATTTTGGTGTGGTGTTTTCTCTTCATAGTGTCAAACTATCACTTTTCACAGGAGACTTGGATTATTTAGTGTTATTGTCACATAATTGTTATAATGGGTTGAGTCACTCTTTTGCATGATTTTCCTCACCACTCGAGTTAAGTTTATTATTTTCCTATCTGGAAAACAGATTCAGACCCACACAATGCAGAAAGACATGAAACAGAAAATCACAGTGGTGCGTATTTACAAAACATGCAAAATAATTCGACGCCTTTCTTGCTACTTCGGGCGCGTTCAGAAATGCACTAAGACACCCGTGCGCTACTCGGCTTCCATTCATTTCCCAAATAAACCAATAAGCAGCTTGTATTTCAACGGTGTCCATCGGTGCAACTTGATACACCGTGCCCTTCGTTTTGCAAGCACTGAATTCACGAAAAGCGTATTTCCAAAGGCGTCCTCAATGTGGTACCTTGACCAACAGGTATGACACAGGAGGCCCCGCCAACCAACGCTCACCAAGGAGACGAACCATTTATTGTTAAAGCCTGAAACCTATCACGCACAAACGCTGATATCTCCCAGAGGCATGATAAACACAGTTAGTGGTATGAAGAAGTGCCTCCATGTGTAAAAAAAGCTTTTATTGCATTTCTACCACATTTTGAAAATAGAAGAGCCTGTAATGGCATCAAGCTTTATCCCTGGTGTTCATGGTCATGATATAAACCTCGATCTTTCGTCTGTATACCTGATTCCTAAAAAGAAATACACTTTGCAAAGTGTTTGTTTCAACCTTGGCTTCATCAGACAAAAAAACACATTTCCTCACATACACTGGAAGAACCTATTACTGGGAGTTTGTCATTCAGTAAGGTGACCTTACAAATGGGGAAAAAAAATCTCTTTCCAAACTATATTTATTCAAGCAACACTTATTACATTTGGCTGTTAGTGTTGCAAACGGCAATGCTGACTTACGGGTTGAAGGAGTGAACTATTGATCCAGCAATACAGAGCCATTTTTATTCATTTATATGAAAATGCCGAAATATATTACAGTATATGTTTTTCAAAGAGCTATCATCGCTGCAGAGACATTCAATAATTATGACGCTTATGAATGTGATCATGGAAAATCCATCGAACACCATCCAATGAATTTGCTCATATCGCCCACGACCTTTGCCAAACACAATTTGACATTAAACTAATATCTTCTTAATCAATATGCATCTCACAGTTTTAACACAAAATTGATTTTGCGAGTATACTAACCACCACAAAAAGGTCTGCCACATTGCAGTAATTTGATTTCCAAAAAAAGGAAACCAATACAAGTACTTTGTTTTTTTTCTATCATTCTTATTATTTCTGTCTATTAAAACTGCACCCTGACATCATGCTCTTTAAAATATAATTTTTTCAGTCCAGCCAGTCAATTTGTTGAAAACAAGACAGTAAAAAAAAAAAAAAAATCAATATTTGATTATAAAATGTGTATTTCTTATCTAAGTTGTGACTATCGCAACAAAATCTTGTTATCTTTAAAGCTCACCTTGACAAGGTTATGAGGGATTTACCGATGGTGCCTGCTCGCTGTTCTGTTTGAATAGCACCAGTTTAAATCCAAGGATACATACTGGACCAAAGACAGGGGAAATGAACTGTTGAACAATGCAATAGCAATTTTGAAGTCACGGGAGATTGCCTAAAAAAGAAAAGTACCATGTTAACTATACCATGGTGACAAAAAAAATAAATATATATATATATATATATATAAAAAAAAAAAAAATATATATATATATATATATATATATATATATATATATATATATATATATATATATATCACATCACCTGTCTACTGTATGCTAACTGGACTGTCTGGCCATTATTGCTTCTCCTCCTCCCACAACAATGTACATCCTGTAATAGCTGTCATATCTGTATTCCTCACCAACCCAAAATTAAGAATTTAATTACAGTGGCACAAAAGAGAAGGCAGCAGCTCAATATAGTTTCATGGTAATAAGGCGACAGGAGGTTGAAGGCAGCATTTGTAAAGTAATCATTGAGCTACGCTTGATGAATTTTAAATGGGGAGATAAAAAGGTAAGGTTTGGAATTGTCAGCATGGGTACGCTCATTTCAGAAGGTACAGAGGAAATCCTGCTGGAAGATTTCAAACATGTTGCCATCTGTGGGCCGAAGATACCGAGAAGTTCACGACCGGGTCGTATCATCGTAGCGAGGCTGGTATTTATATCAAAAGAGGCTTGTGATGTTTTTTTTTTTTCTCCCATGATGGATCTATAAGAAAGAAAGTAATGACTATCTTTGCTGTCAATTGGTCAGAGATGTTCAAAACAAAGTTGAATGATCTAATTCAAATATATCTTAGATTAAAACATTTATTTAATGGTGTTATCAGATCAGGATATCTTTACAAAAGACATTTAATTTTTTTATTATATGCAATTTGCATCGCCACCAGCAATTTCAGTATGTTGAGGGGAAAAAAAAAAAAAAGAGTAAACTCATTTGCTACCTTGCTTGCATTTTCATTCCCGAGCTCGGGGAACAGTCGTTTGCCCGGTTTGGACAATTTGTTCAGCACTTAATAAACTGTACGGAGTTGATATGATTGATCACTCAATGTAGCATACCCAGGCAGGAATATTTGTTGAAGCAAGCATGGAATATTAGCAATAACTATTTTGGTATATGACTTTCATATATGGCATAACTGGGTCAATGCTTCTAATTCCAAAAGAAAAAAAAAAGCCTGGCTGTGTTCCACTAAAAACATTAGCCGCCTAAGAAGGACGGAGAAAGTCACGCTCATCAAGTACAGTAAAAGTCCTTTCTGGAAAGTTATCCTTCTAAAATAGATGAAATCCAAACCTAATGCTAGTGATTAGTAAAAATACCAGGAACAAATGAGTTTCACCTTAGTCTTTCAAATGAAGGGCTCAGTAATCAGGGTAATTGCAAATAATAACCCCGGCCCACGGTGTAGGGCCTGGGGTTCTCAGCCAGCCCCTTCTGTCGTATTCTTTGTTCCTACTGATGATGTCATTAACATAGCGGGGCTCCGAGGCACATCCCGCTGTTCAGCATGATTAAGATACGCACTGACTCGGTGTCGTCAATTCCAGCAGCAGCTATTTCTGACTTTTGCTTTCATTTACCTGGCTAATCCGGCTCCAAGCACGCTACATTCCAAAAATGAGAATTTAAATGAGAACTCCAAATGTTTGCAGAGATGAGAAAATGACATTAGTTGTCTCATCGATATCTTAAACTTCCCGTTAAATGCCATGCAGGCGTACCTAGCCAGTTCTTTCACATGGGGCTTAAACATCTCGCCTCCATGGTGCTCCCTTGCCATTTGATTTCAGCCAATGATATTTGTCCAGTGTCTTAATGCTTAGATCCCTGTCTCCTAATTGATGTTCTTCAGACAAGAATATTGATGGCACAGCTCATCCAGATTGGCAGCTGCATGAATCGTTATTAGCCCGGCAGTCGGACACCCCGGCATGTTGCGAGACCATGTTCAAGTTATGCTGACGGACCCCAGGGGATGTGTCCGAGGCTCAGACAAGAGATAATTAACCATCCGAGGCCGACAGCCCACAGGTCGGCGACCCTCTGAGTGGGTGAATGGGAGGAAAACACAGGATGGGAGGGTAACCACCATCCAGGGAAGACATTTATTTATGTATTTATTTATTTATTTATTTATATTATTTTTGTTTTTTGTGCTGCAAAAATATATTTATTTATATATTTTTATTATTTTTGTTTTTTTAGCGCTGCAAAAAAACAAATGCAAAAAAAAAACCCTGCATCCCTTTCTTAGAGAAAATAGTAAATAATGACCTGAAATCAAATCGCCCAGCTCACATTATAAACTGAGGTTTTCTTGAATTTGCATATTCCTGGATATTCCGACTTCACGTAAACAGCTCTGTTTAATCGCATTTGTCAGGGAAGTGAAGAGATGCTCATCTTACACGTTGTCACGGTTTCCTTGACAACTGCAGTGAGACTTTTGCACGGCTTAATCTATAATTTCAGATTGTATGTTCTCGCACACAAACACACACAGACGCCGATAATCACACACCGTCTGTCGTTCGGAAGTTCAATTGAACCGCAGATCAGGTGAAGCAATGTGATTGAGTGGATGGCGGATGTGGACATAGGATTAAGCTCCGTGTTCATTTTCTGCTCAACATGGATATTGACTTTCTGTTGTCCTACAGTCACTTCATCCCCTCCATACTGTTGACATGAAGACTCACCTTTGAGCATCACGTTGACACTAATGTGGTGGCAAAGCAGCATTGGACCTCCCCGAGCACATCAAGGCAAATTACTTAATTCACGAGTTGCTTCCATTTGTATTCATTAGTCACCGTTTGTCACTTGTTACTTGATAACAGCGAGTCGAGATTTGCTTTGTGTCCCCTTTTTTTGCAAAATGTCATTGAATCAATAAATGGAAATGTCAATTAAATCCACATTTATCCATCTTAGAAGATAAAACAACTCACCAATGTGTTTGTGTAGGTGTACCTAATCGTTTGTCCAACACTTGACCCATCATAATTTGACATATTTATTATATTTAACTCGCAAAACAATAAATAATAACACAAACTTTAACCAGTGCAACCTTTTTTTTTTCTTCTACTGAGTATAGCTCATCGATCAGTTGGTGAATTATCTTCCTTAAGGGAGCGTCCTGAGTGATATATTTCCAATATGACGCTTCTGGAGCTGAGATATTTATTTACACCCATAGTAAAATACTTTCATGACGACCCTGGAGCTTCACAGGAAATTATGCTCACAATAGATTTCAAGCACCATTTAAAAAAAAAAAGGAGAATACAGACGAGATATCAAATGTGCTTTTTTTTTCTTCAATATTACAATGCAAAACAAGATGCAGAGTGATGCAATACTTTACAAGCAGATATGGTTTCCCTCTTCAAAAGTGAAATGAGGAAAAGAGGGGAAAAAGTAAGAAGTGGGCTGAGGATAAATCAACATCCTACAAATTCAAAAGCTGCTAGACATTATGTCCATTCATCACCTGCTACAGTGTGAAGAATAAAAGGGCCTTTACGAATAGAGTCTATTATAGAACGAGAGAGCTGCTAAGCCGCTTGTTGATTTCTTGCCAAAGTCGATAAATTGAGCAAGGCCTAAGCAGGCTACATGTGTTAAACAGTGAGCGCCGCTTGGCACGCTGCATTTGTCACCGGCGCTTTAGCTGATTGCATCGCTGTATTGACTCGCTGTATTCATGCGCTCGCCATGCAGAAAATGCACTGAAGAAAAATGCTCTCTGATTGTACTATAATGGCTTTAATAATACTTCTCGTTTTACATCGTGTTCATTACACTGATATCGAGTTGAGTCTGGAGCAGATTTGGACATTTAGAGCTCACTGGCTTCACCCGCTAAGAACAACAAGACAAAACAGTAGCAAATGTCAATCTGTCACTCATTCCTTAACCCCTTCCTTGACCTTTGCTCCTGCATAAAACACACTTCCTGCCTCCCCTAAAAAAGGCTTTGGAAACTATTTATAAGCTGCCATTGACGACTATAGACGTCAAAGATCCATTTCTACTAGGCTGGCAGTGAATTAACCTTTTCAACCTATTTCAAAATATGAAAAGTCATTCATTTGGTTTAAGATTAAATAAAATAAATCGTCCAGAGAAAAATACTGGGAGTAAATATATTTTGCAACTAATGCATACACTGTACCCCAAAAGCAATTATTAGTTACATTAACCTACATTCAATGTTCATAAATGTAAGTGTAACTAAATTATTAAACTAATGCTGCATGCATTACAAAAAAAAAAGATGATTCCTTTTTAAATAGAAAAACTGAGCGTCAGTTTTGCCACTGAAACAAAAGTACAAGGTTCCATCGACTATTTGCTCTAGTTATAAAATTCAATTTGTCTCATCAAGATGACATTCAACCTTTAGCTGCTTGTCTAACGTGCGGTAATTAGGATGAATGTAAATACATAACTTTTAATGTGCATATATTTCTGTTTATTAAATAAATCATCAGTGGCCTATATTAGTCACACACTTGTGGTTTTTTCTAGCTTATTTTTAGTCCGTTGTCCTCCTCTCATTACTGCAGTTAGTAGCACCGTGTTTTCTCTTTGCAGGTTCCATCATGTCTTCCACCCCCCCTCCCTCCCTCCAGAATGTGTGCTTCTCATTATTCACCCTCAATTATGTGAAGAGTTTGTCCTGCACTGCTTAATTACTTCTTCCAGAAAGATGATAAGTTAATTTTTGCGATTAACCCTCTGACACTTTGGCAGATGAGAATATCAAAAGCAGATTAGCATTTTTTTTTTTTGTTCGCGTCTGGCTCTCTCTGTGACATCGGGGCCATTTATTTGCAAATTGGTGAAAGAGTGTAAAAAAAAAAATAATAATAATAATAATACTAACGGTTGGATATTTATTCATGTGGGGATCAAAAAAAAAAAATGGTGGACTGATCGTTTAAATTCCATTAAACTGAAACGACTTTCACTCACATTGAAATGAAAAGTCCTTGGGCCCCTTGATGGTATTGTCATGTAAAGAGATGGCAGGAAACAAGTTGCAATTAGTGCTCTGGCTCGCATCCCTTCATCTCTCTCTCTCTCTTTCTTTCTCTCTCTCTCTCTCTCTCTCTCTCTCTCTCTCTCAAATGAAGCTTTGCACTTTGTGTCGACTAATGTTTAACACTCTCGGTCTCTCTCTCTCTCTCTCTCTCTCTCTCTGCACCATCTCCTCTGATTACTGGCATTACAGCAAATTTGCAGTTGATAATCAGCCTCCGATTCCTGCTAAATTTCTCATTACTCTGCTGGAGATGCCACTTGGGCTTTGAGTTTGAATTAATAGGGTTTAATCTGCAAGTGTGGTGTGTGTGTGTGTGTGTGTGTGTGTGTGTGTGTGTGTGTGTGTGTGTGTGTGTGTGTGTGTGTGTGTGATGTGGTGGTGTGTCTGGCCGTGCATCCGTGCTAACGCGAGGCCTCAGACACATCACACGTGTCAGGTACAATCTTGTAAGCATTCCCATGATGCCTCTTGTTTAACAATTACCCTTCATACTTCATTATTTCGGATTGGTGCAGAATAATTATGTGCAACCTTCTCAGCACAAGTGCCCGACATTCTTGGCAATAAGAGAGTCCAAACAGAAACTTTTTTTTTTTTTTGCCAAACTGTTGCCATAAACAAATGGTTTTAATTTTACCTAGAATTCACGCTAACATTTCCTGACGATTTAGAGGCTTTTATTTTTAATGTTTCAGGAATTTAAGATGACGTGAGCCGTGTTAATCAATACTCCACAAATTGCTATAAATAGAACAAAACCTGTCTAGTTTGCACAGATGCTTCTTTAGAGTGTTTAGTTTATAGGCAAATATATTTTTTTAAATAAACTATTGAGCTAATCACTATATTCTGACAATAAATAATATTTTCCTGCTATTATTGTACAATATAAATATGATCCTGCCTGCATTTTTAATTCCAAATCAAAATGTGAGGACTAATCAGTTCTCAATCATTGATATGATTGTATTATGGACACCTGCCTTGTGAATAAACAACATTCTCATTGGCCCCCCGCCTTAATCACTTGAAAATGATCCCACGGAATGCCACTTTGCTCATCAGCGGCGATACAGATATGATAAGCACAATCGACATGACAAGACAACTTGATTAACAGCTAAACAGTTGTCTTATTTAAATATTGATAAAAAACTTAAGTGAATAAAAGTTGGACTTATTTTTAACCTTTACTGTGACATCATTTGACATAATGTATATGCAAAATGTTTTTGTGACAGATTCACCTTGCCTCGCGTTAGATTCGGGGAGGGGGGGGCATCACAGATAAGCATCCAATAATATTTAAGCAGTGGGTGAGGTAATGCAAAATTCAGCCTTCATGCTGTGCTGTGCCTCAACCAGAAGCAGACATACACATATAAATAAAGAAGTCGGCAGGAGATGTGCTCTTGAAGCTTGCATTACCAAGCTGATGGCTTAAGCTTAAGCAGAGAGAGGAATGAGGGACAAATTTAGCAGCAGATCTTGGAATAACTAGGTAGGGATAAAGCTTATAAAAAGTGCAAATGGCTGCACTTCTGGACAGCGTGCTTAAGGATGACAGGGATGAAATGCTGACTTTAATATTTGCAGTTTAGCTGAAAAAAAAAACTAATATATGCACTTGAAAACTCAGCAACATATTCACAGCTACATATTTTCTATTTATTATTATTATTATTATCAGGGATGAAATGTAACCCAAATAGTTTGTCTCAAAGGGCTTGCCATAAACACCCTACTTCTGAAACCAGGTTATCAGGTGGTATATCGAGGGGCCTTCATATTTCACGCTTTAAGAAAGAAAGAGGTTTAAATGGCACATGCAGTGCTGCTTTTTTTTGCCCATCCTCAGTCAGCAGCTGATAAGTGGGATTGGACTCTCAGCTTCAGTGATTGGGACATGTGGTCCTCCCTGCAGTGAGCAGACATTGCACTCCTTCCACATTGGCCCGTCGTCATCTACAAGCATTCAAACAGAAAGGTTTGTCCTCAACTCGAGTCAATACACCGCTGCTCCTGGAGCTATTACCGATATGCTCCGGCCAAGTGTAAAACGTCTATCTTCTACTTATCAGCACACCGGCTATCGTCCAGGAAGAACTTCCAATTATACCACACCACTTCTTTATTTTCTGCAACGATGATACGGAAGTTGTGCTGCCGTATTTGAGCACTTTGAAGTATTTCGTTTTAACAGACAAAACTGTTCTTTTTTTAATAGTAATAGTTTATTTAAAAAAAAAAAAGTATTACCAAACAACTGTACAAGTTGATGAGAAAAAACAATATTTTTCATACACTAAATTGCGCACATATATATATATTCGTGCACACTAAACAAATGAATTGTGGGTGTTCCTGTGCTTGATAAATAAGTGGGGCCACCAGAAAATGACAAATTAGGTCTAAGACTAATGAACCGGTGTTTTACTTTAAAATCATTTGGAAAAGAAAATGCAAATGAAAGTCAATCAAATGATCTTTGGGCTTATTTAAACATATCAGCTGATTCCTTCCAATTTCATTTTACATCCATTTATATTATTATTGCGACACTTGAGGGCAGAGTTCATGTGGTCAGCTGACCCGAGGTAGGTATGTAACAGTGAAGCTCAGTGACGCAAGTATTTGCAAGCACTCCTTTAAAGACTAAGAAAGCGGAACTGCTCTCTTCTGGCTTTCTACAAACACGTGTTGGCCCCTGGGGTGGCTAATTTTGAATGTAATAATCTATTTAATCACAAGTTAACATTATTGATCCCTGTGTTAAAAGCTATTTACGTGAAGGCCCGTGGGCTGGTCGAGCGACGAGCTCACTCCCCTCTGTGTCATTAATTTCCCATTTCATCTAGCCTGAGGCCTGCAGCCTGCTGAGGAGATAACAAATTAAATGTGTGGGAAGGATCATTTATGCCCGGTCGGGCTCAAGAGGACAAAGTTACTCCTCCTCGCTTAGGTTGTCACAAACATATTTATGTTTACTAGACTGTATACTGTTTGCGCATGTGTTGAGTGGCTGACGTAAAAATCTTCTTTAATTTTTTTAAACTTATGTTAAATTATCACAGGAAATGAAAATCAACAGTGAAAGTCAGCAAAAATACTTTATCATTGGGAGGCGACACTTAAAACAGCTTGATGCGTCTGGCTTCAGCACCATGGACAGCGACGTTTGTTTCTCACTGGAAAAACAAACAATTAACCAACTTGGTCCAATTGAGTCAAGTCAAGTCAAGTTTATTTGTATAGCCCGAAATCACAAGCAGTCTCAAAGGGCTTCACATAGACAAACAATTGACAATTCTTCTCAAAGCATCCCCTGATCTTAAGATCTTGAGACTAATAATTTCTTTTTCGAGAGATTTGGCCAAGACATCAAGCTTTTTGAATCATTTTTCTTTATGTTTAGTTGATATGTTTGATCAAATATTTTTTTTTATAGTGTTTTATACGCAAAGTGACAGGGCCTCATAAAATTGTTAATTTCTATTCCTGTATATATTTCCACCTTCCAGAAACCAGAGAAGCTATTAGCTCATGGAGGTGCCTCAGTATTTTATTGTGGAGTTTTTATGAGCTCTCCAGTGTCACTGCATCAAAAGATTCGTGTCCGTACATGAATCTAACCATGCTAACCTTCAACCCCATTATTCAAGTGAAGCTATTTGTATCCTCTTAGTGCTTCTCGCACCATTACCCTCTATGGGTAGTAGAATCCTTTGGTCCTCCTTTTCAGCCCTACTTTGTTCCTTCAAAAGGAGCTTCGGCCAAGATGGTTTACAAGAAAGAAAAATGTTCTTGAACGTAATGATAATTGACCACTGTAGGTACGATCATCTGTACCCACAACAACTGGAAACAACATTTTGGAGAAAAATGATGGACAGCTTACATCCATCTTTCCACCTTGAACTGAAATGAGATTATTATTTACTGTTTTTCTGTATCCAATCACTCATGCATAACCGATCTCACGAGTCGACTCCGAGGAGGCTGAATAGATATGAGAAACCCCAAGGATAATTGGAAATTGATTTTTATCTTCCCCTATCCATTTGAATATGATTAACAGCAAGCTTGACACAGCACGTCAAATTAATAATGACGCACGGTGGGAAAAGACGATCGAAATGACAAGATAAATACAGATAACAGTTTATAATGCTCCCAATGCAGGTCACATGGACCGATAACAAATGAAGCGCTCGCATGCGAAAGATAATCAAGAGTCATTGACGAGGCAGGTGTAAATGAATGAAACGGCAGTTTGACATCACCCCGAGCCGCTAAAATGAACTGAGCTTCTTGTCTCCCAGTTAATCTATTTGGCAGCTTGATAGGGAACCTAGAGGTCATTCGGCACCGTGTTACTCCCCCTGACCCTGCTCCACTGTTTCCCGGAATCAAAAATGAAGTAGCGGCTAATGAAAATGAATATCACATTTTGATGTCATTAGTAGGGGGAGCGTCAAGAGTGTGAGCTTCGTTCAACAGCCATTATGCAGAGGTTAACGTCTGGGCTCAACACCGATGTTAAGCTTCCCACATTAGCTTGATTCACCGAGCAACTGGACCATTAGCATTCACTCCCCTACTCATTTGAATACTCCCTTTCCCCCCCACCACCTCCATCAGACAAAAGTTGCACACATATTCTCAAGAAGGTGAGCAAAGTCATGCCACTAACTTATCTTTAGCCTGCTCAAAACTATTGGTTTTTGATGGCTGAGGTCGTAAATGGGTTACCTAAAATCCAATATATATTGGAGGAAAGGCGCATGAGACTGTATCATCTTGATCTATAACCTGATCTCAAAGCAGGGACCCATTTATTGTCGATTTCATCCAAAAGATGGGCCTGTCAGTTGGTGGTGGGGTGGTGGTGGAGGGGGGTCTCGCCTTGCCGCTGTTTATTTTCAAATCAATACTCAATTACTATAAGGAAGATCCGCTCCCTTGCTCATTTTCAAGATGAAATTATGGACTGCAGCAGCTTAGTTAAGTTGAAACTGGTGCCATTGACTCACATGTAAGCATCAAGCTGCGGTTAAAAAATGTAAAAAAAAATAAAAAATTCAATGCCATCTCCTATTCCATTAGCCTATTCATCATTAATCATCCAGTGTGACGTGAGAGATGATCAGAGAAAACAATTTTCACCAAAAGAGCCTTATTCATTTGAAACTCATCGACTGCAGCATCTAACAACCCATCAATGCGTGTATGTAATGCACTTCCTCTTTTGTTATTGAACAGAATGGAGAGGGAACAAGAGGCTCCTCATCATTCACGTCATTGATTTACTAAATGCCAGGCATTTGCCATAGGACAGGCTGTTGTCAATAGCTTCGCCAGGGTGTGTGTGTGTGTAAATTACTCCATTATGAGGCAGTTTAAGGTATTTATCGTTGAGAGAAATTGATGGTGGATGACATAAATGGGCATGGATTGCGTGGCTGTGAGTCAAATGTCGGACTTGTTAGGCAAGTGGGAGAAAAAGAAGCTTCCTGAATAACTCGACACTTTTTTTGACCATAAAGCCCGACAAGGCATCATTCACAATAATACATGATGACAGACAGACTTTTTGCTCTTGTAAAACTAGGCTAGATATGTCCGAAGGGTCTTAGCCGGGTCTTTCCGGAGCACTGACAAGCGGTTCTGTTGTAGTTATTGTTAGTGTCTACTCTGGTTGGACAGGTCCGTCAAAACAGACATGGAAGATTGCTGGAAACAATGCTGTCTTGAAAAGAGAAAGCGTAAAAAAATGACAGGCGTAGACATAAAAGGGGCAGAGCAGTTGAAAGAAATCATCATCTGATTATGACAGAGGAATTATTTTGTCAAGATAGATAACATTTTTGCAAAATCTAACGGTCCCATACTTACAAATGTTTCATGGAAACAAAATAAAGCTACAAAGCAGTATGAATTTAAGTTATAGAAAAAAAAAAAGATTTTCTAAATATGAAAACCACTTAACTCATTCACTGCCAACCCAGTTAATATCATTGACGTCTATAACCATCAATGGCACTGAATGAATCAATTATTTTTTCACCCAAATACTCAATTATAGTTCAGTAGGATATCCGAATACCAAAATATTTAATCGTGCCTACTCCATGCAATTAGTTTCTCTTTTTATTCTTAAGAATAATTTGAAAATTTGAAAATAAACAGACAGTTCAAATCAAATTTGAACCAAAGGGGCAACGGAACAAAGATTTCTAATCATGTGCATGGTCGCAATGAGCCAAGTTCAAATTTGCTATCATTTTTCCCACATTTAGTATATTTTAGGACAGTGTTTGCTTAATAACCTCTTGAATGTGACACTTTAAACCACAATCAGTCGGTTATTGTGTGGGCTTTCCTTCTCTAATCACGACATTGTGGACTGAAGGGTTGTTTTTTTTTCACATCCGGCAAAAGTATTTCAGCTGGATGTCGGTTTTTACAATACGTGACTGGATGAGAACATTTATTCAAGTGATTACTGATGAGTCAGGCACCGTTGAGCATGTGCTTGCTTGCATCTGTCTTACAATCCAGAGGTTCAGGGTTCGAATCTCTCCTCGGGCCTTCTTGTGTGGAATCGGAGTCTGTGTTTCTAATTTTGTGTTTCCAACAATAATAGCCATCCTGGAGTAATTACAAACTAACTTGTGGCATCACATCAAATCATCCTAAATGTTTGCGCTAAAATATCTTTCCGAAACTGCAATCAACTTCTCATTAGCTGCTCTTACGGCTAATTTCGGCTACTATCAATGACAAATGTAATAAGTGCTCAAAAAAATAAAATGGTGACAGGAGTGTGGCAAATAAGCTCGGAGAAAATGATCAACGCCTTCAGACGACTTAACTTTATTCAATACATAATGGCACTGCTTCGAGAAAACAATCAAAGTCATTGATAGAATTGTCAGAAGAGATGTTATAATTTTATCAACGGCAGACTAAATATTTATATAATTGTGTCCAGAGCAACCTATATGAAAACCTGAAACCTTTGGGCTTGATGAACGAATGCTTGTTGAAGGAAAATATAATTAGTAATGGCACACATAGATTAAATAATAAAAATATAATACACAATAAACCGAAAATGTTGCTGAGACCATATAGAATATTATATTGCTCTGATATTCATCTGCCAGACAATTTGCTCATTTAATTGATTTTCTTAATGCCTTAACATCTTCCAAACTTTAATTGAGATTCTTAATTGCTCTCATAATTGCACCTCATTAATTACTCAGAAGAGTACAGAATTAGTCAGAGATCAGCCTAAACTGATAAGACACAATTATGTCGCCGGAAGCAGGTTTTTAATCAAGATTCGAATATTCAAACACAGCCCAGTAAATTGTCATAATGAAAGAACTTCATCTTTTTTGTCCACCTTTCAAATGCAATTCATTTTGTGCGTGCGTGTGTGTGTGTGTGTGTGTGTGTGTGTGTGTGTGTGTGTGTGTGTGTGTGTGTGTCTGTATGTGCACTTGTGTGTTTACTTCAAATATAATGAGGTTCCACAAACCAAACTTTTGAAGAGTAACATTTAGTGACTTATTTGAAGTAGATGAATAGCAAAGGCAATGAAAGATTCCTTTGAAGGAAGCAATGCCAAATACCAATCAAACATTTGCGAAGGTTAATGAATAACATTACCCCATGTCCAATAAATCTAAACTTGTACTTGCATAAAATGCATAATTTAGATAAGAAATAAATCAAACGCTATAGTACACAATCACGTGTGTAGAAAAACGCACTGTGCAATTTAGAACAAGTTTATTTATGGACTTCTTATTTAATCAGGTAAAAGCATTTTTGTAACTCTGAGTCCATCTTGAGTTTTTTTTTCTATGCTGAATGAATTAATACTTTTGCAATGATTTTAGACTACGCAGTGCTTTAAGAACTCTTTTGGGAAGTGATTTAGTTGTTCATCTATTTGTATCTCTTAAGCTAATGGCTCATCAATTTTCAAAGTGTCCTTCTTGACACATCTAAGTTCTAATGTCGGCATTTTCTATACTCCATTACTCCTTTCAAATGATCATTGGACTACTTAATTACATGATAGTTGAATTATAGCCTCATTGAGGTCCGCGACCTTGAAAAGAAGTTGCCATGTGACAAATGACAACGCAAGTGTTGAAAGCCAACGGCCGAGGCGGAATGATGCATTGTTTTGAGTGGGCGTCAATGCTGCCTGGTCACTTTGAGGATATTGAATGGAAAGTCTTTTGAGCATCAATAATAGATTATAAAGAATAATAAACTTCAATGGCCACTTACAGAAAAAAAAAATCGGACTTGACAGTTTATTAAACACGCTAAAACCAAATTCAGTGTCACTGATGTCACATGATCAACTGATGTTATGTCCTTGTAGCTCTTTAATGTTTTCAAGAAGCGATTTATTGAATCTATTTTTCTTTTTTCTGCTTTCATAAGATTCATAGAAATATTACACAGAATAGGAATACTGATAGACGCACTAAAAATGATTATCCGTGCCGCATAATAGTTGTGCTTTTGATTTATAAGCCCCTTTAAAAACTATCAAGGACACCTTATAAGCAATAGTTGAATAGATAAAATATAATATATTGTTTTAAATTATACTCAATTTCGTAGATTCTAAAAAATTACAAGCAAAAAAAAAAGCTTTTGTATATTTTCTGTTCATTAATCAAGCAAGCTCAAAGAGTCACATTGCTTTATTTGGCAGTCCTGGTTAACCTGACTTGATGGAGTTCCTGCCCCATATCAGAGGCGCTACTATCATTCTTGATGTTCAACACCACCACCGAATCACTCCGGCAAGCAAAATCCCCTGAGATAGGTCTTTTTTTTTTTTTCCATAGCCAACATGTGAAATATTGCTTTGCTCTGTGTTCACTCTGGCGAGCAAAAAATCATTGCCTCTCTCTCGGTGTAAGGTTGACAGATGGCTATCCATACTGTGAGAAAAAAACAATGGCTTGGCACAATGAACAAGCAGGTCAGCCTGTTTTATCCCCTTTTCCCTTCCTAAAAAATTTTTTTTTTCAAATGATTTTTTAAAATTATTATTCCTAGCAAGGAATCTCAGAATTGAAAACTTGAAATTGATTTGCATATATGATTGGAGATAATCAGATAAGGATATATAAGGACAGGTGTCATGGGAAAAAAACAAGTCTGGTTTTGTTGAGCTGGAGGTAATTGAGTCATTTTCACATCATTTTAAGAACATTGCCAGACATAACCACGGGTTGCCAAGCATATGAATAGTATCAGATGAATTACTTTAATGCTAATTATATGGTGGGAGAACTACATGAGAAAAGCCTTTTCATGCTAAGCAATGACGAAAATAAACGTTAAGATTTTTTTTCATGATTCAATCAAATCCAATCAAAATGTATTTTTTAAAATAACAAGGTTGACCAAACTGCTGGGACATTTACATTTAGGGTAGAAAACAAAATAACACAGTTCCATATTTTTGGGGAGGCTCAATTTCATTTGTGTTTAGTCTCCATACCTCATCGAGTGAATTGAACATTTTGTAAGAACAAATAAAAGTGATTGTGTGACAAAAGTCAAATATAAAATAAAAATTGTTATAAAAAAAAAATCGGACTTGGCAGCGATGGAGTTGCGTGAGTCCGCTGTCAGCAAAATATCTGGTTTCTGCAAACGACAATGTCAGTCTGCTTATAGACAGGCTCTCTTCACCTGGTTACCAAGGGCGAAACTCTGTTCACTCAACCTTGAAATCACGTGTTTCGATCTGCTGAAGCGACATGGAATGGAAAAGCCATCACATGGAGGAGGATTTCACCCAAGAATGAGGGAGGCAGAAATTTGGAAAGTGTTTGGAAATCATAAAGGCTTGAAAATAACATCTCCAACTTTTTGTGAACCAAGTTTTCATATTGGGCAGCTCTGTGGGGTGCAAAAATTAATTTTTTGAAGAACCTCCAATGACCCTCCCCCCCCCCTCACATGAATTGGACAAAGACGCCATCTTGGATCTGTCCACCTGATAATCCCCACAGCTCAAGATGGGTAGGACATTAAACCAAGCAGACACTGTGCTCCTGGTACTCTCCAGCTAATGTCAGGCGAAGGCGTTTTGACAATGAGGAAATGGGTAGGTGACCCAGCTAGGCCACAACACTTATTGCTTTGACCCTCCCACTTGGCCCTGTCATTGTTTTTCAATTAATCCCGGCCACTTTGCAGCAAACGACATAGACAGATGGCAAGGTCTTTGTCAGGGTTCATGAAAGGGGCGAGGCAGATAGTGCTTACTGGTGGGGAAAAGTGAATTTTGGGGCTAAATGATACACAGCCATGAGCAGAGCAGCTGAGGCAGATTCCAAAGTGCTGATCTATTCAAAGTGCAAGGAACCAGGAAATAAGGTGGAGGAGTCTCCAGGTCTAGAGGATATTAGCTGGCTATGTCAAGGGAGAGTTGTGCATGATGAAGAGATGTAATTGAATTTTTCTCACAGTAAGTCCATGAGGATGTAAACTTTAATGTGGGGTGCAGCCCTTTCTTAAAAATATTGAAAAAAAAACTGAAAAACTTTTTTTTAATCAAGTCATTTCTGCCGCAACAGCTCAAATTGTGAGGAGAAAGAAAATTAAAAATGTTCTATTTTTTTTTATTTCATTTACATATTCTTAATAGAATAAAAGGAATTCTCAAAATGATCTGAACATTAAGTAGGTTGAAAATTTGAATGAATCAACCCTGTGTGCTACCTAGCAATGAGCCAAATACACAATCCAAATCACAATTTTTTTTTTTAATTTTCTTTTGCTAACCATATAAATATTTTGGGCTTTCATCCACGAAGCAGGTCCTATGTCCGCCAACAGCCCCAAAAAGTAAACGTTTAGTTCCGCTGAGATGAATCAGTCTGTTTGAGCCCATCGCTCAACTTTACGGCCCACTAAAGCAAAGGCATATGTGCTGTTAAGTAGCTCCCAATGATTGCTATAGTCCAGCCCTAACTTCTCCCTGGTGCTGAACTATTGATTTTGCATTACCAAAACATGAATCTTGTAAATAAGAGATGCACATGGATCCATTGGGTCGCCCCATTGTGTGTGAGAGAGAGAGAGAGCGAGAGAGAGAGAGAGAGAGAGAGAGAGAGAGAGAGAGAGAGAGAGAGAGAGAGAGAGAGAGAGAGAGAGAGAGAGAGAGAGAGAGAGAGAGAGAGAGAGAGAGAGAGAGAGAGAGAGAGAGAGAGAGAGAGAGACAGAGAGCGTTAAACATTAGTCGACACAAAGTGCAAAGCTTCATTTGAGGCGTAATTATCTTTTGCAGTCAAGTGCAGTGAGGGGACAAATGGGAGCGCCAGAGGTGACATCGATCCCCTGTTGGTGGACGATAAAGGTCAAACCTTGGAGCCAAAGGACCATTGAGGAAAGAAACAGACACTAATAATCACTAACAAATACGGTTTAATTTGTATCCAAAGTTGCCTCTAAAATGGAAATATGCTGCATTAATTAAATAAATAAAAATATATATATATTATATATATTTGTAGAAGTACGCCTTTTTTATAAATACATCCGATATATATCTTAAAGTGAATTAATTATTTTGAGCCTGCTTTAACCCTGGCTAAATGAATGGCAACAAAAAAAATATATATTTTATTTTTAAGATTTTCATTTCTTCTTTTTGCCTTTTTTATAGTGTGCCAAGTGGCTTTAAATTGCCAAATGCCTTCCATTACCTATAAAGAACTACGAGGTGTAAGCGAAGATACAAAAGAATGATAAATGTAGAACTGTAATACATCTCATGAGATTTCATCATTAAAATAAATTCAGTCCCCCTCAGGAATGAGAAACATCCTCGTGAATAAAGTTATGGTCCTTTAACAGATCCGATTCAATAAGTGAAGTCTGCCGCACAGTAAGTCACATTGATTCATAACAATAGCTTGCCGGTACAGTCGGCGGCTTCTTATAACACGGATTTTTCATCAAGCATTTAATGACACCGATAATAGTCTTGAAGACTACCAGGATAGAAATTCATTTCCGATTCTCAATAGAATTTCATCCAGCTGTTAGAGTATCTTTTCTCCTGGACCGGAGGGATTTATGAAAACCTCTAACAAGTCTGATTTATGTTTATTGGTCTCTAAACAGACAGGTAGTCAGTGCAGCTGAGGGAGCACTAAACAGAAGTACATAAAAACAATAGAGGAGGGATTGGATCAGCTCGACTGAAACACATTTGTCCTGGGGGGGGGGGGGGGGGGGAGTGCAGCAGCAAGCAAGGACAGTATATCTGGGAAATGGAATCCTTTGAGCACTTATTAATCAATAATCACATTTGATGGCATCAAAGCGTGATACAATTTATTTTCCTGCATCGGGTTTCACCTGGATAGCTTTTCCCCCATTCCTTTACAGGATTAATATCATATTTATGGAAAAGCAAAAAGTTCCTAGTTCCCATAGGAAATAATGACAAACATTTTAACAACGGTGAACCATATTAAAATTAAATTGTCAATTCTATTAATTTTCTAGTATTTTTATTTTGACTACACAGCTTTTCGCCTCCATGTCCTGCCAAGTCAATCTAATCTGCCCAGGGCCTTCGGAATCATTAGTGAAGTCTATGTAATTGAAACTCTATTAGCAATTGGACTGTGTATTTTTTGTTTTGTTTTTAACCAATCAGATTTAGTCTCACAGAAACAGTGAGGTATAGCACGGGACTCTTTTCAATAGTTTTGTTCTTAGTCCTACTTATGTATGAGGAGAACAAAACATCTTAGTAAATTTTCAATCGCAACATATAAAAGTGTTGACATCCAAAGCCTTTCTTATCTCCTAAATTGTTTTGGTCAAGTTATGCAAGTTGGACACTGGATGAGATTAAAACTGAAAGCTTTCCAGTTTTATTTAACTCCCATCCCGCTGATTCAATATGAAACATTTCTGTGCGCAAATGATAACTCAGTGCAAAAAGGTTGACATCAACAGTGACTGTGTGTGCGTGTCGTTTTGTCTCCAAGCCCTTCCATGCATGTTTGGTGGCGTGTTTGAATTTGATTTCACATGATGCTTGTGTTTCTAACCACATGTGCACAATATCACTCCTGACGGATGAAATCGTCTCCCATCCATACGCTATACGCTAATAATCCTTGTGTAATAGTTTCTCAGATGACCTCCTTGATTATGAAAAAAAATCAGCAAGGTCTTTAACTACATACGGCACTTGTGAACCTTTGTTTCGTTTAGCATTTCAAAGTGGAAAATCATCCTCACTCAGCTTTAATAGACATTGCATAGACATTGACACTGCCGGAGCTAGTGGGGGAACCGCAGGGGCAGTGACACCCCCCCGCCTCCCCAAGATGCCAGGCCAGATAATTGACTTTCGTGTATTTTATATTTTTCCATCTTTTTTTTCTCCACCTTTCCCATAGGAAATATATCAAGAATCTTTAACAGCATTTTCTGAAGAATTTTGTCCGTTTGTAAAAAAATAAAAAATAAATACTGCACCTGAGATGACCCCACCCAAAATAAAATAAAAAAATTCTACCTCCCCATATCTTTTCTCAGCCTACAGTTTTTCCTGCTTTTTCATCGAGTTGTTGAACCGCTCCAATTACAACTATGACTTCCCTCTTTTTCTTCCCTTCAGACTCTAGATGCTTGAAATGATTCCTCTTCTTTCTCGCACTGATAAGATGTTTGGAACCTCGCTGAGGAAACACGATTAGATCAGCAGCAATAAAGTCACTTCAGCCTTTTCTGAAAATAGCCACAGGGCACAAACTTCTTACAGTGGAAAATTGTAATCTACGAAAATGTTCAAACAGATGTTGATACTTCAAACCATGTTGTTCGTTCAAACAAAGCTTAGTTTCTGACCCTGCTTTGTTGGTTATCAAAAAAACAGATTTACCTTTGTCAACTTTTATATTGGTAACTGCACACATCCCCAGGAAGGGTGTGCACACTTTTGCAACCACTTTATCATTTTTTTTGTGTGCAAATGCAATGTTTATAAATGTACAATTTTAATGCCGAATTGTATTCTATGTTGTCGACTGTGCAATCGCATCACTTTAGATTGTTTGCATGGGTTTAAGGTCGTGAGAGTAGAAGAGCAATCGTACTTTGACTGCTGGTTCAAGGTTAATGCATCTTGCCTCACCTTTGCACACACACGCTTGTGATTGATGCATGCTCAGACACCATCCCCGAGGGATTAACGCGCGTCTCAACAACGTTTACCATCACTGACCTCTTGCGTCACCTTCTCACCAAAGCACGGGTTATATAAACTTTACTTTTCTCGAAATATGCACCTACTGATCTTTAAAGAAACGAGAATTTCTGCCACTTGGACAATCGAAGCATTCATTTGTCACCCATCTGTATGTAGCGCAAGTCAGGCCCTGGGGTGGTGCACACGCTGCATCTTTTTACACCACACGCGAGTCGATGCCGGTCCATCTGGACAAACGCGGCAAACGCTCTGCCCAAGGAAAACTATACAAGCAACTACTTTGTAAGTGTCGCAGGGGTCCCTTGTGTCCTCAAACATCGTAATGAGTAATGACGGTTAGTCCACTAAGGATCAGTCTTTCCGTGAACGCTGAAATGCAAGGACAACTAAATTCTGTTTAATAATGCAATATGTGAATATGACCAGCAGGCAATGTGGTAATGGACACAATGACCTTCACTTGGGTGATTTATAAAGCTTGTGTTTTTTTTATTTTTTATTAAATAAATATTGTTAGGTAACACGAGTTTAACATGCAAATAGTTTCCATCTAAATATATGTTCAATTATTTTAAACAAAGGAAATGTGACATAAGAACTACGAGAATTTTAGTGCACTCAAAGTTTTAGGCGCAATAGATGAGCTGGAAGAAAAATGGATGAGCAGAGTTTCAAAACCCAGCATGAAAGGACTGCACGTTCTCAAACCTGCCATATAACAATCAGTCAAATACAGCTCAAAGGTGGAGTTTGACATTTCAGCACATCCATTTATTTGTTTCACTCTAACAGCAGGTGTCGAGTCGATACGGGAAATTTTGGGCCAAAGGGCCAGCGTAAAAAGTGGATCGTCTCTTCTATGACTGGTTGAAGAGTGGCAGTGTGAGCCGGTTACAGCACAGGAAGTGTCAAGGCTAGGATTCATCATTGTTGGCACCTGACACATTTATTCGAAATGACAGAAGAACTGCGATGGCTTAAGGGGTCGTGTCCGCGGGGTAGTGACAGAAGGCTAGCAGGTCCAGGACAACTCTTGGACAAAGGAGGTTGGAAAACTACTGAATGAACTGTGCCTTATCTCAGTCATTCGTTGTACTCACAAATATTTTTGAAACAGATTCACTTAGTGTTTTCAAGTGCCTGTTTTTAATCAAACACAAATGATAAACCATGTTTTATTTGAATGACTGGAAAATTAATAAATATTAAAAAAATATATATTTGTATTAAAAATAAACAAAGGAAATATTTTTGGGTGTATTTTTCTAAATGTTTTTTTCAGTCTCATTAAATAGGAGCATTTTCTTCTCTGCAGGTCCAGCATTAGAAAACAGGTTCCAACTTTTTTGCCGGTTTACCCTAATTGGTTGCTTTCTAATTCTCTCTGTGTGCCTCTGGAAACAAGGATAGGTCATTGTCATTGTATTTTCCCCCAAAAGAATTTAACTGAATTGCTGATTACCTGACAAAAGAAAATGAAACCACAGCCATAGTTTTTTTTTTCTTCCCCAAATCGGAATTGACAGGGCATAGGTGGCTGGTTAGGTTCAATCCAGTATTGCTGATGAGCGGACTGATTTCTATTAACCTGCAGCCTTCAGATCAAACAGTCTGTTCCATTCGGATGCTGAGCAAGCGAGAGAAAATAAAGGAGAGAGCGAGATTGCCAGCAAATTTTATGACATAGAAAGTCTGGTTAATGGACTGGGAGATTCTTCCCTTCCCATCCCATCCAGGCTGGTGCGGAAATAATAGCAACCTGGTCAGTGTTGAGGAAAAATGGCTTCTCCCTGATAAGTCCCTCAGAGGAATGGAAAATTACAAAATTATTAGCAGCATGATCAATCATAGTATGTGCTCCTGCATGAAACATCCTCAGTTTTCTATGAGATTAGTTTTTCGAGAATGCCGGCCGACTTCACCTGCGCGATTATGGAATCACCGAGTGTCTCATTAGCACAACTGCATGATGGAGCATCCAAAGTTTATCCCAATTTTCAGATGAAGCGATTGTTGACTTGAGTAGATTTCAAATGATGTGGAAACGAGCAAGCAATCTCACGTCACAGATATTAAATGGACAGATGATGTCTCAGCAGAAACGATTTGGCCTCCAACAAACAAGAAGAACACAGTCATACGAGAAGCAAAATGAAAATTCTCATTTGTCTTCCCTTTAGAGATTATATGGAAATATTGAATACAAATTTCTGGAAAAATGTGAAAATATCCATCCATTAGTGATCTCATCAAAAAAGTCCATTTATGATCAATTCAATGTCCTGAGAATGACAATAACCACAAGCCAGTTTCTATATACATGTGCAAAAATGCAGTGCCGACTTTTATACTACAAAAAGGTTAAAAGGGGGGGAAAAAAAGAGAGATTGATGCTTTTGGGAAGAGATGGTAGTTATGTGGTGAAACAAGTCCTGTGATGAAAATGGGCCTTGTGATGAAAAGTAGACGGGAAAATCCTTTATATAAATTGTCTGTATAGAACGGGATGAGAGGTGAGGAAGACTCAGTGGGAGTAATGACCAGAGAGCTATAGGATAGTGTGTGTGTGTGTTTGTGTGTGTGTGTGAGAGAGAGAGAGAAAAAGAGAGAAAGCGGCACCGAGGGGCTGTGCGCTGATCACTCATGATGACACCTTAGAGGCCGTCCTGTAAGGAAGAAAAATGAAAACTATTATCGGCTCGCTGGGCTATGTTGGCTTTGATGTGTCAGCAGTTATTAGCCAGGGACACCACTCTTTAGGTCCAAAGGTGGTGACAAAAAAACAATGTTGCAGAGGAAAAAAAAAAAAAAGAGAGACTACAACCAGCTATTATATTTCTGATCACTGGTGCAAACTAGAATAGTGAATTCTTTGATTTTACCAACTAAATAAAGGATGGGAAAATTCTTAAAAAATGCATTGGTTTTATTTTTATAAACTGAAATTTATGATAGGGTATAGTCATTCCAAATGTAAATTGAATCTAAAAACTTCTCAATGCAGTCTGCTTGGAAATGAATAAGGATATATTCAAACTACAGAAGCTCTTTAATTCTTCATCCAATTGAGTTGGAAAAGACGGCAGTAACTGTTAAGTTAAACACCATGTATGCTAATCTCACTACTGAATTGAGATGTCATAAAGAATTAGTAAAACCTAATTTGCACAACTGAATGCAATGTAATTTAATATTAATTGAGGGTTATTAGACTCGGATGACTTTTATTGCCCTTTTTGTTATAAATACGCTAAACTATACAAATTTTCCTCTCCATCACCAATCCTACAAAAAACATTTAAACATTCCTTTAAGCCAGTTAGGACAAAAATTATGTATGAAATAATGAAACAATACACGTGACGTCACCGTAGCTTGCTTTCAAATGGAGCTAAAGGCTTATATTGCTGTTTTGTGAGGTTATACTACCATCTAGCGGTAAACTGTTGCAGTTTTAAACAACCACGCTGAAGAATAAAATTAGACACAATGAATGTTTGGATGAATTCTGATCGTTGTGTTGTTAAATAACCAACAGCAAATCGTATTTGGATTTATCAAACTTTACTTGAATCAATAAAAAAAATAGTTTGATATACTGCAATGTATATACCAGCATTGCACTCATTTAATTTCTTGTTTGCCATTATGGAACTTTATCTCCTCTATATCCATAAAATACAAGGCTACATTGAACATCACCCAATTATCATGTCCTAATAACTTGCCCAATGGTGCAGTTTATTCTGCAGGGTGACTGGTCAACCAAGACACACTCCATTAGCCCAAGTAAACCTTACTTTCCAATGCTACACAAAGCATACCTTATTTGTTTGGCATTAGCTTCTTCGTGTGAGATGGTATGCTATACCAACAGCAGCCATTTATCATACAATTTCGCCACAGCTATGCTCCACTTGCAGCGCCACTTCTAGCCTTCTATGAGAAGCCTTAGCAGCAAATAAATTAAACATGTGTCATTGAGCATGCTAAATGGCTTGCAACACATAATCATCGAAATAATTACAAGGCTGCCATTAAAGTGAGCGAGATGGATGACACGTGAACCGCGCTGGAAAAACTGGGGGTAATGGTGCAGAGGGGTTTTGCTTTTTTTGTGTGATTTCCTTACGTCATTTTTGTTCAGAATTGCAGGCTCAAAGTGTTGATGGACAATGGGGTGATTAGGACAATCAGGAAAAGCGGCAAAAATCTCACATCTCTTTTTGTCCTCCTCCATTTCATTAATCAGCATCTCAAGGCCCTCTGGAGTCTCTTCGTTTGTTCCCATATGGCAAACACCCCAATAAAGAAATCTGTTCACTACTTTTATGCCATTTCTTCACCTTATACGGTCTCTTTGTATTGGCATCACTGCTTTATCTTTTTATTTAATTTCAACCCAAACAAGGTAGAAAGAAGACATTATCAGTCTTCAATAAACATCATGTCGAGTTGGTTTAATTTCCTCCCTCTGGATCATAGCAGCTGTGCAAACCCAACCCCATCATAAAGGACTAATCTGAATGACAACTCCAAGCCAATAAGCAAACAATCATTGTGAGCCAATTGCACAATCCCAGTGAAATTGGAACATGATTTCCCTTGGGAGACAAGTTACAAGTGCACAATGCATTAGAGATCAGGTTTGTGGCACTCAATTACAAGCAGGAAATGTCATTTGAAAATACACGTGGTTATCCTTTGGCAACTGGGACAGGTTTCATGAATGTCAATATGGTCGGAATGAGATAGAAGATGAAGAAGCATTTATTGACATTGCTCGGGTTTGATGTTCATGAAACCTTGTCCATATTACCTTATTGCAGGGTTGGGCAATTCTGGTCCTGAAGGGCCAATGTCCTGCATGTTTTATGCATATGTCTCCCTCGTTGCAAAACACCTGAGTCTAATGGTCAGATAATAAGCAAGATCTGCAGAAGTTGGATAACACCGCCCCCTCGAGGACTGGAATTGCCCATTTTGTGGACACATACCTGATTCATTCAGAATGAACCATTATAATACAACCATTTTCTACACCACTTGTTGGATATTTTTATCCAATGAGAGAACACCAAATACACTAACTTTACCCAAAGTGAGGGGAGCCTATGCAGTCAAAATGGATATGTGGGATAATTTAAACTGAATTTATTCCATTGTTTTTTCCCAATTAGATTTTTTTACAATGTTCAACATTTTTGCTTTTATGGAAATGTCTTTTAAAACTGTAGCAAGTGAGAAAACCAGTAAAAAAAACTGTGAGAAACATTGCCATCTATTGGCGAGAAAGCGCAATTCGTTAGGTGAAATGCAAAGCTAAATAAACGGGAGCGAAACTTTAGCGTCATTGTATTTGGCCAAAGACGACATATTTAAAGCTTGTACTTGCAGTCGAAATAACTTCTGCAAAATTCAATCCATCGTTGAAAAATATATGAACATGACAATTATTAATCTTTATTTACATTCGTCACCCCACACTCCCTGCAAATGCAGTATATACTGTATTATAGTGCTTTTCTTATTCAAATTTGGTGTGTGCTGCCCTCTTGTGGTCAAATTGCTGCAATTAACTATCATGTTATTCATGATAGTAATATGTATTCATGTCAGTGTTGGGATGTGAATTGTGTTCCGCGATTTTTTGCCAATCACAGGAAAAAAATGACCTCGGTCTCCGTGTTTTTTATTTCTCGTTAAATCAAAGTTTTGAATGGTTTGATAAACATTATTGTGAAATAATAACGGCCAATCCTGTCATCAAGGAGGGTCAAAGTAATCGCAAACGCAATCCGGCCAGCCTTCTTTCTATTGGTTGACACACCAAGGAGAAGGCTTGACTCGAAATGTGATTGGCTGAAATAAGGGTCGATCACTGCCACTGTCATTCTAGCTATGCAAATGAGCAAATAGATGCGGAACAGGGAGAAGGAGAGGGGGCGGTAGTCTGCTGCCCTTCACGGTCATTTCGGCACAATTCTATCAAATCGTCACTATTTCGTAATATTGCATCGATTGCATTGGAATTTAAGTATAAACCGTGAACATGGCACAGCCAGACACCAAGAAGATATTCTTTGAGAACCTCTCTGGAGCTGGAAAAGCCATCGCCGTGCTGACTAGCGGAGGAGATGCTCAAGGTACTGTATTGTAAAGTAATGCAATGATGACCATGCAGCCAAAATTAAACCGCTTCATGTTAAAACACACCCACATGGAATAATGGAATTATTTGCATAATCTGTAAATAAACTATTGCGCTGCAAAAAAAAAGAAGAAGCTGCAAATATAACGTTTGCGTTCCCCTCATTCATTCTAGAGAGCCTCAGGGTAGCATGCTAACGTGACATATTCTGCTATTGTTGACATTTTTTTTCGTGTGTGTTCTTCCCGCACAATGATAACTCATGGATTTCAAGGTCGTGGAATATTATGAATGTACACTCAACGAAGCAGTCATAACTGACACCTCGATTTCAGGCATTTTTGTTTTTACATTCAACATTGCAGCTTATTGCGGTCGCCTTCTTATTCCATCAACATTGTGACGTGGAAAATAAACAAAATAGTAAAAAAAAAAAATTAAAAAAAAATGCAAAGTCAATATTGAGGTCCCCAAGTGGGCCTGTTGTGGAATGACCTCATCCTGTGTACGTGATGAACCGCATTCAACTCTGCTGCTTCTTTGGAAGCGTTGCTGACGTCAGAGAGGAAACCCTGATCACGTGGACACGCTCTTTCTCAATACTGCAACTCTTAGAATTAACTGTAATTGAAATCCAAGCAGAACCAAATTGCATGTAAAAATCCATTTCCAAAACAATTCTAATCATCACAAATCCTATTGCTTCTGCAGTTTAGAATATTTACTAAATGACGTGAGGTGGACACAAATGGTCATCATATATATAATTGCTTCTGAACGTCAAAGGTTGTCCTAAAAAAAATGACTCCAGTAAAGTTTAGATACCTGAAAAATCAACTGTACGTAGAAATTGACGTCAAGCATCATCAAGGATTAAGTTCTCTGCACTGCAGATACAACAGTTGCAATGTGCTGCTTGCTGATGAGTTCTTGTCAGACCTTGAGCTTAGCTGGACAGAAAAAAAAAAAAAGGATATGCATGCCTGGACTAGAGCTGAACGGCAGTGTCAGAAGGCATTATGTCGCATTGGCTTGGTCCTTTCAGGCAAGAAGTGTCATTCATGCATAACGGGAAACCCTAACCTACCAGTTGAACTATGGTGACTGGTTTTCCCACAGATCTTGAACTCTGCCATAATGGCCCTCTGGGTTGCTTAGTAACTACGTCTCCGGCCAATTCCTGTTGGGAAAACTTCCTGCCTGATTGTTTATTTCCAACAGTCTCCACTCTTTCCTGTGTGGCCGCTGTGGGTTTAAAGCATTCATTTCCCTCGCTGTCTTAGTGTTTCCTAAACCTGCCATTGGCATTCAAGTCACAGAGCGGCAACTAACTGGTTACTGAGTTCATTTGAGAGATTGGAGGAGGAGCCTTGAAGGAATTTTGCCCAAAAATGGTTACTGGCCAAAGCGAGAGGACAAAAATATCCTGGAAAAACAAACTGTTAAATACAAAACAAAATACAGGACTACGATAAATTGAATTTATCTCGTAGAAAACTATTTACTACAAATCATGCACTGTGCAATCTTCGAAGAACTCTGCTTTCATGTAAACAATGTTTGTTTTTATTTCCATTCCAGGGATGAATGCAGCTGTGCGTGCTGTGGTTCGTATGGGCACATATGTAGGAGCAAAAGTTTATTTCATTCGTGAGGTGAGTCAGTATGTGGAATATCCTGTCTGAAAGTACCGAGATTCGTGATTTGTTAAGGACTCGCTAGCTACTGTCACACAGGAGGCCGCTCTTGGCACACACAGTCTTTGTTCCCACCCGTCTGTGTGTGTCACGGGGCCTCCTTGCTCAGCGTTTGTTATATAACTTGCCTTCATGCCTCGTTTTAAAGATTTCTCCCACTCAGGTACTCGGAATCATGTGATCTTACCCAATGATTCAGTTATACAGCAACTTTCCATTCTCTTTTTAATTAGGGCTATCAAGGTATGGTGGATGGTGGGGAGAATATAATCGAGGCGACATGGGAAAGTGTGTCCAGCATGCTTCAAGTGGTATGTTAAAAAAAAAAAAAAAAGGTTCATTTCAAGTATGGATCTCATAAGGTCCCTTTTTTTTTTTTAATTATCAGGGTGGGACGGTTATTGGCAGTGCCCGCTGCAAAGACTTCCGCACCCATGAAGGACGCCTGAAAGCCGCTCTTAACTTGGTAAAGCTCGGCATCACCAACCTGTGCGTGATTGGTGGAGATGGCAGCCTGACGGGAGCCAACCTCTTCAGGGAGGAATGGAGTGGACTGCTAGCGGAACTAGTAGAGCAAGGTATTGGGGTCAGGTGTTCAAATGAAAGAAATTCCATTCAACCTTAAAACGCAACAGGTTCTTTTTTTAAAGAAGCAGACCAAACCCGAAATATTTTAACTCAGCAGTTTCCATCGCTCGGAGCTATTATGGCAACAAACTATTTTGGAAATACACTGGAAAAGATGGAGGGAGGTTTTATTTGGCGTACTTCTCCTTTTCAGGTTCTATCGAGCGCCAGTCGGTTGAGACTTATTCTGCCCTTCACATTGTCGGTATGGTGGGCTCCATTGATAACGACTTCTGCGGAACCGATATGACGATAGGCACCGATTCTGCTCTGCACCGAATCATCGAGGTGGTGGATGCAATTATGACAACGGCACAGAGGTGAGAGTTGGGAATGGAATGTCACTTTCAGTGCCGTCAATGACTGACTCCAATTAAGTTTTGGGAATTGGGTGAACTGCTAATCCTGTGTGTTATTTTTCAGTCACCAGAGGACATTTGTTTTAGAAGTAATGGGCAGACACTGCGGGTAAGATTTTTTCATGTTAGTAGAAAATGTACCATTACAATTTATACAGCACACAAAATCTCCAATTGTGTGTGTTATTTTAGCTACCTGGCTTTGGTTAGTGCCCTGGCTTGCGGGGCGGACTGGGTGTTAATCCCTGAGATGCCCCCAGAAGATGGCTGGGAAGAGAAGATGTGTCAAAAACTGTCCGCGGTAACACCCACATGTTAAATATCGCAACACACTCCAAAAAAAAAAGAAAAATCCACTTTTTTTCAGTGTTTTAATCAATTTCACTGCTTCTGGGGAAATGATATTGTTGTTATGACACAGACCCGTTCCAGGGGCACAAGGCTGAATATAATCATAGTGGCAGAAGGAGCCATTGATAGGCACGGGAAGCCTATAACATCTAGTATTGTCAAGGATGTGAGTACATTCATGCAAAAAAAAAAAAAGGGGGAAGCCAGAAGCATGGAGCCTTGACTGCTGGGAATCAGATGAGATACAAGCCAAATGTATCTATGCTGTATGACTAAACCCGCCATTTAATGGCGGGAATGCAGCAAGTCAGTATATAGCCTAACGAGAAAACTATCATGACAAGGCACTGTCTGGTCCCTGTGCTTCTGAAAGCCCATGTCACAGCCTCATTCCCAATTTTTCTGTCATGCTGTCTCTCCGCCCACACCTGAAGAATCGTGCAGGGATGAAAAGGCTGAATATCATAATAGTGGCCGAAGGGGCGATTGACCGTAACAACAAGGCAATTACTACTGACTGTATTAAGGATGTAAGTACAACGCGGTTGGCGCGTTCCACCCGTTTGACCTCCGACTGCCTCCTATGTGACCTCTAGTACTTTGTTGCTGCCCTTATGTGGCTTTGACTTTGTTGCTGTGTTTCTGGAATGCTCTGTCCGACACTCTCGTAGGGTAAGACCCCCTTTTTCACCACTGATATTGCCGCCGCTACGACGGCTGCTAATATTACTCTTACCACACGGCATTAGTAGGTCACCACTGAACATGTTGTAAAACGTAGCGGCATTAATGCAAAAAAACAACTCTTCGCATTATTGTTGGCTCTCTCCCCTGACCCTGCACTATTATTGTTGTGTACAGCATCCAAATATGTGTTTCCAGTTCGATGTCTTTGGTCCCCACGCCCTGCACATGACTAACATGACTGAAAAATTAGAATGGCTTGCTTGTGCTTTGCTGTTTCCCCTTTTCTTCAATTTTTATTTATTTATTGGGATTTATTGTGTTTTAGCGCCCGTGTTTGTATTGTGGATGTCTTGCTTCATTTTACAATTACAATTTCTTTTAGATAGCATTTCAAATAATTCACAGAAATATGTTCTGCATTTCATACCCCGCCAGCTTGTTGTCAAATGTTTGGGTTTTGACACACGAGTGACCATCCTGGGTCACGTGCAGCGAGGAGGGACCCCTTCTGCTTTTGATCGTATCCTGGTATGTTCAATACACCAACTTTTCGATTCATTTATATAGTCGACTAGAAATTCAGCCAGCTACAGCTCACAACTTCACCTTTTCACAGAATCGGTCTCAACAGGGTATTATCTATTTAATCCAAGTGTGTCTGAGGAGAAGTAGCCTCAGGTTAAACCCATGAACAGATTAACAGTGTATACAAGACCTTATCAGAACCCCCAACGGTATCAAGATCTTGGCTTTGTTTTTACTCGAGTGCCATAGATAATATAATTTTCACCCCGACTTTTTTTCAAGCTTTTCTTTCTGTATGCTGTGTTGATGACGCAACATTTTTTGTTGATGCAGGCCAGCCGAATGGGTGTGGAGGCTGTTCTCGCCCTGCTGGAGACCACAGCCAATACGCCAGCGTGTGTGGTGTCTCTGAGCGGTAACCAATCAGTGCGCTTGCCTCTGATGGAATGTGTACAGATGGTAGGTATTAGATTGAACTGGCAAAAAAAAAATGAGCACAGATATGACTGCCCCCACTCAACAATATTGAATGTTTGTTGAAGAGAACATTTATGAATCAATCTTAGACTCAAGAGGTGCAAAAGGCAATGGATGAAAAAAAGTTTGAAGAAGCAGTTAAGCTCCGTGGCAGGTAAGACAACCATTCTGACATTTTTTAAATTAAATTATTTTTTTTAATTTAAACACAGGTTGGATTATTTGCACTAGCCATCTTGACTATGCTCCTTCGTAATTCCTGTGACCCTGACTAAGATAAGACCATAGAAAATAGATAAACGAGACTTAACATTGTTTTTGTTTTTTTTCACTGCAGGAGTTTTGAGAACAACCTGAAGACGTACAAATTGCTTGCTCATCGTAAACCAGAGTCTGAACTGCCCATTGTAAGTCACAACAATTTGTCCTGACCTGCTGCTGTCGCTACCACCAAACCCAAACAATAGCACACGCCAACATGTTTTTAGTCAGCAATTCAAGCAGTTACGTGCTTGTCCGCTTTGTGAGAAGAGCCACGGTGACACAAGACATCTTTACTCCATGCCGAGGGGTGAGCCGTGCTCATCTCCCCAATGGGCCGTTGGAGCCTGCTGCTAGGCCTCGCTATGGAAAATCAGTCAAGTGTACAGGCAGCACGACCTGCCTCATGCCGTGGCGTTCCCATCAGGGACACGCCGGCATCTGTGGTAATGATCAAGGCAGTTGGAGCGTGTTCCTCGGAGCAGAACATGATGCTTTTATTGATTCCTTCTCTAGTGTCTGGCCCGTTCACTGTTACAACAAACTTGCTGATATACTGTAGCTCCAGAATTTAGGTTTTTAAGAGATTGTTTTGGTTCTGATGAGACTAATGGGATTTTTTTTTTTGCTGTGATTCTTATGTCGTCAGAGCAATTTTAATGTGGCGGTGTTGAATGTGGGCGCACCCGCGGCGGGAATGAATGCGGCCGTCCGTTCTGCTGTCAGGGTGGGCATCTCGGAGGGGCACAAAATGTTTGCCGTCAGTGACGGCTTTGAGGGTTTCTACAAAGGGCAGGTAAGTACCGGAACACTCGCCATTCATTTTCTCACAATCCATCACACTGGAATTGCAATGAAAGTTTCATTCTTAAGCGTAGGTCAACTTTTTTGAAACTCGCTCTGTTAATCTGCCTCGATTACACAACAATAAGTTTCATCAATTCCACTCCCTTTTTGTTCTGCTCAAACCGAATCTTTTGCAATATTAAATTTGTCCAATAGAGGTCCCCACGGAATAACATACTGACTACGATTGCATGGTACACTTTCTGTGAATTGTGAAAATATAAGATTTAGTTTGCTAAAGTATAAGTAGATTTTTTTTTTTTAATCAGAGAGAGTTTTTTTTTTATTGCGGGTGTCTTTATGGGTCAAACTTAAAAACAAAACCTAAAAATACTTGATATTGTTGGAAAAATGTAGACATTTTAATTCTGCGTCAAAAATATGTAGACAGACTCCTCAAATCCAAAATTTGCTGCTGACCAGCATTATCTGCTCTGTATCTAGGCTATAATCCAGTAAAACGTGTTTTTTTTTTTTTTTTTGCCTGTTCCTTGACTGTTAAAATGGGTTTCACATCACTTTTTTTTTTTTTTTCTCCATCCTGTCCTGACCTTTTCACGATCACTAACCTTAATTCCCTTGACGGCCAACTCCGGCTTCTTCAAAGGCCAGCACATAATGAACAATGTGACCATTTATCTTCACCAAACTGTCTCCAATACCACTGGTTAGTTAAACATCCCATGTGCTATCTGAAAACTGGCTTCTCCAATTGACCCGAAGAAAATGAGACCAGCCGAGAGTAATAGATTTCTCTACTTCAGTGCTCTACAGGTCCACTACCTTCCCCCCTTTGTGGTAAAAGAAAGTGTGCCAGAAAATCCCTTTTCATTTAACACCGTGACCCCAAGGAGGAAATGTTTTATATGCCACAGACTACAGCAATCAGAAGGACAAAAGTCACAGAACTAGTTACAACACGTGTTGCTCCTGTCTTCCTTTCAGATTAAGGAGATTAAATGGGCTGATGTTGGAGGATGGACAGGACAGGGAGGATCTCTTTTGGGAACTAAAAGGTAAAGTCATCATTACTTGTGTGAATGTTGCTTTAAAGATGAGCCATGTACATTGACATCCATTGATGTGATGCATTTAAGATTCATTACCTCTGTTTTCTTTCCTAGAACACTCCCTGCAAAGCATGTTGGCAAAATTGCTGAGCAAATGCGAATTCATAACATAAATGCACTGCTTGTCATTGGTGGATTTGAGGTATGTTTAAAAACATTTTTTTTCCTCCTTACACTAACATTAAATAGCATCTGCACAATATTATAGAGTGCTGGAATACACCTTTGTTTTATTTTCATGTTTAACAACTTTTTATGGCAAAACTGAAACAGATTAGTAGCATTTCAATTGATTTCAATGAGGAAAGGTGATTTGAGTGCAGCCATAAAGTAATTAAAGTTGTAAGTCAATGAAAGCTTAGGCAAATTTTTTAAGAAAGTTAATGTTTTATGGTCTTCACTGTTAATAATTACAATTATTTCACTAAATGTAAAGTGATTTTTTTTTATTATTGCTCTTGTATTTACTGTTCATCCCCATCAACCTGCTTCTTTTTCCAGTTAGACATTTAACATGGTTATTTATAGTTCTTATTTTATTTCAGCCAATAATATAGGTATCATCAGCTTTTTTTGTCAAATGTTTGCAAGCGTGTTCTATTTTGTTTGTGTGTTTGATAACAAGACTCAAATGTATGTAGAGTGGTATCTGTCTTTTTCGCTGCTTTCCGTTGTGATAGGCTTGGCTCCTCCCTTTGGCACCCTGCACATTTGTCTTTTCCCTTCCTTGTGGCAAGTAGCACCCACTCAAACCACCACCCCCCCTCTCCCAAAGCAGTAAAAGCACCACCCAGCGCAAACACTAAAGCACCCGGCTCTGCCCTGCAGGCCTTCCTGTCGCTGCTGGAGTTGTTAACGGCACGCGGGAAGTATGAGGAGTTCTGTGTGCCCATGATCATGGTCCCGGCCACGGTCTCCAACAATATACCAGGCTCAGACCTCAGCATTGGAGCTGACACAGCTCTGAATGCCATTACGACTGTAAGTCATGGGCCTGGCAACTAGAGTAGCTGAGCAGTACCCAAATATTAGTGATGCGGAAACAAAGCTTCATGAACCAGTTGTTGTATTTTATGACTCCTCTAGATGGCACTGTTGGTTTAAATGAAAGGTTCTAAGAAAGTCAGTGTAGTTTCAGTCCAATGTTGAACATAAAAATACAACTGGTTCATGAAGCAAATTTGAAGCTTCATTTTCCCATCACAAAAACACTTAAAATTTACACTCTGCATTTGTTGTAAAAAAAAAAAAAAACTACGATAAAAAATAGCCTCTGACAGCTGCAGCCTTGCATGACAAAGAGAACCAGAAAAACATGACATTCTCCCAAAACACACTTCATTTCCAGGTAAGGAGCATAGTGGGAATGTGGAGGCATGGTTTCAGGTGCTACAACTGCATCCCAACAGCATGTATATGATCTTGTCTTGGCTCGCAATCCACGCTCAATGCCAATTTTATAATACATCTGCTCACTTTCACCGTAAACATTTTCCATCAATATTATGGGCTGTCTTGATGATGCTACCATCTGCCATTTTCTTGTCTCATTCGCTCTCTCACTGTTTATGCTGACTGTCTCAAAGCTTATATTACACTCATGGCCATCCTCTTGTTTCCGATGGTCGCTCGCTTGACACTGCATCGAACCGATCATGCTCCGATCGTCTCTTCTTCACACCTTTTCTTGACATCATTCCATTCCCTTCGTTTATGTCCATTTTCACACCGTGTTAAAAAGGGGGGGCAGCCACACGGGAAGAGCCGGAAGGGCAGATACCCTCTCCAAAACAGAGAGGGATGCGCCTCTTTCAGTTGGCTCTAACACACATTTAAATGCTGCCGCTTCAGGCGCTTGAGAGTCTGCTGCAGCTGTATGAGGCACGCGCTACCTATGAGGAGTTTTGCATCCCGATGTGTATGCTGCCTGCCACCATAAGTAACAATGTACCGGGTACTGATCTAAGTATTGGCGCCGACACGGCCCTCAATGCCATCGTGGAGGTAAGGAGATTGATTCTTGACACACTGTCAGGTGTTCAGTGAACAGCAAATATATGACAGCACTGCCATAAATTTTAAAAAAAAAGAAAACATCTTTCAATTTCATTGAACTCCTGACATTTTGCTGTTTTAAATAGAAATGATGGGATTTTATGCATAAGGTTTGAATGATTAGTTTTTTTAATGCAATCTTATATCGTTTTTTATTTTATTATTCATATTAATTTATTTTTATATCTCGTGACCACAAAATGCTATTTGGCGTATTGGAGGTTTACTAGTGTACCGTATTTTTCGGACTATCAGGCGCACCGGACTATAAGGCGCACCTTCAATGAATGGCCCATTCTAAAACTTTGTCCTTATATAAGGCGCACCGGACTATAAGGCGCACCATTAATGCATCATGTCAGATTTTTAATCCTGATCAAATCATTCTCCATTTTATCTGTTTTATTTCAACATCAGATGCAACAAATTACTTTATAATCACAAAATGATGATCCATAGTCGTTTTGATTCATGATTCATAGTCTTCAGTGGGCCACTCATGATTGATTTCATGACACAATGCTTCGGGCCAGTTTAAATTTAGGAATTTGGTCCATATATAAGGCGCACCGGACTATAAGGCGCTTTTGAGAAAATATTTGTTTTTTAGGTGCGCCTTATAGTTCGGAAAATACGGTAAAAAACAACAACATTATAATAACCCAAATATCTCCTCCCTCATGGTTTCGCCTACTAGCATATTTAACAGCACTAATATTTAATAAGGAACGGCTCTGACATAACGACCGGTGTGCTAACGTTGCATATATGCATGCATCAGACTTGCGACCGCATCAAGCAGTCAGCCAGCGGGACAAAGAGGCGCGTGTTCATCATCGAGACCATGGGGGGCTACTGTGGCTACCTTGCTACCGTGGCAGGTCTCGCTGCTGGTGCGGACGCCGCATACATCTACGAGGAGCCCTTTGACATCAGGGACCTGCAGGTGACCCATCATCTCATCATTAACCTTTTCGGGTGCTCCCAATTACTCATGGATTCGATATTCTTGACAGAGCTTAGGCTCCGTAAATAGCGTAATAAATAATTGAATACATTTTCCTCCAATCAAATTTGTCTGAAATCTTTAATGCGTCAGAATAAACACAAGGTTGAAACAGCTGGGTAGTTAGTAAACCGACAGATTATGATGAATCGGTACTTTAAAGGTGGGAGAATATTAAATAAATAATTTCTCGGGGTTTGTTGAAATTTGTTTATTAGACCTTTCACATTTCTTTTCGTCTTCCTCCCGCAGGCCAATGTTGAGCACTTGACAGAGAAAATGAAAACAAGCATTCAGCGAGGCCTCGTTCTTAGGTATTGCAAACTAACCTACCGACCTACAAAAAAAAAAAAAAAAAAAAGTTTCATGCACTTAACCGAGCTGTTGTTCCTTTTTTTTATGTTAGAAACGAGAACTCTAATGAAAACTACACCACAGACTTCATCTACCAGTTGTATAGTGAAGAAGGCAAGGGTGTGTTTGACTGCAGGAAGAATGTGCTGGGACACATGCAGCAGGTAAGATCTCAAAATTAAACCGAGCAGCACCGGAGGAATGAACTTCTATATTTGGGGATTTTTTTTTTTTTTTTTTGTCAACAGTTTCCTCACAGATGCGCTTTTTTTTTTTTTTCCCCCCCACTTTGTGCGTCTTGAGATTAGCACAGATAAAACTGGATCAAACACTCTTTTGATGAATCCCAGAGGAGACATTGGCTTTTCTCTGCAGCAAGTGAGGCGATACAGGAAACAAAATAATAAAACGCATTTGGGGATTAAAACGGCAACTAGCATATATTTAAATATGCAATACAGAGAAGGGAACAAAGTTGGTGTCTGATGCACCATTAGCTTCTTTGTTTTCTCTTTCGCTGTTGTGGCGTTATTTAAAATAGCATCTGTTTGTTATTTCTGTTTATATTGGAAATAATTCAATGCCTTGAAAGGGAGGAGCTCCGTCTCCGTTTGATCGAAACTTTGGGACCAAGATTTCTGCCAAGGCGATGCAGTGGGTCACCAAAAAGCTGGTGGAGACATTCAGACAAGGTGAGATCACAATGCGCTTTCCTTATTCGAGAAATGATCTATGCTAGAGTAGTCGATGTTCCCTCCCCAGTGAGGCGTGGTATTTATTGAGATCTGTCATGGAGTCGCTCCACCTGGCATCTTGATGTATTTTTATTCGCTCAAGAGGAAATTATTTACAGCTCATTTATATCAAATGTCGATAAAAATTAAAAATAAAAATCCCTGAGCTCACAGTTAACATTTATCGATTGAAGTATGATGCCTTTTAAATCAACATATGCGCTGAAATTCCACCTCAGGTCCAAATTTTTTTTTTTTATCTATTTCATATTCGCATGGTGGATGACATAAGATGAAGGTAAATAAATGTTTTTTTTTGTTTTTTTTAAATGGCTCCATGACATCTTCCTCCTTTTTAGCTCCATGTCACTTTGTCCCATCCATTTTGCCACCACTTATTGCTGTCCGTTCAGCACCAGCCACTACATTTTGATTCATAAATGTACTATACCGGTACATTGCCTGGCAAAATGAGTCACACTGACTCTCACCAACTATGACATCATAACAGAGTTATCATGAAGGGAAGAAAACACTAAGAAACTTGTTATGAATGAATTATTCAATGGAAGTCTGCAGATCAGCAGTTACTCTTATTTGTTTGTTCCATCAGGCATTGTACCAGTATGTGTCATGCTCCCACAATACCTCTTCATTCCTCAAACCATGTTACATGCCCATTTCTTGTAGCTTGGCAACCCATTTCCTCAATGTTGCTTTTGTCTCTTTGTAGTCACATCTACTCTCTCATCAGTTCCTTTGCCACCCTTAACTGTCTGCCGCTGCCTATAAATACGATAAGTCTATTTTTGACTTCTATGAGGTTCTTTTTTTTTCGTTTTTTGCAGGCAGAGTGTTTGCTAACACCGAAGACACTTGCTGCTTGCTAGGAATGCGCCGCAGAGCGCTGGTCTTCCAGCCGGTGGTTCAACTCAAGGGGGAGACGGACTTTGTGTACGTATGATTTAGAATTTCTTCAGTGCTTGACGATAAGGTCGCACTATAAATTAAATAATGGGGCTTTATGTGTCTGTCAACAGTCACAGAATTCCCAAGGAGCAGTGGTGGTTGAAGCTTCGTCCTCTGATGAAGATCCTCGCCAAGTACAAGACTAGCTTCGACGTCTCGGACTCCGGGCAGCTGGAACACGTCGTACACCACCGGCCCAAAGACTCGGACGCCTCTGTGGCCATGTGAAGCCCGAAAAATTCAAGCCTGTGTGTTAACTGAGGTGTGAACTCCACATGTTGTCTAAACGCACCAGTAAGACCTTTACCTTCAAGGCATCCATCCCTATGTGGACGTAGTCATTGATCTGTACGCTAACCTCAGATTTGTTCCTAGTGACATCCGCACATATATTGTACCGTCTTGCACACACATACGCGCATACAAACGACTTTCCAACACACGTGTTCTGGATGGTTATCAATGTCATGTTGATTTTGAAATTTTGCACTTTCCCTGTCTCAAGTTAACGTAGGCAGGCTCTGAGGCTAGCGCTAGTACATTGCTCCAAAAACTGATATACTACTCCTAAAAAGCTATTTCAAATTTACCGTATTTTCCGCACTCTAAGGCGCACCGGTTTATAAGGCGCACCTTCAATGAATGGCCCATTTTAAAAGTGTGTCCATATATAAGGCGCACCGGATTATAAGGCGCACCTTTAATGAATGGCCCATTTTAAAACTTTGTCCATATATAAGGTATATACATTTGGCCAGCGGGCCGGACTTTGGACACGCCTGCTGTAGTGGCTCAATCTTGGTCCATAGATAAGGCGCACTGTCAGTTTTTGAGAAAATTTGAGGTTTTTAGGTGTGCCTTATAGTGCGGAAAATACGGTACCCACAAATGCATAAGAGATTTTACAGGTAAACCTAAATTGAGTCATCAAAATAGACGTCCTTAGAAATCCTCATGGCTCAAGCACCTTTTGTGAAATTTGACAAATTCAAATTCACTTGACAAAGTTGTAGTATATTTTAGGTTTATCCTGAAATATCATCCCAAATATATTGTCAACCTTTCATGTATTCTGTCTTTATCATGCAACAAATGTGAGGCTCTACATGCATGTGAGATGCAACACAGCTAACAAAGAGGAGCGTGCGCTAGGCTTTACACTGAGATCTAATATTTATCTTTTTAACAGATTATTTTGTGTCAACATGGGTATAACGTGATCATAAACTGTAGGCACTGCTGTAGCTGTCTGACAATGCACAAACATGTTAAATGTGAATAAAAATTAAGTTGACATACCCCACTTATTAGTCATTTTTTTCTTCATTTATTATCCTTTTTTTATATTTAAGTCCTATTAAACATTTCATTTGTTTTCTGTTAATGAGTCACCATCCCATCTGTTGTTGTCGAGCTTAATTTATTTCAGTGTGGTTATATTATAAATGTACTAGAGGCGCAAATGTTGCACACTGTAAACAAAATGATGAAATGGGTTGTGAAAAACTTTCACGATTAGTTTTAATCAACTCTATTTTTATTTACAGTTCTACGACATACTGAGAGTTGATAGAGTTTTGCCCATCATATATAAAAAAAAAAAAAATACTGTATTCAAAACATGGGCACAGTTTTACAACAGCGCAAAATACAACCATTTGTAAATTAGTACCTCTCTGACAGTCCATCCATCCATTTTATGTCTTTTCCTCACTAGTGTCACGAGTGATCTAAAACCTGTCGCCAGTCGATCACAGGCTCTCTGACTGTATCAATCAAAACTATTTGTGAAGGCGAAGCTATTGATGATCGAGTAGGTTATTTATTTATTTTTTGCTGGACTGATGATTCTTGTAAAAAGGCTTTTGGCATGGAAGATGCTTGATGGAATTGGTGTATTGCTGCATGTTCATGATGAAGTCAGGGAAGAGCATTGAAAAAAATAAGTAAAAGCAAAATAAGAAAAACTGACGGAAGTGGGAGTACACATGAATATTTCCTTTAAGTCCCCATTTTAATAACTTGGAGCCGGGTAAAAAGTCCTATTCTGTATACACTGTCATATCACAAACCTACAGCAGATGGCGACAGAGTACCACCACTTCTCCATAGCTTCCGGGTTCATTGGGTCCATTATGACATGGATTCTTTCCATCAGTCGCTGTCCACTTTGGCTCCAGACCATTTTTGAGATGAGTGGCTTATTACCGACGTAGATTAACGGTGTGAGGCCGTGTGTGCTGCCACAATTAGGGAATCAATCTTATCATTTGAAAAAAAAAATTTTTCAATTTCCCACAGGCGTATTAATTGGGCTGCTTTGCACTTATTAAATTTTTTTTTTACCCACACTAACTAACAGTAATTACATGCATGTATGGTCAAACTGAGACTATTGCTTAGTGACAATGTAAAATGTAATTTGAAAGAGGGGGAGGGGAACAGAAAAAAAAAATCAACTTGAATCACCTTTCCTCCCTACAGACCCTCCCAGAATAATTATACTTAACTTAAACCAGCATGCTTAATTTGACTTTACTCCTCCACCGCCTGTGCACAAAAAGACACCTTGTATCCCCATCATTGTAATTTCCTCACACTCCAATGGGTGCACAGTTCACTAAGACCCTCCCCCCCGTCGCCATCACCCCCCCTGCATGAAATTAGTAAATTCAATAATTTGGGTTGATTTAAGAATGCATGGGGAGACTGAAAGGGTCATATGCACATAGGTAATCAATACTAATTACCATTTCATTTCTCCACCCTCATTTTCTTTTGGTGCTGGAATCTGATCTCATTGGGCTGATTAAAGGTTGCAAATGAAGGGTCCTCACTTTGGGATTCTCATCAAATCCTCTCTACATTGTGAGCAACTTTATCTTCATTTCTCGGCATCATCTCCAGACAAGGCTGTAATTATAACACTGGCACCGATGTTCCACATTCATGCTCGTGTTGACCTTTTTTAGATTAAAAACATATTCTGCATCTCACATTCTGTGGGTCATAACCAAATTATTTTATGTTTTTTTTTAATCACTACAGTGAATTTCCACCTTTGCAGATTTTGGGAAGAGGAACAGAGTTTCCGCGTTCCTGACCTGATCAGCTCGGCTGGTCTTAGATCCTTGGCCACTTTCGAGTTATTTTCTATGGGAACAAAGTGAAAGTCAACCATTGCCCCCAATTTCCTTAGGTTTTAGAAGTTCTAGTGTATCTCCCAAAATAGAGTGACAATAAATCACCTAACCTTGAAAGAAGCAATCATTTCTCAGTTTAGATTAACAGTGAAGCATTCTACAAATAAACAAGCGAGTTGAAAGCTGAACATTTACAGTCACTGCAGTCTCTATTGGCTGCATTGGAAACTTTGCTCCTACTGCTTGCTGCTGCTGCTGCTGTTTCCAGACACTGAATAAAGGATTTGATCCAGCTTACGCAAATGAGAGGCGCTCTGGCTTAAAACAAGTCCGGCGAGTTGCTCCTCCAATTTAGGCTTCCCGCAGTACTCATCTGAGAATCTCTTTTTGACAATTAAGACACCCATGGAGGCATGGAAAGCTCTCAATTCCATTAGCCTCTGTGCTGTTTCACTCTATCTATCCACTGAGCCTTAACTTACTTATTAGTACAAGGCTGCCGTATTTTGTTAGGGAAGCGATTAGTGAAAACTACATGAAAAGGCAATTTCTCCCTCCCTTCACTCTCATTGAGATGAGACAGATCTAAAGAATGGCATTTGCGCGCTAATGAAATTCGCTCTGCATCATTTCAGATGTTAATCTTTGGGAGAAAGTGACTTGTGTCTTTATTTACTCGTTTCTGGGTGACGAATGGCCGCAGTTGGCTGAAAATTACATCGGCGGCTCAGACTTGAACCGGCGGCTGGGAGCGTCAGCTTAGTGACTGCGGCGCCACTTTGATGCATTGGAGTTAATATCTGCCTGACATTTCTCAGCACAGATTTTCATCACTGGATTCATCTGTACATTTGGAGCTATGTGATAAATGAGCAAGGACTATCACTCCCCCCCCTCCCCCCTCCTTCCTTTCCTTCTCTTCTGTGCAGAAAGGTTACGTGTGTTTATATTCAAACGTGGATTTAAAGGATTTCAAACATTTTGCAAGACGCTCATTTATGCGATTTACTTCTTTTTTTGCGCATATTTACTTCGTTGTCTCCGTGCCCTGATGTGGCAATGTGGCGGCCATGCACTTGTGACACAAAATTGACGGCGGCGGTAATGGAAGTGACGTTAATTTGATAGAGCGCTCACTAACATGCAAAGTCACTCGCAGTTCATAAGAATAATATTAACTCGGCATTAACATGCAAGGCTGTCTGTTGCGCCAGATGCCAGGCGATTTACAGAGCTGGCGTTGCAACCTGTCTTACTGGGCCACGGGTGGATCGTGAATCATAGCCCAAGATTGTGCTCAGTAAGACTAGCTTAATTCTTACTGTCTGCCAGTGTATGTGAGCATACAGTATTTACATATATCACTGTGTTGCTGACACATTGGCTGCAGGGAGACAGTGAGGCATTCTTGAAAAACAAATTCTTGGGGAGGATACTAAAAGGAATATGGAAGGACAAACAATTACACATATAAAAATGAAAACTTCTGCAAGGAGCGTGGAGCAGACATTGAACTAAACGTGGGGCCTGACTGCACTCCTGATGTCACTCACTAGGTCACGCCGCTAAAAAGAATGAATTTGCATTGTTCTTGCGCTCAAGCCAGTTAAAGAGCATCATTTAGACAAAAGTAGTTATCTGCCGCCATCTCTTAAACAAGTGTGACATCGCGGACTGCCTCATGACTTTATAAAACCCTATTTAGATATTTATTTTTACAATACAGTACTATTTTTCTCAATAATGTGAAAAATAATGATATTTAAATAATAAATAATAAATAAATGAAATTTTATCTTTCACCGTTTTTCATTTTATTAATTAAATTAAATTAATAAATCATAATAATAAACTGTAAAAATATAAATATATAATACAGAAGTAAATTGAGATACAAGCTTGGCCACGGGATGAATTAAACTCGTAAGTCAAGGTACAAGGTATTCTATGACTTGAATTTCAACGGTGCAAACAATTACGTGCACAGCTCCAGCTTAGGGTGCAGGGCGAGACACATAACATGTTCATCACTATGATGCGAATATAGCTTTGCCAGCATGATGAATTGCTAGCATGCCCTTGAGCCCAACACACACACACACACAAATATATATATATAATAGGTGTAGGCAACCGCTGACGGCTATTTAGTCCGTGCCATTAACACTAATCAAAACCCCCTTCACCTGATAAGAGCCGCAGGGGTCATCTACCAACTACGAGCAGCCAGTTTACTCTTTGCTAATACTGACCAAGCTTAAACAAGGTTCCACTGGTGGAAAGCGTAGAGGTGATGAAAAGGATCCAAGTGCAACATTAATTCTTCTGGAAAGTGAAAGAGAGTGCAATAGATTACCTAGATTGTGTCGCAAACGGGTAAGAGCACATTTGAAATACATTTATTGAACATGCCCTCGTGGAGATACAACATGGCGGGGTTAGCGTGTGCGTGTGTACATGCACGTACAGTTTCCATGGTTTCTGAGGAAATTGGGTAACTTTGATATCCTGGCAATTTTTTTTTTAACGCTAGGAGTCTTGTGCTTCCGATGAGTGAGGAAAATGGCGAGGTGAGGTGAGGCGGCTACACTTGACGATCCAAGTCGAATTTTTTTTATTTTCTAGCAAGCATTTTGGTGTCCATTCGTTTTTTTTTTTAATACATATGTACCGCTATAATTGATATGACAGACCGGGGGTCACCAAATGTTCTAAAAATAGCTCATTTTCTAGGAACGTTACGTAAAATGCTATTTGACGAACGACGGTATCTGCAAGGTAACAGAAACAACCAATCAAGGGTTATATTTGAACTGACGTGACATGAAAAATGAGTTAGCGGTAGATGCCAGCCATTCACGTTTGTGTTTGCATACACAGACTATGCGAGAAGACAGGACGAGATAAGATAACTTTTATTAGTCCCGCAATGTGGAAAGACAAAGAGATATGTACTTCACAGTGCAACTGACAAATAAATACCGAATGAGGTATTGAAATCTGATGAAACTGCTGCTGAAACATCCACGCTAGTCTCTTTTACCGCCACTTTCTTTTTTCATGTTATTGCATCTAGCTACGACTGTCATGGTTGACTCTGTTCTTTGGGAATCTTTTTTGGAGAATGATTTGATCTGGATTAAAAATCTGACATGATGCATTAATGGTGCCCCTTATATAAGGACCAAGTTTTTAAATGGGCCATTCATTGAAGGTGCCCCTTATAGTCCGGAAAATACGGTAGCCTTCAAGAAGTCCAAAATAAATGTTTTTTTCTGTGTCCAGGCAAGTCCTGCAGCGGGACACACATACAGTACCTTCACGCACAGGTGCCTATACAATATGGATTGGTTATTGACCATAGCTCATGAAAGATGCAGTTATGTAGATGAGATTTGGGTGAGTGAGCACAGGCCACAGGGTCAAAGCAAGCCACTATAGTCAAACTTCAGCTCTTCTCTGCGACACAAACCCTCCGCTGTCATAATGATTTACTAAAACAAAATCACAGACTGCAGTCTTCATTTCATTAGTCAAAAATGTCACAATAAATATTCCTCAATGATTCTTTTTTTTTCATGATGCAGATCAGACACTGACTGATTGCAGCAAAGAGTAGCTGTTTAAATCTCCATGCAGGAAAAAAAAAAAAAAAAGAGACCGGGATGATTGAGTAGAATTTTAAAAATAGAAAATAGGATCGTTTTTGATGGTTTATACAGCACGCCGTGTAATATTTGGCTAAGTGAAGCTTAAAGTTCACGTCAGACAAAATAACTGTTTCCCTTATTTGGTTTTCAGCTGTCATGCAAATCAAGCCAACGCTGCCAACTCAAATAATTACCATACTGAAGCTGGAACTTTTTATCTCATTGTTTTTCTCACCATATTTACGTCATGTAAAATGTGTTGCGAGCCACGGTTAAACACAATCCGCTGTGGGATTAACTCATTCACTGCCAACCCATTTACAAATTGACGTCTATCGCCGTCAATGGCAGTGAATGAGTTATGAGCGAGGTTTGAATCATTTCCAGAGTGAAACAATTCAAAAGCAACATTTTAACTTTACTACAGAAGCAAAAGATGGCGGAAAACACTTTTTATCTATTGGACAAGGCTTTGGTCTAGCCGAGTTAAGCTCTTCACTTCACTTCAACTTTTTTTCTGATTCTCGTTTCCTTCAAATCGTGGATGCATGATGTGACCTGAAAGCAGGTTGTTATTGAAGAAAAAACAAAAAAGCTGAATAATCCAAGAAAATTGCAGGCACAATGAAGGCTAGATAATTCAAAATGATCCCCCGTGGCGAAAACCCAAATAAACCTTTGAAGCCAAACTTTTTTTCTTTTTCCTTCTATGCACAATTTCTTGAAAGAGTTCTTGTTTTATCCAGTAACTCACGTTGACTTTCCCTCCTACACGACTCGCTCAACCAGCGTATTTTGTTTTGTTTGACTGCCGTGTTTTTGATGCTTTTGCACTCGCACATATTCTTACCTGTGAAATATAGTAATTTACCGTCGAGTGGGATGCGAGCGTATCAGCACCCACGTACTCGCTCGCGTCTGGAAGTTGTTCGGGCATGCATCACGAGCGGAATTAGTGATGACTTGCCAAGATCACGTTGCAGAAAAAGACAAGAAAAACTGCTAAGTCCGACTGTAGATTTCCATCTCTTCATACATGCATAATTCCATTTAATATGTTTTTTAACTTTATAGCTCTAAATATTCATAAATGATAAGAGCTCAAGGCAACCTTGGCAAAACTTGTGTTTAAAAACTCTACGCGCATTTCAATCAGAGTTGTTTTCTTGCCTTAATAAGACCAATATGGCAAGCGGCACATATTGTGCTGTATTACACCATCACCACCAATTGAAATAATGAATTCCCAGCCTGACACAAAGGCAGATGAGGGCATATTTGAACATTCAAAGAGCGAGCATGGGGAAGGGGGAGGCAAAAAAAAAAAAAAAAGGTGGGGAGAGGAGGGAGGGATAAAACATTCCCAAAATTAATTTTCATCTCCAGGGTTCATGCATATTTAATAGAGAGCGCTTGAATATCATAGGGTAATACTAACCCGGCGTGCATACCGAGGCCTTGCTGCCGCGAGAAAATAAACGACCATGATCGTTGTCATGAGCAATACCTCTCTGTAGAGCCGGGAAACAAAATAGCCCGGAATGCTTTGATGAAGGCGGTAAAGGGGGGGAGAAAGAGGAGCGAGGTAGCAAAGAGAAGCAGTAACAGAGGTTAAATACTGGTGGAGTGATGGGCCCTTTGCAGCTGCTGGGGTTGTGCTGCTGCTTCTGTCTTTGTTTTGGAAAAGCTGGGGTGGGCATGACGGGGGGGGAGCAGGGGATCCGTGCGGGAGGGGCTGACATGTGAGTGACAGTAAGTGACAAGCCCTGTGGACGGCATCCCGAGAGGTTCTCTCTGTTGCCAACAACCACCTCCATCACCTTTCAGTGAGTAAACACATCAGAGAATCAGCACATGAAAGCGTGCGGCGGCGTTTCGCTTGTCTCGCACAGGCGCGTGTGTTGCTGCGATAAAAAAAAAAAAAAGAAAAACCCACGCTTGCGCACACCTCCCTTTTCAGCTCGGAAAATACACGCCGACAATTAAAACCCAACATGTTGAACGTCTCGCTGATAAGAATACGATTGCTTACGGTAGCCCCCGTGCGTATTCCAGAGCTCATCCCAGCAGTTTCTATTCACTTATTAAAGCCCTTTTTATCCTATATTCATTCCATGTGTGGTAAAAGAAGAAAAACAATTTAGGCATGAAACAGCATTGTCATGCTGAACAGAATTTTAATTACCAGGACTCTCCTCCCTCGTGAGGTATCCCAGTTGGTGTGAAATAAAAGCAGAAAAGGAGATAGCGAGAAGGGGAAGATGAATGCATGCCTTTCTGAAGGGTAGACAGTAGCATTAACATACGCCGCTATCACAGCTTGATGGGGAAGAAAAAAAATATCACAGACAATATTCAGAGACCATGGAGCGGATCACTTCAACCACCTGTACATGAAAAAAAAAGAGAGAAAACCGATCTATGAGTGTGCTGAAGTAGTTCGGCATGACATAACACAATCCTGCAAAAAATAAAATTTGAGCTGGAAACGAGTTGTTAGGGTATCGCATCAAGATGAGGTCATGACCCAAAAATGCCTCCAAAAGGGCATACAAAGTAATTTTTTGTATTTAAAGCTATTCTGTGTATTATTATTGAATTTCTGTTCAAACCTTAGGCAAGCATAGCAACACACTTTTGTGTCATTGTTAAGCGTCCTTGGTCCCGTATCCTTTATCCACTGGAGAGACGCAATAAAGTCAATCCATCCTTGGCCTGCTCCAATTTGATTCATCATTTATGAGTTGCAACAGTTTGACTTCTAACCCAATTATACAGATGTGTTGTGAGGTGTTTTATGTGTCTCCTAAAAGCTCTGTCAGACAGTCCCAATCATTTGATATCCTTTAATGCCACGTGGCCTGGAAGCTAGATCAGGCTTTACCCTCCAAAAGCATAACATGGCAAAGTGAACACAAGTGTTCATTTGGATGAAAATGTGATGATCCCTTGCATCCTCCCCCACCAACCTTTTTATTCCCTCGTCCCTCATGATCCAGCCCCCACACCGGCGCCGTGAGCTCTCTGACAGCTCAGGGAGTCCCACTAACTCATCTTAGCCTTTGGAGCCGCGACATCCTGCTTGTTTTATTTCCCACACGCTAAATTGAGTCGTAAAGACTTGTAAAAATAACGACAGGCCACGTTTTTTTTTTTATTTTATTTATTTATTCCTTCAATCCCCGCTAGCGCTCCCCTCGCACGCCCACCTCCCTCTTTTTTTGGCGAGTCCCGGGTGGGCTGTTTTGTCAAGCCATTTAAAAGGTGTGACACGTTAACAAGACCGGGGATATTTACAAAACGCTGACCGGAGGGGCGACTCTGAATTCGGCAGGTCTTTTCAAAACTTCAAATGTATTCACCCCCGATCGGTCATGGAGGCAGATCCAATCCCGCAGTCAAAATACGTGTGGGATCTGTTTATACGTTATTACACGCCATTTTCCCGGGTCGTGGTGTGAACATATGGATGCAAACAAACACGTACGGGGTTAATTTTTAGACACAGTGTGAGAACACATGCTAAAGCCCAACAAGAGCAGATCCATCTCACATTCTCTTAATCTCACGCTGGTTACTCATGAACCCTCTCACTGATTGGTGGTCCTGTCAGCCCTCCACCTACTGTATGTTAAACAAAGGCAATAAAAATGAAGAGGGTGTTAAATTCAGCAAATAGCAATACAATTCATTAGATGTAATTTGGTGACTGTGCACCTCATAAATTCCACTATGGTGGTAAGATCTGCACGGCTACAGTAAAGCCAAGGTACAGCCAGAATGATGTAAAGAATTCTTTCTCCCTGCAGCCTGCGATTGCTCTCAGTGACTAGTGTACAATAGAGCCACAAAGAAGGACGACGCTGCATAAAAAATACATGGACTTAAATAAAAAAAAAAAAAAAAAAGGTCTTCCAGTATTGAATCGCAGCCTTTCGACGTTTTTTTTACAGACATGATTTTTTTTCCTTGAAGGGTATTCACATCTATTTAACTTATTGTTCAGGGCGGACACATTGCAGAGAATAGTCAGACAAGTTTGACAGCCAACAAGGTAGATTGCTTCAATTTAAATGGTTCCCTTGCGGCTTTTAAGACCAAGCCCGAGTAAAAGCCGCGTTCATGCTTTCTATGTCTGTAATGACTCAGTGCGCAAAACTTTATGCGCAAAACTACACTTGCAATCTAAGAACCGATATAGGAGCGGCATACCATTATATTATATTATATTATATTATATTATATTATATTATATTTTTTATTATATTTATTTACATGTATTATTTATTTATTTATTGACGTTTTTATCATTTAACTGTTGGGACGTTCATGTTGGTAAGATTAATCTGCTGGGCCCTTTTCACGTGTGGAGATGCCAGCCGCTGCCATTCAGGAGTTGTACTTGCATCTCCTTGAGGACTCATCCATGTGTAAAGGAGGGACACACTCCGTCTGCCTGTTGAAGGGGAAAAAAAAAAAAGTGCTTTCCATGCTAGCAGTGTCACTATGGATCTGTGTCACTTCTCTGCACTGAGCAAAGATGACAGTTATTTTCATAGCTAGGTTTGAGCTTGTGCACGCTACTGTGGTTCCCATTCAAAAGGAGAAATTAAGAACTGAGCAAGTGTTTACTGCAGTCCCCTGGAGGCGACAGGATTACATAGGATTTGGCTTGCGTCCAAAGAGGTCTCTTGTCAGTGCTCCACCAGACGCACTTCCAACTCATCTTCAAACTCTTAGTGATAATTCCTCCATGTCAAAGCAAGAAACGTATTGATTTTGAACGGGATCCAACACAGACTGGCCAAGGTGGCTAGGTTCAAAGATCAAAACAGTCAAGCGTGTTCCTTTCCAGAGCTTCTGCTGCCTTCTTCAAACCGTCAGGGATTATTGTCTTCGGACACAGCAATAAATGTATTGATTTTCTGCAGATACAGTATCTGACCTGTGACGTTGGGGGATATCTGAAGCCTAATCTTAGATAAGTAGCTACATGGTCCCTGGCAAACCTCTGGGCGAGAAAGCTTCGAGCACTCAGAGGTTATCAGCCAAGGAATTTATTCATTTGGAATAATATGCAATTTTCGCCACTCTACTGTTTAATTTCCATCTGATTAGTTTGCTAATCTGCATGGCAATTTGTAGTTTGGAAAATAGAAGCTGAAAAGACACTTTGAATCAATCAGGAAAAGCCGTAATGGTGTTTAGGAGCAAAGATGGAAAAAAGATGGAGAAGTATTGATTGTAGAATGTTTAGTGATGTGGGCAAGATGGAAAGCAACAACTCTTATAAGAGAGCAGATGGAAACTCAGAGACATATTTTGTGGGTAAAAAGATGATTCAACAAGACATGAATTGTGAATGAAAGGGTTTGGACAGCGTGGGGAATCTGAAGCGATGGGTCGAATCAAAGAAAATGAAACAGGAATTTGGGCCTTCATTAACTCTCATCAAAGCCTTTGTTCATGAATCTAAACTCAATTTAACATCAAATAAAACTGAGTTGAGTTGACCAATATTTTTAGCTTCACTAAGTTTTTGAATAAAGGCAGCACATTTTTCATTTGGAGTTTTAACTAGTTTCCCATTTTTGAAAACCTAATTTCGTCAATGAACCCATTCGAAATCAAGACTGTCGCGCAAATTCTCAACCATTTGAAATTAAGCTATTTGACCCAGATATAAAAAAAAAATAAACGTGTTATCCCCCAAATTTTGATCCACATTGGTCCAATTGGAACCGATAGTCTTCTACTTTCCATCTGTACCACTTTCTTCTTTTACAGTGAAGAAAGTGGCACACATGCAATATCAGCAAAGAGAAAATAGAGTATCATCCTGAACTCGAGGAACACGATTCAAAGGAGCTTGTTATATTTCCGGCGCTTCAAAAATCTTTGATTTAATCTAGAAGTTACTCTCTTTATCCTGCGTTTCCATGGAAACAAGTGAAGTTGGGGCAGGAAGGAATAAGCAGTGGAGGGGGGGGTGGCTGATAAGGGGAGGATGAGAGAGGAGTGGAAGGGGGAGGAGTGATGAGGGGAGGGAGGGGTACTTTCATTTAGGAATTGAGGCAAGGGATGAAGGGATGAGGATTAGCTGTCACAATGAGGAAAAGGTGTCCGTCCTGTAGCTTCCTTTCCTCCCTCAAACTCCCTTCACCTCTGTGTCCTTGACAAGTCTGCTCACAAAGGTATTTATCAGCCCCCATTCCATTAATTACCATCCAATTAGCTACTCCCACAGTGGAAGTGCTGCAAGACTGCAGTGTCGAGTCAGTTCACTTAGCGAGTCTTGACACCTTCATGTTTTCCACTTCCCTCAAACTCGCAGCAGTAGCGCGAGGCGTCTTGTTCACAAAGAATCCCGAAGCCCGCTAATGCATCCATTTAAAACCGCATTCATTCCGACACCAGATTTGCCACTAAATAGCTATTTCAGCTAATTGGTAAGGCGGCTTAGCTGCGTGTATTTGATTCCTGTTTCCTGCATGTTATTGATACAAGCTTATTTAATGCCCCCTCTTCACATCCTTCATTCAAAATCCTCAAAGGGAGCAGAGGGTGCAAAGTTAAGAATGACTTCTAAGCAAGAGGGGGGGGGGGCGCTGAGAGAGTGGCGCTAATTGGCATGCTTTGAGACTGTGGGCAAGGACAAGTGTGCGGTGTCTCGTTAGTATGGAATTACCCTACGAGAGAGATTTTGACCAATTGCCTCCAGCCAGCGGCCGTCACGCGGGCAGCATTGTGCACCTCTTGCCTTTTTTTTTTTTTTTTTGACAAGTGCAAAACAAACACGCTTGTGTGACCTCCACCCCCTTCCCCCACTACACACAAACGTTCCGAAACTCATTAAGCCTGGATGCTGAAGACTAAATACCTCAAGAGCGTTTTAGCTGTGTACTTTGCATTCACAACAAATCCACTTTCAGTTTGTCATAACAAGCTCCTACACACTTAAATCTTAACCCAATTACAAAGTAGCCATCATTGTGGGTAACAAGCATATTTGCAGAGAGTATAAGCATGTTAGTATTTGTACAAGCTAGTCTGTTTCTGCAGTACCGTGTGACACACACACACACACACACACACACACACACACACACACACACACACACACACACACACACACACACACACACACACACACTAACACCGCTCAGTGCCTCAGGCTGTTGACGGGTTGTTTTTCTATGTACTGTTGAGGTCCCCCTCTCCAAAAAAAAAAAAAATTACCACCCACCCCCAGACTTGGAGTATGCTGACAGAGCAGCTGCTGAGACGAACGCACTTTCACAAATACATGCACACACACACATGGTGTGTGCTGCTTTGCGCTTTGATCAGACAGGCATGCAAGCATTTGAGCGCAGGAAATATAACGCAATATTTAAGGTGACTGAAAATGTGTGATTGCAAAAGTCTGACAGCTTTCATTAATATTCACTTCAACACTTCCTACCTGAAAATATATGATTTTTAATTACAAATTTGTCGTTCCCTTTTTTGTTCTCTCTTTGCAGAGTTCTGAGTTGTGTAACTCAGCCTTGATGTCAAATAATTGACACTTTTCTATATAGTCCTTGATGACACACATCGCAAGGCTCAATAGCACTTATGTTGGCTCCATGCTAAATGTACTAGAAAGAAAGAACGAAAAAGTTCTTAAGATGAAAACATCGATAGCTTTCATGATGCATTAAACAACATGGACTGAAAAAGTAAATTTTTGTATTCACTTATTTCATTCAGTTAATTATGCATGCTTAACCCTAATGTTCTGTTCACGTCGTACGTGAAACGCTTCAATCTCCAAATGAGGACGTGAGGTCGTTAGCATCCGCAACGCTAAAGTTAAACACATCGGAAAGGTGCGAGAAAAAAAAGACAGCAAAAAAACATGGACTCAATGGACTGATTACAGCCGTGACCTTTTATCTGATGGCTCACTAATTGAATCATGCGGTAAATAGATGATGATGATGGTGGCTGCGGCGATGATGATAATGAAGAAAATGGTGTTTTTTTTTTTTCAAGGGAGGAGGTAATAGTAGTAATTGCCTTTTAAATAGAGGGCTCTGTGAGAAAAGTCAAAGACATAGGGATGACATGAATAATACAAGAAGTAGCGAGATAAAACCAGAAGCCCTGAGCTTGCACTAAAATAGAACTAACCTCGCTATTATTACTGACACAAAGCGAAAACGATCATTATGGGGACCATATACAGGCCGTTAGTAATTTGGAATGAGCAACTGAGCTCAAAGGTAATAGCACTGGAGGCGAGGAGAGCATGAATTTTTAAAAAGTTTTTCCGACTGTAAAAAAAAAAAATCACAATGCCCCTCCAACAGCCGTCACGCACGAGAGAGGGAGGGGGGGGGGGGAGGGGGGGTTCTCAAAAAAGTGTGAGACTGCTATTTGCTACCACACGGTGCCCAGAATGAAATGATTGACATAATCAGAATCGTAATAATTGCCACGGAAATAGTGCTGCCAATCAGGCAATCATGTCAGTGTGCAGGCAATGGTAATTGGGAAACATGGTGACTGACAACATCAGTGTGAGCTGTCCCCACCAACACCTGCAACACTGGCACAATTCACTCATAGTAGAATTGAGTCACGCAACAATGACAGGAGAGCCTTGTTGTAATAGCCTTGCACAAAAAAGGGGAAATGTTTTTTTATGACTGACAAAAATGTGCAACTCATCGTACAAGCCTTTCAAATTGTCCCACTAACAAAGACAGAATGGGCAGAAAAATCCCACTCTGATTAATCTGTCAAAAACATGTCAAAATTACAATCAGTGGTTTTATTCATTCAGTCATTTTCTTCCACTTATGTTCAGGGTCAAGGACAAATTGGAGTCCGTCCCAACTGACCTCAAGTGAGTGGGGGGTACGCAGAGCATTAGATGAGACTGGTGATTGCCAACCAGAGTGCCGTGGCACACTAATGTTCCACCAGAGATGATCAAGGCTGCTATGGGAAATTATCAAGCGCAGGAATTCAACGTCGGCAATATCTTTTGTATCGGACTCATTATGCATGACAAACTTTTAACGAGACTATTTTATTAGTGCCCTAAACCACAGCCATGAAATGAGACACCAAAGACGAAAAAAAAAAAAGTTTACTTAAATTTACGTACTTTACTCAAAATAGATACACAAATTTGTATGATGTATATTTACATAACAGGGTTGCAAATCAGCGCCCTCTATTGACCAGCCACCACTGTGAAGACTTTTCCAGTGAAACGTGTATTTATTTTGATTAACTAAGACGTGTTACTTTCACAACATCAATTCTCAAGCCTAGAGGCAAATCACCAAAGAAGTGGTCCGCAGCCATTGATTTTGTTTTTATTAATAATTATCTTCTATAGCAATTTCACTAAAGCAGTATTTAATGCTGACTTGGGAAAACTCCACACAATCTCTGACAGTGTTCATAAGGTCGAAATAAAATGTAAAATTGTGTAGCTTGAATTTAAAAAGTGAAACTTGTCACGTTAGCTAATTAAAAATAGCCTAGCAAACTTAAAAAATCGGTCGTGTAGAAATGCTGACCACTAAAAATGTGTCCGCATTGCAGAAAAACATTGTTGTAATTTTGCACATCTACATTCAAATGAGCATATGTGTCACAAATGGCTTATATTTCTTTTATGACTTTTTTTAAATGTGCTCTTATTTACAATGAATCAACGATAGGTTTACATTGTCATCGCGTGCTTCATTGCCTGTGCATAAGCATCAAAAAGTCAACTGTGCAATAAAACCGCAGGAGATCTTCCACATCTGTATGGTGTCCCGATTCCCTCCATGGGAGCCTTATTCCCATTCACAGCCCTCCCGAGACCGAGAGCAGCAGCATCTTGGACTCCTCTGTGTGCCTTCATCCATTTCTTTACACTCAATGTCTTTAAGTCCTCCTTAACTTTTTAGGCATGTTGAGATGTGAATCACATTATCACGGATTAGCGGGCTGCATGGGACTCCATTACGATACATAATCGCCTTCTGCAGCGGCTGGGTTGTGTGTAATACTATTCGGCCTCTTTCCTCAACGGAAGACCGGCGTGGTTAGAACAGCTGGCGCCTTCCTCTGTTATTATGACTAACATTATAAGGTTTTGAACTATTGAATTCCGTGGTGTCACATTGCATTGTCCATATCCACTTTTGACCCTTTTGGACCCTCATCTATTACCTCCAATACTGCAAATCACATAAATTGAAATGTCACATCTCGGTTAGGAAGATTATTAAAAACTAAGCCAGTTATAAACAAACGGCGAATCAGAAATTGTTTTTATTATACGCTACTTTTCTCCTGCGCAGAAATGGTTTGTCTTGGGGCAGTTGGTTTTGCACTTCCAAATAACTGTGAAAGTCTGAACAACATATGCCAACAATGGTAATGGAGGGAACAAGTAATATCTTGCTGTTTTTCTCAGCGTGTGCTTGGTTGATGGCCATAGTAGGAAGGAGGAGTGTCGGAGAAGTAAGAAAATTGACGACTGCGGCAAAGTTGAAACTACAGAATGCAATATTGAAAACTCCAGAGCTAAGATATGATTTTGTTGCTCATTACTAACTGTTCATACCAGCAGTAATTACATCACCAGGATAATGAATATTACCGCAACCGTTCTAGCCATCATATTTTGATAAAAATAAAAATAAAAAGACAGACATGTGTAGGATTGTTTGGATTGGCGTGGTGTTTAATTTAATTTAAATTAAACACCCTTTTTTCCTATTTAAATGAATATATAGCTTTACCCCGTAAAGCATCTTTCCTCAAGATCCCATTGTGGCCTCGAGTTGACTCAACCTTAAGTTCACCCCTCTTTACACACCCCGATTTCCTTGCCACGTTAATCTCTCGGGTGCATTTTACTTCACATGGCTCGCTGTTTGTCTCAGGCTTCCACTCGCCACCCTAGGGCAGGTATCAGTAATGGCCTATACAGGAAACAACATTGAAGCAAGGCGCCCGTTGTGTTCAACCTAATGAGAGCAGGAACCAACAAACACACACTGAGCGAACAAATTTGTATAGCTTCACATTGTTCTTATTGGAGCCACAGGGGAATTTGATTATTAAAAACGGTTCTTTGCAGCCACGTGACAGTTACTAGATTCTCCAGGCTTTTATGTAAAGTGGCACACTCAGCCAGTAGAATGTTCAGTTAATAGCACACGGTGTTTAAATATAAACACCCGACTGTACTTTGATTTTTTTCTTGTAATCTAAATTAGTAACAGTTACAAGAAGTTGCTGCCCTCAACTAAATAAATGAATGTGTCAAACAATTATTTCAGATACATTTGTATAGCTCTCAAAATACATTGGAAGAAAAACTGGTACATCAGGATGTCTATGAAAATAATTAAAAAAAAAAAACATTCTCAGTCTCAATATTTTTCCCCACTTACAGGAGGTCAGTTAAAATCAGTTAATATTCATAAAATAATTATTGAAATTAAATTGAATTCTACCAGCTGAGCGTAATCAAATATTAATGCAGATTTTGTTTGAGGGATGTCTTTCCTAAATGCAAAAAGCAAGAGGAAAAAAAAATAAAATCTTTCTTTCCCTTGAATGATCAGTGGCTGTAATGTAATTCATGTGAATAATTACAGATAATCACGCTCAATTATGCACCTAATGCTAATATGACTAATAACGTGATTTAATGAACACAGCCCTGACAATTTGGAATATACCAAAGAAGATTATCACGTTAATGAATGCAAGAATTATTGCTGTCAGTTTTTTCATGCGCTCTAAATTTCCATCATGCATCTGTATTTGTTAAGTGCAGACGTCAAAACATTCTCACAAGACTTTTCATTAGGTATTTAGGTGTTTTTTTTTTGTTTTTTTCCCCGTTATGCGCTAACCAGTCGGAATCCGTTGACACTGATTGTGGTAAGTTGAAATATAAAAAAAATGACCTTTGCTCAGGGGTGCCAGCGTCATTAGTTAAAGGTCAAACAAGACAACGCATTTAACATTAGCCACAGAATCACTGGCAAGGATATTGATCACTTTAAATCACACTGGACCCCAAACTTCATTGGTCACAGTTTGAATAAATAAAGCTGCTTGTGCGGCATATTTACCATAAAAAATCTTGGCTTTGTTTACATGACACGATTATATATAAAAATGGTGTACATCAAGTACTATTTGTGTATATATACGATTTGTGTTTATGTGTGAGTGCATGCACACGTGGGTCTTTCTAAGCCAGGGTGTCTAACTCATTTTTGTCACGGGCCACATCGTAGTTATTTTTTCTCTCAGTGGGTGGTGGTTATGAAAAACCATATACAGTGAGACCTTGAGATATGATTTTAATTTGTTCCATGACCTCAAAACACAAATAATCCGTTCCTGAAAAGTTGCACTCAACGTACGCAAAACTGAATTATGCCCGAACCTCATTTATCGTCTTTTCCTGTTCATCTTCTACTGTGGGGGTCTATTGGCGGTTGGAAAATCAGCTTAATGGTGTATTACTGCCACCAACTGATAATGTCCTTCCACTGCAAGGAAATCAATATGAATTGATGGTGGCGGAATGTTGTGAAGTTTCCTGCTGCCAATAAGTGTTGGAATTCTGCAGCACACTCTTATCTCAAATGATTTGCTCATATCGTGATTCCACACCATAAATATAAAACAATCGAATGACAAACAATAAGCACAATGGTAAATGACTTTGCCTTCATATTCATGACACTGCTGCACAATGCACACTGTTTCATAAAACAACACCCCCCCTCCCCTGTGTGTGTGTGTGTGTGTGTGTGTGTGTGTGTGTGTGTGTGTGTGTGTGTGTGTGTGTGTGTGAGAGTGTGTGTGTGTGTGAGTGTGTGTGTGTGTGTGTGTGTGTGTGTGTGTGTGTGTGTGTGTGTGTGTGTGTGTGTGTGTGTGTCAGCCGGGCTACGGCAAACTTACAAAACCTTTTTGTCAGTTTTGCTGAATGTCAAGCTGTAACAAAATTACCTTCAAATAAAATTTAAAATGACCTCTTTTCCTGGCTATTTAGCTCATGAGCAATTCTAAATTTGGTGTACAAATTGCCTCAAAGACTGCATGTTCTTTCCAAAGGTCACTATAGGTTACCTGCTAATCGGTGTGACGGTGAGGTTAGCAGTGGGGGTTAGCGAGGAATAATGCATAATAACTAGCTTTTCCAGTTGGTCCTGTTCTGACCGTATTGCATGAATGCAGTGAGATTTATAAAGAGACCCAGATAAACAAACAGCAGGACAGTCAGTATTTCTTCAGTGTTGGTACAATTTTGCCCAAAAATTAGTTGTGCATGCTTCAAACTTTGCAGATTGAATTCTCAACAATCAAATTTCTGAATATTTAGTCATATGGAATTCAACAGTAGCATTTTTCAAACCAAAATAGCTACTTTGAAAAATGAAATTAATAAAAAAATTAGTCTGTGACTCAAGTGTGTATTGCACAACCGTCTGGTCTTGATCGTGTGCAAATCATTTTTTTATGATTTATAATAATTGTCAAATATTAAAAATGTCTCTGTCCCTCATAAAATATACATTACTACTACATTTTCAAATATTAAAACTTTTCGTCCCTCGTGAATGTGAGACAGTTGGATTCCTCCGGCAGTTAAAAGGACACAGACGTGTCTGGCGAGCGTTGACCTCTGGGCCCTGTTCACACACGTGACATTGCCATGCTCAGACTGATGTTTATAATGGAGGAACAGGACGACCTTTATGATGAATTAATAATTGATAGAGTAATTGGACTGGCCTGTTTCCTGGGTCAAGGAAGCCCAAGGTTTTGCCTCTTAAAGAGAGCCATTATTCTGCTTTGTGTGGCCAGCAAAGGGCAAACAGCAGATCAAATATTCACCATGAAGAACGCACACACAATTAGCCCTGACCTAATATGGCTGACTTCACAGAAAGTCTCAATGCAAAGCTAGCCACATCTACTGGCGGTCACCTTGCAGGAGTTGGTCAACACTGCTGCTAATATGACCACTAACAACACTGGCGGGGGAGAATGATGTTCATCAGACTGTGTCAACAGACCGGCAGACAAATGGTTGAATATAAATGGGTTGGGGAAGGCGAATGTTTTCACTGCAATTAAATTGGATCGCTACACAAATGCCTAATGGGAGCTGAGACGTGAGCGCCTTGTCATGTATGTCACTCTTGATGTCATCCCTTTCCCAGACTTCTCCAGATTGAGATAATGCCAACCATCTTAAATGCCACCAAGGTTTACATGTCCACTTTTGACATTGCAGATTTGTCGTCCATTAAGACATAATGACGTTAAAGTTCTTCTATTATTTGCCGCTTAGCTGCACAATCATGCGAGGTCAAGTGAAATTGAACTCTGGTGTCTGAGTGCCTTGTGGAGTTTTGGAGTCATCTCTTTGAACACTAATGGTGCATTGTGATTTATGAGCTCCTCAGTTTGATGCTTGATATAAAAGTGCCTGTCAAGTCAATAAAGAAAACCAAAGACTGATATTTTTTTTTCCCCCTGGTTGGTTTATAAAATTCAACCATTTTATGGAACACTGCACACGGGGAGAAATCGAATTTCTTGCGCTGTATGCTCTCTTGGTAATTTTACGAAGCTAGTAAAAGATATTTAAAACGCAAATGAATTATGTGAAGCACATTGAGTTATCTTATGTATAAACTGCGCTACATAGTGTAAATGTTCAAGGTGTTTTCAATATAACTCCTATTTTGGATCAAATTAAATGTTGGGGCCATTGAGTCTATATTCCCCACCCCCACCTGATTATGCATTCTTAAAAAAAAAAAGGAATACAAGCTAAGAATGGCTTTCTTTTCAACAAAAATGGAACAGTCAAGGCTTGTAGCCCAGACGTCTGCTTTGAAATCTTTCTTGTAGCTCAGAGTATTGTTGGCGCTCAGTCGATCACCTCGCAAATATTCTCTCAACAACATGACAACTGATTCCAACAGATGTGCAAAGATGAGGGCGGATGAGTGCACTGATATAAGAGAAGAAAAAAAAATCGTCTGCTCTCTGAATGGGACTCCAGTTGGAGAAAAAAAAAAAAAAAAAAAAAAAAAAAAAAAAGCATCGCGACGTGCACATCAGACGCGAGCAAACTCCACTGTAAAACCATCCCCTCCTTTTTCTCTTCTTCTGTACTGGCGAGGGAGTCAAAGAATGCTTACACGTAGAAAATTTCAAGGCTTTGCCATCAAGATCAAGGAGAATTTTTACTGTACTGGTGTGGAGTGAATAGCCCATGCTGCATTTGCAGAAGGGGTGCTATCTAATTAGTTATTCAAGCCCATCTCTGAGATGGTGCTTGGGGCAGGTGGGCCGTAAGGAACCGTCTGGAGCCCCGCTGTGATGAAAGACGTCTGCTTGTCACACCGATTTGATTGGATGCTGTCTAATTGCTTGATTCTGGTTGGACGGCATATCGGTAAAGTGGAACTTGACCTGATCGGTGAGCTTGGAGTCAATGAACATATGGCGGGAGTTAAATATTGAAGTGTGGCACCACTGTACTGAAAAAGCCACAATCCAGCTTCAGCAAAGACTTGAGTGATCAGAAACTGAAAATCATAAAACAGCAAGCCGTGAACAATTGACCAATCTGGTGCAAAACCTAGGATCTGGGTCTTATTGACTTACTGTCAGTGTAATCCATATCATAACCATCTTCTGCCATGTTGCGAAACAACTCGGGCATATTAGCGGTGTCTCCTGTGAGGGTTTCAGCTGACAGTAGCCTGGAGGGCTCTACGGAGTCATTTGGAAGAGTACCTGTAAAGCCACGCAGCATGAATCCTAATTCTGCTATTGTGTCTGCTGAGAGCTCAACACTTGTCTTCCTTTTCCTTCGACACAAACGTGTGCCAGCATTGTGTTTCCTCAAGATTGAAACTACTCTCGGGATATTTAGCGTTTCTTTTACTTCTGATATATTTTCATCGCTGTTTCTTTGTTGCTAACACACGTCATACCAAAAGTGAGCTCTGGAATTATACAACGATCATATTCCAAAAAAAGCTTTGTTGACTGGCATATCAGTCTCCTCAGCTCCTCGATGGTTCTGCTTATATCAGCTCAGTTCATAATGAAAGGTTCAGATGGTTCCGCAGTCTGCGATGTCCTTTTGTGAGCTCTTGGTACAACAACATATAATAAGCTCTGCAGGCAAAAACACACCGAGGTCATCGGCTGTCAACCAACTCCAATAACCTGCTGGTCTCCGCTTCCCGGAATCCACGGATGGAGCTCGACGCCTGATCAAGTGTGCAGCCAACTGTCCGATTCTGGCTATAATGAAACCTGCCGAGTTCCCATATTCCACCGTGACATGAGTGAAATAATATAACAAGTGCATGTCTGTCAGGAGGCCAATCTGGTCCTGACTTTGACCCTGGCGTGACTTTGAAATCCGGAGCAGTGGAAATTTCACCTGATGTTTGCCGAAATTTCACCTCACTTTCATCAGCTTGTAAGGGGAAGATTTCTGTTTGACTGCCTGTATGTCACACACTTGATGGGGCTCAGATGGGGGATTCAAAGGGGGAAGGGTGTCGAAGGGCGCGCGGCATGATCGCTAGGCAGCTAAGATCTTGTCTTTGTCACTAAATATCAAGTAGACTGCTGGGATAACAAACCGTGACAATGCGGGATAAAGTGTTCCAGCGGGGTGTTTATTCCACGTCTGCTCTTGTTCACCTGTTATCGCTTTCTCTCCCTCACCCCCTGCACTGTTATCCAAGGTCTGATCCCTGTTCTTTGTTTTAATATCTTTTCCCTCCAAAGAGTGAATGTCAGAACGATGAAATGTTTTCAAGAGATACACAAGTGGCACAGTTTCCTAATATAGTTGTTTCATAATCAAATACAATGATAATGTTCATCTTATATTAGCAGAATTATATTTGGAAAATTTACACTGAGCTTGTACCTTAGAAAATTTGCATTTTCTCCAAACAATTTTTTGAATCACATGTGTCAAACAGTCTACCTCTAGAAAAATATCTGAAAACATTAAATGCGTTATAGGTTTTGGCACTTGGCTCTATTAAAATGCATTGGCTCCACTCTTGACGGTGACTTTTCACTCTTCGTCATAACAAAATAAATGGAGCGGTGAATAGCGGGAGCAGCTAAATATTAAAAACATGAGTAATAAAAACACGTTTTATTGCTGGCTCAGATATGATGTGTGAACACTACGTGGAGGAGAATACTGAGATTCACATTACACTAAAAACTAAAACAGCATTACTGCTTCAACACTTCATCATAAGAGAAAAAAATATGATGATATAGCAAATCTTACACTTACTTTACAAAGATAATGCTGACTTTTTATAGACATCAGAGCGTATTTATTTAACAGTATGTTTTTTTCTTGTGGCTTTAGTAGAACTGCACTGCATCATACAAAGATTCAATACTCTCACTTTTATATTAGAAGCACCGTCTTGCTGGTGCATATTTTTTTTTTTTTTTACGGTTTGTTGTAGACAGTCGACACTTCCCTCATAATTAGGCTCAACGCATTTGTTTACTTCAGCCAGTAGCTGAACGCTAATCCTATGCACAGCAAGACTATAAAAAAAGGCTTTTCCTGGACAAGGGAGCTGTCTGACTGCGCCTCGATCAAAAGCAAATACATTATCTCACCTTCAAGTTGACAAGGAGCACACACACACTTACAGAGAAGCTCATATTGTCCAGTACAGAGCTTTTGCCTCAGAGGGGAATTAATTTGTTTCTTTTAAGGGGCTAAGACACCACGAGGAGCCTGTGGTGTTAAATAGAGATGATCATTGAGCTGTCCAAAAACATATGGAGATGGACCCTGAGAGACATGGGCAATGAAGATAAAGCTGTTCTCCAGCAGCCATGAGCACTAATGTAATAGGCTTGGCTAGACAGATAAACAACATTGCACCTCTGGTGAGTAGTCAAGCCCCTTATAAATAAAAGTTAAGATGGATCCTCCTTGTTCTGAGTCATTATAGATTGCCTCCCTCAACAGTCAGCCCCCTCCCCCACCGCGTGCCATCAATCTCCCAAGCTCTCCATAAATGCCTGCAGCCGATAATTAATGATAGATTGGTGGTTAATGAAAGATTTAGGTGGCATAAAGGATGCTTGGCAATCCGCTGGCGTGTTTGAGGCTTTTGAGCTTTGATAGCCAATGACCCGTCAATTGTGCCCCCTAAGACAAGTGAAGCCAATGGGCTGACAGTCAAAGCGATGACAGTTGTAGGTAAAGGTTAAGAAAGAAAAAAAAAAAATGCAAAGAAAAAGCAGTCACGCGTCCCGTGGTCACCATTTGTGACAAACAGCAGAAGGCGTCGTAGAGAGTCCTGGTGACAACGCAGACAGCCGTTTAACCTCTAGCCCCGGCTTTCAAGGCATGCCGAAAGACACCGGGGAAGCAATCGACGTGCCACGTACGGTTGAAAAAAATAATTCCGACATAAAAGGTTACCTAATAATAACACATCCTTCTTTCCAGTATTCCCTCACTGTCTTCCTCTCCACAGCATTCAATTTATTTCCTTCAGATGCATGCTTCACTAGATACTGTAGCCCCCCCCCCCTCTCCATCCCTTCCTCCAACTACTGGCTTATGAAGTTTCCATGGCAACTTGTCGCATCCACTCGTGTTTTATTCCAGCCTGTTGGGACCCCATAGGGTATACAGCTTCAAGCTGAAACACCAGGAAGCGGAGTTTAGTGGGGGGAGAACAACCTGCGGCAGCACTGAATAGAGGAAATGCTGGAGAATTGCCCATTGTCCCCCGCTCCATTTAACCTGCTATGAGGCATTAGAGCTGAAGCACCACTATTTTTTATGTCATTGGATCTCCTTGAGTCTGGCCAAATATTAAAAAAAATAAAAAAGAAAATTGCCCGTATATATGAGGATTAAAAAAAAAAATTAAGATGCTAAAATAAAACAATCCAATCTTCAACTTTTGTAAAAACATCTAATAGATCAAGTATAAACCAGCTCATTAGCATAAAGTTTCACGCTAATAAATCACAACGCTAACTCAATTCTTCCATCCAGCTCGTATTACCATTTGGAGAATGAAGGCGCCGTTCTTACGGTATGTAACATTAGAATAACTACTGCTGGGATAATATGGATATCTGATATAAAATTAGATCACACAAGTTCATTTCATTACTTAATTATCAATTCAACTCTGCGGGACCTTCTGAAAGAGAATAGATGCAATCTGCTATGGTATAAATTGGTATTTCTAATTTGATTTGACAATTTTGAAAATTTAAAACACATATTAAATGCCAGTGACCGATCATTTCTACAGGAGTGTATTAATAATGTGAAATATTGGAATCACGATCTTTCTTCTGCCGTCTCGTCTCTCTGAGCACGAATCCTATGAAAGTCTGTTTACTTCATCAACAAAAGCTTCACCCATCTTTTGAAAAGGTTGCTGTAATTTCTCGCGGGTCAAAAAAAGTTACACCGAATTTGAGACATTTTATTGACATGACTGTTAATTCCATCACACCCAATTGCAATCAGTGCCGAGTTGCGATTTTGGGTTAAGGTCAAGTTAAGTGGAGGGGTGGGGGGGGGGCGGACATGTGGAGAGAAATGAAATAATATTGATAAATACCCCTCAAAGCACTAAAATCAGACCAATGATTTATTTTGAAAGCATGGACAGATGTAGATTCTCCTTCATGGAGAGAATTTGGCTCATCCAACTTATGAAATCACTTCATCTGTGGCTAGAAAGCATAATTAGGGACAATTAATATGCATCCTCCTAATTGTTTATCCCTCTGCCAGCATAAACCAATTAAAAGACAACCCAAACCCATCAATTCATCCCTCTTTATGACAAGGGTATTATAAACGACCTCATCATTCATGAGAAAGTTGTTGGACAGAAATGGAAAGATAATAATGAGTTGGGAGGGGGTAAAAATGACAGAATGCACAAAACACTCGTTGAATGGGGATTGTTTAAGCTAACATAAAACATGGCTGGGATCTGAGCTCTCTGCAAGCCCGACCCTGATTTAAGACTGAATGCCATTGGGGGGCAGATAGTAGATCATGAATGGTTCCACTGTGTCTCAACCCAGAGCTATAGAACGACACGCACACACACTGGCACCCACTACACACACTGGCACCGACTACACACTGCTCTCGCCCAATCTTTTCATTACCTTGGTGTCACTATGGAAACCCTGCGCACCATCACTCCCACAACTGTCCTTTCCTGAGTGATCCTCCAGGCTGTATGGGAAGGGATATTGAAGCATGACTGAAAGGAATGGATTGGCTGCTGGAAAAGCTTTAAAAGGACAAGTGTTTGGTGCCTTTAGCTATCTGGCCTTACCTGGGCAAAAAGGTACACAGAGTCAAAAGGAAGATGTTTGCGCTCCACGTGCTTACGGGGTGTACCTTGAGGAAAATTGGGCGTGATTAGCGGGAGTGAATCTGCAACCGGTGTGTGAATAGTACTTGTGATGCATTCACTGCCTACCATCAGAGTGTGGCACAAAAGGATCATTCTGTCAGCGTAGTGATCTCATCGCACAGTAATCTCTGGCTCTCTCGCTCTCGCTCTCTGTCAGTGCCACGACCTTGTGAGGACATTGGTCATTGGACATTTTCCATGTTTTACCACCACATCTTTTCGTCTTGTGTTATAAATGCTCAGCATTATTCTCGACTTTTTTATTTTAGACATTTTCCCCGTGTATGATTTATAACCACGCTCCTCCTGTGCCTGATATGGAGTTTCCATTTGTCTGTTTGTCAGCCCACCGTGAGGGGAGGTCCAGATGCAGTCATGATACGATTCAGGCAGGAAAAGGGAAGGAAGACACCAGGGGCTCCCAGAACTTCAAGAGGACAAGGAGAGTGAAGCAAGTTGACGATAACAACATTAAAGGGAGGCTCGGCTCAAGAGGAGGGAGGGAGAGAGGGAGGGAAGGACGAATGGGGATGGACCACGACAGGGGGTGAAAGACAGAAAAGGGAGCTAGTGAGTCCCTCTTCCAATCTGGTGTTGTTGAGCAGGGCTAGTAGCCGAGCACACATTCCATTAGGCGGTAAATATTGACTCAGCAGTGAACAACTGGTTTCTATTGCATAGCAAACAAAGCTATTGTGTGCCTGGCAGGCCTGAAAGGCCTCTGTTTGCACATCACGCTCAAAGCTGATAAGTAGGCAGTCTCATTCACTGCGGGGGTCTTACATGTCTCCCCCTCCCTCACCAACCCCCCCCCCAACAAGTCCCACCACAGACACTTTTTTCAGAATTTCAGCCCGTCTGCCTCCCTCTGTGGGTTTATACTTGGAGCAGCAACCTTGACCATGAAACTCTTTCACACTTGCAAGTAGCAAAAATGTGTCACTGAATTCATCCGTTTTTTTTTTATCACACGTAAATCTTATGTTGTAATACTCACTGGGATAGGTCAAAAGCTCCGCCCCCATTTACACAATGTGGTTGTCAGTCACTGCGATTTACGTATAGCGTGTAGTGACTAACATTGCACAATATTTCCTGTCTATGGAAAGATTACACATTTGGGCTATCTCCCGCTCAAAGGTTAATCAACCAATAATCAGCCAATAATCTAAGTGAAAAGATTTATCAGGACCTGATTGTTGCTTCAATCATTGATACAAAGTAACGTGATGCCAGTGCCCATCCCGATATTTACCTTGACGACATTGCAAAGGGTGGTGACTGTTTACTTGCAGATTACATTCAATGTTTATATTTTGACCTCTGAACTTAGACGGCTCTAAAATATTTGTAGTCTGGGAGTGGACTTATCATACCTGCACTGTAAATGTGTGTCCACACCTACTTCCTGTTTGCACGCATGATGCATTACATGGTCTCCACTATTGCACCATGCAGCCTGACTCAGGTCACCTGGGTGCAGTCGTGTAACCGCAGCCCACAGCCACTTTTTAGTGGTGTCGTTATACGCTGTGAAATACTGGACAGCACATACGGTGAAGTACAGATTTGACTGTGAGACAGCAAATGGTTGCTTCATAAAAGAATGCCTTGTGCTAGAAGCATCGACAGATAATTGTGAAGTGTAATTCTAGTGTCCTTTGATGTGTTGTGGTTTACCAATGCAATAATTCGGAATATCCCGAAGAAGAAATAAACCACTGGTGTCAAATGTGAAGTTCAAGGACAGCAGGAGCTGATGCCAATCAATTGAAAGCTACGGAGAAACATTCTGAAGGTTTTGAAAAAAAAATAATCTTGGCAAAAATGTTTCCCTGACTTTCCAGTGGAAGAATGTTGACATCCAAATATTTTGCTTTGCCAACATTTGTTTATTTCGGAAGCGTTTTCCCTTGAAAGGAACCTAACCTTGCCACAATTTAATGTCTTGCTTTGCAGATTTTGCTGTAACCATGACAACCGAGTTACCGCACTTCCTCATGCCTAACAGGATTTTTGATGAAAAGTCTTGGGAGATGCTATAGTGAATAATTTTGCCCGTCCCTCAATCTCCATTAAATAATGTACTATGTGATATTATTTCATGAAACCATCAAATCATTTTTTTAACCTGAGGATTGAAGAAACTACTCACAATTATTGGACGGGAACTTAGTTTAAGTGTCTCAATTGTTCAATAACCAGAAGCAATTGAGACATCAAGATTTAATATGTGGAACTTCTAACATATTACTTGAGGGAGCGTTGAAATCCTAACGACGTATGACTTAGACACATCGCATGGGTCTATTTTCTCTTAAACACTTCAAGTTTTTAATTGAGAGCCAATATGAAACCAGAGGACAAACTGGGAAAAAAAAAATACCCCCCCTGGTGAAATGACTTATTCACATTACAACACTGATGGGTTGTAAAACTCGACAGATATTATGACTGTAACATACAAGGTGATAGCGCACTTTTACGACTGTTTAAATTGCCGAAAAGACAACGCTAAGCACACGTGTGCATCCAGGTGTGATTCCCATAAATATGCAAAAGGTTTTGTAATCAAATTATATAACACGTTAATTATAAAAACAAAGAGACAATTGTTTATTTTATCAGTGCGAAAATAACACAAGTTTCCGCCTTGAATTTTCATGTGCCAAAGCCACGCCGTGATCCTTCGTGGTATGTAGGTTTAGGTGGCGCTCTACTATAATTATATTGCTTTTGTCACCATGTGGTGTTCCAACAGATGTTCCGAGAGGAAGTGCCCAGGAAGGTACAGTGCTGTTTATCACAATCTGCAGCCAGTCCTGTAATATCAGCTAAAGATTGAAGACTTTAATACGGCTCCTCCGCAGCAAAGAAAAACGGCAGTAAAAATGAAAGGCAACCCATCAAAGCACAATATGTCCAGGCGACAGCTTTGCGGGAGACTCCCCCTCTCATCCCCTCATCTCCCCCCCCCCCCCCTCACTTCCATGTCTTATTCTTTTCTCTTCTCATATCCCCATCCATTTCCCCCTTTCATCCCGTCTTGTAGCTCCCAAGCAGCGAGACCAGGACCCGGCTGGCCGCAAATGGACTTGAGGTGGTCTCACTGATAAGAAGGCTTCACGTTGACCTTTCAATTGCGCCAATAATGAGCACAGGAACTCTTCCAAATCAAACATTGGATTCATCAACTAATTTGAAGTCCTCCAAGGTCCACTCATTCCACCGCAGGTCTCGAGGACCTTTGTCGCCAAGGACGAGAGCGTCAATATATCCTCGTGAATTCTCTTTTGTTTCTCTCTTGCCGCGACTAAATGTAAGATTTTAGTGTGCAACTGGGAGAGAGAAAACCAAAATGAAAGCAGAGGCACATGATTTGAATAATGTTTCTGTCAGCTTCTTCACTACCCCACCCCACTCTCCTCCATCCTGCTTCACTCTCCCTTCAGTTCATCTTCCCGTCCCCCTGGGAGAAATCTGCCACAATTTTCTGCAACACACAGCATGCACAATCCAACACTAAACGGTATGTGCAGGAGTGCACCAGAAACGAAATTTTTTACCAGGTTGGATTTTCAAAGTGAACGTTGATTGAATTCCCCGCTGTTTTCCCCCCGCTGCAACATAGTGTCCCGACGTACTCGACTATTGTAGAGGAATTTTTCAAAGTCCACTTTTGGCTGAGTATCAATGTTGGATCCCATTCTAGATAACCACCATCAGAGGACAAAGATTGTAGCCCAAGGCGTCGTTTGGCACACGTGCATTTTCCCTATCGGATGCAAAGGTGTGTCGACGCTGCTGTTTCCGCTCATCTGAAATGTGAACCTCTTATTTTTTCATTATAGACAACACATTTTCAACCACAGGGGCTTATGCAATTTTATATTTTATGATATGTTGATATCCACAGCATCTCATTTTCATTAACTCATTGATTTTAGTACTTTACAAGATGTTATACGTCGTAAAATAGACAATTACATGCAAGCCCTTCAGAAACAAGTGTACTTTAATGCATTTTTTTATGCCCCCATATTAGCTTAACGAGTATTATTAAAAAGGTGTAAGATGAGTGCAAAAATAATAGAAAATGTATAATGTCTGTGTATAGAGCCAAACAAATCCCTTGTGGAAAATAAAGACAACAGTCTTATAAACTTGCAAGAGGTGAAAATAAAATTGACCAAACCTTTTTATTTATTTTTTTAGGTACTACCAGCATTAGCATTAGCGACAACTTCAAAGAAAAAATCTAATTATTATGTCATCACAGTCCTAAAACACCAAGCGCATTTCTGTCACTAATAATAAATGATGTAATCAATATTTTGTATTCTTTTTCAGATTATAACCAACAACAATAAATGGCTTATCTCTTGTTTTCATATCAGATTGAATTCACGTATAAAAATGAAAAATAACGATCATAAACAACATAAAACAAGAAAAGAAAAACATCAAGGCAATCAACTTAAACATTTACGACCGATAGATATTGGCTCTGTCAGAACACAATCAAGTCTGAATACTGAGGTAGAATGACAATCATTTATCATTAGATTGATGTTAAGTTGATCCTTGTGCAAGGGCAGAGCGTTGTTAGTGTTGCAAATCAACATTATGCAGCTCAGTCGGATCATGAATTACATTTTTAAATGAACTCTTTCCAGGATATCATTCTTTGAAATGGGGCAGATGAAGATATAAATTATGACAAAAAAAATAGGAACCTTTCCTGCTTAATTCACTTACCATTTTTCTTCTGATTCAATTTACCGTATTTTTGGGACTATAAGGCACACTTTAGATGACCTTTTATATTCTCAAGTACTGGTTAGTTTTCCAGTGCGTCAAAAAACTCAAACCACCCATGTACACTGCATTTGTCAGGAATGAACTTGAGCAATAATCAGCAAAATAAACGAACCACAGATACAATCATTTTCTCTCCGTTCAAATACGGCTCCATCGAGCTGAGAGCCCCACTTACACGGTCCATGTATAACCCGAGGCCCGTAGTTTAACAAGGCTCTATAAGGACTGTGTGGAGCATCTGTAAAGTGCCTCTTATGTTAACTATGCCAGCTATGGTCACTAGTTCAAGCACTGCTCAGAGGTTAAATCAACTCTCGCAACACAAGAGCGGGAAAAAAAACAAGGTTATTATTCAAAATCTGATTTCATAAAAAAATATATTTTGTGAGCACATTTGCAATTCAATTTATCACAGCCCTATTGTCAGTTTCCTTGGACGGCTTCTACAGCTCATTAATGGCTGAGCGCTGTCAACCTGTGCTGGGCACTTTGTGCTATGTGGAACATACTGTGTAAGAAAAAGAAAAAAAAAAAAATCAGGGAGCGCAATATACAGAACAGACTGCTCGGATCCCTCCTGCTGCTCAACACAGACCTCTTAGTGTGTTTAGTGTTTTTTTTTTTATGATGTAACTCGCTTGGCAGCTGCTTGTGTCCTCCAAGTAAAAGACATAGCATATAAGCCTTAATAATATTTGGTGACCGGAATGCTGATGACTTGAATCTTTCATGTACCCCCCCCCCCTCCACAACCCCCCACTCTCAGTTCTGGCAGCTACAGCCACAGTGCAGTGTAAGTCACTGAATCACAGAATAATGAGTATCTCATTCTCCCGTGGTGTGCCGCGTACAGAGCGCAGGAACCCGGGGCTTCTTTTGATATGTATTCTGTTTAAGTGAGCCATCCCACCTATTGGTGGGTTTCCTTGAGGTCACACTCTCATTAAAATCAATCTACGGGAGAAGTTTTAAGATCACTTTCCCCCAGTTTTGTGCACGCTGAAAGCCAATTTCTGTCCGAAGTCCAAATCTGGCAAGGAAAAAAAAAAAAAAAAGTGAGATTCTGCAAGATCAAAGAGGAAGACGGTTTCCCATCTAGCACTAATTTTGCTGAGATGGAAATAGGTGCCACTGCTGTCACATGAGCTGTAATGCTATTTAACAAAATTGATTTGATTAAATGGAAAGTTGGAAATGCAAGCTCAAAATCTGATTATTTGGGCCTGCAGCCATATCCTACAGAGCATGCAACCATACACCGTGTTGTCATAGATTAAATTAGGTTGGGAGAGATGTGTGGCACGCACACTACATCCACCATCCCAAAAAAAATTCAAATTCCACAAATTATTCAAACACTCCTACCAGGCCTGAAGATGTGAGATTATGCATCGCTTTACATGCGTCAACTGAACTTTTTGTATCAGATGATGGTTTTAACTTAAAACCAGTTGGGGATATTATAAGTGAAATAGATGGATATACAGTATATATTGTATATTGCATCCATGAGCAATTCACATAGTTTAGGACCAGCTATGCGCCTGCTTTAAAATTATAAAACTGTTTGGCTGTTTGGAAAAATCCAAATATTTCCACTTTGTGAAAATCATCCATAAATGTTATATTCTTAATCGCTTTCCTATCACAATGACACAAAACTACCAAAAATTCCTCCCAATTCTTTGAAATCGTGTCACCATCCAACACAAAATGTTTTATTCAACGTGCCCAATATCCGTACAGGAGCACAGTGTCAACCTGCCTCCCTTTGAGTGAATCGAGGCAAAAGAAAAGCGACTTGGCTGAGCAATTCTAGACTGAATGTGCTCAGAAAAGCCATAACAGTTCAAGCAAGTGAGTTGCCAGATGGCTGAGAGCTGTGCGACTCGAGTGTGTCGAAACAAACACTCCCACACACCTCTATTGTATCTCGGATGACGAGTGGCAAGTCTGCAACCAGCCTGTGACATCAGACACAATTAAAGAACAGGTAGATGAATCATATTTGATCCCTCAGAGTGTGATAACAAGGCTTGAGAAAAGTCTTCCGGGTGGACAGAAAGGCTGGTAAAGGATGGGAAGACAAGCTAAATATGAATTATAAGGTAGAAAAACAGGAGCGCTTGGGGGATGGACTGATTTGATTAAACATGGAGTCTTGGTTGCGCACAGCATTGTTTACTGTCTGCTTGAACTCCCTGAACTTATGCTGGATGCTGCTGAGGATAAACAGAATCTTAGCGCTGAACTAGAAATGACTCCCGAAATAAATAACCGTGTTTTCCGTGATGACTGACATCATCCTAAATTCCCATAACAACCGATGTAGCTGTTGGTTAAATCTTTTATGAGCTTATACCTGCTGAGATACCTTCACCGAATGGGTATGCAAGAACAGTACCGTATTTTTCCTACTATAAGGTGCACTTAAAATCTTGTGATTTTCTCAAAAATCAACAGTACGCCTTATAATCAGGTGCATCTTTTGTATGGATGATGGAAGTTAAATCGGGTTTAATTCATTTGCTGTGCTAGTTTGAAAAAAATAGACCTGACCATAAATACTATAATACGCTAATATTGACATTCTTTCATCTTTAGGTAATTGTGGCGTTTGGGTGTTTTTACAACAAATCTATTCCAAATATTTTGCATCGGTGTGCGCCAACAAGATGGGTTAGTAAGTGTATATTCAGGTGGCTGTCTGGCTCCTCCTTTCAAGAACCATGAAAATATTTGCACCAATCCAGCAGTGATGAATGAGGCTGTTCCGTCGTTTCCAAAATAAAGGCGTGAAATAACATGGGCGTGTTAGGAACTCCATGTGAATGAATTGTTTTGGCAGGAATCCAGCGAGTTCCTCTGGCTGAGCCAGTTAAAACACAGATAGCTGCACAACTCATTGTTATGTCGGGTTCCGCCCCAGAGCTGGGATTTGTTGCGTGGAGTACAAAAGCACGGAAATCAAATAGTAACACAAACTGTGTTGGGAGGGAATATTCCATCCTGCGGGGATGGAGTAATGTGACAGCGGGGTTATTTGAGGTTGAGGATACGTCCTTGAGGAGAGATGGAATTTAACAAAGGTCTTCACGTGATCAGACAAGCACAGAAAGTGCAGCTGAACATTTAGTAATAAACACCGTGTTTACTACCGCAGCTTCACTATCGGGAAAATGATGCAGCAAGTTGGTTCTGCGACTTTGCTGCTATTATTCCTTGATTAGCATAGTTTTATGTTTTGTGGAATATGTGAGGAATGTCTGGAGGAAACCTAATCAAAAACTTTGGGCAGGGATTGAAGGTGACTTTCGCAGCCAGACCAGTCATCAAGTTAAACTAACCTACCCAGCAACTGCAGTCTGTACCCATCAGACATGCAAAGACTGTTTATCTTTTCCTCCAACGCTTGCCAAGAAAGTCGATACTTACCCAGAAATGTCAACCGTTGCTTCAACAAAAGAATTATTCTGCACAAATTCCCATCAGGAGAATGTTACCCTGCAATTCAAGAAAAAAATATATGCCTGAAGAGGCACTTTTCTTGGCAACAGACGGGTTTTATCACTTGGCATCATCCTTTGCGCTAGCTGTTCCACAACTACCCCTCCAGAGATAAGTCTGTCCTTCATCTGCTGTGTCTAAGCATCGAACCCAGATTACATGGCCATGGAGGATTCCCTACAGGCTGCCTGCTTCTCCACCACCACATCTCCTGGACATAAATAAGGATGCTGCAGGAGAGAGGGAACAGACTTCCACTGTGCTCAGCTTTGTGATCTTGCATGGGCCGTGGATCTTTGTAATCTCTGCAGTAAGAATAGCTTCAGTGCTGAGATGGAGTCATGAATCGGGAGAGTTGAATGTGTGGTCTAATCACCATGGCACCTTAGGACAACCTCATTGTGTGCTGTGTCTTTATAGAATCTACTGGAAAGCAACCACACACTGCTTTCGGAGTCTTAGAAAAGCCGTCTTGACTTAATAGCGCTACTTATTTTGCACTCAGCAAATTTTTTTTTTTAGGCTTTGAGTGACTGGTGATTTGTCGAGTATGTAACCCTCCTCTGGGACTGATTCCAGTTTCCGTGCGGCCAGGGACAGCATTAGTGGAAGAGATAGAAATTGGATAGCTGGAATTTGTCAGTCAAAATGTTTTTACTTCATATCGGCAGCTGTTTGGGTTAAAAATGTTTTGTGCGTGATATGACATTCTGTTCTTTTTTTTTTTTTTTCCGTGCAAAGCACTTGCATTCACATTGCAGTGGTTGTGAAATAACTCTGCAGTGACTAGAAAGCAGTGTTATATTTGGGTTTATAAATTTTGCAACACTGTGAAATATGAACGCTTGGAGTCATTTTTTATTTTCAGGTATTTTACAGCCAAACAAATCAGTCCAACAATGAACACGAAAGCATCGCTTTAAATAATCCTCCTTCACTTCACAAAGGCTGATTTGCATTCTTTGGGAGGTATTTTTATTTTTCAAGATGCACAGATTTTTTTTTTTTTCGTTTTTGCATGTTGCAGTAGCGTGCTGACAATACTCTGGTGAATCCCCCCCCCTCCCTGATTTTTTCCCCTTAGATGACTGCCTTTAGCAGAAGATATCCTGTCGGCACCTGGCACCCAGGGGAAGGAAGGCCTCTATTCCCTGCCTTACACACACACACACACACACACACACACACACACACACACACACACACACACACACAAATAGCTTCCCTCCAAGCATGGGCGTGTGTGCTATGAGAACACATATCTGTACCTACATGTACTTGCGTGCTCTTGCACAACAGCTCTGCATGCCTGTGTCTCGTCTATGTTGCTGCTGCAGCATTATGATTGTGTGCCTGCACGCTGGTGTTGTCTGTCAACCCCCCCCCCCTACCTTTTTTTTTTTTTTTTTGGTCCCAGCTTGCTCTGGCTGGTTATATTGAAGCAACAGACAGCGTGGGCACACTCACACAAAGCTCGGAGCAGCCCTGATCCCAGGCTGATAGAGACGGAGACTTGCTGAAGTTGAGAGAACAGCCTCGGGTTGTCTGCAGACCACAGGGAATATGCCCCCGAGTCACACATGCACACCCACACAAGCGGGCACAAATAGAATAGAAACCTAAAAACTGTGATAAATCTCCTCGACTAACACTGACATTCAAGCTCCCGTTCCTGTCGACCTGAATGTCAGGAAATCTTACTCGCGCTGTCATCCAAACTATTACCCATTTAAACTCTCCATTTTTTTGCATTTAGCCAGCGCCATCTCTACATGTGTCTTTTAGCATTTGCTTGTCCACCGGCTAAGTTGCTGTTCTTTTTTGTTCATTGGTACCATCAATCTTGTATACTGAAAACCAATGCATCAGCAGTGTAATTCTGTAATCAGCACAGCGAGGAATACAAATCAGATCGGCAGCGGCCCTGTAATGCATGTAATCCATCAGAATGAAAGTGTTACAGACAACTGATAAACATGCATTTTTTAGGTGATTAAATGACTGAATAACAGATTGATCACTGCGTATACTCACGCTTTCCTTCTTCCTTTTAGCGTGAATCATGTTGATGGACTGGATGTGCAGACGGACGAGCTCGCAGACTAATCAATTCAATTATATTCACAATCAATTTGAATATTAAGAGTATAAAAAGAAACGGCAGCAGCGTTCGGAGTCATTAGAATGCATTTATGAGCTGTAAATTGCATTTATTACGTGAGGGTGTTTTATCACTGTGTGTGCTTTGGATTGTCTTAGTAAAAGCTTTTTTGGATTATCCAATTAAATTTTGTCATAAAAAATGTCAGAACTAAACTAATATTGTTACCCGAAGTTGGTTGTCTGTTTATACCCATGCAAAGCATTACAATTGAGTAAATACTTCTAGTCTAGACTTCCAGACTTCTAATAAGCCACATGGCAGTAACTAAATAAAAAGTGAAACGTATTTAAAGCTGTTTATCAAACACAAAATGCTTTGCATGTTTTCCCAGTTAATGGAAGAGTTTTCTCAGGGTAATACGGTTGCCCATATTTGAATATCAAGCAGAATAAGTTAACAGAAAAGTGGAAATTGCTCATAGGTGTGAGTAGTACTTTGCGTCTTCTGACTGGTAACCAACAAGTTTTTCAAGTTACAAGTTGTCACTTAATTGATGTGCTTTGTGTTGAAATTGATTGATTTGCTTCGTGTTGCTTGCCAAAATTTTCATTGCTTTGGATAGAAGTGGGGGAAAAAAAACAAAGCCACTGTAAAACACAAATACAAAATGAAAACACTCAAGGAGTTTGAAGAAAAATATCCCATTGAACTAACCGTGCAGTAAATGGCTACCCAGACAAAACTCAATAGGCCACGCCCCCTTAAATACATGTCAAGGCACCCACGTTACAGTGCATGATCTTTGGCGTAATTAAAGCAGTTTATTTCTTTGCATTCTTTTCAATTGCTTGATATTTATATTTTACGACCACATTATTTTGTGAGACTGGGTTTCCCACAGACCATTTCAGCAAGTGTCCTGCATATGACCCAAACAATAAAGCAGCATCTTCAGAGTTGTGGCTAGCTAATTAGCAACCCTGGGGGAAAAAATAATACAGTTAATGGATAAAAAAAAGCTTTTAATGTCGCAATAAAAGCACAGCTCTTACATTTGCGATAATTTGCTCAAGTTGGTTGGAAAATAAAGCTTATTAGTCTTCATAGCTAAAATGTCATGCCTGTTTCTTCCTCCCGATGCCGAGCATTTTGAAATGCCAGTGGGTGGGGCGAATGGCAAGGAGAAGTTTGCCTGTTTAAATCTCCAAACTGTCCAAGGCGGCGACTTTTGAAAGCACCTGCCAAAGTAATCATCGATTCATTGCTAACGATCCGCTATCCTCTCACTTCCTGCAGATGTATGACGGTCATTTTCCACAACGGGGCCTAGAGAATAATATCACTTATTGCTCTTTCATTGCAAGCAGCAGTTATTCTGAGCTCTACATAACCGGAGGGAGTGCCAGCAGAAGATGTAGCGACTGACATTGTTTCCCCAGTAGTCAAAGTATTGGACCTGTGCAGCTTGGCCCGGCTGTGGCTATCTCAATGAAAGATTAATGAGGCTCTTCAGGTTGATACAAAGCTAAGTGTCTTGTTTATTAATGTGCTGTGATTGAATCCATTAGTTGCCTTGTGCAAACTAATCGTCGTATAATGTGTGTTGTCATTTCAGGCTAACTGCTCATAATGTATTCCTCCCCTGTCTTTGAAAATGCTGTTATTTTCCAATAGACTGATAGAAATAATGTTGTGTCAGGAATAAGGATTCTCCCGACGTTCCGCCAACCCAGAACGGCCAAGTGAACTGTAAGCATGTTTCACATTCACATTGATTGCTGAATGGGCTGTTTGCTTTTCTCTCATATGCATGCTTATAGGGGGAATCAGTGCCATGTGCGGCAGATTTGGCTGAATCAAGTCACGATTTAACCGTACCTGTCTCGTTTTAATCTCCCGACTGGAGTGCTATTTAGCTTGAAAGGGTGAGGAGTTTGTCAAAGAAATTGGGGTCAAATCCCTTCTGGAATATTAGTCAGACAACCTTTCCCAATCTGTGCAAAAAAAAACGCATCAACGTAGAAGCGAGAGGACGAGCATTATTGACTGGTAATAGCAGATCTAACGGTATTACTCGCAGTAAAATAAAGCAATAGCATCGTCAACCACAACGTCGTCATTATCAAACTGGCTGACATCCAGCTCGCCCATCTTCGAGGATCAATTTCATCTCTTTTATTCTCCGAGCGAGAAGCAGAGTTTGTGATCTTAAGGTGCGGAGAGACTTTGAAGTGCAAAAGAGTCAGAGATGGAAGATTCAGAGTGCCACTTTCTCACCTTCGGCGAGACTATGACCTCCAGTGAGCGGAGCTAAATTGAAAATAAGTTTTAGCATGAAGTGGCAGAGTATCGTGTACTTCATGGAAAATAAACCTCAGGTTTCATTTAAATGCCAAAGAGTTGTAAATGACCTTTTTTTTTTTTTTAATTAAACGTACTCCACGACCAAACTGTCTGACATGTATGGAACCTCGAAAGTCAAACGCATTCTATTTTAGGATGTTGATCTACTTCAGGTTTAATTGAAATAACCTTTAATTAAATATCTTCTGGCTGACTCCGAACAAGCAGAGTTCCAATTTTGCAGAACATTAAAGACTAACTAATTTACATAACTTGGAGTTTGTCACCCATGTCCTCATGAAGGTAAATAAATGTCAGCCTACGTGTTTTTTGTTTTGCTTGCTAGTCATCACCTCGTCAGAGTTGCATTCGTTGCATCTCGGCGACATATTCATCAGTTTATTATGCAGACAGACGCAGCAGTCGAGCGCTATAAATAAAGTGCGTGGCTTATTCCGGTTCAAGTCGACGTCAAGACGTCTGCCAGTCGCATGGGAACGCAACTTCACAAAGGACGGCACAACAAATATTGCATATGGAGAGAATGTGGGAACAAAAGGCAGAGATTGTGCGTCGCTCCGCGGTGCTTCCTGCCACCCAATCTACCACATAATATTGTCGGAACAAAAGCTGTTTGGGAGTTGCCGCGGATGGTCGTTTGAGGACGGTTTGCCGAAATTTGAATGAGGATTATGGACTTTAAGGGGGGGGGGGGTGAGCTGGGCCGAGTGGAGTAGCTGCTTGGGTTATGATTGTAAACAACTCTCTTGGGGGCCAGAGTCACACAAAAGATTTAATAGACTGTTAATGAGGGCTAACAAATGTGACCTTTCACCTTTAATTTTGCTAAAACTGTGACGCTTCATCAACAGCTCTCATATTTTGTTGATCTACACGAGAGGTGCAAATGATTAGAAACACACCTAACTACAAAACATGATTGAGACTGGATAAAAATGCCAACTTTTGGGACGCACAAGCTGCAAGATTGCTGTGTTTCTATTTGTGTACTTTTAAATGATCACATTCACTCATCAAATACCCTAAGTGTACCTAATTTAGTGGCCGGTGCGTGGTGCTGATAGAGATGGCTGGAAAAAAAACACGTTCAAACAAAGAGCAAACACCTCTTTATCTACACCACATGCTGTATTTACACAGTTCTTGCTCTCATTCTATTGTTCCTGTCCTAAACACACCTGCAATTCCTTCCTTCCTGCACCGGGTTTCCCACAAATCCAATCGGACGAGCTGAAAGGGAGAATCACAGTGATGTAATTATTTCCCCAGGTTCCCAGGATACATTGAAAAGAAAACAGAAGGAGGAAGGGGGCGTGATTCAGGACCATAGCTAAAAAGCAAAGCCAGTTTCGGTGCTTTTTAAAAGGCGAGCGGTGTGTAAAGCGATTCCGGATTATCCTGATACATGATTTAATGGCACATTCTCCATTGGTTCAGCCCCCTTCAGCATTCAGTAGGATGTATGCAGGGAGGCTTGTCTAGCCCAACCAACAAATACGTTTTTCACGGCAGCTTTGAACAATGTAGTTATTTCAGACTGCATTAACGGATTGGAAAGGTTAAAAACTTAGTAGTAGTTAAAATATAGTTTGGGGCTGTGTATCTGCAAAACGTGTCTAGCTAACTTAAACTCTCAATTATTTGTGTTTGTATTCGTCCTTGTGGTCACTGTGAAAAGAAAAGCTCTCTTGAGAGGATGCAGATGAGTACTCTTTTATTGCTTTCGAGTGGTATTCGGTGTTTTTTCAGAAATAACCTTCCTTGACTTTGTTTTCAAGCAAGCTGAAGTGTCTTGGGATTTATCTGTGACTGAAACACAATGGCTTTAAGTCACATGATTGGCCAAATATTTTATGCGTTTCATGTTTCATTTTATGAAGAAACATACAATGGTAAATATTTTCGACAAATGCTAATTTGCTTCGTGTGTAGAGTGAAAATTTAAGAAATTGAAAAAAGGCAAAATTGCGACATTAGCTTTGTATATTCACCCATTTTTTTTTGTTTCAAAAATAACTTCTTTTTTTTTTTTTTAAACTAAAAAATACTGCAAAGCTAGGGTTGTTAATGTTTTTATTACAAATTAAAAATTAGATGACGCATATCAGTGCAATTACACCTCCAGAATTTGAATTGTATAATGTTTTATTAGTCATATTATTTAATGTTTTACACTTGGATGAGCCTTAAAAGCGATACAGTATATAGACAATCTAATCACTCGAAAACAAATAGTCTCTAGGGGGCCCGCCCACTATTAAGTGTGAAATTAAACAACCAAGTAGATCTTTTGTTATCTGCCCGTTTCTGAAAATATGCCTGTGAGCGAGGCGTCGGGCATTTCTGCCTCACTGTTACTAGCAGTGCAGCTAATTTACATGATAACCACCCCCACACCGAGTTTTTCCGCCGGTGACATGATGTAGAGTTGATGCCAAGTTGAAGTCACGGTTAGGCTATAATGGTGAGCTGCACTGAGTTTGGTTAGATGCATATAGATTAGCAGGATTTTTTTTTTTTAGATCACAGTGGTGAAAATATTCAGCGGATATGATCACGTGAAACAGAAATCAGACAGAAACAGGAAGTAGGGAACATCATTGTCAGTACAAAGCTGGCTTTCCCATCTCGGAATCATGAGAACAGCGTTGACTAATTTGAATGTACGCAAAATAAAAGGAATCCTTTTGTCTTCTGAGGGCTTTTTGTCTTTTTGCCCATTAGTGCTTAGTTGACAGAGTCCTGGACTAAGCTGAAGAAGAATGTGAGTACTGTCCCAGCTATGGCACAGTCCCAAAAGAGGAGGGAGGGGAGGTGGGGCAATCGGGGTGCACAAGAGGGCACACATTCATGCTTCACCCCCAGCTCACCATCCTCCCTCCCTCCCTCCCTCCCTCCCTCCCTCCCTCCCTCCCTCCCTCCACCAAAGCGAATACTGTATGTAAACGGTTTGCTGTTCCCTTTTTTCATCCTCCTCTCCCAGCATTGATAAATCTTTGTTTCATTCCCCCGACAGCTTGTTCGCTTACTTTGTATTTGACGTTCATTTGTAACAACTTCAAAACACACTGGCACGGAATACACAGATGTTAGTCATGAAATATTTATCCAATGAATTGTAACCTGAATTCTCCGCTCGTGAGCTTCGCCATCGTGTATTATTAATGACGGATGACGAGATTTTTCTTTTTTTTGTTAGCTTCGTGTTGATTTGTAAAATAACCATATGAATGCTTTTTATTTTTCATTCCTACAAAAGCGCCGAGCCGATGATGAATGATTGGAGGCGCTTTAAAAACAGCAAGCTCAGGTCTCCTCTCACTGGCGCTTCATCTGAAATCCATCTTTATCAGCTCTCCAATGGTGATGACCGGCCATTTAAAGATACTTGGCTGTCTACTGAGACAGAGCCAGGAGTATTTGAGCCCGAGCCCGGAACCTTTTTTTTCTCCCACTGCTTTGACACATAAATAAAAGAGAGTAATCATGCTCGCTGGCTTCCTGAGCAGCATGCAAATTTGGATTAAAGTGCCCTTTAACCAATGCACCAAATCAAAAGAACAAACATTTGGCACCCAACAATTTGTCCAAAGCTGTCACCGTCCATGACTTGAGCAGTACGGCCTTATTTTGACTTCAGGAATATCAAATGTGCGCAAAACCTCCAGGCACCCACATCACAATAAACCTGGCATGTTTTGTTGTAATTTGTTTTAAATCAAGCATAAGGCTTTTCCTATTAAGTGGTGAATAAAACAGCAGCGGTGGGAAATTCTGAGGGTGAGATTAATTGGCATGCTAGCTGAGTAACAGCCCACAGTCTGCCGATCACAGGACTAGCCAAGCATGACAAGCATAGCCTATCTTCTACTTTTCATTAGGCCGCGGATGGGGCCAGCCACAAGCTTTATGCTAAACAGGGTTGATATGGCGGTCTCAGTCTCCCAAAGACCTTTACACCCTCAAAACAACTTCACGGAAATATATACGGACAAAAAACAAACAATGTCAACAAAAAAGGACGGTTCTTCCTTGAAGCAAACACAAAGACTCTGTCGTCGGAAATGAGTGTGGATTCAGAAATCCAGACATTGATGTGGTCGGGAGGGGAGGATCAATGAATAACTGTCTGCAAATGATTAACTACGTCTCATTCTGGGAGCACCTTGCTCAATTTTCAAAATGTACATTTCATTTATTGGGATCAATTGACTGGTGGGAATACATAAGTTATTGAAACTGTGAAGTTTTTATTTTTTATTTTTGTTCATTAAGTTTAACTGGAGACTGACAGGGGCTTCGAGAACATTTATTTGAACGTAAACAAAGAATAGTAATAAATAGTGTCAACATCTAAAATTTGGGCGCTTTTATGAACAGTTCAACTTTGGCTGAGGTCATTCTACTGAGTGCAAATTTAGTTCATTTTAAAATCCTCTCTATGAAACGCAAGCAAAACTGAGCTTGTCGCTATTATTATGCTAAGCTAACCTGATCCCATAAGTACTGTATGATCTTAGCAATGACTTATTTGCTTCGTTAATAGAACACATTATTTCGGATTATACTGGAATATATGAGAACGAGCAACCTCCTGATTTGGAAAAAAATATGATGGAAGGTACTGAATGACACATGACTCTTCATTTCACAGCAGGCAGCTCCCAAATATGCATTCCAGACATCTCGAGGCTGTGTAAATATACATGACACCATCGGCGGGCAAAAGATGACATACTTAGGCTTAAACAGGGGATGGCAGCAGTCCCAAGAATGCCGTTTGCTCAGACCATCTCCAAATGTGATCTGAGAGATCAAATCTCAATGTGTCCTCATGGAGTTTACACCTGTGTATGTTAATATCAGTCTGTTCCTCTTTATCTAAGTGCAATAACGCAAAAACAACAGTTCTTGAATGCTCGTGCAAAATTGATAGCCCTCTTTTTCTCGGTGAAAGAAGGTAAGGAGCTTGGAAAATGTGCAAAAGAGTTGTATCTTCTCCTGGTGGATACGAATGATCTCAGCTCTATAGCTATCAGCATAGGGACTTGCTTTATGGATATCGTCTCTCCACTGAGCAGACACCTCCAGTTCATCATAGGATGCTTTTTCATTGGCTCTTAATGGCCAAGAGGCACATAAAGAGAGAAGAGGGAAGGCAGGGATCTTGTCTCCTCCACTATTCTCCTCTCCCCAAGTGTCTCTTCAAAATGACTAAAGAATGCTGAGGGTTTGAATTTAAAGTCCGCGTGCTATCGTACAGCCAATGAAAAGCTTATTTTACCCTATATCCAAGAAAGAGCTTAATTCCACAAATATATATATATTTTTTTATTAGCGTTTACTCAATCGGGACATTGGCAAACAGTTCCTCAAGGCCAATTGGGAGCCCAATATTTTGACAGTGCACCATTGCTTAAATGACAAAACGCTCAATTCCTGCCGGTTTGTGTTTTTCACTCAAGCATGTGGGCTATGTATTCACAGCCACAGAGTGTTAATAATGTGCCAAACAATTATGTCACAGTGTTTGGTCTCCCATGTGAGAAAAGTTAGCCCTAGCTCCCCTACTGCGTTACAGTATGCAAATAGGAAACGTCTGAGACCAAGAGCTCACAGAGCAGGGTCAGACAACTGTTTTGCACCAACATGAATGGCATCTGTAGGCGTTTGAGCATGTGTGCGGCGGGTGGTAAAAATAGATGTGAATTAGTCCGCTATTCCCTGGGAAATGGATTGTGAATAAAGGGGGCGGTCTCTTTGTTCATGGTTAAAAACAAGAGATGTGGGAGAGCCAGTACCTCACGACCAATATTAAAGTTTACACATTATGTCTGCCTGAACTTTTAATTGATGAAATGGAGAGAAGGCACATGTGATTATGGATTAAGCCCCTGTATGATTTTTTGGGATAATTCCATTCTACACTTAGGGGAGGGCTCTTAAAGGCACGGCTGGACAAGATAGGCTGGAGATTGCATGCCAGGCCCTTAAGTGCAACAGCATCAGTAACCTTTGACCTCTTCTGCACGAATGGTCTAAATTTCCATCAGACACACTCAAAAAGAAAGTATTTCCACAAGAGTGCTAGCAGCAATAGCTTACACATGAATGATCTCACCATTTTTTGTTTGTTTTTGCGTCCTAATACTTTTGCATATGAAAAACAACTCACAAGGCTCATGTTGTTGTTTGCACTTGACATTTAGCATAACCCTCACGCATGACTGTGATTATCTTTGACAGTTGTGGTTGAGAGAACATATGGAATCTCGTCTCGTGAAAAAGTAGGTTACCATGATAACATTGTGTACTTGGCTCAGTTTCAGCACCAGCGACTCCTTCACATTCCAGAAAGCTGGTTGGAGCGACCAGCAGGGTTTTGGTTGAGAGCAATAAAGTTTTGAAATGATATCATATAATTCGCCCGCTATGTATGCTGACTCTCACAACACTTTTGTGGCGGCAATGAGAAATGAGACTACGGAAGCGCAGTCAATCCTTCCGAGTGACAGAAACTGGAAACATCATCAAATCGACGGTGATTCAACTCTGTGTTTCCACTCGCCTTTTCCACTTTTAAGAAGCCATAAACATGCGTGATGAAGAAAACAGCTTGGAGCGAGGATAATTTATGACAAACGGACAGTTAATAAAATTGCCTAAACATGTATTATTGATTGTTTTTTTTTTTCTTTCCACCACCTCTTTAGTTCTCATGAATAACCGTCTGTCATAAATTACTAGGTTCATTTACATTGCACCAAGACTGGCTGGTGGGAGATTGTAAAAATTGTGATGGGGTCAAAGCGACCTCCGTGCTCTATAAATTATGCGTCCAGTGCATGTTTAATCACATGCTGGTGAACAAACCCTGGCTTGACCTTCTCATAATTAAAATGCAAAGTAACCTGTTGGCTGTCTGTGGCTATGATTGGACGTGATGTGGTGCAAACAGTTGGGCTTCCACCAAATCTCACCGCACGTGTCACACGGCTTTGTTTGCTTTTTCAAGTCGACTCCAGCGAATCATTTATCTTGATATAGAACCAAAAGGAATACAAACGTTAAGGTTGACCTTTTTGTTAGATTAAAGGCCAAACACGTTTGATCATTTTAATGCATTTTCACCTGGCCGATTGACTTTTAGCAAAATTTGACACCCCTTTTTTTTTTTTTTTTCTCACTTTATTTTGGAGCTGATTGCTGCTCTAAAAGGCTACAAGCGTCCATTAGCCTCACGGTCGATTCAGGGTCATGAATCCTTTTAGCATTCCCAAGTTTTGTGACATTCACTTCTTGAGCCACAGACGTGTTTATTTCACCACTGTGTCTTTTGACCTAAAAAAAAAAAATTGGTTGGCAAAACAACACTTTGAGCTTTTCCCAATCACTTTCATTGCATTCACCTCACATACCGTCGCACTGTTTCGCATGTAGATCAACTCTTCAACACCACTGGTGACTTCTTTATCTTCTATATGCTCTTCACTTTTTTTGCATTTGATAATTAATTAGTGTAACCAAAAATTAATTAGGGTCTGCTCCAAAGAATGCTGTGCTGCATTGCTAAATTAATTCCTGGAGATGGAGGTAGAGAGAGAGAGAGCAGGAGAAAAAGAGCAAGGCGGATTAATATCCAGAGTGAGTGTTAAAGTTCGTTTGTTGCCTCGGGCTTTAATAGGATATGATCAAGTCAAATGTAAATATCAAACCCGGAAATCCAGCGATTAACCTAACATGGTCACATTCACAACCTTGAGAAGCAAAAGTACACAATCATCCATGAGAGGTAATTTATCTGCAGCTAACAAATGATTTTGAGGTGTGCAGTGATTTTTTTGTTGTTGCAATCATCTTACAATAGATTTTAGCCGGAAATGAATCAATGTTTAAAAAAAAAAAAAACATTAGCACAATGAAACACTAATCACTGCTTCGGAAGAATATTTAAAAAAGAAAGCTGTACAAGCTCCAGCTTTAGAGAATTTAGTGTGAGGAAATCATAGAACCTTGCTGGACGATAATGTCCCTGAACTATGAACAATAAGGTGACCTTCATTTATCTCTAAGCACTAAAATCTCAGAAATACCACCCCCTCACGAAAAAAATAACATAATTTGAGTTTATTTTTCAAATAAACTGTTGTCTAATGCCAGCCTTGAACCATTTCCAACGTTTATTACTTGTTCGAAAGGCAAATAATTCACGGCAAAGTGTACGTTGTGGTGATAATTGTGATGCGTTGTAAAGCAATCGGGAGTTCATAACTTATTGAAGCTAGAATGATAATTAGATGTAGCGCTTGTCCGCAGACTGTGACTGTGATTAAATTTGATGTAAATCATGATGTAAATGAATCATTTCCCCAAAACCTTGTTACATACTGCAGACAACAACTAGCATCATTGTAAAAGGTCAAGTCTTGCCATTTGCTTTTAAATGCACTACACCTAGCCGCGATGAATTCTTCATGAGCAATTCATCCAGGGGGACAGCATGTGAATTTAGATGCAAAATGGCTTTCTTCTTCCGGGCTCTTCTTTTAAAAGACAATTCTCTGCAGTGCCGCAAGCTGTAAATCTGGCTAGGCTATTCGCTATCGGTGTTCTATTATTACCAAGAATTGAGATACAAGTCAAATTCTGTTAGTTAATTACAGCTTGGACTCAACCACTGAGATTCCTTTAAATAATTTGTATTTTATATATTTAGTAGGAATGGATATGTTAATTGAAGACTGAATCTGGTGTCACGTCGCTACAATTTATGCTAGGTTATATTTTCAACATGGATTCTCTGCCGTATCTTTTTAATAATTCAGCTCATAAAAAAAATAGAATCACATTAAAGCCATACTAAGTAGACGCATGCTAAAACAACAATTCATTTTCCATTCCCGCGACACAGACGACGTGAACCGATAGGTTGTTGGAATAGAACTGGTAATCCCGCCATCTCGGCTATCCTCGCGGTAATTGTGATCCGAGCAAAGGGGGAATGCATCACATTACAGGTGAAAATAATCAGATTGTGTGAAATGAAAAGAGATCGTTTCGTGGGGCTCTACTGCATCCGTCCGCTAGTAACAGATCGTAGGAAGGCGCTTCTTATGGTGATGAATGCAAATGCACACTGGTAACTCGCTTTTCAAAATGTCTCAGGCCTCCGATTGAACAAGTACAGTCTCTGCTCACTGCCTTCAGTATATAATGGCCGAAGGAATTGAAAATCATAGCAGCTTTAACATGGTTTGACATCTAGCTTGAGTCTTGTAACTGAATTCCTTTCACTTCAGATTGTGAACGGGCTGTGTGGATTTGAAGAAAAATAATAGCTTGGTCTAAAGTAACAGCTTTTGAGAGACAAGGAAAGAGAGTAAAATGCAATTCCCGTAGAAGTCCGGAGAAATCCTGTCACTTAGGCAAAAGCCACAGAGAGAAATTCCTATCATGCTGCTTCGTGCACCAAATGGAGATTTCCAGACACCTTAAGAAAAAATTCAATGTGACACGATATAGCTCAATAATCCAAATATAAATTCCTCTCCCTGTTTTAATCCATTGAATTGTTTTCAAGTATGCAAATGGTTTTACTCAGGTTTGCCACCACAATGTAGATTTCAAATAAATGAAAGATGTCAAAACAAGGCATCAAATTCTCATTCATCGATTAGTAGACAACATTGGAGCAAAAAATGTGCTGAAAAGTCAAACATTACGTCAAATACTTTGAGAGCCTTTTCAGTGTGAACTCCAAAAAAAAAACTGCTGTATGCCACGTCATTGCTTTTCTGTCAAACAGACGTTTCGTTTGGGAGTCAATAAGTGGACTAAAAAGCCCTGAATCAGCCTCACAGTGTACAGACTGACTTTGACTATATGCAAATGGACGCTAAGTGATGACGCATTTATTTTGAGAAACAACTCTTTCGGAATCGCAATCATCCAATAAAAATATGATCATAAAGCGTCTTGGTAATCTACATGGCAGTATTTGACCTACCAAGCATGTTTTATAGGGACGAAGGGAAAGGACAGGGATGCCACCAGGGACCATTATAAGGGAATGTGGACTCACCCTTCCTCACATCTTCTTGATCGTTTGACCCTCCGAGCTCGGGAGGCAAGCAGCGGTTTATTCTGCTCCATCCTCCTGAACACACACGGTCACTGTCCAGCGGAGTGACACAAGCCAGAGACATCGAGAGAAGAGAATCTAATTACAACCACCATTATGACTATGGCCGAGTTCGACCCCGGATTTGTGATCAGATGGACTCATTCACCTCGAGCTGAGCAAATGCATCGAGTATGAACCTCATCGTGCCTACAACACCTTACATGTTGTTGTCATTTAAGAACAAGGTTTTTTTTTTGTGTCAAATGAGATCATTTTGCTTTCATCTTAGCTTTTATTGATTTAAAAATGATCCATAGAACCAGATGGTTCCCTTCAGGGCTGTGTACCATTGTTTATTGATTGTCAACAGGATCCTACCAGTGTGACAAGCTTATTGTATTACATTTCTTCCAACCATAGTACAAGTGCTGTTTTTTTTTTTAAAGATCCAGCTTACATTTCCATATTTATATATTGAACCCAACATGAACGCTAAAGAAGAAAGAGTATCAAATAAGGGATAGGAGGGCTGTAATAGAGATTAAGTCATTGAAAACCAAATAATGTGATTGTATACATTCAAGTATGGGTTTCTGGTCATTGTTGCAAACATGCATTAGCAATAAGAAACACGCTCACAGTGGCGACCATATGTGTTTTTACAAGCGCTCCCTCTTTGCTATATGGAACATCAGCTTAACTGCTGTCTGCTGCTAAACCCAAACTAATTAGATGGCTATTAGTGGAAATGTTTGCAGGGGCTATGACAAAAAGGAAATGGGGTAAATGTTTGGTGTATTCAGGCATTACGTGAAGATCAATTCATAAAAAGGTGGCTTTATTATTCATGGGAACTGGCTGGATCACATGATTATGCAAATTACTAGTGGTCATAAGGATGCACCAATGCAAACCTGGGCACTTTGTTGTGTAGAAATTTGTGGTGGGTATATGGAGATTCTTTTGTTCAGAAAATGAAAAAAACTTACCTGCTGCTGACATTTTGGACTGCTACTCCAGTCTTCCCCAGAGCAGTCATCCGACGTGCTGCTGACGTGTCATTTATCCATTGGGAGGCTCGGCAGACCTGTCAAAGTCCGCCAAACCCCGGGTGGTCCTTGGAGAATGGAATCCCAGGTGTGCGATAGGGTGTCCTTGTTGATGGTCCTGCTTGCTAGCTTCCTTATCTCAATGGCCTCCTTGATCCACTGCTTTAGTTTGCTGGATTTTGTTATGATTTTCCCCTTATCCCAGTCCATGATGTAGTTGTATCTCCTGCAGTGGTCTGTGATGGCTGATTTGAGATTTTCCTGTTCTGCTTTTTCTCTTAGTGTCCTAGTAAAACGCCCCACTGTCTCCTTTTCACATTCTTTTTGATGTTCCTTTTTCCTTATGTTGAATCACCTGCCTGTTTTCCCAATGTATATTTTGTTCGAAGACATGATGAATTTAATCGGAATAAATTGTGGTGGAGCTACAGCAAATTGGAAGCAGGGAGGCAAGGTGATATGAACAATTATATAAAAAAAAAAACATCCCAAAGCAAAAAGACAAACAAGGAACTGGGAAAAACAACATTACTGAATCACAAGAGTCAATATTCTAAGAAGGAGAAAAATGACTTGCAACAACATCCAACCAAACCAGATTGAAGGAAAGCAGGGAACTAAATACAAAAAAATTGATGGGGCAACAAAGCACACCTGGACAAGACACGATTGGCTGGAAGAAGCTGATTGGTTGGCACAAAGAACAGAACAGGTAAGGCCAAAACAAGCAGACAAAAATCCACAAACACAAAATGACATTGTGACTCAGCATAAAGTAAAGGAAATGAAACAAAGAAATACAAAAAAATAAAAACAATCTACCAACCGGGCGCTCCCAGATTTGCTTTGACCAAGACAGCACATGATCTCATACTTTTCAACATTTAAGTGTGCTTGCATTTGTCAGACTTAACAAAACACATATCCTTGCTCCCTTTACACAAAATCTATTCCAAGAATATGATACATTGTGCATATTAATTAACTGCTTACAACTAATTTCATTTGTGTAATTGAATATCAGCAAGAGCAAATAACTACTGTACATAAGGCTGAACGGTCGCTCTCCCACTGTTTCATTTGGCCTGATCTTTCATTTTCATGCTGTTATTATGGTCAATTGAACTGCTTGCTCATATAATATGTGAGGCAAATCCCCGCAATCACATGGCTCTGACTCCACATGTTTTTTTTTAGGGGCGTAACTTGGTATTGTCATCATGTCACATGGCAAATCTTTCAAATCGAATTTTTCCCCCAATGGTTTTATAATGTTCAACATCAACAAACCCTTTGAGTCATCGCCTTTCATTTTGACAAGATGTGCATTCACTCACTGTTGCTATTCTCTGAAGGGGACTCAGCCATTTTCACAGTATAACAAGGTCATGCTCGGCAACATCAGCTGGCAGAAGTTTTCTGCGAAAAAAAAAAGCTGATGTCACTTAAAAATCTCAAGTGAAGCTTTTCCACCTCTTTTACCAGGTCAAGTCTAACTCTTCGAAGTTTTGTCTCTGTGTTCAAAAGACACACTTTCAACTGAGGACTTGGATTTATCAATGAGGAAAGGACAAAAGATGCAACTCTTTGGACAATTATCTTTCTACAGATTACAGTTAGGGGACTGCTTGGTGGGCACTTAAAGCGAGGATGGTGACCTCTGATTTCAGTTCCATTCCCCCAATAAGACAAGTCCTAATAGACTCCATTAACAAAAAGAGCTGGAGGGAGGCGGGGGGGAGGCCCACACACGGGCTTTCACAGTGAAATCGGCATATGTGATGACTTGCAGTCTGGCTGGCTGAATGGACCAGACTCGAAGCCTGATAAGCTCCTCTTCCCTTATTATTTCCCCTCATTTAACTTGCTGGGGGCCTTCATCACAGTCCGTGTGTGTGTGTCTGGCTCAGGCTCATTTAATGCAGTCCCTCACTCTCGCTGCTTGTCTGTTATTTCACAGTTTGGATGCTGTCGTATTATGTATATTAAAATTCCTGAGATGTTACATAAAACTAGATTCTATTTACAAATGAAACACGTTCCTTATCCGTGTTGTGTATTATGCACGGTACTGTAGGTAGATTTGAAGTGAGCAAATGAACTGGGGCAGATCAAGGAGCTGAAGCAATCCTGGGCATAAAAAAAAAAAAAAAAAAAACATTCCTCGCCAAATCTGGGGAGGTTCTTCTAAAAAATGGGCTAATTAGCAACCGCTCGCAAAGCTCATTTAAAACGCAAAAGGCCTTTACTGGAAATCAGAGGCGCTAATAAGTTGCCTGCCCATTCTAAGTCATCAGCATAAGCAAGGGAGCATGTTATTTCTCGTTAGTTTATAACTTAAATTCGGCTCTTTGGTTTACCCACTGCTGTTTTGTATCATTATCTGCGTTAAAGAAAGTAATCATCAAACAAATGTATGAAAGTGGCTCTATAATTAAACGCCATGGGCTGTAAGAGCGAGGGATAAATTATTTATACTGCTTTGATGAGCACTAGCTTGCAGTAAGAAACGGGGAGCGAATGGAATTTCAACTCTACGGCGGCGTTTTGCAGGGAAACTTTTCCGGGGGTGTTTCATTTGATTGTGGATTGGGCGAGCGGTTATTTACAAGTCAGGAAAAAGTGAGGGAGACTGTAAAATAAAAATGCAGGAAGGATGTTGCACAATGGAGCACCTGGTCGACATCACGGTTGTAAATTCATTAGGGAATAAAATCAAATGTTACATTTGTGCACTTGGTGCCCCACGCGGTGGCTTGAATCAAATTTTTGTCTGCGTCACTGCAGGGCAGGAAGCGCTCGGAATAACTCAACAAATAAGACAAAGGAAGCAAGGTCAGATAAGAATTTCTTATTATTCCAATAAAAAATACATTCATACAGAAATATAACAATTTTGCAAAACAATTCCAAATAAAAATTTCATAAAGCATAAACATAACAATTTTACAAAAGTTGTTTTTTTTTTCTTTTTATACAAAGATTCAATTGAGAACAAAGCTGTGTGTGTGTGTGTGTGTGTGTTTGTGTGTGAGAGACAGAAGAGCTGGAATAGTAGTAGTGGCATGAAAGAGATGACGTGGAGTGAAAACCATGTCAGCAAACAGAGCTGTTTCAAGGCTCAATTACCATTTGAACTGTATCGGCTGCCAGCTATCTCCAATCTATCGTCGTTTCAAGTTTGTACACGTCCCGGAGCACCCCCGCCCATTTGAAATCTATATATTGCCGCGCAACATCTGATTCCTTTTGGCAAATATCCATCGGGAGTCACCCTCGGGCAGTTAGTGTTTTGACTCTGATTTAGCTTTTGACAAGCACTGTCAACGGTTGATCTTTATCACCCCCCCTCATCGGCGCATCATGCCTGCTTTTTGGGCCGGATCCTTCTTTTTTTGGTTTTCCTAATACTGTTGTTGCCTCTTGCTAAAACAGCGCTCCCCAGACAGGTCAATATCCAACCTCCACAGTCAGCAGTCTGTGACAGATTCCATGCCAACAAAGCCTTTAGCAATTCATTACTGTGAGGCACTACAAGGCGAGGCCTGTCCAACTGCAGCCTGTTAATTACAATAAATCTTTAGCTGTTTCTTCAGTCCCACTTGCAAGGCATAAAAGGGACAAGGTGGCGAGAGGGGGGTGGCTAAGAAAAGCATCAACTTAAAATAATGGGGGGGGTCTTTTTTGTACCTTTTGAGCTGTGCTTGATGGACATCAGTACATACTACACAGTAGTTGACATCGTTAATAACGAAAAATAAGTGCTTTCAACATACAGCATTTTACCTATTTACAGAATTGTCGCTAAATCGGCGCAAAAGAAAAAACAAAAAGTACTTTTAGTGAGCACGGTTAAGAAAAAAAAAAAAAAAAGAGATCGCCGTCACTAAACACAACGAGAAAACTTGTAATTGAGCCTTGATCGAGCTTGTCAAATCACCCATAACAACAAATACGATCTCCCGACAGGAGCACACCGCCGCTGCCTCGGGGCAGTCACTTGCATAAGGCACCATTCAGGTCAACAGTGCATTATTAGATAGAAAGAAAGTACAAAAAAATTTCCAAAATTGTCACCCCAAGGCAGAAGATGAATGAGAACAAGCAAGCGGTGGTGAAATGAACACAGGAATGAGGATTTGGTTAAATAAAATAAAAATAAAAGAGGGAATCATCAAGGCTTTATGTACAATATTGTAACATTTTTTTTTTAACCATTTGCTTTTTAGCTGCACTTTAATTGAAACTATTTGCAGTCCTGATTATAGTGGAAACGGGAAATGAACAAACCCTAGAACCATGCAACACCTGTCTATGATACTGAAGTTATAGTCGTGTTATACCTCTAAGCACACAGCTTATACAATTGGACTACAAAGGAAGCTTTGTAGCTTGTAAAAAAATAAGAAATCAGGCTACATAACACATTGCACATTTAGTAGCTGCACCAAAAACCACCCAAAAAAAAAAAAAAAACTCATACAGCGACCACGGGGGTGAGTTTCGGTCCTGAACCAGAAAGGTGACGTTTTTTTTTTTTTTTTTGTTTTTTTTTCTCCGGTAGAAAAACCTTCTCACCCCCCAAGTCTAGGTGCCAGACAGACTGCCACTGGGGAAACACAAGTGGAATGTTTCCCCAGGAAAGCCCACTCAGTCCACAGCAACGTTGGTGCCAGCCCCCTCGGACCATCCATCTAGCCATCCATCCTTCTCTTCTTCTCCCTCTCTATTCTTCCCGTAAAAGGGGGCAGGCAGGCAGCCGATTGCCAAGTCATTCACAGTACATTCGTGCTCACCTCAGACAGTTTTTGCAAAGTACCAGTGTATCAGCTGTCCAATGGGGGGGATGTCCCCAAAACATCATGCACCATACAAACAAAATCATTCATTCTTATCTTTTTTTTTTCCTTTTTTTTTTTTTTTTTTTCCTGACTGTTTTTTTTTTTTTAAATGAAAAAAAATTGCTCTCAGCATCTTTCTCCCTATTGATGATTTTGTCCATTTGTTGCAACCTTCAGGGCGTCCCCCCTCTGAAGAGAGGTCCCGGAGGCACTGGGTTTCAGTATGGTGCAAAACAGCATGCTTTGGCTGGAACACACTCCCACCACTCGGCTCTCTGGGATAAGTTCAACCAAGAGGCTGGTAGGGAGACTGTGATTTTTTTTTTTTTCCCCATTAAAAAAAAAAAAAAGAAAAAACATTTGCCCTCCGCTGTGTTGCTTGGTTTGGTGCTCACCCCGGCTTTAGATGTGCCTCTTCATGTGAAGAGCCAGATGGTCAGACCTGGAGAAACATCTGGAGACAGGGAAGGAGGGGGAGGGGGGGGGGGGGGGGGGGGAGTCAAACATTATTGGAGCAGAAGAGGAAGGCTGAGATGTGTTTTTTTTTCCTCAAGGACAACAAAATGAGGATTTCTGCAGACTTTACATTATTTATTATTATTTATTAGAAAGGCCCCTTGCTTGGCAATATCATAATAAGGCCACATCCAATGTTTTAAAATGCTCACATTGCATTTTAGTTACTGAAAAAGTTTTTTATTTTCTAACTTTATAAACAAGACTGCCAGTCAAAAGTAACTCCACTTCAGTATCTGTAACAATGTAAACTATTTCCATCAGTTTGCCACGGAAAGTCACTGGCCAGGCTCTGAACCTGCACTGGCTGTATGAAAGGCAACAATTGTTGACTTTCATGTTTTGAACATCCTTTGAAAATACTGCTACACTTGAATTGATACTGCTATCTGTTTTGGTATTATGCAATGGTGTGCAAAGTGGGGAAAAAAAAAAAAATGAAAACAAACTAGTCAGTCTCTCATCGTGTGAAACAATCGCCCTTTGAATCTCGGACAAAACTTTCCATTCCAATTGAGTTGGCAAACATTTTTTTGAGTCCTGCCTGTATGAAGCTCTGCTCCGCTGTGAGCTGCAGCAAACGAGGCCAAACTTACCTGTCACAGTGACTGCATTTGAATGGCTTTGCCCCGGTGTGCTTCCTGAAGTGTCTGGTCAACTCGTCGCTCCGTGCAAAACGCCACTCGCAGCCCTCCCATGAACACCTGTACGGCTTCTCACCTGCAACAAACGGAATATTGATGCATTTTTGTTGTTGTTCTTTTCACCGAGTCTTTATTTGCATATCATTCAAAAATCAATCATCCTCCAGGGTGAAACACGCCTGGTGAGTAATGCGGAGTCACGAGATTCCACTGAACCCGTCGGATGACTCGGGTGTTTTTGTCTTTTTAACGCAACGGGAAGCATGCTTGGAATGCCACCGGAAAACCCACCTATGCAATTTCACGCCTCTAATCAAAAAAAGTGACCATCAAAACGCAGCAGAACACGTCGCCCGCCTTTCCCATGGCAAAACTGGATCTGTTTTGAAGTCCTTTTTTTCTCCCATGTGCAGCCCCTCCCCCTTACTCCCACTCGCTTGGCTCTCTCACTGGGCCAGTCAGTCACATTCCACATAGATTAGGTCACAGTTTAGGTATCCAGCCATGCAAGGCTAATGTTGCTGTGCACCAGCTGAGGACTTTGTGCAATGTGGGGGCCTTTAATTACGTTACACGTCGGATGTACCGTGCCGTTTGGGCTGGATGTCTGAATTAGTAGCATCTTCAAATCAATAAAGTCTGGATAATGAGCAAAGTCATGTGTAAAACTCACCTGTATGAGTACGCTGGTGTGCTTTTAGGTGGGAGCTCTTTGTGTAAACCTTGCGACAGCCGTTGAACTGACACCTGTGTATTCTCCTCCTGCCGTCCGGGGAAACATCCCCGCAGGTGAGTCCCGTCTTTTCTGAACTCTTTGCCACCCCGCCGCTCCTGATTTTGCCCGGCAAGTGCAAGTCGCCGTGCGTGCCGACCCAGCCGCTCACCACGCCGCCGGGCTCGGAGATAGCCTCCGGCGAGGACGGCGGAGTGCTGATCACGGACGGGCTAAAAGGTCCAGAGCCTACCAAGGCAGAGCCCAGAGGGTTGGAGGTAAAGCTGTGCGTGGGTGAGAGCTCCTCGGAACTGTCTGACGCTTCGCTGCTGGCATCCGAATTCACGCTGTTGGTGTCAAAAATGGGGCTGTCGTGATTGTCCTCCTCTTGGGGAGCCGGGGGCAACTTGGGGTCGGCCTCGGCTTTGGCCTTGTCCCCGCAGGCCAAGATCAACTTGCTCCAGAGGTCCTCCTGGCCATCAAACTTCAGCTCAGGAGTGGAGACGTAAGGCTCGCTCTGCAGATAGCGCTCCAGCTCCAAGCATGTCTGAAGCAATGACAACAAACCAGAAAGTAGAGTAAGAAAACATGCATTATAACACAACCCCTGCAGAGTGTAGGCTGCTTCACGCTGGATTGTACAAGAGAGGTGGAGGGCGCTGGGGGGGGGGGAGTGGGGGGGTCTCCTTTTAAATGATGTATGTGCTCACAAGCCCAAACACTGCATGTGGTGGAATTCTTCCCTGCAGCAGCAAGTGAACACCACCAAATTGACATATGGAATTAAAAACCCAAACATTAGAAATGTCTTTTGTAAAGTACTGTTTAAGTCATATATATTATAATATCACAGCATGCAGAATTATCTTAACCTGTGATCCCATTAACAATGAATCACCATCTTCCCCATTGAGTCTCAACATTGTAATTTCAGCAGCCCAATGACTCAGTGTGCAAATTTAGATACCTTTTAAGGAAGCCACTCATCCCCCCCCCCCCCTTCCACACACACACACACACACGAGCTATTCAACTGCTTTTCCTCATGCGTACCTCTGACATGCACACACATCCTTCCCCAGTGTCAGCTACACTACACTGCAGCCATTAAAGTTGAAAGGCAAGGTCCATTGAATTAGATGGTGCTCAGAGATAGCTACGTTCGTGTAGAATAAATATTTTTCGCTCTTGTGCAGCCTTTCCCCAGCTGTGCTTGCTTCCATGCCTGCCAATGGGGAATTGGAATTTGATATGCTCTCATCTTGTGCCGCTGATTTACACCACACTAACCATGCATGTAGAGCTGTGATTGTTACTGTCGATTTCTTTCATGCATTCAAGTGTGATTGTAGTTTGGACCGGTGTGGAATTGCACTGCATTACAATGATCATATTTTAGTTTCCTTCTTCAACTTAAAGAGAGAAGCGGAATATTACTCTCAGTATAATGCAACGCACACCAAATGCAACTTCAATCACGATCGTGAACATTTTAGACCTGACAGCGTCGATCACAACTCGTTGCCTTGAACGCGATCTAAGAAGGATCGTTTCTAAAAATGATCTATATAGGTTTTTTTTTGTTTTTTTGGGGGGGATAATCAGAATGAAACGTTGAATGGAGCTCGGTGGAATCGTGCACACGCAAGCAGGAACGCAGCGCAAGCTACACATGCACGCGAGTGTTTTGGACTTCCAGCTGTCAGACGTGACACAGTGATCCACTTCACCCATAGCTCCACATTCAAACCATCTAATCACAAACACTTGACTGATCTCAACCTTAAGCGTGCACATGATCACAAATAGTATTTTAGCGGAAAATTGAGTGGATGACATATTCACCTGCTGCCAGTACTCCTCCAGTGACGGTAAGGCGGAGAAATAGCCCGTGTCGTGAACTATTTGAAGTTCTTGAAAGATGCTGCACATGGGTAGAACATCCATTTTGCACAAGCTTCTTTCAAAGTAAGCCTATTTGATCTGCGCGTTAAACGTGTTGGTGAGGAAGAAAAAAACAAGCCAAGAGGAAAAGGAGCGAAGAGTGTCCCCTGCTGTAACTCGCATGCGACGCAAACCGAGCAGCGCTTGTTTTCAAGCAGCCTCCTTCCGTCCCCCTCCTTCTTCTCTTGCCTGGCGTTTAAGGTATTTGCAAACACTGCACCGGACTAGATGGCGAGCAACTGGCTCTGCAAAGTTCCCTATTCAAACCTCCAAGCCCGCCCCCCCTTCCTCACGGCTGGATGACGCTTACTCGGGATCAGCCAATCAGCAACGAGCAACCTCTTGCATTCCAAATGATCTCACAACTAACCAATCACACTGAAGCTACGCATACATGACGCTGGATCACCGCTCTGATTGGTGCATTTGACTCCCAGTGTCTCGTCGCTGATTGGATAGTTATTTTTAGCATGTATATAAGCGCATAACTCGTACGGCCACTTGCTCCAGTCCAGTATGTGCGTTGCTCGCTTCATGGTTGACCACAGACAGCGCATGTGAGCCGAAACTGCTCGATCCCTTTGAAAACATACCATCTCGCTCTTTCTGTGCTCTCAAGTAGCACTGTGACAGCAACGTTTAAACACTATGAGCTCACCAAAACTGTGGTGAGGGAGTGTGTTGACATCGGTCTCCAGAAAAAAAAAAAAAAGTTTCAGCATATTCTTGAGACACTGGTTGCTGGAACTGTCTTGTTATTACATAAGTTTTACGACTTGAAAAGGGGGGAGTGCAGTTTTGCATAGAACTGTCTGTAATTTAGTATGCATGTGTAATTTTGTGTTCCCAAATAAGATGAACTGCAGCTGGTTGATGCTCTTTTTAAGGGAGTCCAGTCAGTTGACCATTGCAATAATTGAGTTTTCTGGAGATAAAAGCATGAGCAAGTTTTTTCTGGTCTGCTTGGAGCATGCAATACAAAGTATTTTTACAGTACTATTTCCCCTCAAGTACACACAATTCAAGTTTATATATTAATTCATTTCAGGAAAAAAATATTTGGACTTACTGTAAATTAAATGAGAGAAACTTGACATCTTGCCAGACTCAGTCCCAAGTTAAAGTCTATTTCTGCAATGTGTACAGTTTTTTTTTTTAGAGGTTTTAGTAGAGGTGCAAACACTTTGGCCAGGAAAAACAACCAAAAATACAAAACAAGAACATTCTCCAGCAGCTGCAGTAAGCCAAAACTCACACCCAGAAGCTTACGTACATGCAGACTAACCAGTCAAATTGTGCCATTGAGACTTCAGCACCCGCACCACGCTCCTTAAAGGCACAAATGCATTTTTATTTCTTCCAAACCTAACTTCTAACAAAAATAGATTTTTTTTTTTTGACTGGAACAGATTAATGGCATTTCAACTGAATTCAATTGGATACATTGATTTGACATAGAAATAAACTGAGTTGCAAGCTTTATTTTTGATCAAACTAAAGCCATAAATCAAGGTACTGTTTTCACTGTGCTTTGGTCCTTTAGGCAGTTGCTTTGGTCTTTAATTTGGTCACAGGGTTAGGCGTGGCCTTTTGTCTTTCAGCTTTGATTCCTCAGTTAGTCATCATCGCCTGAATGTCTAGAGTCTCCTCCCATTCCACTTCTTCAACCAATTCAGACTAAATTGATTAAGGACAGTAGTAAACATGAACATGACAGGACAACGTTCATAATTATACTATTGTATAAAGTTGCATTTAGAGGAATGTTTTGGGTTTTAGGTTGAGGACACTTACTGATAGTAGAGGGTAAAGCCAGTGTGTGTGTCAGCATTCTTTAAAAAATTCCATGTCTTATAAACCTGCCCGAGATTAGTTTTGGATGAGGATGAGCCTAGAAAATCTCCTAACCTTGCAATTTAGGTTAGAAGTCTTGCTTCCTTCTTCTGTGACTTGAAGTAACCCAAAAGTATACGATGTACCTTTTTGCTCTTGCGACCTCTCAACCATGTTCAATGGTGACATTTGTTATGAATGATGCATCCGCTCGTAACATTCCGTGACATAGTTGTAGTGACTCTACGTGACTCGAGATGTCCTCTTATCGTTTCCTTTGCCATTGCGCCAGGTCGTACTTCCTGCATGTATTGCATAAGTGTGAAGTTACACGGCGACCTGGCACGCCAACTCCCGACGAGATAAACAACATTTGGAACACAAAACCCGTATTGTCTTCCAAGTGGCAGTATTTTCTGACACTGGCTAAGTAGACAACTGAGCATCCTTTGTACTGCTCTCAGCTGTGAGGCCGTATTTGTCACCCTCGGCATCTGATTTAGTCATATGGTGGCGGGATGTCTTGTTCAGCCCGGAGCTGGACTCAGTAGCTCCGCTTAGGAATTCCACTTTGCTTTTATGTTTCAAAAGAGCCTATTCATTGTGTCCTTGTAGAACTAAATGGAAAGACTGAATTTGAAAAGTGTCCATTTAGTGGAACGGCTAAAACTCATTTTTTTGTTTCGGCACATGAAATGTAGAAGAATGCAAGGTTCCTCATTGCACAATAATGGCCCGTCATTACTCATACATTTTCCAAGTTGCCAAGGCTTCCATTGGATGTATTTGATGAATAACATAGTACACGATCGGGTCGCGCCGGAGCATTAGTGGGCTGCTCAACGGTAATCACTTCCTTCAGAAGGCGTCTTAGATGAAGCATTTAGAGAATGCGCGGGGTCCTTGCATGGCAGTTTTATCTTGGAAGGCCAGGTCTCCAGCTTTATCATCGTTATGTAATTCCAGGCCCGCAAGTAGCCGCAAGGAAAGAGCAATTATAGGCTGACCCATTTAATGCATCACTGTCAACCCAATCAGTGAGTTGTTCCATTGAGGGTTTCTTTTTTTTTTTTTTTTTGGTGTGAGGTTATGATTCGGTGACCGGACCCAAGTCAGTAGACAATGACCCAACATTATGCGAAGCTTTTAGGAACTTAACCTTATTTCTCACATTTATCTTATTGTTGAAATGCTGGAATTCAAATGAATTGAAGTGAAACAGATGATGTAAAGAATGTAATGACAAGGTCCATTTGACTTCAGAATCAAATACTTCTGAGCATCCACGTGTTGCATTTAATGACCTGCTACTCTGCGTTTAAATAATCAGGTCAATGCCATTCATCTACTTTAGCCCATAAAAGTTAATGAGCAAGGTAATATTGTGTGTTGGATTAGTTATGAACTGCCTCGATGGAAAAACATGTATTATTTTTTTATATTAGTTTTTACCTAAAATAATAATAATTGATTTTGTAATGATATATCATTGAAATGTAATATTAGGATAGTCATAAAAGCACAAAAGTCAAAGAGTCTTATGTAGTTCAATAATGTCTTTCAGTGAGTGGCCTTTAAAGGGTTAAAGAGCAAAATTTGGTCTAAAATGAGCTGACATGTTCATTTAGCATATTTGTTTACGAGTGTCACGTAAAGGTTCCAGCCACAAATTTATCGGCCGACAATGTTTATACCGGCATGACAGATTCCGAAATAAACCTTTGCTCATTATTTCCCCGCCAAGCAGAAGGCCAGTTAGTAATGAGGTACATCACTATTGATAGAGATGCATCGCCCTCTGTGGGGGCCACTGAAATTTGTCCAGGCTTAAATAAAATGAAAATAAAAATAATTGATTGGAAATCAATGCACATATATCATTCACTCTTTTGTTAAAAGGAGAAATGGATGGTGAGCGAGATAGAGAGAGAGAGAGAGAGAGAGAGAGAGGGGGGGTGTCGTTGAGGGGGAGAAAAAAAAAGAGCTCCTGGAAAATCAATATTCATTCAAATCATAAATCAGAATTGAGTCAGCGCTTGCAGGGAATGGGAGATAATCATTGGCCTGGTTTTGGATTACATACTTGGCAAGGCTGAGTCTTGTCCAGCCTGCAAATATGTCCCCGCACATCATAACACACCAGATCCTCCCGTTGAAATGCAATGACGCTTTAATACGACGTTTGCCTCTCGTCGCTCTGTCAGACCACATCTGGGGAGAGATCAACATGTTGGGACGCACGGTGTCACTTCCATCAGTCAACGACCTGGCTCTTGACCTTGAAGATGAAGAGTGCTCCCCTCCCCGTAAGTGTGTGTGCGATCGTGTCTGTGAGTGTGTCTAAGCGGCTAAGCAGACATGCATCAGACATAGCAATCAGTCAGGGGTGCTCTCGTGATGTTTAGTGATGGTGCTCCATCGCATTCAGTGCACAACCATGCATCAGTTTGCTGATACATTGAGGTGGGGGGGGGGGGGGAATCAATATTGTCCACCTCCAATATGATAAAAGATTTGGGATGCTTGCTGCACTTTGGTATCATGACTCATCAATTACAAACTCTAAATTAAGGAAATATTTGGCTGCAGAAAAACATCATACAATGAGTCATTTTAATTAAAAAAAAACTTTAAAATGGTGTTTTGAGTCTAACATGCTCGGAATTGCGATGATGTTATGTGTGCAGTCTTACGGGAGTGTGTTAGTACACAAACATCACCTCATTTGCGCAATGGAATGTGAGCATTGATGCAGGTATGAAGTCATAAATCCAAGTATTGCACAGCATGTAATCATTATGAACCCCGAGCATGACGTTTGTACACGTATTTTTCAAAACACCAAATAAAAGTGATTTTAAGAAGATTAAAGGTAAAGCGTAATCTTTAACCCTGAAAGTTTATTTTTTTCATTTTTGTTCCAGTAAATGGAACTGTTCATACCATTTTTATTACCAGAGTGATTATAGGGTTTCAGGATAAATTAGCCGGCTGGGAAAAAAATAAAAAATCGAGTCAAAATGTACAATTCTGCAAAGTCATTAGGTGCCCATTGACAAGAGGAACTGAGCCCTAACCACGCATTAGATGTCAAATAGCCTTGAGGTCATCATACAAGTGAATAGAAACAGTGTGCCCCCCCCCCCTATCTTTGGTTGGCCTTAGTCCTTTCAATGTTAAAATGAAACTAATGAACAAATACTCCTTTTACTACACTTTGCTACACGTGCTCTCCCACAAAACCGCAAAGACGCTAGCGGAGTTGAACTTTGCTTGAACATTGCAATCACACTGCAATGAGATCTTAAAGGTGCTAGAAAATCAGTGGGACATTGTCATTGTTTGTTTGGGTGGTGCATTCAGGGGCTACGTATTGTTTTTTTCTTTCCATTAATGCCAACCACTTGGGCCTACTACATTATACTTGGTGAAGGAATGTTAGGTATTTTATCATTTTCTGCCAACCACTGTGGGAACCAGTGCTTTATTGAGGCCACGGTGAAAACAGCAAGCCAGTAATTAGCAAACCGGGATATATATTTAATGTACGCATTCTGTGGGAGAAAATCGGGTAGGTCCAGTTGGGGGATGATGTGACCATGACCATAAATTCAACTGGTCAGATTAAATGTCACCTATCACCCAGTTGAAGACGGCCCACTCATGCATTCCTTGAGTATAAGCACATAGCACTGGCTCATAGTTTAAATGCTGTGTTGCAGGGAACATTTTACACATACTGTAGTCTGTTTATCAACCAGGTGATTGTTGTCTCACCTGGCCTGGTTGTGTCTGGAATTTGACTGATATTAAATCCAGCCAGCCATTTTCTTAACCCCTTGTCCTCACGAGGGTCACGGGATATGAAATACAGACTTAAGTCAATAAGGAACTAGCGTCACATTATTTACTTGCACAACAGTGGCTGATGATTCAAACAGGAAGAACTAAGTAAAATTTTTGGGACACTGGCATTGTAATGGTACGTCCTTTGCTCACCCTTATTATCTGTTAACGTCTCTATCGGTGCATTAAGAGGATGGCCTTTGCCCACAGTGGGTTTGTCTCCACCCAGCAGTGTGGCTCATGCTTATCATGCTTATCCAAACTCAAATCTATCATTTATTGCCACAGTTCTGTGTCACGGATCAGCTAGCCGACGCCTTGGCTGTTTTGATGATAGGATTGATAAGAATTGCAAAGGCAATTTAAGAGAAGACGGATGAATTTATTGTCTTTAAGGCAGACAAAGTGGGGACTTTTTCCACTTGGTTAAGTTCATAATGAATGGCCATCTGTTTTAAAGTGAAATTTTAAGCAGAAAAGACACTGAGTAAGCCTTTAGTTGTCACATTAGGGTTCCGATTTCCTGGAGCTATACAAATAATCAGAGTATTTGTAGTCTTGTGACAAAGGAACATGGGGAAAAATTCTCAAATGTGGTTAATCATAATTGTGTTATTGTCAGAGAAGCTGATGACCCACTGCTAATGCTACGTGTGAACTTTAGTAAGCCGCCGTGTATAGGAAACACATCAGCTCTCCTGCACCTTTCACCAAGGTCGTGACTTTTAAAGGTTGACTCCAAACACGGGCTTTGTTGACTCAGCGGCTGTCTGTACATTAGGACACTCTTAGTGGGCAACCTAACAGCCTGCTGTTGCCAAAGTAACAAATCCTATTCGTTATGACCTCACCGGCCACTGAAGGTTGTTGAACTTTGAACAGTTGTGTCATTTATTTGATCTGTGTGTCATTGGCGCTTCCTGTCATAAGCTCCTCCCCCTCTGCAGCCCTCGTCTCTTTTACCTGCCTGCTCTTTCTGTAAAAGGAAGCCCTTGTTTCGCTTCATAAACCATGATATCATTTCCTTTTTATGTCTTTTATTGTGAGTTTTCTATCGCATAATCGTTACTATGTTAGCTTTTTTTCACTTCATGCATGTTTTCCCAAGCTTAAATAATGACAATCTTCTCCAAGGTTCACACTATAACTTAAAATCATCCATACAAGATTTTCCTTCATTCAAAAATTAATTACCTCAGTCACAAAAGAGAAGAAATGACAAAGCTAATGTTATGTTTGGAATATAATTTAATAAGACGAACGCTGCAATTATGCCAATGTCCTTTTTACCGAAGCTATTTCAGGCATGTTAAACATCGAGTTCCTCATCAAACAACATGTGGCCCAGTTTGTACATGAACATCATGGTTGCAGCAGCAATCAGGTGATAATCATCCATGATAGAGAATGCCCTTCTCTACTTCCCTCAGCAGATACTTTTGCCCTGCTGAGAATGACTCATTCGTATCTCATGACTGCTTTCCAATGAAACATGTTGTTCCTCGCGGCGCTCTACTGGAAATAGGATGAGTGGTGAATTATACCATCACACCACCTCCAGGGGAAAATAAACAAATATGTAGCGAAATCAGTGACTGCTATAAATATTTTTTAATATTACCTATAGTCATTAAAATTGTATTGTATAATGCAAAATGCAAACAATTGTATTTTTTTTTACTTGCAGGTGTTAAAAATAATTCCCTTTCTCTGTTGTGTTATTAATATAATATACTTTGAATAAGCTTGACATTTAAACTGTAAACAATGCAAACATATAGCATCGCTCTGTCCTTTATTTCTCTTTAAAATGGATTCACAACAGCAGGACTGGTGACATATAGTTCGGGAACAATTATGCCCTAAGTAAAGATATTTTCAGGCAGAACTGTTTCATTCTATTTTATTAATTTGATTTATTTGTTTTTGAACAGGTCACCACAGACATCTGCGAAACCAGTGCAATGCATTTACAGGGGAATATTGTTACTGACGATATTGTTCGATAGTTGCTATTATTAGATTGGGTGTTAATTTTGTGAGTCTCCCACATACCCCCAAAACGTGCATGAAATCGAAATTGTCCTTCAGTGCAAATACGAGTTGATTTTGAGGTGGTGCAGCAAGGTGACATATAAAGACAGACAAGCAGTCAGACTGGAGCAGACAGGTAAACACACAAGCAAACAGGGTCGCTACAATGCCCCAGAGACCGATGACACGAGCCACTGCTTCCATCCCGCAATCCACAAACTGAGCAGACGGACGGCTTTCCAATGACTTCGACGCATAGCGAGCCGCTTGCCTGAATCTTACACACATCTTCTAATGACAGGAGACATGGTTGGCATCCCTTGGGAACAATATGAGGGAGGGCTGCACAGCACTTGACAAAAACCACCTCTTTCCCCAAATGACCCGAGCTCGGTAAATAACAAGAATGACAAGAGCAAGCCAAATAAACCGTGACAGCATGTGGGGTACCGGCACCGCCACTTAATTGATCATTCGCTGCTGGTGATTCGCACCCAGCTCATACGCGTCGCTCTCACGTTTGCATCGAGTTTATTCTTAGCGTAGGTGTGCTTCACGCCCGGATTTGTTATTTCCAGCTCAGGCGCTTTGGCTCCAAACACGACTTTTTTTTATTTTTATCTCTATTACAAAACAAAGCTTATGATGTTCCCAAAGTAGGTTTGACATCAACCCACAGCAGGCTGACCAATTGTGAGAATTCAATTAGCGGCCCTGGCAGATTCTCACACTGTTATTTGGGAGTTTCTGTACATAGGTGTGATATGTGGGTCATTGAGGAGTGAGAGCAGGCGGGCTATCGTCACAACTGGACGTCATGTCATTCTGGCGTTATCAGTCTCTGACAGACACGCCGAACGGCCTCAACAATAAAGCATGCTTATCCCAACCGGGCCTGCTGACCAGCAGAGTTTAGCATTCCCCTCCTTTTACAGTGCTCTAATCTGGGAATTTCACAATGTGTCTGGTCTTCCAAACCAGGGCACAAATCCCCCCCCCCCTCTTGCCTCTCTTTACTGGTTGACTCTGTATTAGTCCAGTTAGCACATGTGCCCACCCGCAAAGCCGACAAGTAGAACTTCACACTCTCACACCCTGTGCTCATTCAGCAACCCCAACCACACGCAACACCGACTCACACAAGGATGCTAATAAGAGCTGCCGATTTCTCCTCTGCTTCCTCTCTCTCTCTTTTTTTTTATATAACTTTTCTTCTATACGAGACCTTATGCAAGTAACCTTCAAACTAATAAACCCACACCGGTGACTCGCATTTTACCGCGTGACATTGACGACGGGACGAGACTGTTTGCACAACAGAGGTGGAATCAAATCCACAGAGAAATCTATTTCCTTGAGAAACACGTGAATAACCGGACACATCCTGACATGTAATTAAGCCACACCTGCACTTTAGGAGAATTGCAATTAGCATCTGTCATTTTCATGCCGTTTTTGTCGTCACCGCCCGTTTCAGTGTGAGCTGCTTGTGTTTCAGCTCGGACCATCACAAGGGCAGATTAGAAGAGATAGTCAAGGCCGGTGTCGGAACCTCTCAGCTGTATGCGGTAATTACTAGTGTCCTTGATATTTGATGTGAAATGGGGACGGTAACCTTTAGTGTTTGCCTGTTAGCCCACCCCTCCCCTCTTTGCTCCCGCTCTCGATTGTCCTATCCCCCCCGTATCACTCCCGTTGGATCCTGGAGAATAGATGGAAAACAAGAAGCTCACTTTGGAGGGAAGTGTGAAGTGTGTTTGCGTGCCAGCTGGTGCCCTGGGACATGCTTGAACATTCACTGGTTCAACTGCGCAGTGTCATTACTTTGATGCAAGATGGAGAAATAGAGATTGTCAAGGGAGGACAGGTCAAAGGGTATAGGACCCAAGGTGAACGCTTTGCTCCCGTTTACAGTATACTCTGAATTTTATGATGAGGTTTGCAGGATTTTAAGCAGTGTGCAAGCAGGGATACGGATTGATTGTTTACTGTCGGATCCATCCATCAATTTCTATGTCGCTCGAACTGTTTAGGTTTGCATGGGGGGGGGTGATTGTCCCAAATGCCCAGGGGCAAAAGTCAAATACACTTTAGGTTGGTTATATTGTATATTTTGCTAACATATTCATCTTCTTGTTCTCCTAGTTTCAAATTTTTAAGTTAAAGTGTTTAATAGATTCAAACTACCAACAAGATAACTCTCCTCAAATGACAAATCTGACAAATTCTCAAACTCCGCTGCTGAGCTCTAGCAGGATGCAGATAAATCCTAAAATGGGATAATAACCACTTTGGTCTGCGTCTGTAGGATATGTTGGTGTTGTAGCATAATGATGGCGGCTATGTTATGACAAGAGTGTGTACTCCTATAGCACTGGTAACTATTAACCCTGACTAAACAACTAAACTAAACGAAACTAAACAAATGGAGCCCCTTAGTTTCTTAGAAATTTTACAGACAAGTCTGAAGATACTATTTATTTTTTTATATTTCTGGCTTAAAGCTATTCCAATTAAAATATTTCACTACGTGTCGATTGTTTTGGACATTTTATGAAAAAATATGCCCAGTTAATAAAACTTGTCAGGAATCGAGTTTGCTGACACACATTCAAAAACGAGACTTGTGATGACTTGCTCTTACAGCGGCTTCTGTCAGAGACTTTGGAAATTTCAACATGGCCTGTGGCTACTAATTAGAGTAACTATGCCATCGGTCTCTAATGAGCTGTTTTAATTGGCAGGGCAACAATTGAAGTAAACCTTGCAGCTATCAGTGGAAACTAAACATGGGCATGAATGCATATTAACTGTTGCATGTTGTTGACTCTTTACTCGACTCTAAACGGTCAAACTCCCCCCAAGAAATGTGTAAGGGAGCCAAGTCACAAGATTTTATCCATGTACAGCAACCATTCAACTGTGACTGAGCATTAGTAGTTGCAATGAATAGCAAGGGTAATAGACATGATCTCTGTGGCACTCCGTTTTTTTGTTTTGTTTTGTTTTTTTAGAAGAGAGGGACGACTACACTGCTCATTTCTGGTTCTCAGTACAAAAGTCTGATTTGCCAAGTGGTTGACGAGGAATCATACCAAGTACTTATCCAGGATCATATTGAGAAGCTTAAGCACTAGACTTTGGTACCACACAGTGTCATAGGCAGCACTGTGCTCAAACAGGATCACAACTGCTTTATTGAAGCTGTCTTCAATCTGATTAGTTCGCTTGACAGAATCCAGCTTGTTCTTCAGACAGCTGAGGGGGTTGACCAATGTTTTGGACTGGCTCCATGCAATGCCATCCAGTCACATTTATAAATGCGACTTCTGCTTTTATGATGTTGTGCAACATACAGTCAAAATACTACGCTGCAGAGAAACCTTGCCAACACATTCTTAGCAAATGTGGCAGGTTGCAGCATGTCAGGTACTTTGACAGTCAGCTTGCGTTAAACATCTCGCTTAGGTATCTACGTCAAGTCCGTTCTGAGGCCCACCACATCAGATGAATAGCTTTGGATTACATAACACCGCTTCACATTCACCAGGTTCTACATATCAATGTTTACTTAAACCTCTCGTTGTTTTTCTTGGAGTTCCTTTGCGTGGAAAGCTGCAATGGAACATAAGTGGTCACCTGCATATTTGAAATGCCAGGCAGGATGTATCATCACCGACCACTACACGTGCTTCACAAAAGCTTCAAGAACTCATGCAAACACAATGTGACAGTAAGAGAAACATTGAAAGGGATACATTACACCCGAGTCTCGGTTTGGACTTGCCACTGGTAAAAAAAAATAATAATAAGGTTTGAGTTGGAACATGTTAGAAAAGAGGTACTAGCTACTTTGATACTTTTACAAACATGGACGGGGAGGGGAGTCTTGTGAATCTTACTGTTTATTAATGTTTGACTCATTCCACTGAGAGGAAATATAGATGTTGCATCAATAAAAATATCACAACTGCTCTGTAATAGGCTATAATATTGCAATTACAACTGGTTAGGGAATTCGACAGTAAAACCGTAATGGCTTTCCATTACAGCCACAGCAATAAAGACGTTTGGAGTCACATTATCTACACTTATTGATATTTTTTGTCATTACTTTTCCCAGCTAATTTCAAGTCAGCCATTCTATACGGGTCTTATTGATTCGCTGAAAAAACACCAAGAAGCGGGTGGAAAGATATGAAGGTGAAAGCAGGAGTGAATGTTGCAGAGCCACTGAGGTCAGCACCATTGTGTGGTCGTGATCTCCATCTTCATCCATTGTCAGTCCATGGATGCCAGGTCTGAATAGAGCTTTTCTTTTTCCTAGATAAACTTTTGACCTGTACATATCTTCTCCTTGGGCAAACATGTTGACCTTGTTTTTGCTATGAAGTGACCAGTTGAGCTATTGGACAGAGTTTTGAAGTGTGTTCATATTTCCAGTTTTTTTTGGCGAGTTGTAAATATTAATAGTTTGAGATGAGCAACTGAGAGGTAAACGCTTACCTTGACTATTTATTTAACACGATTCTGCATTGTGTTAAGAAATCATATCAAAGTTTCTATGGAGTGCGAGAACCCATCTCAGAATTCAATCACAAGCCCTTTCTCCTCTTCGCCTAAAACAAATCAGTGGCATGATATGCGCAGAGCTTTTGTCAAAAAATTCTCAGCATTGCCCGGGAATGATGGATGTTCTTATGAAACCTCAATGCTGATGGTTCACTTGCATGCATTTTTATCATATATGCTCATCTCTCAACTTTTCATCAGAGGTCATTAGGTTGCCCCCAAAGCCTTAGCGCACTAAAAGACATCCATGTTTTTGATAATACTTCCGTAATATAAGAGCAAAGAGGAGGGTTAGCGAATGCGTGATTGCCACCTGCCACTTCATTCAACTCCATTTTAATCTGAGCTGTCTGCAGGAATCTTGTTTCGCAAATGACTTCAACTGGCGGCGCAGACGGAAGGGAGACGAGATTTGAGCAGCTGATACCTTGTAACAAATCACCTGAATATGAACTATCCGCTTTCTAATGGGAATCCATATTCATCTTCCTCTCCAAAAGCTCTCCAGTGGGGATGCAGATGTGTGGCTGCTTTTATATCTTCCCCTTATCAACTTTTCCATCCGTGTCCCCTAATCAAAACCCCCCCCAGACGCATCTTTTAGACCCTCCACTATCCGCAGACTCATATTGAATTTCCACAGCTACACCATCGGTTTTATGGACCGTCTTTGGGATTATTAATGACACGGCACAGAGTTCTACATATGAATATGGAGATCAGCCACATTGTGCGTACGCTTTCCTATAAAAATGGATTGATGTAAATCTCAAATGTCTTCTGATTGATGGCACCACCCTACTGCTCCAGCAGCTTTTCTTAATAATGTGGCTTTCGTGCTGCCATTATCTGTGTATTTCCGAACCAAGACCCCACCACCCCCCAGCCACCCATAAACAGCCATGAATGATAACTGTCCTCAACAAAAACACCTCACACTACTTCAATTCAGTGCGCCACAGTGATAAAGGGGTCAACTTCATGCTACAAGGGATCGCATTGAAATCATAACAGGTTTAGTTCTAGTGGTCCATTACAATGTAAGAAATGTGCATTATATTTAGGCATCTGGAAGGGCACCTTCATGCTTCTTGCCATTTCAGAGGTGTTTTGTTATACTCACGTGATGCATGGACAAGATATGTAGGATGAATTATTACAGTCAAGGCATTGCATTTATTAACCTACCCCGGGGAAGTTTGGGTGGTATCTGGAGAAACCTATTGGATGTATATATTTCTGGAAAATAATAATAATAATAATAATGATAATAATAATAAATAATAATTGTTGCCAAAAAAAAGTCAAGTTGTTTTCAATCCAGCTTTCCATTAGTATTTTTTTAAGTTAGTAATTTGATCACGTTCATATTGTATTCTAGCAGCACGCCACATTTGTACTTATTTTGATGTGTTGTGTTTTAATATTATTCATGGTTTAACCTAATAGTGGGTGTTCTGATGCCGTGACTTTTAGAAGTCAGGCGAGGTTGTTTTAATTTATTAGAAGGCGTTTGCGATACTGTGTGTCTTCAAGTGTTAAATTGCAAATCTACCTTTCAAACAGACATTTGAGTATGAAAAGGCCCTCATCCCTCACCAACTGAATTGTTGGACCAGCAACATATACATATACAGTTTCAGGAAGTAAACTGAGCCAAGAACGAGTGCAGTAGGGGTAAAAGGCTTATGAAAATTATTTTGACCTACATTATCATCAATTCGTAGTATATGATCAAGAATAACTTATTTTTAATGACAAATGATCCAAGAATACAAGTAATGTAAAATCAAGACATGCTATTTAAACAATGGATCATTTGGGGGAAAGAGACAACAAATCATTTCCTTTCAATTCAAAATTTGATTTACCAATCATTTTTCCATTTTGACCACATGGCTGTTCAGAACATGCCTGTGTGTATTTATAGAAGGACATCACCATAGGAACTGCTGTGATTGTCTCTTGTGGAAGAGTCTCTGATACATCATGGCCTTGGCACAGATGTAATTTGTCAGTTCAGTGACAAATATACCAGCAACACAGTCATAATGAGACAGGAACAACAACAACAAGACTGGTAATAGAGTTCAAATGTGCAATATTCACAAATCACCTTTGCCAGTAATAGGATGTCAATTATAGAACTTGGGCGATGTATAACATAAAGATCATTCTTTGCTTTTTTAATATGTATTAAAACTATTGCAAATATTGCTTTTGTGTCTATTCATTATTCATCATTCATCTGCACATGCTTTTGGTACCCTTTGCAAAATCAGCTGATAGTCATGTTTGTCCAAGGTTGTTGAGAAACAGTTTGGTGTAAACAAGAGGAAACAGAGTGCTCATACATGAGATCAGCCTTGCAGTAAATGACATGAAACCCCTGCTTTTTTTTTCTTCTTCTCTCTCACTCTCTCTTTCTCGTTTTCATCGTACGGTGATGCTGTATCATCTCATCAACGATTTTGTGGGGTTTTGACTGCAGATAAATGGCAGCTCTACGGCGCACCGGCAAATCCTATCACTCGGGGGGAATGTCAACTGTGTTTTTATTTGGGAGCAGCAATTTCATCTCCGAGTCGTCACATCCGTCTCAGAAATCCAATAAAGGTGACTGACTACGTTTTATCATTGCGGAATTTATCTTTAAGAAAGATTTGCATGGCCACCCTGATAACACGCAAGAAATAAAATGGAGGAAAAATACACTACATATATGTCGTTGGGTTACATACTCAGAGGAGCTGTTAAAATATTTAATGGTGCATTTACAGCTGAATAACACAATTAGACAACTGATTTGTAGTTCCACTGATACTGCGTCATATAATTTAGTGTAGCTAATGTGTGCTTACTTCCATGACTCCCTTGCTAGAGATTTTGTTATCTGATCCAAACCAACACACTGACAGTGGCTCTTTGGCCCTGTGACTCAGGAAGAGCCTGTTCCACCCTTGACCTTTGTCATTATCCACCAACAACACCGTAGGCAGACAATCAAGGGATCAAGGCCGGCCAGGAGAAATCCTGTCCCTCGACATAAAAAAGGATGCGCAGGGCGATCTCTCCCCCACTCATTGCCAGGAATTCAATTTCACTCTGCTAACATCTGCCACAGATAAGTGAAACATAAACAATGTCACTCACAGAAAGCAACCAAGTGAGAGAGGAGAGAGAAAGTTACATTTCTATTCCCCTGGAGAGCTCGAACAGTGCTGAAACATCCTTAAATGTAGGTAACCATGCAGTTTATGCACAACTTTTTATTTTATTTTATCGGATCTCTGGAAAAGAGAAAAATTGCTTCAACCCTTTGGCCAGTATAATGAAATGATTTGTTAGACAAAAGAGAGCATTGTCAGTGGATGTGAATAGAAGTCAATTTTCCTCAAACGTACCATTGATAACTATGTTCCTGACGGCAATAATTGTTAGATGTTAGTCCAGCTGCATAATGGCTGTTGCCAGAAAACACATTGCGTCACATAATCACACTCTACCGTGTGAATTTGGAGTGATACCAAGGTGCACGACTTCAATAATGCAAAGATTGTACCGTATTTTTCGGAGTATAAGGTGCAATTAAAATCATTACATTTTTGTCAAAAAAAATCAAGAGTGCCTTATTATCAGGTGTTTGTTATGTCAAATTGAAGTTAGCAGCTTTCACTTAATCGGGTACGGCTTATAACCCTTATACCCAAAATCTGAAACTAAAAACCTCATGATTGAAACCAGATTTCAAAACCGACATTTCAATAAATCCACTTGCTCCTGATACTCACTGGCACCGTCTTCTAGCGATGTTTACTTCTGTGCTCCTGTATCTTCAGTTAAAGATACCATAATGGTTGATATGAGACAGGCAGAAACAAGCTGGTAAACCCTTATTGGACCTCGTGACTTAGTCCTGAAGGTACAGCGTCGCAAATTACATTGTTTACATTATGTCAGCAAAAGAGCGCGGTGCTAAACTGTGGCGGTATACACAAGACTTCATGCTGTAAACATACCTTTAAAGGCTGACATGGTTTACTGATTATAGCTTCTAGTCAAATGTAATATGTATTTGAAGGTTAAATATACAGGTGCTGCTTACTATTTTGTACCTTGCATGACAGCATTTTTACTGTGACTAAGGGAATTTATGTCTGCGATATAAATAAAGCTGCCTTGCCTTGGCTAATAAATATAATCCACATTTGGTTCGGTTTTTTGACTTAGGCCATCATTTTAAGAAGGTGACGTTTCAATAAAGTCGGTGATGATCTTCGTTTTTGTTCATCTCGAAAGGTGTCAAGGTTTTTCCTCACCCAGCTCATCCAAATATGCCCTCGCAGACCTCGTTTGCTTTGTGCAAGAAATTTGTCCAAAATGTATTGGCTTATTTCAGGGGGGAACTAATGGGTCTAGCCTTGCTCTTGATTAATTTATTGATTAAGAGCCTCCCAAGACTTCTGCATCTTTAACTAAGCAAGAAGATGCGTGAGCCAGAAAATGATATTATATAAAGGTGGAAAACAACAAAAATGGCTTCACCATTGTCCAGCTTTTAGATTGGTTGCTTTATTAAAAGCACATAAAGAAAACAATACAATCACTGTATGCTGATGGAGTAATAATATCGCCCACTATTATCCCTAATACTACTCTTGAGAGAGAACAAGAAACCTTAAAGGCGTTATTTGTAACCTGTGAGTTGCATGTGGAAACACGCTAAAGAATCAGTATTCATGCAGATTTTGGTTATTCGGTGCTCAGACCTCATTATATTAGCATACCAGGAGGTAAATGACAAATAAATGCAGCGCTCATCACCGTTTCTATTTCTGCTTGACAATGCGGCGCTGCATGAATGAATATTGATGCACAGCTTCTCCCCTCTACGATACATTTTGGCTCCTTTTTAGGGGGGTGAAGAAGTTTAGAAAAAAAAAAAGGGAAAAAGCAGCAAGGAGACTTGTAAGTAGCGCACATTGTTAGCACTGGAAGCGTTTCCTGCTGCTAGTCAATAAACAGGATGCTTGCTTGCTGTGTCATCCCAGACGTTTGAAGACAGCTGCCGTATGGCAAAGAGAACAGCTTGGTGTCTGGATTTTGGAAATGACAACTATTTCTGGTATTCATATTCATCTTGTCTCTCTGAAGGGGTGGAGATGAGGATGAATGAAAACAGACGTTCTCCACTTCTCGTCTCCCTCATCGCAACTCCTTCTCCTTGCAGTTACCTTCACATCTGTTTTTTTGTTGCAGATGATACTTTTCAGTACAGATGTTCACAAAAACAAAAAAAGTCTCGAAAATCACCAAGGTCAAGTAGTTACCTCAAATTGGAGGTACAGAAAAGAATAATGTGACAAAAATATTCTGTATGGAAAATAAAATTGGTTCAAATATTGTTGATGGCCAAAATATAGTTTTTCCTTTCGGAAGCCAAATCACAACAGACACAATATTATTCAAAACAATGTTCTTTTTAGAAATTCATAAAATATGCCTTTCTCAATCCCAGTTCATTAATAAAATCCAGACTTTATGAATATGCAAATGTTTCATGTCTCCACAGATATCTTCAAGTCTTGTTTGGTACACTGGAGGTTTAAAGTTTCCACATTGCGCTGACGTCATTTCCATATTTAGGGGTTGTTTTTGGCTTGTATTGTCACAAATAAAATCATAGAACCTTTCCACTAAAAAATAATGATCACTCTGTCAGGTATGAATGTTCCTGCGGAAACCAAACTATATAAATTCCTATGTGATATAGTCTGTACATGCACTGTACACGACTGAACAGGAATGCAAGATTTTTTTTTTTTCTGAGTGGTGCACCTAAATTATAGACCTTAAAATAAGGTCATCTCTTTGTTACGATTTAGGGGACCATCAAAACTTTCCACCTGGAATTTTAACATGTTTTCATCCCCTTGCCCTATGAATCGTCATCTAATTCTAAGATGATCATTTTCCACGAGAGTAATTTTTACTCAAAAATATCATCACAAAGGAATCCAGACCATATTGTTGTACTTTTTTTTTTTTTTTTTAAATCCCCTGCAGTTCCAGAAGCCCCCCTTGACGCTCTCTTCTCAACCCCAGCCTGAACTGATCACACCCAGCCCAGCCGGTGGTTAACCCGCTAGTTCAACCTCCCCCTGGGAAGCCACTCACATCCTTCCTCTTCACTTCATGCTCTTTACTATTCTCCTTGTATCTTTTGCGGAGCTCCACTTCCGTCCAGAGTGAGAGGATCACCATCTGCTTGGCCAAATCTCTCGCCAACAACCTCCCCCCATCGTCCCATCTTGCAGCATCCTTCCGCTTACACATCAGCAGGAAGCATCACCTGCTGGTTTACCTCACTTCCTGCTGTCAGAATGACTGTTGGCTTTATTTTTTGTTTTTCTCAAGATGTTTTATATCATGTAGAGGAAAAAAAAATCACAATTCTATTTGGTCTTGACTCGTTTGATTCTTGACTGTATTTTAAGTGTGGTACACTTCATTCTCTCGCGCAGACAACCTTGGCTACCATTTTCTCCCTGACCCAAACCACGGCATGACAAAGATGCAAGCATAAATCATCCCACCTTTGTTGGTATCTTATCAGATCTTTCATAATGTCCTTTTGTAGGAGGTCTGTCATCTTTACAGCAACATAAAACCGACATTGTGCCAGCTTGACCTTATACTTACTGTAGGCCCAAAAGAAAGACCATAAAAGACGTTCGACTACATTAACTTCCACTGCCGCATTCTTCTGTCACAACCCATTTCCCTCCGATTCTTGCCATTACACAGCTTAGGAAATATTCTTATTGTTTTTTTCTTTTTTATGCAGCAGCAGCTCTATTGAGTTAGGTAACTCAAAACAGGATGTTTCGCTGTGCAATTACCGCTCACGAGGAATGATGGTGGAACAAACAGAAGCTGAAGTCACAAGAAGTGATTTGAGTTTCTCTCTGGGTGGATGTCCATTGTTTTACGTACTCTGGTTACTCATTGTTCAACCGCTTCCTGTGCTATCACGGGGCCAAGAGACTCAGTTGACCTGTGGAGGTCCCACCTTTATGCGTCTCTTTTTTTTTTTGTCTTCACAATGTGACTGGAAAATATGAAAAGAGTCTTTGTCTATCTCAAGCAATTCAAATGTTCAGAGTAGTTCTTGTGCTATTCATATTTACATGGTCGTCATAAAACCCAACCGTCATCGATAGCTTGGATGACTTGAAATCGATCTTCGCCTCCTGATTTACATGGCTGTGTGAGGCTACTAATAGTACATCGCAAACCTCGAGGCTAAACCGATTGATCCCGTACAATGTTTTCACTGGGCCGAGATGGAGAATATTGATATAGCGAATATGGATTTGCTCTATTAGAGTTTGCAAAGATTTGGACATTCTTGAAAATGAACATATATTGGCTCATGGATAAAAACGTGGATGAGAAAACGTTATTGCTTGTTGTGCTATGTTCCGGGCATTGCTGTTTAGCAAGCGACAAGAGTTTCCCGATGCAAATACAATCATGACTAAATCAGCCTATATTGGATATTCATGATTAATGAGCTCCAAGACTGATTGATCTGTCTGAGACGGTCATGACGGACAAAATGTTTCATTACGGGAATCAATATAATTGTCTGGGCTGACAGCAAATTTTCAAGTGCGTAAAGAGCTAATCTAATGTTTGATCTACAGTATATGATGGGGCTTATTAGGAACCAAGGTTCAAAGATCAGGGAAGCTATTGATATAAAAGATATGTTGCCAGGCAACCAAGCAGCTCAGCGATAACAGGAAATGATGTCATCACCTCCCTTTTTAATGTTCCTCATGCGGCCAGGCTGAATCTTTTTTTAGACAATAAGAAAGTATTTCTCTTTCCCGTATATCTTCAAAACTTAAGCAACAAATCATTTCGATTTTGATTTGTTAACTCAACCTCAGTCAGCAAGTCAACAAATCCATTTGCAGAAGTCAATTTGTGTTAATGGCAGTGATAAAAGCAAATATTAAATTATTTTCCAATTATTTATTGCCAAGTTGACCGTTAGCCACGACTTCCTGTGTCCGTTTGAAAGCTTTTCTAATGTGTGGTCTCTGTACGTGCTTCGCATCTGCACTTCTTTCATTAGAAGCTGTGTGCAAGCCACTGGAGCGACTTGATAGTTGCCAGGTCTGAGCCAGAAGGGTTCATCTGTTGGAGATAAGACTGAACCATACCAGAGCAGCCTCAGGCGCTCTCTCTGACATCGTTTAATGCCGGCTTGATAGAGCTGTGTGGAATGTGCTATCTCGTACACGTCTTCTCTCCCTCGGCGGCTTAGTATTTGGACTTCACTAGCTGCAATATCACTGAATTGTGGAAATCATCTTGTTATTTTTCAGCAATTCAGATCTTGAACTAACGTCATCTCTAGAATTATTTAACAATGCTTGACCTGTTCTTCATAAATACTTCCAGCTCTAAAACCCGCCGCAAACTCCCTTCTGTCACACTATCTCCTGGATTAACATCTTCATAAATTATCAGCAGTACCTGTCAAGGTTTAAACAAAGACTTTGCTGGTTAAACTTTCAAATAATTTGTAGCCATTCTGCCCCGGTGAGGATGGGCGGGGGCCCCGGCCGGCTCTTGTCACGGGAGGCCTTCCCTGAAAACACGGCTGGAATTTGGCTGCCGGGCAGATGGGTATCATTTTGACACAAGAAGGTGGAATGCGTTTTTTTGTTGGAGGGAGTATATGTGTTGACGGGATGGCAGAGGCGGAGCTCACGTATGAGTCAGTGGTTTATAGAGACCTATGTGATGCAAACTTGATGAAAAGATGAAGTTGTAACCGGGGGAAGTTCTACTCAAGAGCGCTGGCATGTGCTCTCCCTTCAAAGATACAATTTAGTAGGACCGCTTCGGACCGACTGTATTTATAAATGTGATAACGTGAGGTTGTTTCGTATGTATCAACAGTTTTTTTGCGAGTGCCTTGAGGTTTTTACTTCTCAAGGAAGAGGAAATAGCATTCTGTTTACATGACCAAAAGTAAAAAATGCCACATTCAGCATAAAGTTCATTTCGTTCAAGATTTTTTAAATTGTATATTTGATTCTATTTTTAAACCCAACCTAAAGTAGGTTAAAACATTTGAAGAGTATCCTTCATGTTATGATCCTTGAAATAGTCTTCAAGAAGACTAATTGTCTCCTGATGAATATGAGTATCTTTATTTTAGTGCTCCTTGACCTGATTGCACCCTTTCACGTATTTATACTGTTTAAAATGAAACATCCAGAATGACTAGTAACAGTTTTTTTCTCCTTCCCAAGTACTGTCTGCATAAAAATAACATTTCCTCAAATTTTTGCTATGAAACTTCCCCCATTTTTTTCATGTGTAACTTCCAGGAAAGTATTGGACAGGATTACCTTACCTTTATTTGAGCCGCCCCACAAAACTTGTCCTAAATCCTTCCAGAATTGGTTTGAAACCTGTGCTGATTACTTTCAAAGCACTTCATGGCATGGCTCCCAGTTTCATGCATTTTATGGTTTTATCGCAAGCAACAGCGCCTCACTTAAAATAAACAGCAGAAGAGGAGCTCCTAGGGAATAAATAACTACTTTCTCAAATGGGGAATTACACAATGCTCTTTTATTGACAGCTGGTTTTTGGAGTGCACAGGATCATGAAGCAGTTACCGTAATCAAATCTTATAATGTAGGTTGGGATCATCTTTTAAAGCTACCCCAAATGTTTTGAGTGAGCTGACAAAGACCTTGTGACATTTTGCGTTAACTGTAACTACTCAGCTTGGTATTATGGGGAAACTGCGTATTTACTGGACATCACTGGGCTTCTTTTACATCCCACTGGGAGAACAGTCAGTTCCCATTAGCAGAGCCAAAGATGGCCACGAAGGATTTTCATCTCCAAAGACATAACCTAAACATTGTATAAGCATCTTGCATTATTCATTGAGCTTATTAGCGGAGGTGGACTTTGAGTTATTGCGAATCAAAGGAACAAATATTATCTTATAACATTAGCATAGGAATGAGTAAGCTTCCCAATGAATGACTTGCATGGGAGGGATTTCATAGAAGATGCCCTGAAGGTAACATGCAGATTCAAATCTAATAAAAAACAATAAAGGCTTGGATTAAAATTGTATGACTAAATCTGAGATGATATCTTGTGAACTACATTTGTGTTAACATTCCAAATAGCACAATTAACCTTGCAATTAAGAGTCACCACACCGTGCTCTCTCTCTCTCTCTCTCTCTCTCAAAAAAAAGCACATGATAAATTATCACAGACTGTGATTATGTGGACTTTTGTACGCATGTCTGCACATATGTTTCACCCTTTTACAGCTTCCTAAAGCATCAATTAATTTTGGATGAAAATCAATGATCCTCCAGGAGCAAACTGTCTCGTTATTGCCCGAGGTTTTGTTTTCCTGAGATTGGAGACTAATGAGGCAGCACATGCATAGTTCAATCCCATCCTGCATCAAACCCCCTCCTCCCTCCCCCCACCCAGTCGGATGGTCTTAAACTCCACATGCCCCAATGCAGATGTCTTCAACACTGGGTACTCATTAGCCATAGGCTGAAATTCCAGCCCAGTCTTGCTTTTTCATTTATTATGAAGTATAAGTATGGGAATTATTTAAAACCTCTGGGTAGGAGGGGGCGAGTGGCAGAATTCAATGCCAACTCATACGACTAATACACTATCACGCGTTTCCAAATGGTGCTTTTGCTTGAAACAACCAAATAAACATCCTCATGCATCTAATTCTATAGAATACGTTTCAAGGCTGAGCTGTCTCCTCTCTTGTACGATAATGAAGGGTCTTTAAAGAAGCCGCGTCAAAACGTTTCACGCTGAAATTACATGTTCCATCTGCAGTACTCATTTCTTTCAATTATCCCCATCTTTGCTACGTAGTGCCTTGTTTGTGACCACGCTTGATGGCAGTCATCAGACTTCAGTCAGCAGGCTCAACGTGCTCCCACTCGTCATCGACGTGACGTACGCGGCTCAACTTTGGTTGACCCTCTTACATCACTTGGCTGCCTTTCATCTAACGGCATCGGTCATAATTACATTATCCAAGGGTGAGCGTGTGTGGAGGTGTGTGTGAACGTAAGATGGGGAGTCTATTTTGATCCCTAACATTTAAGGTTGTAAATACACTCAGCTTATGTTTATTTTGGTTTGAGCTACCTTGCACCCAGAAGGAACTTTGACTCATAGTCATTTGTTATACATGTACTAAAAAGGTATCTGTGGATAATGCATTTAGGAAAAAAAAAATCTGTCTTCCTGTTGAGCATGATGCATCTTGGGGGAATTCTACAGAAGGCTAACTTCCACTGTAAAACCAATTGGGAATTAAAATGAATGTAAGAACTACCGAGCACACTCTTTAATACACGGACGTTTGCCTATAAAGGTCTCTATATGCTGCTTCAGCATTGCTGATAAAAAAAGGTTGCTGAGCCCAGTTACAGCTCTAACTGGTCAATAACAGCTTGGGGACTTGTTAAGTAAATGGTCAATATACAGTATACAGTGGTTTTATAGTATTGTCAAAGCTCAAAATCAAAAATATCATGATGCATCACTTCCGGCAAGATATTTGCATAACATGGAGAATTTTTCAAAGTGAGCATCTGGAGTGACTGAGGTAAAAATATTAAACTATGTTTTCCGCTTAATATTAAGATGACTTTGAAACACCAATGGCAAGAAAACTTTAATAGGCCTCCTGTTCCTTTCATTTGACCAGATTCAAAGTGGGTCAGCCATGTAATACAGGCCAGCTCCATCGTCCTTTGTCTGGTAATTTGGAGCATTGATTAAACTCCGTCTCAACTTTCTGTTAACCTGCGCAGAGGGGCATGAGGCACGGCATCACTCAGAAGGAAAGATGAATTAAGAAAAAAAAAAAAAAAAAGGAGGGGTGACTGAAGGGGAGGATAATGTTTCAGTACATGAAATGTGTTCTCTGAAGAAAACAAGAACCACAAACAAGCAACTGATGGCATTCATCAGTACCCAAGAAGTACTTAGTTGCGTAAAGTTTGGTAACCCTGCAAAGTGCATGTTGCAAGTATAATGTTTTTTTTTTTATAAGCCACCCACTCCAGTGGTCACATGTCAAAGTGCAGCGCTGCTTGACCGTATATTAATGATCCCACATTTCAATACCTGCTAATGCCCACCATATTGTTTGTCCTTGCCACATTTCATCACGTCCGTCGTGTATCGAGTGCCATTCATCACTCCTCCGTCAAACACGTTTCATGCGGGGGACACATAATGTGGTCGTAAAAAGATGGATGCCGCGGCGCATAAGAAGCAGTAGATAATGGCCCTTTTTGGACTTGAGGGTATTTGTCACTTTTGTTTGTACACCAAATAGCAAAGTACATCAACAAGGACAACTGTGGTTTACACGAGCCATTGGCAGGCAGCCAAGCAAAGAGTAATAACCAAGATGGAAAGGGAGAAGAAAAAAATAAAAAAATAGGAGACGCCTTACATCATCTGTTGTGTTGAGGACTGGCAGGAGAGTGATGTGCCGTCGATGTGTCACCGGGGAGTTTTAAACTGGTAACAATTGCGGCAAAGACTTTTACGGCAGGTATTTCAAGAGCCTTGTTTTCCACCATATTGAGTCAACAATTACTTCATGTGAGAAACAGAAGAGTAAGTGATAAGCACTGACGTGGATTTACCTGGATATGACTCACACCTTCCATCGGGAAATGGCTCGTTTTGAAACATTTAATTTGTCTATAGTTAATTCCCAAGCGCTCAGAGGTCAATAGAAAGATGGCGCTCCCACGCACACAATTTGTTAATCCCCCAGTGGGCACCTCCTCGCCGTCTCCGCTCTCTCCCCGTGAGCCAGATGGCATTTCTCACCACAAATGAACCCCTACAATGAACGTGTCTCGGAAAAAAACGTCAGAAAAAGCAGCGGCGCTACATCTCTGAATAAATAAAGAGGCGGCAAACAAAAGGCGCTCTGATCAACAAACCGCCTTGAAATCTCTTTTTAATATGCTAAGACCTTCAGAATATATCAACCTGGCTGCATTAAACTCAGCTTAACATTTAAAATCTACGGGGGATTCGTGTCTGAAGAAGCTGTTAAATCCTCATTTGTTTTGTGGAAAAGTACTCTCGTAGGTGTGCTGTAGTGCTTCTCTATTAAATATTGACGTTGTAGGTCTTTCTTTTTCTGCTTTCTTTAATTGACTAACTTTTTTGATTACTACCCGGAGATGCGGCTAGTTACAGCTTTGGTGATAATACTGAATGGTGTTTAATTTCAGAGGAAAACAAAATAAACATCTGAATCAGGACATTTGTGAAAGCAATTCAAATTCTAATAGTTTGGATTTTGTTCAAGGATTGGTTGTTACAATAGCGGCGAGACAGGTTTGTGTGGTGGAGTGGCAAGAATGAAAATAAAATGGAAGACCAAGAATATAAAGCAAGCAATTAAGATAAACAAAATTTGATATTTTCCAAACAAACACCATGAAGCAAAACATTCACCGCTACAAGAAATATGACAAGGGGAACTTGACTTGTGACAATAATGAGTTTTTCAATAATGATTCTCATTTCTTTAATATCACGTCAGCTATCTTGAATTTTTTCCACGCCTTGTATGCTTGGATCTTTTTTTTTTTGCCACAGACAAACATAATTATCATCCATTAAACCTCATAATCTTTGGTTGTCTTTACTTGCATAAATAGGCCAACATTGTGGATGTTCTGGAATCAGCATATTGGCCTGAGTAGTGCCAAAATTCTTCTCAAGGCCTCGTAGTCTTACAGTTCCAACATCTCATCATTGGATAATTCGATGCAGCCGGCAGCGTCTGACATTTAGCTGTAGGTTTTGCTGATTTATGGAGTCAACCTTCATCATCAATTGTTTGTCTATCGCATTGACGTCAACTTCTGTTTAATCAGCTCTTTTCTGACAAAGGTCATCAGAAAATATCCAAACCTGAACTACGCATATTAGCTCGATCGAGAAGGCATGCGCCAAAACATTTTTGAATTGGTCTTTTTTTTTTTTTTTTTACTCTCTGCAAGTGATTAACCTTTTCAAAAATTATATGTGGATTTGACAGGGCCTGGCATAACGTGCCTCATCCTGGATTAAGTAAGCATAGCTGTGTGTTAAGCAGGATGAAAATTGGAATGTTTGCAGTGCGACAGTTTGACGTGAACCGTATGTGGGTCAGGTCCAAACTGCCAGACTGTTAGTCCGTATTGAACACTGTCATCCACGCAGTCCTCTCAAGCTCCTTATTGACCGCATGCATTACAGGGCTTGGGGAACATGACTATAAAAAAGTCCCTCATTAGAAGTTTGGGTTTCTCTGAACATTATATGAGAGGGAGGAGGAGTATTGATCGGAGCAAGATAGCTAACTGGAAAACACTTCCCATCGGAGCCAACCGAAGCTCATTTGGGAGGCGTGTATCTGGCAAGCTGGAGACGATTCCACATCTGGTTATTGGACCCCGGGCGGTAGTGACTACAGTATGTTTCTCCTGCAATCAGGAAACACTGGGAAATCTATATGTGGTAATTACAAATTCATGCCACCACTGTGAAATTGAACACTTGGCGTCATTATAAAGTAATGGGGGCATTAAATTGAAGTTTGCAGCGATTATCTCCCACTCAGCTCGTCAGTAGCATCAGCGGTGAGCCACACAGTTGCAACATTATACTGTCAGATTGCAAAAAGGAGTCATACTTTAATGGGAGCGAACACTGGAGTGCTATTTTTCTTACACACTCACAAAGTGGACAAAAAAAAAAAAACAGGGCAACGCGTTGTCGTTGACTTAGGTCGCGGTAAATCCTTTGCATTGCTTACCGAGCTCATTGAGAAGACATTATTTCAAGGAGCACTACTACAGCAGTCAATTTGTACATGGGAATGTAAAATACGCTATGACTCATCCATTATCTCCATCTGTAATGTAATTGCCTCACATGTTGTATCTCCCACGACACTTCCATAAATATTCATGCAAATTCATAGGAGACGCAGATTCACTTCAACTCTGAAGTGGCATCTGCTTTATTGCAAAAAAATACCCCAGACTCTGTTTCATGTTGGATGTGAATGGCCGTAGTGACTGAGGAAGACACTTCAGACAACGTGGAAGCAAAAGCCCGAATACAATTTTGGAGAAGACCTAAGAGACAATCAAGCAGTATCTGACTGTAGTCTTGTCACACTTCGCCGCTGTTAAGATGTCACAACTCAATTATAAGTCCAACGTCGGGGAAGCGGTGATTATTCTCCATGCTGTGTCGTTAAAAGGCTTCTTGTAATTTACCTCGTATATCAGAACCTGAGCGTGAAATGGTTTGTGGAAAAATCCCTCATAATTACAGCTCTTTCCATCTCTCACTGGTCCTTGGTGTCCTGCAAAACCGAGTAAGAATCGGGGACCCAGTCATCTGGAAATATGGCCCAATTGGGAGTAGCCGTTGGTGTTTGTTCTGGCCATGCTTGACGAAGCTACTAATTGTTCTTGGCTATTTAAAGCGAACATATGTCGCTATTATCCGGAAACAAATGTGTATGTCGTTGATGTTGGTCTCCAGGGCAGTGTACATCATGGGACAAATACATCACCAAAAATCTCTGTAGAACTCTTCCATGTTATTTTGGATCACTGGCCTATGTGACGAGGAAGCATTTGCGTGCCACACCAAACATTAACACCACATGTTTGCTCCTTTTCTCCCGATGCATGTAGACCTTTGTCAGCTTTGACATGAGCGCAGCGTATGAAATCCTTCATCACCTTTATTGTATCACCCATTTGCTGCTGTACGATTGGTTGTGAAGGCCTGAGTGTGAAAATGTGTCTCGCACTAGATCTTTCTGAGCTCTTTTATTACTTTATTATTGCACCAGTTCCAGTTAAGCTAAAAAGGAGAAAAATGAAGTTGTGTTTTGTAGTTTCTGTTTTTTGAAAAAAAGAAGAAGAAAAAAACGCTAAAAAGGAAAAAATGAAGTTATATTTTATAGTTACTGTTAAAAAAAACAAAAAAACCTGGAACAGAGTGTTTTAATCTAACTTTTTTCCTGTGGGTAATTTTATGTATTGAGTTTTCATTCCATTGCTAACAATAGATTAAATCCACCTGTTGTATGTTTAATCTGAGGTGTCTTTCTATTTTTAAAATTCAACATGACCTTAATGTGGATTACACCATGAAGGTTTGCTGTGTCTTTTTTTCTGATCTTGAATCATGATTTAGCAGTATAGTGACTGACTGATTGAGTGTTGGTCCTTGGAGAAGCAATTGTTGTCGGTCTAGTTGGTTTTGAAAATGTCAAATGTCAAATAACACGCTATAAAAAAGCAACAACTCACATCAAGCATTGTCCAACACTGCTCATAAAATCGGAAAATGTTCCTTGTTTTCCTTCTTTTGCAATGTTGTGTATTTCAAATACTAGCTCAAACATCAGCAGCAACATTTTTTTTTTTTCCAATTCTGCACACTATTTTCTGTTCGGACAGATTGAGCAGAAGAGCAATCGTGCGTCACTTTACCATGACGCACACTAATGCGTGGCATCAAGCAAATGTATAAATCTGACCAAATCACTAGTGCGCTTCATTTTTCAACCTAATGGCTGCAGCATTAACAGCTGCTAGTCGTCGCCTTATAGTCATTTATTACCACCTATGTTATCCTAGTCTGCCATTTTACTACCAGAGCACTATAAATCAGAGGGGGCAAGAAGAGGGCCTGCCCCCCCCCCACCACCACCACCATCACCACCGTCATGCCTGCTTCTGGAGAGAAATATGGGGCAGTGTGAAAGATCAGGCAAACCCCCCAAACCCCAACACACTGGATCTACTGTACAACATTTACCTCGACCAAGGAGGTTATGTACTCCATATATACCTCATATTGGTGTAAAGGTCCCCTAGCAGTCACAGAGGTCAGACTTGTCGGAGTCGGTCAGCAGGTTTGCTTACACGTCTGGACTGATGTTGGTTCATTCCTCTTTAAAGATCTTCTCCAAATGTTTTGAGGTTGTCGCTTGGCAACTGGAAGTTAGTTTGACTTGTGTTGAGACAAAAGTTTTGGGCATTACCAGAATTCCTGTAAATTATTTCACATTGATCAACTCATTTCAATTTTGACTTGAAAAAAAAAAATACAATTGCTTTTTCCTCCTACAGGTTCTGTAAGAAACAGCCCTGCCAGGAAACACTTTTCAATATATAAATGTTTTGGCTACAATAGTGCGAGCCAATGTATTCCTACTTGGCCCATTCGCTCCTGTGTGGCACGGCCGCATGCTGCATTTAATTTACTATCGGCTCGACTAAACGTACCAGGGAAGGCACTCCATAATTCATGAAGAGAAAGCGGGGCGAAAACATGATGAATCTTCAGTTGCTATTCATGTATCCCTGTTGTTCTGTAATCTAAATTTAATGTTAATGGGCAAAAGACAAAAGATGGTGATTTGATAGATAATTTAAAGAAAAATATTCAATCTGAGACTACAGTCTATATTTATGTAGATGAGGGTGTGATCAATGAGAAATCACTGCACGATAGTTTCAAAAAAAAAAATCGACTCAAACTTTACATTCATCTCTGCCATATCTCTTCCTGACTATTTTCTTATCTCCATAATTAAGTAATTAACTCTCCCCGGTGCTAGTTAGCTGTATCCCCAGACTGGACACAGCAGGAAAAAAATAATACACTAAATTACTCGCTCCCTCGCTGGAGGATTCTGGAAAAGCGCCACACGCTAATGAAAGATTAAAGGTAACGAGTGAAGAAAGAGATATTGGTTTGGCTGGAACCAGGAAGGAATGTTCTCACACCCACGGCGGCTGCAACAAACACATTCACACACAAACTAATCTGAGCGATGAAAGATGACCACAGGCATTTTCACACACTTAACACACCGGGATTCATGCGCGGATTCACCCACACATGCGTGCAAATCAACACCTGACAGGCTGGCATTTATCACAAATCTTTGCACTTTTCCGTGGCACGAGGAGACGAGCACAAATATCAAGGTGCAATAGTGATATATTGCAAATATTTAATCTCATGATCATGACAAAGGTAGACTTTACCCGAGCCGACAATGAAAAATGGCAGTCAATTAGAGATTGACTTTGTTTCTTTCCCCACCAACGTTCAAATTTGAACGTCGTCTGCGATAAAGCAGTGCTGGATCGCTATGTATGTGTGAACGTGCTTCTTCTCACAGCCTAAAAACCTGTTTGCATGGTTTGTAGAAGATATTAAAATACTTGTGGTTGCGAATGGAAATCATGCAGAGAGTCCTTCGTGTGGTGAAAAATGCAAATCAGCAATAGTTATGCAAATAACACACGTGCAGAAAATTGACAAAAAAATAGCAAAATGCCATTTTGGAACGATAAGTCAACTGAAAAGTAGATATTTGCAAATTTTGGAATAAGTTCTTACAGCGCCACCTGTTGGCCTCGTGTTTGGATCGACGCAAACACATTTCATTTGTGACTAAAGCTCTTTTAAAAATGATCATTACGTGACCTCAGTTTGAAAAGTAGGAGATAACTTTTAGTCATTCACTTTCACTTCCCCGACTTCCATAAACAGAAACTTGTGTGGGGGGGAAAAGCAAATTGCTTTTCCATGTAAGGCCGCGTCCACCCGAAATCTCATGATGATCGCAGTTTATTGAACGTGATCTCACATACGCCAGTAAAAGTTAACAAGCGCTCTCTTAAACCCAGTCTCGGACATTTATAAGGTCGTAGGAGAGCCTTGTGTTACTCGGCTCTTGGAGAAGAAGAAACACATATTCTCTGTTCAAAGGGCCGCTGGTCATCATTTGCTTCTAAGGGCTCCAATAAATTAATCTTTCCTTTCATCGACTAAACTTGTTTATAATGACTATCTATTAGCAGAACAGTCATTACCCTTTCCCATGAGTGATACTCACCCACCTTTCCGTGCACACGGAATGACTATTTATCCCCATCAGCGAGTGAATGTCAGACGGATTAAAAAGAGAAATGCTCCTCCTCTGTGGTGCCATTATAAGAAGCAGAGGTGATGTACAGGGCCGGCGTTACGCTTCACCGTACTGGACTAAGTCATGTCGTGATTCTCCCTTTTTTTTTTTTTTGCTCTTTTATTAAATGGAGAGAAAGGGAGGTCTTTCATTACTGCCGCTGTCTGGGATAGTTAATCCCGCGTCATAATAGGCTGGCGTTGACTCAACAATTTAGCCGAGCATGTCCCTCTGATTCGAAGGCCTTGTTCCAATCTGGCTTCAATCAGTTTCCGAAGGCACCGCTGATTCTCTCGCCTCAGATGAGTGATCGCCGGGAGACAGTCGGACATGCGCTGGCTGCCAAAGTCAGGATCGCACTTGGTGGAAAAACAACACAATCGTGTACGTGTGTGTACGTGTTTGTGCGTGGACGGCCAAGTCGCTGTAGTAAACCAAAAGGTACTGGCTGGGTTCCAGTTTGAGCATCCTTCAATCCTCCATCTGCACAAATGCTGATTCTTTCTCAAGCATGGAGATAGCGTGTTATTTATTTATTTTATGTGGGCGGGTAAGGAATTAGAATGTTGTGCAAAATCCGCCACAGCGGGAGGGAAAGGCCACTTGTCAGCAGTGACCTGCCGCTACGTAACCCCTGTGGCTTCAACACCTTGGACGTTTGTTTTGGCTTAACACGCGACCATTGTAAGTGATATTATGAATGTAATATAAAAGGACTAGAGGGCTATTAGTAGAATCAAGTGATTTCAAAATAAACACAAATATAATCAGTCCACCCTCATGGACAGCTACGGAAATTGCATAATATTTTCTTAATGTTGAGAAGCTGGATCTTGACCATTTTTAATAAAAAACAAAAAGATGTAGATGATTATCAAACAATATTACTGATTAATTTGATAATTGCTTGATTAATCGATTAATCAATTGCATCTCTAGAATTAAGTTACATACTTCTGAGATTAAAGTAATCATTACACTTGAAAATTGTTGTGGCAATGATAAATTGTTATGAATTTTACAATTTTTTTCATTACTTTATATATATATATATATATATATATTATTATTACAATTTTAATATTTTTTGAGTTACAATTTTACAATAACGTAGTTAAAGAATACATATTTTGAAACCCTTTAATATTACTTGAACATTGTGTAGAAGACACATAAGGAAAGTCTCCCAAACTCCAAGTTCATTCCTCCAACTTTTTCTCCACTTTTTGTCTTTCCAAAGTAGCCCTAATGCTACCAGACATTCATAAGGCATGCTGAAAAGGTTATTACGTTGTCAAATCGCATTTCCGAATAACCCGCACAAACCAAAAGACAAATCTTCCCCCTTAGCTGGTCCGCATCAGGTGAGAGTGTGAGCGGGGGAGAGGCTAACCTTGATACTGACCCAGGTCATTTGCCCTGATATATGATGCAGCATCACAGCGTACACTGCACATTTATTAGACTTTGTGTAATGATAAAAAGATAGTAGGGGGAAATAGATGATGGTTGCATGGGGGCCCACACACGCCAACGAGGCCCTTACTTGCAGTCTCCCGGTGGTAGTGTCATAAAGCAAGCAAGAGACACTTCCTCCCAGGAATACAAATGTTGCCTTTAAGTCAGGAACGTGTGGCCGGAGATGTGCCACCATACTGAAAAGGGGGGGGGGGGGGGGTGAAGATTCAGCTCCACAGACGATTAATCTTTGTCGTCATCTTAGCATTGTGGAGAAGTAATTTAGATGGTAAATACAGTTTGTGTTCCATATATCATCTGGTTGCTACGATGGCATGCCGGATTTAGGCGGCACATTTAGGGGCTAAGCAAGATTTATGCTAAATAAATGGCTCCAAGTGTCACTGGTGTTTTTTTGTATATCTGAATTTCATCACCTGTGGAAAAAGGTTGAACTTGTGAGATGAATTTTCTTGAGATTTTTAGTTGCAAGAGGAATGTATAAGGTCCATGAATGGAATTGCAGAAATACAACTTGCATGCTGTACATCAATGTATTCATCAACTATCTGACATAATTATACTTTTTTTTAACATCGTCTAGTCAATTAAGTTAGTCAACCCAGCTTTATCTCATTCATCCAAAATGATGAAGAAGTGGTCCAGTGGTCTGCGTCACAGTGTGGAGTTTGTATGTTGTAGGATTGAGTCCTTCCCGTGTGGAGTTTGCATGTTCTCCCTGTGGCTGCGTGCATGCAGAAAACAATTAGATTAATTATTACAAGACACATTAAAACACATTTTAAGCACTAAGTAACCCTCGTTATTCCACTTTGCCTGTAACCAATATCTGTAAAACTAAACCTTTGGTCCACTTGGAGTGAAATCGTACCTTTCAGTCTCTCAACACATCTTATGTCATACTTGTCTACACAGAATGAAATTTGGAAGATTTCTCCTCACAACCACCACACCCCCATCTGGCTTTTCTCACATGTGACTATTCTGGAGGCCTCCCAAATCTAAAGCTGCCTTAACGCCAGGAATTACCAGCTACTCCCTTGACTGCAATGCATGAGATATACTAGCTTGATATCTGTGTTTGAAAACATCTTTACAACTCCCAGGAACGCTCTAGCGTAACAGCTTCACTCCACTGGCTCGGTGACAGAAGTGATGCTGAACGCATGTTTATATATTCACAAGTCAATGGAGTGCGTAGTGAGCTATGCCACGATCATGCAGTAAAGCTCACCGATTGTCCCCACTGTGTGCATAACAAATGCAAAACAATTTTAGATGTGGTATTCGTATGACACGGGGACACGCTAATGGAAAAGATATAGAACACAGCTCCTTGCAGAGTGATGGAATTTTAAATTGTATTCTACACATGAATGCCTCCCAGGGTGAGCGACGGCCCGAAGAAATAGCTTCATGGTAAACAATGAAGTTTGTGGTCCCCCCCCCCCTCTTGTTAGGAAATGCAAGCCTTCTTTGTCTCTCTGGACTCGCTCTCCCACTCAGTTCATGTCTGGCAAAAAAAGACTCCCAAAGAGGGTGATGTCATCCGTAGAAGTTACACACACTGACCTTACATCCTTGTATGTGCACCGACTGTGAGGAAAATGCTGCTGCGGATAATTGACAAGTGGAGCAGCTTTGAAATGCTGATTTAGCACAACCTGCCACAACCTCTCCCCCCCCCCCCCCCCCCCTTCTCTACTACCCCAAGACTGTTGGATCTGCATGTGGAGGAGGGAGCGTTTGACATGGTGGTGGGGGGATTCCGTAAAAAGGCAACACTTGGGGATCATCCGGGAATCAAGGACGCTTCTGCAGAGTCTTATGTAAAAAGAAAAAGACGAGCATTCATTAGCCATACTTGCTTCATTAAAAAACGCTTTCTGTTTTTATTACTTCCTGGGAAGCAGCGAATGGATTTGGCCATATGAATCCTGTCGCATGGCCTCCGTTTCTTTGCGATGGTCAAGAGATTGGGATCACATTCAGAATTAAAATTTAAAATCTCATTAATTGTTAAATGGTGTGCCATCTTATGTTAATATCATTTACAAATTTTGTACATTTCTAAGTGGACACTGCAAATGATTACTATTTATGGGTGTACACTTTTGCAGCACTTCCAAGACTTGGGTAACGATCTAATTAAGAAGCCAGTAATAGTGATATATTTAATCACTGGTGCAGGAATTGTACTTGAGGGACTTGAGATTCTGCTTTTGTCTCCTGTTGCCATTAACAACGACAAGGTCAACGCACCGGAGGTCATTTGTCTCCCCCCCCCCCCCCCTACCTGATGAGAAATATTGACCAAGATGCAGTGACGAAGCCGCTAAATGCCAACTTTTTCACTTTGACATATATTTGCGGCACTGCACTGAGTGTGGATTAAAAGACTTGATGCGGCCGAGAGAGCTATCAGTCTGGAAGAAAGATGGAGAAGAGCCGAGGGGGTTACGCAGAGGCCGTTTGGGCTCAACCTTTTTTTTCTTTTCTTTACGGGTAGATGGTCAATAGCAACAGACTGGAAACTCATAGGTCGAAGGCAACGGGACAAAAGTGATGGCCCGCCCCCGTACGATGTCACCCGGGGATCGGTCAAATGTATCCCTCGGGAATGGAGAGACCTTCCAGCATAACTCAGCCTTTTGACCTTTCACCCGCTCCACCAGGCATTTTCTAGCTTTGATGGATGACTTTTTGGATATGATTTAAGTTTTGTGATTTATAGAGATGAGCTACAAATGTTTACATTTAACTTCAGCTCGTACTTGTCTATTCATACCCACGACAAACTTCTTGACTGAATAATAATAATCTGGCTGCAATATTGCTCTATTTTTATGATTGAAGCTGTTAAATGACCTGTCGCTAGCTAAGTACTGCATCATCGCCTGAATGTTACGGAAACTCCCACAATGAAATCAGTTACATCCTCAAATGTGTTTTATTTTCCGACAAGGAACTATGGTTCAATAATTTCACCTCATCCCTAAACATTTTAATGCCCTACCTCTGACCCCAAGGTAAATGCTTTATTCTTTGTGCGTCATAGAGCAAATTCGAACCGCAAGCCGTAAATTAATTTAAAGGCCGATTCTTCTTCCATAGTATGACAGATTCTGGGAGTAGGCCAGAATTGTTTAAGATGTATTGGGATTATATAAGTAGTAAAAACAAGGAATGCTCAAGGATCATGGTATCGTCAATGGTTTGTTAGTTTTGGCACATATGGCTGAGCATTATGGGATAGATCAGGATATAACATTAGACAGAACTACTGCACCACATTTTTCACTTTTATTTACAGCTGTTTGATTGATACGCTGTATTTGGCTAAAAATCAACATACTATGCCTTCAACTCTTTTCTGAGAGTCCTAGCATATGAGTTACATTATTTTGTAGAGGGAGAAAAATGTGTTTGATGTTTGAATACTTTGAAAGCATTTAAAAAGAACAAATATTTCATTAAAGTTTGCTTGATTTGCTTTATTTTGGACTGTTGTGTTATTGTGGTGAGAGAGGAGAAGAAAATATATTAATTTCTTTTTTTTTTACGTGAGGTGTACGACAGCTCGCCATTACCTCACCTTTGACATCTGTCCATTTTCACATTTCACTACCAAGCCATTATTAATCTCCTATGACCATTAAAGTATATTATGTTACCTTAAAAGGTCTGCCTCGTCAATAAATCAGATTGTGTTCTAGTTAAAGAGAATTCTGTACATTACACATGTAAATAATGCCGATTTCTTGCTATCTTGACAGGTACCATGCTTTGTTTTCTGCATCCTAATCAGCACATTTAAGCAAGTGGTGCTTGAATAATCAGCACAAATTCAGTATGTGGTCATGCTTCAAGTCGAAACTACCTGATGAGTCATTGCAGTTCCCTCATTGACTTCCTGGCAAGGCTGCACTTCCTTTCGACTGATGATGTTTCTTCTTAATGCAATGCAGGAACTTTCTGCATTGTCTTACATTATCAGCACTGTGACACACTTGAATGATGTTTACCGTTTAACTTGCAATAGTACGCCGTCCAAACAAAATTTGTTCTTCTAAAGTAAATCAGGCAAAAGCACAAGCACAGCTTTTTAACCGTCAAGGCGAGCGTCTCATCTGTTGCTAAGACGTTGGAAAGTACTTCACTTCTTTGACTAATGCCTGAGCTCTTTTTTGTGCTCCACTTGTCATCCAGCTACCCGTCTCCATAAGCTGCTCTATAAAGCGTAAAAAAAAAATATATATAGTGAAAGCTGTCAAGCAGCAGACCAACTGAAAATGGAATGTGGGGCGACTGAAAATGGACAGAGTCAGAGTTTAACACTATTATTTGGACTTTTCTTAAAGCTGTTTGCTCTTTACCCTGGGTTTGAACCGAAGCCTCCCTGCTTTTAATCCTGTCAGATTCACTATTCATACAGGTAATCCTCAGTGTACACGGGCAGAGTGGAAAATTACAGCGACCGACGTGTTACATAATAACCTGGCAGGTTAGAACAGTGCAAAAGGCTCCCAGCATACATATGACCCAGAAATATCAGTGGCAGCTTTACGACACGTTACAGTACACTCCTGACTTTAACACAATGCCTGGTGGCGTGTTTCCAACATGAGCTGTGTTCATGCCAAGAATGAAAAAAATCTTAATGCTAAAACAGAAGTGCATGCGAATCACAGTATTCCGAGTCGTCAATCATGTCTTTGCAGAAGCAGCTACGATTTCAAATTGGAATGTGTGCAGAGTGGTCGTATGAAAACTGCAATGCAAATATATTAACAATACAAACTGTGTGTTGACAATTTTAATCGCTAAACGGGAGTCAACTGTGGCAATATGATGATTGACAACACAGGCGAGGTAGTTGCCTTGAGTCAACAGTTGAGTAAACAACAACTACCGGATTAATCGCTTTATCGGTGTATGTTCACACGACGTAATCTGACACCGGATATTATTCAACATCTGATTCGTACATACAACAGACATTTTATAATTACACTAAAACGATAAAAAAAATGGGTGTGGCTAATAAGGTAAAGCCTGAAATCAGATGTTGGAAATCCAAGCAAATATTTGGACAAACGCTGTTATAAATGTGACACACACGCTCAAAGCAACCTTAGGGAAGATAGCCTTTTTCCATCTGCAACAATTAGCAGTGACACAGACGGGCCCCCCACTGCTCCGAAGAGCCACAGGCTCAAGAACCGAGATTGCAGTGTAGTTTTAATTCCTCAAAAGAAAGAATTATACTGAATCGCTTGGAGCCAAGTTGAATTCATTTAAAACTCACGCAGAAAACATCAGTGAATCACTTCCCAAAGCTTCCCTCCCACCCAGCTGTGCTGTAATGTTTACCACTTTAGATGACATGGTACACACAAAGGTTTTTTTTTTCCTCCCTTCTTTCTGTTTGTTACCGGTGGCAGAAAGGAAAGAATGAGGAAAATGAATAATTAGACATATCAGAGAAAGAGATCCTTCGCCAGAGGTCATGCAGCTGATAAACGACGGGCTTGTCTGCGACGCATGTTAAGTGAGTATCAGTGTAATTACCCAGACTGCCGCATCATATGAATTTGTATAATGTGGCTGTCTTTTATTTTTTCCTGCACGTTCACATCCCCCCTCCCATCCCCACAGTCGAGACGTTTCCCTTCGTTGTCAGTCTTTCTACAGACATGGAGTGAAGGTCACTTGACCAGAAGAAAAAGGTTAAGGGAGGGGCCGGGCCAATGACGGACTCGTCAGCCTATCGCCACTGACTTCTGAATTTAATTAAGACTGAGAGTGACATTTGCTCTCCTGGCATCCTCCCTTCTAGCCCGGGAGGTTGTGATTATCAATTATATGAAAAAAATACAAACTTCACCTCAAGGAAGACGGTTTGATGTAAGTTGAAAGGGAGCTGAGATTTACTTATTAATGCTTTTTTTTTTTTTTTTAGGTAACTTTTTTAGAGCCTCTTTAGACTTAATTTTCTCAGGATGAGTTCAAGTTTGAGAAACGCGCCAGCTATCTTTATTTAAACATCAAAAGACCTCGCAACAATCCAGTCTAGCAGCTCATCCGGCATGGACCTCCTTCCTTTAAAATGCCCGCGCCATGACGATCTGTGTTTGCTTTGCACATTCTTCAGAGCCGATGAGGAACACCGAGCAATAAAAGGCGCCCATTCTGAGTGAAGGTTTGGTGCTACGTTTCTGTGGGCGACAACGAGGAGATCAAGGGAGCCAGAGAACTGACTGGGCAGGCCTGGAGCCGCCATACTCTCCGGAGACCCCTCACTTTAATCACAGCACAGTCAAGCAAAGTGATCATGAACTCCAAACGCCTTTGGTGTCTGCCGTCTCCCTCTTTCTGCATCTTCATCTCCTCCTCCTTGGATGATGCACTCGATTTCTTTCTTCTAGGTACTCGTGGATTTTGTGATCGAGTTTGACTTACAGTACAGCTAAGTTTTTCCAACTGTGGTTGGTAGAGGCTTCCGCTGAGCAAGGAATGCTTGCCGCACAATCTCTAATTGAGGCCTAGACATGTCCCTGATCACCAAGCCGCCAGAGGCCAGCTGTCATAAAAGTAGTGCTTAGAGCCGTCATTACTGCATCGGAAAACATATGGTGTCACGTATCTGGAGACTTTACTGTCCGGTCACAAAGCTGAAGAAATAGAGACTGGGGACATGGAAGCAAACCTTATGAGAAATCCTGGAGGTGATACACAGTAGAGGGTCTCAAACTAGAATGAGCTTTTGTCTGCTTTCTGTTTTATCGACAGATGGTGTGATGCCATTTTTGTAAACAGAAAAAAAGAATTGGGACACCGCTACGTGTTCTATTACGTTATCTGCATCCAGGCATCTACAGCAATGATTCCTTGCACATTCATAAAACCACGGGTGAGACAGAACAGGACTGCTTTGTAGAAATTTGGTTTTCGGCTCAATTTAGTTCAGTTTTAGCATGCAACAACATACTATGCCAATAATATCTTTGGAACTACGCTAATAAACAGAATTGGGCAAATTATTAGGCTCTAAAATGAATCTTTGTACATTTTAGAGGCCAGGTACACCCAAGTTGTAAAAGTGGAGTGTCGGTTGCTATGAAAGCAGTACCTGTGAGAGTACCGCCTCGGGGACAAGTAATTTTTCTTTATGTACTCGTCATATATAGTACACTATATGTTCTTCACCTACATAACAGTGGTGGCAGTGATCTGTTTTAGAGAATAAAAAAGGTAAAAAGAAAAAGGTTGCTATCGTGCCTCTGCCAGAGCACTTTTAAATTTAGCAACTTCACATTTAAAGTAATCAATGAAAGGACCACGGTGCGGATTGGAACAATCAGTGCTTTTGTCTTGCTGACTCCCATATCAAAGCAGATCAGCCAATTAGAGTGCTTTCTCTCTCCGATGTCCTCCAACTGGTTCGACATGCTTAATTGGCTGTAAAAGCCACCGGCGAGCCTGACAACTGCTAATGTGCAGAGTGCACTGTGAGCTACAGCTGCGGATTAAATGACAGCAGACTCCGAAACACCAACCTGGTATTTGCTTCACTGGTCAGAGCGACTTCATATGGGATATATCTGGGTTGCAAAAGATAGATAAACATCCATTTGGCTAATATTATCTGATTGCAAAACAAAGAGCCGCTAAGAGCTGTAATAAATGCGGAGTCGTGTCACAAAATGTTTATCAAGTCTATGATGTCTCTGTTGCTTGGCAGGAATAAATGACTGTTGGGTCTACGTTTTGAAATTCATTTCCTCTTGTGTGAATGTGAGAGGGGGGAGTGTGAGGGAACTGTTATTGGGGTTGCCGTGGTGATTCAATTTAAGCAACCGCCCCCGTCCGCCCTCCCTCCACCGTTCCCCCTCATTTCCTCCCTCAAACAAAAAAAAAAGCAAATGTTTCTGACAGAAATTCCCTCAGCTGTGGCTGGTTCCACCAGCCGTACACAATGAGGTTAGGGTGAATATAATTCCCGCTTGGGAGGGATCTCCTTGCTCCCTCACGATCTGCTGATCTTAGATTTTACTCAAAACAATGTTAATTTCTGGAATTTTAAATGTGTGAGAATCATTAGAATGGAAATGAAGATCATTCCATTTCATGGGACTCACTAAACATGAATTCTGTTTTCTTTGTAGTTCTGTCAAAAGCTTTGCATAAAATATAAAACTCCAAAGTTCACTTTGGGAAAGAACCACATCTTCACTATGAAAGCTGGCATGACATGGAATGCTGTGTTTATTTGAACATCAAACAGGAAGGCCGTAGCTATTCTAATCTCCACCCTCCTCTCAAACGGGTCCTCCGAGCTTTTATTCTTCTCCTCAAAATAGAAAAGCTGGTAACCAAGGGAAAACTTTCCTAATTCCCCAAACAGTGGGTCAGCTCTCTTTTCAACATCTCTCAGTGATAACAAGGCTGTGTTTTTCTTTTTCACCCCACACAGCTCTGAAGCGAGAGCTTGTAAGAGCTTCTGTTCTATCAATACAATTGTGTGTTGGATTGTGATCCGAGTAGAGCATTTGTGAGAGACACGCACACACACCGGGTTCGTCTTCAGTTTAAGTACAGCTCTTCCTCCCGACTGACTGTCTCAGTCACCATCTGCCATGTTGGAATTTTGCCCCTAGTCTGGAAACACTGAAGTATGGATACACTGTCTGCTTCTCTGCATGTCACCTCTTTCCAAGAGGTTCTGTTTTTGTTTTTTTGTTTGTTACTGAAGGCATGTTGCAAAAAAAAAAGACAATTTCATGCAAATATCCCACCGACTGAAAACAATCTCTCAATGCAACACACCGATTTGACAGCACCTCGTCCACATGTGGGAGTAATTATATCCACCACATGTGCGGGGCTTTTTAACCATAGAGCAGTTGGCACAAAGAAAGTGGGGGAAACCCCCCAGCGGTGCCAGAAGAGAAGCTTGACGGGAATCCATGCAACACCGTCACTAGGCTGAAAGGGAATCCCTTCCTGTTTCCGCTGTTTTGTCAGCCGTTCACATAGCTGCTATGGCAACGCAGTGTTTACTGTACTGGCGGTTGGCAGCCAAACAGCAACACAAGCATCATGTGCTCATACAGTCACTGCTATTAATACGCTTCAACCGTAAGTCTGTGTGCAGTCTCGGTGGAAAGTGTGGCCAAATCAGCAAGCCAAGATTTACTGCGTGACCAAAAAAACTGTCTAAATCAAGAAGGATAGAAATAGACCTCTTCGGTACAAACCATATCCATGGTAACTGTATCACAAAAATGATAATTATGTGTGGGAGCGCAACATCTATATCATTTTGTTTCTTCCTTCTTGTGAAATGATTTATTAGGTACACTAAAATATATTTTATCCTTGCTAACATGAATAACTATTTTCTCGAATGTATTCTGCATGCATATTTAAAAAGGGAGGGGGGGGTGAATTAATGAGACATTCCTGGCACCAGTGCAAAGGACCACCAGATAGTTACGCTCTGTAGAGCTCAATTAGGAATCATCGCTATCATTAACTCATGCTATAAACTATTAATGGTCTCCAGCTATTTTTTTTTTTCCAGATATGAAAAATTCTCATTAGGATCTAAATTAGGGCCCTCTCGGATACCAAATTGGTGTTATGTACTGAATATACTGTATTACAAAAAAAAAATCCAAATAAGGACACTATGATATTTTTTAATAGTGTGTTGGATGGGTGCATATATGAATGCCAACCCAATTGTACATTTTAATAAATGCATGCATCTTGACGTTATTGTCTCCCATTTGGCGTGGGATGCACAATGACTTCACATTTAAAAAAAAAAAAAAAAAAGAGATTATTCCCCATAAAAATCAGTGTATGGCACTGACTGTGCTTTCCTCCGATAAAGAACGAAAAGAATCACTGAATTTTAAACAGTTCCATAGAAATCAAAATGAAAGCAATGTAAAAATTAATATTACATTTGCATGACTTCTTATGCTGTTTAAAAAATAATGAGACTGAATAAAAAAGCACTCAAGTTAATAGCCTTGAAATATTGTGCCCCTGATATAGCATGTGTAGTTCCAGGAAGAAGTCAACGTCCAAATTGTTGGCATATTACCCTACTTTTACATAACGCTGATGGCCATTTTATAACTTAATTGTTGCCTCCATTAGGACGAGGCTTTTAAAGTGTGGTCATGCTCAGGGTTGACAAGATAACGTTTACCCATTCTGAAGTTCTGGAGAAATTTCCACTGAGCATGGACATATGCACGCCTTCATACATTCTGGATGTGATCATGTGTAGGAGTGCAAGCAGGGATATCCCCTAATGGTGTTTTCATGGCTAAGCACATTGTGTCTCAAGGAGAACATGCCGTACTCATTTCCAGCTCCAGAGGAAGCCCACAATCTCTGCCTTTCTTGCATTCAATGAATCTCATTAGTGTGGAGCTTCTCATGCCACTTCAGGTCAACATAACCTCACTGAAGAAAGCATAAAAAAACATCTGTATATTAGCCAATCTCTGGATAAAGTCATATCCTTGTAAAATTGAGAATGTTGTCAAAAGGCTTCAAAAGAAAGAAACCACCCGAAAAAGAACAACTATCACAAGTGAGTTAAAGCAAATATTTGCAATTGTTGAAAACAGTCCATTTCTCCAGTGAACATTCAGCGGTACAAATCGGAACGCCATGTTGTTTTTCTTACAGTTGATGTGAGTCATCCGGCGCTATTTGAAGCCTGAGACACATTTTCCACTCAAAGTTGTTATCCTCTTTCATATCTGTCTGCTCTCAGGAGAATTTTACACAAAAGATGATACGCTTCATTTAGTAGCAATCTAACTAGTGTGTTAAATTGTTTACTCCAATAATAATATTGCAGGGATATGATCTTAATACTAACCTAATGTAATCTTATTAGATAATTGGAGCCCTTCATAAAAATACAGTTCATGCATACTATTAGATGTAAAAATAAAAAAAATGGCTACCAATATATTGTTGATCTATTGAAATGCTTTGAAAGCCAAATAAACTCATCGCACACACGGAAATTTGGATGGTGTATTACGAGAAGACATTTCTGCACGGACTAGATAAATGACATCATTCTCATCCATTTAAAACGAGTTGCCTGCAAATATCGTCATCAGTGTCTGTTTGCATTTGGAGGGGATTACGACAACCCGGGCAAACTAAGCGCTGAGGCTGCGTAATTGGGAGCATCTGGATGTCATTTTGCTCTTTTCAGTCCCACAATCATGAACACTATTACATCTTGTTTGGCCATTTGTTACAGCGCAGGCCGGCTTGGAAAAACAAATTCCAGAAATAAAAATCCCTGACTCACTTAGGGATAAAATGATGTTCAAAATGATGTTCAAATGATGCACAGAAAGAAAAAAACTAAATCTATCCATCAAATAATGTTAGTCCTGTCTATTCCTATCCACAAAGAGTTGGCGTAGGAAGTGGGCATGCATCACCTGCATGTTTTGTACTGCAGGGACCCCTTTGCAAAGGTTAAATCGTATCTGACACTTGTATCACCGTGAAAAAGCATAGACTGGGGGTTGGTAAATGAAAATAAATGACCTCTTAAGTCCAATGAAAGACTGAACCTCAATGAAGCACAGGTGGCTGCTAATTGGTGCAAGTTGAAAAGATTTCTGGCAATTCCAACAACTCTCCTCCTCTTCCTCTTCTGGCATTCTCGCGCTTGGTATTTACTCATTCTTTCCCTGAGGTCGACGTGTCACCGGGACTAGCTGAAGGGAATGTGGCGTGTTCCTGTGTTTTCATTGGCCGAGGTAAACATGGGAAAAGAAGCCGGGTATCCTCTGGTGATCCCACCAAGAGAAGAGAAACTCCCTTCCAGCCACACGTGACCTCGTGTGCTACGATATGCGTGGAAATATGATGTCAGAAAAAAAACGGGTGCTTGACCTTTGCAACTTTCATTTCATGGGAAAAACTTCAAACCAAAGTGACAAAACATGCTCCTGGGTAAGATCAACGGTAGTATCAGATACACTCAAGACTGGGCTTGTTTAAGCCGATGGGAACTATATGTTACTTTTGCCAACACTATTTCATCAATTAAACAACCAGACTTCCAAAGAAGAAGAAAACAAACAAAAAATCCAAGTGTTATAAATTTACCGTATTTTCCTTTCTTTCTCTATTCTATAAAACATCAAGGTGATTTTATATTGCACAAATCTGGTTCCACTTATTCCACCAATACTAATATTCCTGCAATTCTGGCAAATTCAAAGCCTCAACGTGGACCACCGCTGCCTGTAAATAAACGTTAAATCACAGTCCTCGTAAGTGGCTGTCAGCAAAGGAAAAACACTCAGCTCTTACGTAATCTCAGTTACGGTTCACAGAGAGGAAGCTCGCCCATTTACTATACCTAAGTGTGTATCCGTAGCTATTTGTTCTAGGAGGAAAACATACGCCAGGACCTGCTCGTTTCGTTTAGTCGCTTATGACGCATTGCTATGTAATGCTGCAAAATGGCTCAAACAAAGATTGTAAAGCTGTGCAAAATTCATTTTTGGCAAACCTGCTCAGTATTTATCCACTTTGCATTGTTTGCTACTGAGAGGAAAATGAGTTATTTTATACTGAGCAGTAAAATATGCACATGAGAAGGATAAGAAGCAACCAAAACATTTTTTCTAGCTATTGTTATCAGCTATATCTTTTTTTTTTTTAAAGCACATAAGGAGTTTATAATGACAATTGGCAAGTTCCCACAAAATAAAAGGGTACGATATAGAGGTGACAATTTGATTCTTATCTGATCACTGTAAAAAAATATTACCTAATATTTTGTGTCATTAATTCCTACTTGGCCAAGTTACAAATATCCATTACATATCTAGTATCTGACTGCTTGACACAGGGTGTGCCCATATCTATGATTAATATTGGTGTCCGCCCAAGCCATAAATTTACATTCGATGATATTTAACAATAATTAAAAGTTGTTTTGTTGGAAAGGCAGCATGCTTTTTTTTTTTTTTTTTTTACCATTTGTAATGACACTCCTAGCGTATTACAACTGAATGCCAATGAAAGAATAAAAAATACATATTTCTGAGATAGGGCCATTGTGTGATTTGAACGCACGATAATTAAAGTTAGATAGAGAAGAAAACATGCTCCACGGCCCTCTTTACTCTCATATTGAGTTTATAATGGGCGCGGTGCTGCTAAAGTCCATCTGCCGCATAGTGAACCCGTGAATAAGAAAATAAATGCTGTTTGCAGAGGCCAACATCAAAAGACTACTCATTCGTAAATCATGAATAAGAGGAGAAGATGTCCTCTAAAGACTTTTCTCCTTGTCCTTTTATGGCTTACCACAAGCACTTTTTTTTTTTTTTAAACCAGACTTCTCTGGGAGTGGGACAGGACTGACTGAGTCATAGTTAATTGACTGCTATTTTAATCACAAAGGAACACCCTACAAGGAAGACAGAACACTGTGTACATTCACGTGTCAGATTGTAATTCATATACTCACACTCACGGTGTCTGGCGTTTGGGTGTCAATATAGTTCTGCAGTTTTGTTTTTTGTTTTGGTGTTCTGGTCTAATGAGATCTTGAACAGAAACAAACATTTTGCCTTGACAGAAATAATCATGCTAATTTAGGACTTACACTGTCTCAAAGGTGCTCATTTGATATATTCGTTTGCAAATGTGTAGAACAGAGATACTGTAAGATACAACCAAAATTAGCCCCACCAAAAAAAAATAATGATAAATATTCCCATGTTTTTCAAGTAACCCAAAATCTGTTATTTTTCTCAATGTATTTTTCGACAGATAACCTAATGGCATGTATGTCTATGTAATGTTTTACAAATGATCTCCAATTTACCACCCCGTGCAAATTTACTTTAAACAGATGTGCAGTTTGCACTCTGTACGGTGCTCGAAATCCATTTCTCATCCTTTGCCAATCAATGTCAGTCTTGGAATGGAATTAATGAGTGACATTTGTGAGTCAAATGGCTTCAGGTAGAACACAAAGATTTGGTTTAGCTTCAACCCATGTTCGTTGGCCTGTGGGTAGGAAGCACAAAGACTTTCACCTTATTCCTTATTGATCTCCCCTCCTGCGGGGTGTCATTTATTTGTAGGCTGATATACGTAAGTGGGACTGATGAGATACAAGGGGCTTGATTGATTTACGAACACATGCTGCGTGACAACCAAAATCATGGATCAGCATTCAATTGAGGTAGGTGCATCTCTTTCTTGTAAGGAAACATCTTCGCCTAATCACGCCATGACAAATGCTCCGTAGAGGGTGTGAGCAGTATAAAAATATTAGATATTATTCTCATTACTTTTAGAAATAATGAATAGACATATACATTGAGCTATGTTGGGGAAATAAACTTCCCAAACAGTGGAAACAAGGCGGTCCAGAATGGTTTCCTAAAATTGTGATGTTGGAGAGTCCAAGGTCACTTGAAGTGACCACTCTGCTTCATCATCTCTTCAGTCAGTCTTATTCTGATTGTGGGGCTATTTTGCGGTGGTTAATTATATACTACATTGCCAACAACTGGCTTGGCATGCAAAATATAACTTTTTTTAAGGGTTCATTGAGCCGCAATGAGTTTCAAAAGATATGGAAAAAGGGTTTTTGTGTGTGTTGCTCTTTGCCATGTGGGGTAAGGCGTCATGTATACTTGCGACACCAAAATAAGCGCTTGAGTTTAATGGAGTGAAAAGATTTCTGAAGTTCTGTTCACACCCACAACGGCGCAGAATGCTCTTTTTTGAATCTTCTGAGCCCAAGAAAATATGCGTAGCTTTCTCAATTAACAAATCTGTACTCAATAGTAGAATCGGTTTCTGAGCTCTACACTGGTCCTGACCTTGTTTTATCATATTTTTGTCACAACATTTTATTCAGTAATGAGGAATTGATGGGTTGGTCACATGCAACAGAGTTCAAACTGTTTAATTAAAGTGCTATGTCCAATTACCATCAACAAATCATTTAGAGCAGTTTACACTCCAATAGATGCGGGTTAAATGAGGCGATGCTGTGGCAATACACTGCTACAGGAACTACAATAGCTTGATTCATTATGGTTTCTTTGTTTGCTTGATGAACACAACCCAAAAAAAAAAATACCTTGGGTGTAATTTGATGAAGCTTAAATTGTACAGGTCAGTGATATTTATTTGCAAATTTTGATTCAGAATTGCCTGAAAATATGCGGGTATCAGAATCAGTCAAGTTGCTCCCTTTCCAAGAAAATCAGTCCTAATTATTGCCTCTCGTTATAAGAGAACCACTTAGTCTGCATCTTCTCCTCGCAATTGATCTTGAATGTCCTTCTCTCTAAGGAGACTTTAGTTTGTCCCATGTCCTTAATGCTTCTCTTTCTTCCTTTGTTTGCCTATCGCACTCTTGCCTCCCTTGTTGCTTCTTGCATGCATATTAACAAAATGTGCCTGAAAGACGTTCATCCCTAATGCGAGAGGAAGTTGCAGCTTTATCGGCCCCCTCATGACTTATTCAGGCTAATGTGCGACAGTGATGCCCTAATGGCATGCTGTTGTAGAGTTGCTAACAAATGTCAGGCCTTTAGTGTCCGCCCAGGGTCTGATTAATAAGCGGTGGCCATCAATAGAGGCGGCCCCGACCCCCCTGGTGAGATGAATAGGGAGGAAACCTGACAGGACACCAATATGGACAAAATACATAATGGACCACAAGTGTCTGCAGAAGTTAAGGATCTTGCTCAAGGGCGATTTGTTCGTCCATCACCTTCTTTAGGTTCGTAGGATCCTTCCATCCCATCCTTTAGAAAATAACCCAAGTTGTTTCTTTAAACAGTTTCCATTCCACTTTGGTGGTCAGCAAAGAGATGAAAAGTCCATCAATCAAATTACAAAGGCAATACACAGCGGGATTCACTTTTCTCATGCTTTACCAATAAACTACCAAACTATGACAAGGCAATTAACCTGCATCATTAGGTCAAGAGGAAGTTAGCTCAAGAGGAACCACAAGGCAGAACTTTAAGGGGAGCTTGCATTATTGATCCGATGTCAGCGCCCGGAAGCAGTCGTCGTCAACGGGGAGTTGACAAAGGCTGCTGCGAATTACTGTAATGGCTATCAGTGCCATCTGAAAATCAGCTATCATTGTTAACCACTAATGGGCTGAAACATATTGCTAGCGTGCTTGCTAATGCATTACAGATTAGCCGGATTTGGTTTCCTCCTCTTTATGTATTGTGAAGGCCATTAGAAATGTTGCCATGTGAATTGTATCGTTATAGTTCGACTCTTCTGTAAACAATAAGTTACAGTATCAAACATTATTAAATTTCTAAATTTGATTTGTACGTTTCACAAAAAATTTATTGGCACAGTTTTAATAATAATAATAATAATAATAATAAGAAGAAGAAGAAGAATATTTTTCTAGGCAAGTCCGCATTGGAAAGAATTGTCCTATTACACCGAGTAAAATAAATTATTGCTGACATCTGAAACTCTTTGTTTTTTGTGGTTTTTCTCATAAATTGTTCATGATCCCATATTACTTTTACCACCAAATGTTGGCCAATAACTCCACCATTTAAACATTCTTCATCAGATTCTGAAGTGCTTTGGGACACCATAAAAAAAGATCATTTCCCCCCAATAACACTGCATGTATTATTAACTACCAGAGAAGACACCATGAGCCATAAACACACCACGGAACGGCCGTGTTTGATGTAACATTTTTTCTGTGAACAGACTTTTTCAATGGCACTCAAAGTGATGTGACATTTTGTTTTTTATACTCAGTTCCCTTGTTTGAATGGTATAACCATCATGTAAAAGTTGATGTCTTTTTTTTCCTCTACCATGTTCTCTCAAGAATATTTTCATGTGGGGGACGGGCACAACCACACACACTCACTTCATTAAAATTGTACAACACCTGCCTTAAAAAAGTGATGCGCAAGCAAAAGAGCGGGAGAGAGAGAGAGAAAGAACGAAATGGAACCCCAATTGTGAACATTCTGCTTTGGCACTGCGGTGCTCCCCGCTTGTGCGCCATGAGCACGCCTCATTACCTTCAAAGAGCATATTTAACCAGCATTTGGGATTTTTGCCAATAATTCTTCTTCCTGAACAATTTGCTCATTTGAGAGCATCAAAAAGTGCATGTTCTGTTTCGATTTGGCTTTTTGTGGATTCGTCTGAAACAAAAAATAAACAAGCCAGCCTCAACAAGAAATGTTATGCCACAAATAATCGAACAAAACCGACACACAGGACAAAGAATAATATTCTAAGTGTCTGTGTCCAAATGAATCAATTTATGGCTTTGATTTGAGTACATTTTACAAGTTAAAAAAAAAAAATCATGCGGTCCAAATGCGACAGTTAAAATAAAGAGCCAATAATGTGCATCCAAAACCAGACGTTTGTTTAAAAGACAAACATGCACAACCAGATGTAACTCAATTTGCTTAAATGTCTTCTGAGGTCACAGCAATATCAAGATCAGCCCTCCAGTTATTTTTTTTTTCTCCTGCTCTCAAGTCCAGATCCAATTATAGATGCTCTGTTGTATGTAGAGGATGCATTTATGTTTCCGTGCCTGCACACACTTCCAGCGAGTAGACGAGTGTGTGCGAGCGATGGTTTAAGCAGCTGTGGAGCTCCTCTCGCTGTCTGACGACTGATAGCTGCCCTGTGGGCAACTATGGCCTTGTGACCTCTCACCTTTACCGCCTTTCTATAAAGTCCTATTGCAATTTATTTCGGTGGAAAAAATTATTATATATATATATATATATATATATATATATATATATATATATATATATATATATATATATATATATATATATATATATATATATTGTGATCAACCACACTTGTGTCATGCAATTTGCGTGGAGGGTTAGAGATTAGTCTGTCCGACTTTTTCCAAAGACTCAAAGTAATGAGCTGTGGATTCATCAATCATGACTGCCAACTGACATTGTTCTTTCCAGGCAGACATTGTATGAACTGTTCCTAACACTTGAGCAGGGACATCTTTTGTTCCATAACCTTACTCTGCACATCTCTCTGGGAGTCTTTTCCATGTGGAAAAAAAACAAAAACATTTCCAAACATGAACTATAGTTTCCCTGTAATGGTGATGAGTGTGTCTGTCAAACTTTCAGGGGAAAAAAAAAAAAAAAAAGGACTTTAAAGAGTATAGCCTTGAATGATGTGCAACAGTCAACAGAAACAAAACAAAGAAATGACCGGAAATGCAGGTAGGCTGCTGCTTAGACACAGACACCGATGGCTCCACCCCCCTCAGGTGTACAGAGGTAGCACGCATTTGCTAAATGAGCAGCATCAACTTGACTCCGCCCCCCTCAGGTGTACAGCCCCAACAGGTAGCACACATTTGCTAAACAAGCAGCATCAACTTGACTCCACCCTCCTCAGGTGTATAATCCCAACCGGTGGCATGCATTTGCTACATGAGCAGCACCAATTGCACTGATTTCCCTAAATAAATAAAAATATTAAAAAAAACATAACAGTCGATGTGAATGACACAAGTATGAGGTCTTTATGAGTTTGCGAACACAAGTAGTTTTATTAGTAATTATTATTATTATTATACATAATCAAAAATATATACGTAAAAGCGTTTATAAGCGGCATTACAAGTATCGTAATTTCTGGACTATAAACCGCATCTGAATATAAGCCTCACCAGGTAAAATTTGCGTGAAATCTCGTTTTGTTCTTATATAAGCCACACCAGACTATAAACCACAGGTAATTTAAATTAAAAGTACTCATTTTTATTACCAAAACAAATCACCTTACAATATCATAAAAATCATGACAAATTCATAGACAAGACGCACTGGACTATCAGCCTCAGGGTTCAAAGCTTGTGCAAAAATATGGTCCTTTTTTTTTTTTTTAGGTCAAACATTTTTGACCCGTTAGTGATTGTCCACCAGTTAAGTGCTACAATCTCATAATAGATATTTGTCTGTTTCTGTTTACACATATCTGTCCTACTGAGATGAAGGCAGCCAGTATCAAAGTGGAACTCTCCACGGGGGCATCCTCAAGCAGCTTTTAGGTTCAAAGGGCCTTTATCACCTCCAGAAGCTTACCACTGTCAACCCCACTAGAGGCAACTTGCTCTGATTGTGTCCTTGTCTTGAAGGGGTTATTTGGCCGGGCCAACGCATGCTCAGGACGGTCATCATTGATAATCAAGCCCGGTGAAGGGAAGCATGAAGCCACACATAAAAATCTGTTTAAATTGATAATATAGTCATTTTATCCTAAAAAATAACAGCTGGAAAATCATTTTATGCTACACTGACTTATAATATCTGTCTGTGTCATTGCCAACTGGCCAACTTAAGTGCTCTATAAAATCGGTGGACCAGCCAGGACACCTTTCGTGATCTTTTGGAACTACGATTGCTAACAATTGTTCAGAACTGTGTGTTTAAAAGATGCAAATCATTTTTTTTCAAATCTATTTCTGTTCTTAATATGAACCTGCTTGCATGTATTACTTTGCAACTGTCTTGTTTACATTTGTTGATTTAAATACGAGAAGATTTGCTTAAGTTCAATTCAACAACCATAGTGGGAGTTAGATTTTAAAACAATATTTCTTTCAGTGCCTTTCGCCAACATTTAATATAACGTGCATGTCCTTTCTTTGATTAATAGTGTCCTTTAAAAAGAATAGGGCAAATGATGTTCATCAATTCGGGCCTGCAAGTAATTTACCATATTAACTTGCTTACACAGACATTTTTTGTCAAAGTTGAAGAACCTTGATTAAATCAAGTTAATGGCAGCTGACAGCAACGGCATCCAAATGTCTCACACAGCCTATCCTGTCGCAGGAAGTCGCATGAAATTCCGACGGTGTTGGAAGAGGGCAACGCGCCTCATTGGTTTTCCTGTGATGTCCTCGACCATCTTTGAAGATGTCCTCCAGCTCGGTTCACCTCTGAATTCTTATCACGACCCAATAGATCAGTAGTGAAATATACCCTCCAAAGTTAAGAATTCATGAATTTTACAGAGGAATATCTTTTCCCAAGTCTGTATCACCAAGGGAAAAGTTCTTTTTTCTGCAGTGAGGAAGTTGCACGGTTAAAGTAAAAAACAGATTGTAGTATTGATATTCCATGCTAACGCTCGTGTCATGTTGTTTGGAATTAACGCGTAGGGGAGGGTCTGCGCTTATTTCATAGAAAGGTCACCTTTTTATATGCCTGATAAAGGTTGCGATCATGCATCTAGCATGAAAATGATGTACTGCATTCCTTCTACCACGTGTGTGTATGTGTTGAATAATGAATCAATATAAACTGATAAAAGCACCCATTAAACATGTACTAGACACAACATTAGTAAGATATAATCTCCCACCCATGAGCTGTTTGAAACAATTCTGCTTTTGAAAATGTTACCAAAATGGCAATAAGTGGAGATCTCCAATTCTGAACAGTATTTTAATTATTTACATGTGATTGTTTTTCTATTTACAATCATGACTGGCTATTTTTTTTACTTTTGCTCTATTTTGAAACAGCTCATGCAAATGATTTTATGGAATCCTAGAGGGAGTCTTTAAGCTCTTCTGCAATAAGTGACTTTGTTATTTTTAATTGCAATAAAATGTGTTTTAATATGATTGCTGAAAATCATCCAAGAGTGCAACCCAGTAATGTTTTTTATAATCATTAGGTGTAATAGCAACTTGGTCAAAAGGCTGTGAGTCACTTACCTATCCACATAACAGAAAACATTTTAGTTTGTACAAGAAAAACAGTGTCCAAACTAAAGATGGATGACATTGCTGGGATTCACTGTACCTCTGCTGAGATGTTGACCTACGTGTCAGCAACAGGTTACGGGGGTGTTGTTCTCAGCCGATTGTCCCTCAGGTCAAATGGAACAAGGGGGAAGCAGCTGGAAGTGGAAGAACACGCATCATATTTACAATAGGAAAACACACTAAGAAAGAAACTCTACACACACAATATGACATCCTCTTCTCTTATCGGGCCACATCTGTTTCCTGGAGCTCACTCTGGCGGAGCAACTCCGAGAGAAGCGCAATTTGTAGCGTTTGGGCCAAACCGCTATTCATAAATTCTCATCTTCCCAGGTTTACTCATTTATCTTTCCCCACTCCAACAACTATAAACACTTTAAAGGATGTCGGCCATGTTCTCCACAGTCTCTAAGGTTTAGCGTGACAATAGCAAAGCCATTGTTGATATGCTCTGATGGTCGTCGCGTGGCTGCTAAATATTTGGACTCAGACTAAACTAGTCTCTCGCTCCAACATATATTCGCTGCTTTGTCTGGAATTTCACCATCGGGCCGAGATGATTCCAATGAGTTTCACATGTGTGACTCTTCTTTAAACAATCCCTCTTTTTAATCTATTATTTAAACACCCGCTCGGCGGGGTGTTATTTTTTCTCTAAAGCGTAGCTCGGAAACACATTTCCTGTGAATATGTCAGAAATATAATTTCAGTTTGACAGCGATGACTTCAATGCATTTTTTTTTTTCCGGTCTGTTTATGAAATGAGGAGCAGTAGGTAGTCTTAAATTATTTTTCTTATTCATTCTCTCATTTACAAAAGCAATGTATGGAATATAAAGCTGCTCTTTCCACCAACACAAATTGAAAATGATTCGTATCATCACCATAGATTTGAATAAAATATTTTTGTGTACTCCACATCCTGAACCGTCATTTTCGGCTCTAGAGGAATAAGCAATGCGTTCCGAACTCTTGTCTCCTGCTGCACAGTGTGCACATATGCTGTGAATCTGTAAAGCATACACTCCCCTTGGCCTGGCCTGCTGAGGTCATTTCTAGTGAATCACAGCAGCTGTAAGAGATTTACCTTCCCCACCCTGTTCCGTCTTTCCCTGCTTTCTTCATCATTCCACATTAACAGAGTTCACTCGCTCAGGTTGTGCAGCAAAAATAAAAAAGACAATGTCATCACCGCAACATAGCTTGACTTGTTTGTCTGTGTTGTTTACGTGTGTGTGGTATGTGGGTAATGAGTGCAATGATTCATTCAAACCGGCTCTGAAGCCACAATAGGAAAGTCTGCGTTGTCGTCCGTTTCCTGTTATATGTGCACACACGCAAATCTGAGGTGACTGTGGTTACAAATATGTCAAATGAGGAAAAATATTACGTCAGTCCAGTCGCTTTTTTCTCCATGTTTCTTTCCCTGACCGTTTGCTGATAATAATTAAAAAAAAATGCTAGCTTTGCCATCTATTCCCTCATCACTCTGTTTACTCAGTTACAAAGTGACGCTAACTGCCCAAATGAGGCGGCATCGTAGAGCGGCCTAAGTAAAACTGAGCTCGCTTCTGAAGTACCATCAAGAGGCGGGTGAGCATATGCATTTCTTAGCAATCTTATTTCCGATTGGTCTGCAGAGGCAAACTGGAAACATCGAAGATCAATGCCGGGCTTCTAAATTCCTTTTGCAATTTCTACAAGTTTTATTGTCTGATATATCGTACGCACTGGCGACCCCTGAGGGGAAAAGCCGAAAGGAAAAGAAGATATTATTCACTGCTCTACATTCTTATTTTATCTGTCCATATTCTCCACCGTCTTAAATGTTTAGTTGTATTCTCAGAATTATTGAGACGAGTGATATCATTTTTTTTAGCCCCATGCCATTATATAGCCATCCCACATTAAACATCAGCAAAGCTATCATATATCCTTAAACAAACAAGATCTAACAATTGGGTCAATTTCACAATGTACTTAAGCCGGGAACTTGATTCCAATACTCGATCTGACCCAGCAATGAGTCTAATATGACAATTACACACTTGGAGGGCCCTGCTTGCCAAAAGCCCTCACAGTTAATGACAAGAGATGGCGGTTAATCATATCCCTATGCAGGGATCAGGGTGCAGCTCTTGGGAGCTCAAGCCTCATTGCAACCTGCCAGTGCAATCACCTTTGAGCAATTACCCCAAGCATTATTCACTATAGCTCAACCAAAAACAAAGCTTAGAACAAAGAGACAATGCGGTGTGGTAGCTGAATGGTATTAAAATTAAATACAGTTTATAGGTCAAATACACCCACTCGGAATCAATTTAACGATCCGTCGTCACGTAAAACACATGTTTGGAAAAATGTCCCAGATGCAGATTTGTAACGTATCAAAATTAATGTTGTCACCCTTCTTATACGTCGCAATGTGATACATGTATTTAGTCCATATGGAAGCCAGAGAAACATGTTTATGAGAGCAGACAGTTCATAAGATCAGCTGTCCTTCATGACCAACATCTGTTAGCACTGCCGACGCCCAAGGCTAATGTTGCGTGTGCCGCTGATTTAGTGCAGCGATGCCCCTCGCTTACAGTATGAAAACATCTAATGGCCATATGTCCGATGAATCGAAAACACTCTTTTTTTTATGTCAGTGAATAAAAAAGGAAGTGACAGGAAAAAAGGTGCTGTGGAAAAAGAAACTTGACATCTGATCTAATCTCATCATCCAACCAGAACAGCTTTTACCCCAGTTAATTATTTCCAAATCTTAAACAAATACATAAGGTACACACTTAAATTTGATTTCAACCTACAAGTCTGGACTCTTGAGTCCGAATCTACCGCTGTTCTGTATCCATTTTTACTGGACGTAATCAAATGACTGATAATGCTGGCTGTGTGTTCTCAGAGATGAGGGGAAATGCAGCATCTTACAAAGATAAGAAATCAGTTCCTGCTTTTTTTTGATTGGATTACATCTGAGGGAGGGTAATCCTTCATAACGCTCACTTGGGGAAGCGTGCATGCGAGAAAGTAAACATGGTGAGAGGAGTTTTGGAGATTGAAGCACAAGGCAAAGTAAGAAAATGGAACTTGGGAGAGGAAATGAGCAAAACTGCAAAAATAAATGACGAAGTAACACAAAAATGCAAAAGATGATGCATATCAGCTTTGATAAATGATAAATGGTCAAGCCCGTGCTTTTATCAGTGCTGAGATTATATACAGATGGTTAGAGTAGTGGACTGAAGATAAGTGACTTGCTTTTAAACAGGGCTGTTTTTCGGCCTCAGGTCTGTCCGGATGACTGATTGACCTCTTGGGACATGAGTTTGACTACCATTGGACACAACCAGAAGGACATTACATGATGCTGACAGATAGTCAGTCAACTTTCTTGTCTACTGTGAACAAGACAACCACTCACTTTGTCTTTTGGTTTGAAAAATAGTTGTGGATGCTATGAAGTACAAAATCTCCAGAAAATTCCAATATAAATATCTTGCTCACTAATTAAATGATTTCCATTACCAAAAATAATTTTTTGCTTGGTATTTTTGTAATACATTTTAAATAATTGTCCGTATCTTAAAAGCAAATTTGCATGGCCTGAAAACGTGTTTATATTTTTGACCCCTTGTCACAAAGTGCAAAGCCGTCTGAGGTAAAATGAGTCACTACCTCGCGGGTCGCGTCTGTGTTTAGCATTCCTTTGGTATGCAGCCTGCACAAACCTGCCCCCCCTCTCGCAGCACAGGCGAAAAATTAATAGAAGCTCATATTTTCACCACATCATCATTACTTTGCAAGACAAACATTTAATCCCCGTACGATACAGAACCGAGTAAATTATCCCGACGTCTCATTTAGTCGCTGAATTAGGTGATGCTGAATTAGATTATGCTTGAAAATTAGGTGTTCACGCCAAATGAAAGCAATCATGATGGTGGAATGGGAAGACAATGAAAGCCCTCCCAGCTAGCCCAGGCCAGTAGAGGGCCTAGTAACTAATAATGAATGCTCATCTAGCAAATAATGACTCTGACAGTAAGGAAGTGAACGGGCGAGCGACATGCTACTGTTAAGAGGTTAATAGCTTAACAACACTGGAGGGTGAGAGGGCTATCGACCAAATATTTACATATAGAATCACAAACCAGGGAGCGGAACGACTGCAACTAATTCAATTTTCTGTATGGATTTCCCAAGGCTGATGACAAGAATGCAATAGTGAAGGTTAACCTGCCAAATAAGAGCAGACAGCAGGTAACCAGTGTCAAATGCACTGGTAGAGGAATACATTTTCATTGTGTACTGTAAAGACCACATGAGTATATATGACTCTGCATCATTCATTCATTTCAGAGATGTGTTTGTGACCATATTTAATAGCCAATGCAAGTCTAGCGCAAAGCATGAGGGGGAATTTCTTTCTTTGGGCATTTTCTTAAATTGGCCACATTTTTCATCATCCAATCAAAGCCTTGATGAAATTCACTCAAATTGCATGACACCACCTACGCCACAACTTAGACCTGCTTTTTGATGGTCTAAATTCTGGTCTACCGTCAGTCACTAAATATTTAGTATTAGAGATATTTCCTGAAAAATGACAATTGCATTTTTCTTATTTTTTTTAAATTGAATAACTTTAAACAACACATCAGTGTGATTGTTGTCGCTATTTAATACCAAATTATTAAAAAATGAGGTAAAGGATCAAATCAGATAAACCTTGCTTCAAACTTTCTGGGACATTTGTTTTTTTTTTATGTTGTTTTAAGAATCCAAAAAATGTCCAAACTTGAATCCAGAAATAAGCTTTCTTTTGAAGCCTGAAAAAAAATAAATGGGCCGGGAAGTGATTTCCCCACTATGTTGAGCAATGCAGGGTCCGTAAAGTTCAGTTCCCATCTATAAAAACCTGCTATGCTGAATAATATAGTCACTCAGCAAGCGAGAACATAAGGCCGCACACACTATGTAATCAAATGTACCTTTCACTTGGATAGGTCCTGTAAATCAGATAGCATTCCAGCAGTTCAATACTATTGTGTAAGAATAACTGCCTGGGAGGATAAATGCACAAGAAAGCCTGCTTGCTCAGGGTGGAGACAGTCTTTGACTCAAAGTACTGCCCACTGACTGATTGCGTCTCTTTCTAGGAGCAGCTCAAGGAGGCAGATACTTTATGTCTGTTTCACCATCAAATGGGCCAATCTGTGCAACAGGGAGATAAATCGAGCTCTGCAGACCAATGTTCTAACCCGTTATGGCTATCCTGACTTGAGGCACTCCTGCAAAAAAAAAAAAAAAAAAAAAACCCACAGAGTAAAAAGTAACTCCTTGGTCCAACCACTTTTTATTGCCTTTATCTGCAACATCTTATTTTGTTCACTCAAATTCTGGTCTTTTTGGTGCAAAAAAAAATAAACTACCACAAAGATTCCAACCATCTCTGGAATTTACTCCAAATTATTGTTTTGCTGTGAGTCCTTGTGAATGTGTGTTCAAGTCTATGTGTGCGTGGGTGGGTGTGCATGCATTGCTGCAGGCTAACGAGTAGTGAGGGAGTTCCCCCACATCTGTTCACCATAAGAGCTTGTTGACAGCAGCTCTTCTCTTTCTTTTTCTTTTTCCAGCTCCCAGTTCATTGCTCCTTTGGATTCTGTTGGCACCGCTCATTCAAGATTTAGTACAAAACAAGGTCGGCCTCATGTTTAGGGCCCTGCTTGGCCACTCGTATGAAAACTGAATTTTGGCACAAAAGAAAAGGGATCTAGGGAAAGGGTTATGCAATTTTTATCAAAACATAAATGACTTTTTGGTTAGTGAGCGAATGCATCCAGATAGCAAAGATTCCTTTTATGAATATAATAATTTTGATATAATCGAGGCTCATAGACAATTATGGTGATTCTTGTCATAATAAAACGAGTAGGAAAATTAAAATGACAAAATCTGCTATCAAAAATCAAAACAATAAATCCAGATTATACACCTATATTCTGGACTTTCATGTTGGACAATCACTTTGAGAGTCATATTTAACATGACACCCCCCCACCACCACCATGTAGCTAAAAGTATTCAATCAATCATGTTCCATACATACATAGGACATATCCTGTTCAGGGTCACAGGCAGGGAAGATGGAGCCTCATCCCAGATGATTTAGGGCGCGAGACGAGTTACACCCTCAGTTGATTGACAGTCGGTTACGTAACCAAATATTAGAAACAGCTTTCAGTATGATATAGTGCAGGTTCACACAACTGGAACACACAACTAGAAATTTTATTATTATCATGAAAGACAGAATTGCAACAATTTATTGTATCTTAATATATTTATTTATGTTTATTCTTTTAGAGAAGGACTAAAACGTTTATGTGTGTCTTGCTTCCGACAAGTAAAGGCTGCTAAGTAGCCATCCAAAAGCCAGAGTCAGGCCAGAGTGTTTCTGTAGAAGGATTGAAAGCCACCCATGCCTGTAATTGGGAAAAGGTCCATTTGGACGACCCGAGTTGTCCATTTGTTTTTAAAAGGGGAAAGCAATCGATGGGCAGCATTAAGCAGATCTGTGCGAGATCTAAATGCTTTCCATTGGCTGCAATCTTTACTTCCTGCTTGGAAGATACAGGACTTTAATGACCTGAACAAGAAACAGAGATAGAAACAAAGCTGTAAAACCAGCCATTTAGATTGAACCGATGCTGTGCAACCTTCTGATTGACCCCTTATGACCCCCCCCCCCCTCTCCACCTTACCTGATTGCTAATCACATGCTGAATTTTTTTTGTTCTTTTTTCCGGCTTTGATTACACAAATTCAATTGTCTCTCGTATTTTCTGGTACGGTAATTGTAATTCTTGTGATTGGGCACCATTTGAGGTCTCATTGGTTAAACTGGAGGAAGTGTATTGATCCAGTATTGACAGACTGTGTTCCAATATGCAGATTTAACAATGAGAACTTATAATCAGGAATAAAATATTTTATCATGTGATGGCTGTGTTATATGTTACAGAAGTTCAAATGGAGAACCGCGAAGCGTTCGCACCTGCTGTACAAAACCAAAGCGTGTGGCTTAAACTGCTGAAGCTGTTCAAATGGGTCCTCAGAGGACCTCTCCATTTCTCTCTTGTCTCCATCAGAGTGTAAAGTTTTCCAACAGCTGCTAGACAATAAAAAGTGCACCGAGGCTGTGATTGCAAAGATTTCCAGAGGTTTTATGGAAAGAGGTGAAGAAAATATTCCGTTATGGCCGTAACTGAGAACTGCGTCGTAAAGAGATCTAATTGATGAAATGTTCTGTTTTATTTCCAAAATTTCCAATTAATCATTTAATTTTGACACCAAGTGAAATTAATCTGACGTATGTACTTTCCATGCAAAAACTACTTGCATAAAATGCTAATGAATACAATTAACTCTACCTGGACTTGTTTCATTCATAGAATCTCTAGAAATACGACGAGAGGGACGTCTGAGTGCTTACGTTTTGAATCGAAAAAGGCTAAATGAATGTAACCTGAACCCGTCTGTCTGGCCAAAATATAGAATTTTGAGCTATGTTCTTTGAATTCTCCTCAAATCAGCATAGCACAGATGGAACCTTTTCGAGTATTCATATCCTTTTGGTATTCAGCCTCTTGGCGATTCCTCGTCTGTGGACGGGGCCCACTCTCCCGTTCTCCCAGTCTCTTTGTTCCTCCAAAAAGTGCTCGTCTTCCATTGGAGCGGGGAATGTTGCTGCCTCTTTGATGTGAGTTGGGCAGACGCAGTGAGTTCTCACCTGTCAGCTTTCATGGCTCCTTGAAGGTTGACTTTGAGCCGGTGTCTGTTAAATTGGGATTGATCGAAACAACGGGAGCCACACATAGCGCGCACCCGAGGGGGAAAATAGTGCATTTCCTGACAGTCGCAATGGGGCTGCTGCTGTATGTTGAAGAGCGTCGTATTTCATGGTGGACGAGGCGGTTTGATGTGACCACGGAAGTCATTTGCCACTTCTTTTTTTTATTCTTTTTTTCTCCAGCTTAGTGGGAAGCCATGAACGGTGGCAGGATATAGGTGGAATGTTCAGAAGAGGCAAAGACTGAGAGTGGTTCTTCATGACGTATATCTAAATTGCAAACTAGTGTTACAGTTGTGAAATTGCAAAACATTATCCAAATTTGAGATAAGTTGTTAGCAACTAATCAATACTGTTGAAAACATGCACCAAATTGCAAAAACTCTTTCACTGCCAACCCAGTTAATATCTTTGACATCTTTAACCATCAATGGCACTGACTTTGATAAATGAGCATGGTTCATTATATGACATCACTATTCCATGCAATCTATTATGAAGCCGTTAACAAAGGAGATCGTGCCCGAATGAGTTTTCCTAATAATGAAAGCGGCTCAATATTTGCACCTTGATAGGTTCGTCCAAACGTGATGAGCAAAGGTGAAGGAGGTCAGCTAATTTGCTTGCAAGGGAAATCAACACAAACCCGTACGGTAACGTTGGTGATCTTCCCCATTACCATTTGCACAGCAAAGATCCTCCTCCATCATTGATCAATAGTAAAAAAAAAAAAAAATTCTTTAACCAAGTCTCCTTATCTCTCGTGATAAATGTATGTGTGTGTGGCGGGAAGAGGGGCCGAGAATAGAGATAGAGGAGAATGAGGAGAATGAAAGAGACCATTAAAGCAGGAGAAAAGGGAGAGGAGAGCCCCCCGTGGATGCTACTGTCAGCTGTGGGAACTCAGATGAAAGTGGTGGAGCCAGATAGTAGCTCTCTTTGATCGGGCCTTTGTGTGATAAACATCGCGCTATGCCAGCCAGGCTCGCTGCATCGTGCCAGGCCGGCTGTGAAGGTGAAGGGCTTTGAGTAGGCTTCCAGCTCAGTTCTACACTGGACCAGCAGGCATTTGCCATGCCAGAGAGCTGTCTGCAGCACACAACGCCTCTGAAGAGCATGCACACACATACACACACAGCGTACATTCTAAAGAGTGTTCACACTTTGCCTTTCACTGTCTCGCTTTTCTCGCTCCCTTTTTTTTTTATTTTTTATTTCATTCAGCCTCCACCCTTGAGATCTTTTTTAGCAAACGTTGAGATACTTGTTAGAGATGCCGCTTCGCTTCCAGAGGCAGGGTCTCCTGCTGTGGAGCAGCACTCTTATTCCAACCAATCAGCTGGCAACTTTTTATTGAATTAAAAAAAATAAAAAAGTGTGCCATGAGAGCATGCATGAGCTTTTCTCTGTTGTAATAGTAATACAGCTGTTGAATATTTCATATCTAACGATGCTTTGAAAGGGTGCAGGTTTACAAAGTTAGTTGTAACAACAATGGTAGGAGGGAATTTTGCCCTCAAATTTGTTTGCTCTTATCTCATCCCCTGATCATAACCTTTTGCTTTCTTCAACCACTTTCACTCTTTCTTTTGAAACAACGTGAAACGTCTGTAACAAAAGCCTCATGGTGATTTGATTCAGTGAAAAGAAAACAGGCTTACTCTTAGAAAAGCAGTTCAATGCAAGGAGCATAGTCTGTTCATTTGACGAGTGAAAAAGAGAGTCGCGGAGGGGAGTGCTGAATGCTGTGGATGTGTGGGAAGTGGTTTTGGCAAGATTTGAAATTAATGATCTCAACATGTGCTTTCGCTAGGAGTCATCAGTTGGAGAAATGCAGACAAAAGCACTTGCATTGCAACCATGGAAGGGGTCACAAATGGAGACGATTGCCCTGTGAGACACAAGTCACAGGTTCTGGGAAAAGACTTAACGGAAAGAGTAAAAATCTGGCTCGAGAGCGCCCCCTATATTTATCAAATGTAACTTATATTTCAAAATAGTGGCATAAATGTGTGTTGGCCCCAAATATTCTGAACTGCCAGAATTTGTATCCAGGGGTCATTGTGGCAATGACATAAATGCTGTTTTCCCCACGTACAAGGCAGTTTGGCATCAAAAGGATTTTGCAGCCGTTTTGAAGCGACACTTACACACAAGCCAATGTGTACGATGCTCAGGCACGCTCCACCCCATTTGACTCACATCCAGTGCTGCACTGAAAGAGTGTAAGCTCCACTTCCCTTCCCCCAGCATGGTGTAAGGAGTCTGGGCTGAGTATGGTATAATTCATAAAATCAATGCAATAGTTCCTTTAAGGAGTCATTAACGATAATTGCCATAATAGAAAAAAAAACAGGGCAACTCAAAATACTGAAAAAGTCAGGAAAGATGCAGTGTCGTATAATGAAGTGATGAAAAATGTTAATGCATTGCGGCATGGATGAATGCAGTGATGTGGGAGTAAGGCCAGCAAAGTATGATAAAACTGGTCTAGTGTAAATTACAGGAAGGTTGAGAATCATATATTCACATGGCTGACATTAGTTTCCAACAAAATCTGTCTAAAGATCACAAAATACTGAACCTGTCCTCTGGGAAAGGTGCAAGGAAATGACAATTTTTACCACCTTCTTAGAGTTGATAAATTCCTAAAATGCCTTCTCGGTGTCGATGTGAACACTCAGAATAATATGTTTGTGAAGCAATGATCACAATCTGGTACTAAATAAAAAATATATATAAATAAAGAAAGACAAGAGGACAATCAGCTCTGCTGACACACCACTTGCAAAGCACAGATCATGAAAAGTTTGATGGCCTCAACCCACCAAAAGTTATGAAAAAAAAATGCAAAAGCAAGACCATTTTCGTCCCATTATGTAGCGCAAATGAATTTACACCAGTGAAGAGAAAGCTGCATCTGCATGCAATTTGAAAGAAACTAACAAAACAAAAAAAAACCTTTGCAAGGACATGGTATCTCTCAATCCACTTTATGCACTTCAACAGACAGAAAAGATTCCACTCTTCAGAGCTGTGAGATGTGCCAATCAGTCTATCTCCATGGCAGCGTTTGACATTTAAGTGGGGGGATGGTTTGAACACATGGGAAGGACACCTTGCAGACACTTTGGATCATCCGATGCTACATCTCACCCGTGATGCATGGTTCACACAGATGGCCGGGTTATGCATACGTGACCCCGGGTTCATGACGCATAGTGGAGCGGCTGTAAATGAATCTCAGGGCTGCTCCCTACTAGATAAATACAGACTTTTATTGGCCCGAGAGGAAGACAAGATGGGGGATTTATTGGAACTCCTCACCGAATCTAAAATCAAATATTCACCCGTCAAGGAAGAGATGAACGTCATCTCAGGGTGACTTGCTGGTTGGCTTGTGTATGAATTAGGAAGAATGTCATTGGAGAGTCATTGGATGAGATTTCCAGCATGTATCACCAAATGTTCTTTATCATTGAACTGTCCTCTGCTGTCCAAAAATCTTCCTGTTGTTACAATTGGGGGTTGTGTTGTCCTAGAAACCGAAAGCTTTGGCAACAGGCGTAATGTCAACTAAAAGTCATTGAAATTAAATATTGTTGGGCGATCCTAAAAAAATTGAATCACTGGTGTATATGACATACAAATCTTAGTATTACTGCGCATAAAATCTATTAATTTTGTAAAAAACAAAAAAAACAAAAGACAGTTTGTCTTATAATCAGGTGCGCCTAATATATGAAAATACCCAAAAGTAGACTTGCTCATCGAGACCATTTAAAAAAAACAGTATGATGTAGATCATAAAAAATATGAAGAGGTATCCAATGACAAAATGCTAGAAATTTCCCACACCTTTATGACTCACAAATCCTCCCCAATCTATGTAGTTAAGACAACGGCGAACCCTAAGTGAGCTATCACGAAGCGTGTCAAGGTATGAAGCGGTTGTCTCAACCCACTGAGCGTATCCAACGTTGTCACCGCTCCTTGCCTGTCAGCCAGTAGTGAACATCCAGCGCTGACACGAGGTGAGCTTTGCCTCTTCCCGGCATCAGTTTTGGATCACTACTTTCAATCAAAGCCAATAGAGGAGGCCCGGCATAATGTGACAGGGCTTGTCTCACTTTTCCTTTTTGATCCTCAACCCCTGTCAGAAAGCTGCCCAATGACTCAGACACAAAGAGATTGTGAATTGGAAGACTAGAAAGCAGACACGTAAACAGACAAAAAAAAGTCGCAGACAAACAAAAAGGCCAACAAAAGAGTCTAAAAGTCAGAACGCTGTAAACAGACAGGCGGCGATAAAGACGACAAATGAATCAAAGCTGCTTCATATTCAGCTTATACAAATGCTATCAGCGTATGATAAGACTGCACTTTTCATTAAACAGTCCCTGCGGAGCAGCTAAATGCATTTGCAAATAACAGCAGTCAGATTTACTGACACAATGAGACATTAAACAAGAAAAAAAAAAATAATAATCACTGACTGATCTTATCATCTTCTTGTTTCGTATTGATTGCCATATCTGATATCTTCTTTCACATCTTTCCTCATCTAATGCAGTAACAGCTGTGGAAATCGGAGCTGATGGCCTGATGTTAACTGTGCTTATTGCGGTCATGTAATTATAAACTGTAATAATGCGCAATTTATTCGATTAGCCAAAGCATTGTAAATCAGTAATTGGAGGCTGGCGACTGCTTTTGCTGCACAGCGGAGAGACATTGCTGTTGTAAACAGTGCCATCTAGTGCACCTTGGCTTGGGTCCCAGTGTCAAAGGGGAGCTTGAGAGGCACAGAGAAGGTGAGGAGGTCACAATTGGCATTGCCAGTTTAAATGTGTCGGAAATATATTTCTACTTTGTCAGCATTCACATTTATGCTGCAGGTCAAGGAGTCTGTTTGCAGCAACCTAATGCTAAATCTATAGTAAGAATAAATCCAAAATAAAAAGTTGAAGTTGGTTGTTTCCGCCAGTAAACCAAGGTTATCCAAGGATAACACTCATCCAGAAAAACGTAAAAATATTCCTATTACCATAGCACATTCTTCAGCTTTTACACTATGGAAATAAAATAGAATAAAAAAAAAAAGCAATGTACCAAATTTAAACCAGATCATCCTGCGGTTATTCCCAAAATAGGCTTGACCAGAACCAGACTAGTCTGGCTTTGAGGTTTTGTAGTCTATTGTGGCAAGGAAAATGTTAGTCGAAGTGTATAAACGAGATCAAGATGGATCAGGATTCATTTGAGGCCTCTTGAACCATGAGATTTCCATCTGCAGCTGAAAGCCCAGAGAGACCCAGATGTGCAACGCCAGGGCAACTTTGAATGTGATTTCCTCTCTTAAGCCTTTAGTGTAGGTAAAGGCATTATAGCCAATCAAAGCTCTTAGCCTTCCATCTTGTGGGATTTCATGTACATTACTGACAGTGAGAAATGGCCTCCATGAAACACAATATCTCACTTCTGGTGAAGATGCTGAGAAGAGATAGAGTGCGTGTGCGTGTGCGTGTGTGTGTGTGTTGGGGGAGGCTTATTACCATGCCTGACAAGAACTAAAGAGGCATAAAAAGAGCATTTTTAGTGTTACAGCCATAATTCATTCCTTAAGGGGGCTCTTGTTTTTCAACATGATGGCTTTACAAGATTTTAGTTGTAACTAATAAAATATTAAAAAGAAATTCTAGTTTGCTACTAAAACCAGCCACAATATAAGTGGGACTTTATTTGTGTTTCTATTTAATTCATTTAAGATCTTGTTTTGGATTTTTTTTTGTTGCAACTGATGGGGAAAGGAAATAAATGATGTCGATGGATGAAGAATAATAGCAATATAATCTAGGGGGATTGATTTCAATCGTTTAATTGATCTTTATGAATGTGGTCAATTGTGTGGAATTGATTGCTGATTAAACATGTCATAAAGCAATTGAGTGTAACTAATCTCTACTAGTTTCCAACCTAATGAATGAATGGGAGGGCTTGGTTGCATTCATACAGACATTTGGACAAGTCGCCTCGGCTGAGATTGATCAGATACAAAATGTGACATCAAATCATATACATTATATTTGGAAATGGCCTTTGAGTAAAATGTGATGTATCGCTTAAAAATGAAACCAAATAAAAACCACATTGAGGTACCATAATTGACTTTTTCCACGTGGCTATACTGACTTGTTCCATAGCTTATCAATTTCCTTTCCCATGACATAATTGAGCTTTTGGCAGCACATTAAAAGCCTGACACATGGATTAGCATTTAGAAATGAGAGCAATTTAATACCTTTATTAACCAAATGTCTCACTGCATTTTTTTTTTCCATAGCAGACATAGTTAAGAAGGAATCCAGATGTTTCTGTTAACTACCTTTCACCTTCTAAAGGACATTTCCAACTTGTGATATTGATGGAGTAAAAATATGAATCCACTAAACGTGCGCACGCACATTCATTTCTTTCCATCAGTGAAACCTTCCTATTGGGACTTCCTGCTCTAAGTGTTGTTTGCTCAGTGCCCACTTGTCTCCCCCCCAGCAACCTCTTCCTGTTCCTCCGCTCTGTTCCTGTGTGTGTGTGTATGACTATGTGTGTTTCAAGTACATTTGTCTCCATGCTGTATGTTTCCATTTGACATAGCTATGTGTAAACTCACAAATGCATGTGTATATTTTTATGTTGCTCACAAGACAACCCGCATCATCTAACCAACAACCCACCCGGAATATTTTTGGCAACTCATCTCGCATCCTTCCAGGGATGAAATATTGTATACACAAGCTAACAAATATGTGTGTATGTATGTAATCCCTCCATATTTTTCACATTGGGATGGCAAAACCACACATTTTTATTCCCACCATGTGAAACATGAATACTTGGCTAGTGGTACTTCAAACATAACAATTTGTTGAAGGAGGGGTGAAATATATTGCTCAAAAATAGTTGCTAACGATACATAATAAAAAAAAAAAAATCTGTTGAGCTGAATTTCCTGAAAATATAATGTATGTTTTGGTTTGCACACCTAGATAAATAATTATTACTTCAATCAGCAACTCATATGCATTTATTGCAAATATATCTGATCAGCTAAACATTTACGCTCCAATAACGTTCGCCCTAACCATCAGTACACTCATTATATAGTAATCTAATAAAAATGCTTACTTTATCATTTCGATAAAAGTCCCACGGCTCCGCATCTCTAATGCATAATGAGTGAGCAAAAGAGTGACGTGATCTTTGCCTTTCAGAGCCTCTTTCCCCCCCGACCCAGAGTCCAGAGGTTAATGACATCATTAGCATTCTGTTGGGGCTTGCCTGGCCTCTCTTTCCCAGCAGGGCCTGCATGGGCTCTGCTTCCAAGCTGACTAAGCCAGGGAATTAACATTGGCCAATTGTGTGTGGCCACCGAGTGTGTGTATCTGAAGAAAAGAGAGCAGAGTGGTGATAGTATGGTGGTGTGATCATTTGGTTGTCACAGGATACTGGCAAAATGAGTCAGAGGCTGAGGATGAAGGGAATGAGAAGGGTTGAAGTTGAATGAGAAGGAACAGGATGTACTAAGAAAATGACTCAACCTGTGCGTCAGAGGGAGCGTCCACAAGCCACACACACAAACGGTGATTGTTGCCATACAATCCTTTAGTATCATTTGAACACAAAAAATGTGAGTGTGAAAATGAATTTGCTTTCTGTGTTGTCCATTTGTATTCACGAGCCACTTTCAGATCATGTGTGGAAAATTGCAATCATTTTTTTTTTTCTTACAAGTTGTGACGTTTGAACCCAAATCCACAAAGGACAGTATAATAAGTGGAATGTAAAATTTCCGCAAGTCTAATTTGATCTGACAACTTTGTTCGTCTTTTATTCCGGGTGGAAGAAATGGAGTCGCAGAGATTTTCTTTGGCTGATTGAGGCCGATCTTGCTCTCTTTGTGCTTCTCCGCATTGGATCAGCAAGCCACAACTGTGAAGCAGCGCTATTTGACCAAATTCCCCAGATGGTTTCAATCCAGTATTGTATTGACAAGCTCAACTCCTCATAGCTTGTCATGTTGTTCTTTAAACAGCAAATTCTTCTGGACTGAATCAACAGTGACTCTGCTGGTTGCAGCCAAGGAGCGCCCTCTAGATTTCTTCAAAGCAAAAATAAACTGTGATTGGTGTGTTAGTATATCCCCATGTGAAACTTGATTAGCTGCTTTATTTTAAGAGTCAAATAGATGTGCAGCTCCTGGCAAAAAAAGGACTTTGCAGACACTTGCACTATGGGATATCACAGGAATAATGAGTCATCCCGTTTCCCTGAAGCCACCACGAGTGGCTTATTGACAAGCCTGCAGTGCAATCGCACTCTCCCGTGCAACACTGACTGACTGTTGCCACTTAAAGAACAAGATGAGCAGATAAGATTATGAGATAACTCAGGTTGGCATGTATTATTCCCCCACAATGTGAGTCATTGATGGGAAACAACCATGAGTTTGACAAGTCTGGCTCAATTTAGCAACAGTAGTTTAGAAAAATAAATAGTATTTGTGACGTTATTATGAATTTTAAAAAAGTGGTTATATAAACATGAGGAGCAAACTTATAAATCATAATCCAATGCTGAGGTATTCGTGGTCGCTATGGCGATCTATAATTTAAAAAAAAAAGTCATTTGAAGCATTTATTTTTTGCATATTATCGCACGGCTCTTTTAAACCCAGATGTCTGAAATGTCGACAGACTTTAAATCTGATTTATTGATCGAAGATAGTTTTCACTGCATGAAAATGCTGTAGACGTGATGGAAACGTTAGACCAGAAACTTATACTCTGTTATTATTTTAGGCCTAATTGTTTTCGTTGGCATTTGTGTCTTCAGACGTGCTCTTAAATCTGTGCTGGAATGTTTATGTGTGTGTGTTTCTATTTCTTTGCCAAAAGGAGCAGAGGGAAAAACGATTACGTAACAAGGGCTTTTGCTTGTGGCACGCCGTCCTTGGGGATGAGCCGACACTTACCTCCCTCACTTTAATTTCATTTTCACTTTTCGTTGTGATTCATTTCCCTTTTCAATTAGACCTCTGCATAAAATTACATACCAAGAATCAGTAGAAATACAATACTGCCATCACTTTTGGATGTATGCCATTGTGTACTATGTCAGTCTAGAAAGCTGGGCCAGACGCATATTTCAATGCTCATAAATAAACGTCTCCCGCTGCATCAAGGCAATAGTAGCATTTAGAGCAATTCAATGACTATGATCATTTGCAACTAGGAATGGAGGAAATGCCAAACGCTCATTTTGGCATCTGGAGCACTGACTCAGGAGATGATGCGTATTCCCGTCAGGTAACTCTGTGGGCCAAGTCAACAAATTAATGAAGGACAAGGAGACCGACGGGAGGCCGTTGGGTAATTTTCCATGCAGGTGAGTTCCACTTTACATGTGCACTAAAAGCCTTGGGTAGCACAGAGCACGTTGACCCGCACACAGCAGTGTGACAGTTCTGGCCCGGTGTGGGTATGTCGCGCCTCTGTGCTGGAACGCTGGACTGACCTAAATATAACCTGGACAATCTGACGTTCCTCCACTTCACAGGTCTCATTTATCAATGCAAAAATAGTAACATGGTTGAAGAAGAGAGGAAGAAGAACAATCCTCTACAGTATATTCTTCTGACAGGATATATATATATATATTTTATTTTTTATTAAATATGTATATATATTTTCTACCCTAGTTGTAGCATAATATATATTATATATATTATATTTATTCCTATTTTTTATTAAATATATGTTTATATAAATATATATATATAAAGTCTACCTTAGTTGTAGCATCATTCCAAAAATGAGCCTCACAGCGTATTACGCAGCATAACTCATTATGTTTGCCAGAGTAGTAAAGTGGGATCCGTTGTGTCATAAAACGTCAATTTAGTCAAACTGCTTTGTGCAGCCAAAAGCATTGCTCCCATGTGTCCCATTCTTCCCTGAAGTCAATGACCGTTATATCACTGTTTCTCCATCACTGTTGACCAGTATGTGAGCCTTGTGGCTTCCCGAGTGTCCAAAGCAATAAGGTAACCTTCACCTAAGGATTATCATTGTCAATCCCTTGTAAATTTTGAGTTGTATGGAGGGAGAATACTTTCTATTTTATGTCACCTTTTTATTCTTGTAAGAAGGAAGCAATCAGACGACCACATTTCATGGCCATGAAAATAAAATAGCCTGTAGATGATGCACAGAAAGATTTTTTAGCCATCATGCAAAGCATCAAAAACTCTCCCATTACATTGAAGTGCTGACTGGCTACATCTGCAACAGAGACAACTTGTGATGATAGCTCCATTATGCCCCACTGCAATCTAATAAACCCACAAACCTAACATTGTGTCATCTGATCTATTTGGACTCAGTGAACAATTCAACAGCTCGCCGCACACACCGTAAGCTTTCCTGCCTTGCCGAGGCAGGCTCCCTGAAGAGGAAATCACCTTGTTGTTGAGAGGAAATTGTATTTGCGATGATACGGTGGCCTGCATACTAAACCACCCGGCATGCCACACCTGTAAATAACAGCTATTCGCTGTCTGGATGACATTCCGCATGTCACGACGACAAAGTGGTCAAAAATTTAAAGCTTAAACCATATGGAGGAGTTTTTTTTTTTTTTTTTAAAGTACCCGCACTAATTGTTCAAACCAAGGTAGGAGTAATGCGAAGGGAAAGGGCAGTCAGTATATGCGCTCTGAAGATTGATGAGCATCAAACAATCAAGTGGGAAAAAAAATAAAATAAATTGCTGCACTCACTGCCCGTCAGACAATTGCTAATGTCTAATAATAGAATGCAAAACATGCTGGAGGAAGCAAATCTGCTTAAAAGTGCATATGCTGTAGATCACATGACCGAATCTCTAAAAAAGAAAATGTGATGCAATTTGGCAATTTTACAAGTCCCCTTGGTGACAAATAATTGAAACCAGTTGCATCGTTCGTGAACTAAAACCAATGTTACCCTAATAACAAAACAATGTGCCAGCCCATCTAGCACAGTTGGCTGGCCACACCATAAATTCCTCAGATGGTTGTGCTTCCAAATTGTTAGCAACAAACATTGCCCGATAAGACTTTAAATCAGCCTGGATTTAAGTGGATCAGGATTGAAACAGATTTAATTCACCCTGACTCTTTATTTCAGGATAACTTTTAGGCATCTAATATTCTATGATGGCCTTTCACAGCTTGTCACATAAATGCAATCAAATTCAGACTCATACATATCCGACATTTTATCTTCAATAACATGCAATCGCTTGCTCGCTCTTACTTAATGTCTTTAAAACATGACCGTCGGAAGGGCGTCTTGTCCATAATATTTACTTTGTTTCCTCGACTTTGGCTGACCCTGCAGCCTCCAGTCTTCCCAGGAAGCAGAGCGCCTTGCAAATTACATTAAGATACTGTGTGAAACAGTGGTTCATTCCAAAATGCTGTATCGGCATTGGCAGCTGCCAATACAATTCATGACATCGACATCATCACCCCAAGTGGAATGAACAGCGCTGTCAACCCGCACAGTGGGATGGAGGCGGCCGAGAAGCGGTAGGGGGGGGAGAAAAAAAAAATACTCCGGACTCATGGAGGTGGACCAAGGCATGTCAATGAAATGCCTAGATACATAATAATGCATTTCTCATTTTTCATCCTATCTCCTCACATTGAGCTTCAAGCGGAACCTCTAAATGGGAAAAACAAAGGCCGGTCATGCGTGACGTGATACATACAGTATCCACATTTATTGCCATTTTCTAACATGTGTCACCCTGAGAGAAGCAGGGAGTTCACAGTTGACCCCCAAACTACATCAGTGGAATAGTTTTCCATATGGAGCCGGTCTGTCCATCCTACATGACCCGTGGAGGTAAAGAAGGGATCGGCTTAACCAAACCTCATGCAAGCTGGCTAAAAGGTCTTCCAACACCATCCTTGCGCATCAACACACAAACACACACACATATAGAGGTCCCAGGTGAATTGCATAGGTTTTAAAAAGGCCACTTGGAATTCAAAGGAGGCTCTGCTGTGAACAATCAAGGAACATGGCTGATTATGTTCGCTCGGTGTGGGGAACATTCTCATTCATTTATGCATCTCAGCATGCTCAGTTCTTTATATTCATTGTATGAATCTGCAGCTCCCTTGAAGTCGGGAATTGTGAGGGAAGTCACAGACGTACAGAACACCGATTCATGTTCTTCACATTACCTAATTTTAAATTTGCATTTATAATATTTCTTATGTTTTATTATATTTTAAATATAATAATAATTTATATATATATTTTTTTTTTTACAAAGCATTTTAGATGTGCCTTAAAATACAATTGACTTTCCAGAAATTGTATTATTAAAATATGTAACTAATGTGTTTGGTAATGTTGTCATAGAGATCATACGCACCTGCCAGAAATATGACCCAGTTGTCGCATGTATTTTTTTTTATCTTATTGTTCTTAAAGCTATTTCATTAAATATACGTTACAGTTATGATCAAAGTATTTGACCACACATACCAAAGTCACTGACCTGTGAGAGCTTCTGACTATGTACGTCAAGCAGTCCGTCCCTTTTTCTTTGGCTAAACTGATGTGGCACAGTCTGTACTCAGGAGGTCAGAAGTTAATGAAATTCCTGTGTTCAGTTAAATGGTCATTTAGGTAATATAGTGCCTTCCATGCACACCAGCCATAAATCATCCTAATTTAATAAATGTAGGAATAATGACGAGATGTGATGTGAAGACATTTACCCAGAGACCTCATCCCACTTTAATAGTCACCGTGTAAAGCAGAAAGATGTCAGATTGCATTTAAATGGAGATCTATCACAGACAATTGGGTCAGATTCTACCTGAGGTTTGTGGTCCAGCACACATTTCCTCATCCACATGGAGAAAATGTCTTTGGAAAAAATATAGTTCGAAATCCTCGCTGTACTAACTCTCTAAAATTATAATTTTTGACAAATCAAAAACAGAGCATGCAGAAGCCAAGATGGACAATTTACAAGATTTTTCTGTGGGAGGGGGTAAGAAAAAAAAGAAGTGTGAAAGCGAGAATCTGGTGTTTTACAACTCACCAATGAATATCAATTGTGTCATATCCACTGGACTGAATGTGGGAGTATACAGAATTCAGAAGCTTTCCAAATATCATTTTGATTATTTCGACTGAGCATTTTCAAGGAGATTCTGCTACCAGATTCCGCATAGCAGTCAATACACATCAACAAATATAACTCAATGAGAAGGTTTGAGTCTGCTCATCTAAGTAACTTTGCAAAAATAAAGAACTAGGAATATGTAAATGAAATGCACATATTGCATGTTCAGTCTGGCTTCAAATATGAATTAATTAAATGTGCCCCTTGAAATCATAACAGTTGGTCTCTATGATTTAAAGAAAAGTTAAATAGTCTTCACATTTATTTCTTATTAATATCATTGTACACCACGTGATAAAATTCATCTATGTCTACACCAAAAAAATAAAAACATTTTGCCACTCATTTCTCAGTCTCCAAAACGTTTCATTATAATATAGTGCCCCCTAACGGATCAAAAGCGTCAGTGCTTCATAAACTATTTATGGCAGAGGTCACAAAAAAGGAGCCCAACTTGAAACTGCTCAGTAACATCAAATTGCCTATTTGCTCTTTTTTTTTTGTAAATGTGAGAGGAAGACAAATCAATGCATTTCATTTTCAAATCTTACAACAAGCACCGTGTCTCAGGCTCTGATCCAGTATTTTATTTTTTAGTATCACGTTGGGTTCAATATGAACAAGCGAACATTCATTCACGTATAAAGCTTCAGTGTCCGTCTTCGGTAGCTGCTGGGGCATTGTTACTGGACTGAGATCTGTGGTGGGGGTGGGGGGGACCCTGGAGGAGAACAAAGACTGTTCTAGCGAGAACAGAAACTATCTGACCTTCTCTCTCTGATAAGAAACATAATAGCAACTGCCCTGGAATGCATAGAAATACTGACAGTGATATCTTGCAGACCATAAAGTTCATGTCAAAATATCTATGTGGATTCCATTTCCAAACTAATAGACAGAAGATTTGTGTACACAATATCTGATGGAAAATAATCAGCATACCATAAATGACGTTCAATAGTTTTTTTTCCCTCCTGTGGTTAAACAAACTGCTAAACTAAAAAGTCCAATGGGGTCAGTGGCTATTAAATTGCACGCGGGAGACGAAATATTCTAAACTTCTCCGAGTATATATTGAAGTGCAATTGTCCACTTGAAAATGAAATCCAATCTCAGTGTAAGGCAACTGCGACATTACATAAAACATGCACAGCACAAACAACATCAGGGTGTGTTCCAATCAATGGCGAGGTGATGTTTATAGCGATGACAGGCTTTCTCATCTGAGCACAGCCGGGTTTTGCTGCCATGCTGAGTGTCTACTAAGTGTCAAGTTGACCGATCAGATTGCTTGCTTGGAACTACCTTAGGGTTGCTTGTCAAGCGATAGTTTACTGCCGTGATAAATGCACTTCTCATCTTGTGGGGCTTTCAGCTTTTAAGGCTTTTAAAGCCCCATTGGCAGGAATTTCATTTTAGCTCCCAATCACCCGGTGTCAAAAGTGCACCGGCACATACCAGTAACAGTTGAGTTATAAAGTTCCTGTGGCTAAAATGGCCTGATTGCTTGTTGTCATCAGACAATAATAATGGGCATATTAGAAGCGGGTGAAAGGAGATAATACTCCACACAAGGAGGAAGATGAAGGCAAGGAGGCATGCCCATGTCAGAGGGGGGATCACGCTAATGATCAGTGTGGCTTGTCTCAGCAGGTTGTGGAAAGCATGTCAGCTGACATTCTTCCTCACAGATTGAAGTCAGAATTATATTCACCTCGAGTGAAATGATTTCTTACTTCCTATCGCATCCCTCCCAAGCCGCCATCAGTTATCTTTATATTCACGCAAGATGTGAGGAGCATATCAGCAGTCTTCAAGAGGATGTCACACAAGAACGTCTAGCTTGAAAGCACCTATTAAATAATGGAAAATTACAACTGGCACTCCGAGGAAGATTTCCCCCATCATCGGATGATCACAGACAATGGATGGTGCTGATGAGATCATATGTTTAATATAACCGGAGTCAATCATGCTTCATTTAGCAATGACGACTTTAAATATCGTATTTTTCAAAAGGAAAAACAGCAGCGAGCCGGGAGCTCATTTACAACATTTAATTGGCAACGTTTACGTGGAGCATCGGCAACCGAGAGCGTCGTGACCTGGCCCTCATCCCGCAGCGATGTACAATCAGTCGATGGGCTCGACTAGGCAAGAATACCGATGCCGTGATGGTGACTGACCCTCCCAGAGGAGAACAGCCGGGACAGCAAATGACTAAGGGTCAGTGCTCACTAACAACTGGCCTCTGGCACCACGTTGTGATGGATGAGGCATGTGAAATGGCAAACAGAAAATTGGTCTCCTGAGGGGTGTAAGTTCCAAATTGTCTGGCATGGGTGACACCAATATGGCACCGTGTTCCCGCTTAATTAGGTTTACTCGAACAATTATTGTATAAGGAGAGAATATTAATATTTGTTTTCAGTGCATTGTTAGTCCAGAGTAGTAATAATTTCATAACTTCAATTATCTTATTATAATATGACATTGGCATTCCACTACATCAATCGTATACAATTTTAGAACCACATTAACTTTTATTATAGTGAAGCAAAATATGATGATGTGGTTCTGCAGTTCTTAAATGTAAACCACACATTGTGGATTAACTGCATAATCAGACTGTTTACCATCAATCACATGACCAGATAGCTCACCGGATAATTCTCCACAGTCACTAGATGGTAGCAAAACTCAACTTTTCATTTCCAACCATGAATAGTTGAGAGCATCCCCCTGAAATAAACTGCAAACTTTAAATAACACATTGCGAGCATACATTACATACAATTAGAATATTTGAAACGTGGAAAAAGCGTTTTGTAAGAAAGTTGGAGCTCAAACAAAAAATGTCTGCTTGGATTGCTTCTATAGGAGAAATGACCTCTAATCATTCCTTCAAATGTGAATCACTACTTATCATGCCAAAAACAACACAACCCAGGCTGCTTGGAAGATTGAGTTGCTTTCCATCCACAGTAAAGAAATGACATGCTACACTAGCTTGCACCCCAAAGCCACATTGTATACATGTTAAAAGCAGAGTCAGAGTTTTTCTGTAGAAAATATGAGGTCATTTATGAGAAAACTAAGCCAATTTTTTTCTGCTAAATCGTTTCCCCTGTCGTCATTAATCATTCATGCTTTAATCCTATGTCTAAAGCTGTCATGGTGTGTTGTACCAACAACATTAAAATATTTGGGAAATCCGATTTAAATGTTCTGATGGACTTAGGTGGTATTGTCAGATGAACTATAATTTAACCTTGGCTTTTTTTTTTTCTTTCAAAATTACATGCTTGACCCTCACGCTTGGATAGGATTTCCCTGTCGTGTATTTAACGCGTGCTATTTCGAAACCTTCTCACTGTGATTATTTTTCATTTTGCGTTTTTCCTTTAATCATTTGTGTTTTTTCTGGAATAGAGTGCAAAAAAATGTTTAAAGTATGTTGCATGGATCCAAATGTACTCAGATGACTTAAACAGTTGCAAAAGGCATTCTTTGCTTCTGGAAAGATTTGAATTGGTTTACAATATAACCACAAAAGGTCAAACAATCTATTCAGCAATATTGGTCGACGTTTTAATAATTCAGATCAAATAATAACTGTGCTTTTAGTGTTTAATATGCGGTTCTCCAAATAAACTCTAGGAGACGCCAAACTATCATTGTAGATCACAACAACCTACAAATTGTCCTTCCAAATAAATTCAACACACTATGGACGGACCTCTCATTAGACATGGTGTTATCAAAGTGTGACCTAAATGTAACAGATCTTGTTAAAGTTGAAGGGAAATTAAGATAATGCAGCAGGGTCTGTTCATTAAAAATGTTGGAGAAGGCACAAACAGCTCAAATAGTAAAAACTGAGCCTTCAAGCTTTCCCACTTAGTTGAATTTTGCTGGATTTTCCACTCATTTCCACTTGAGTGGCCACACGTAAATTGATACAAATCCATAATCCTGATCCAGCTTAAATGTGTTTCTCTCCCCCCCTATTCCTCCATGCCTTTTCCTTACACTAGTGTGCAGAGTATTGATCCGGGCCTAAATAATTGAGAAGCTTAAGTTAAGCAAGTGTAAGGCAGTAGCATGTGTGAGTTACACAAGCATGTAAGGGGAAATGGCACCGCATAGTACAAATCCCAAAATTGGCTCTCAAATTAGTGTACAGAAATGGAACAAAATATTTACTTGTTATAAAGTTGGGAGGTATCTAAGAAAAATAATGAAGTATTGTTCCATATTTTTTGCAGGAAGTTGAAAGTGTCCAGTCTGATTCTGATATTTTAAAGGCTGACTTAAATCACAGCTGTCACCCCTGGATCCACAAACATCTGGAAACAAAGATATTCTATACAGTATGCCACAACTGGTGCATAGTAACAGTATTTTTCTTTTTTTAAATAAATGCTGTCTGGAATTTACAACCAAGTTTGCAACTTCAGGAATGTCTTGACAGGAAATTAAAAGTGACAGTTGGAGCCATCAATCACAGTGAAGATCATTGCCTCTTTTGTGCCACTGTTTACCGGACCACTGACTGACTATGAGAGAGTCAAGCCAAATATGTCAGTAGGCAAATGCAACGTTGGATTGCCCTGACTCAACACCTCCAACTGGTTGACCCAGGTGTTTACGACTTGACATTTTCCGACTGCAATCATACTGGTAAAATAATTGCGATGATTTTTTTTTTTCCTTGGCTGCACCTCCCACTCTTTCTGTCACGTACACCGTGCACTCAAACCTCCACTCCACATAGTGACAAAACCTTCTCCGATACCTCTCACTCTTTTCTTGGCACTCGTTTTACATATCAGTGAGATTGACAGGCGAGGAGCAAACCAACAGCTGATCTTGAAATATTAGCCAAATTGCATACTTACACAGAAGGAGAATAAATTGATTCTGTGCATTGGATTCTAAAACCAAAACTGCAATGACATTTTCATTCAAGGCCTTATTATGCACCAGGAGATACTTTGAGGGCCCATTATAGAACTTCAGTCAGCAGATCAGGACACCTCTGTCTGAAGGAGTGTGGGGGGGGTGGGGGCTATGACTGACACCGAAGTGCTCCCAGGGGTCCCGAAGATAGCCGAGAGGAGAAATGAAATAACGCAATCATTCAAGGAGAGAGGGCCAATTATCCAGAGCATACAAAAAAATAGTTTTCTGTATATCTATATAACCTTGGATTAGGCATTCCTGTCCATACACCAAAAACCGATAAGCACTCCAATTTCTGTAACATTTCTGGATTTATCGTTCAGTGATTGTATTTGTTGAGAGGTCACTCGAATAGCAAGGCAGCGCATAACATTCGCACGAGTTTATTTAAAGTTGAGCGTGAGCTTGACGAGACCTTCATCTATAACTCAATGAACAATCGAGGCATTGTGGAGTATCAAATGGCAGATTATATCAGAGATTTGTATTATAAATTGAATTACATGGTGTTTGAGAGAGCACATATCAGGAGGTGCAGTCTCGAAACAAATACGTCATTGGATCTAAACAAAGTTGAAAATTATCACGTTGATCTGAAAGCATTAGGTCAGAATGAATGAACAAAGTGAGTCAGCCATTGTATATGTTCTTAACTTCTGGGCCTTCATGCTTGTGTTTATTTTAGATGCTTAGATAGCTCTGTGATATTTGGTTGCTAAGGGTTTCCTAAAATACAATACCGGTAACATGAAATAAAAATCTTTGACGAGCACACAACATAAAGTTATTGTCTTGTTTGGTGACATCATGCTTTTGTATTTTTGACCATAGACAACAAGCCTGCTGACAAAGATACTGCCAGGACATCCTGATGACCCCCAGTGGCAACAGATTTTTTCAGAGGCCCGATTATAAGAACAGCAAGCAGTGGAATTTCGACCTGTGCCCTCTGTGGTCTGCTTACCTTTTCCTGTTTCATGTCACTTTGACTTACAACTGTATTGTTGTGTCAGTCTGGAGGGCAAGTGAGGTGAAGTTATTTAGAAAAGAAAAAAAACAACTTGTTTTGTTTGACGTTCATTAGCTCATCGTGTATCTTAGATGGGACATACTCTGTTGAAAATAAATTAAGATTGTCTCATGTGATACCAAAAATGCACGGATCAATATTGTACATCTACTCAAAATAAAAAAGCTCCGATACTACACATTGATACCAGCCCGGCATATAACTTTCAGGCATGTATGAATATTTGATTAAAATAAAGATACATTTTCCTCACATATGCAAGTCGAGTATTGGTAATTGTTATCGACAAGAACTCGATACTTGGTTTTAATGTACTGCAGTCCCAATAAATACTGTACAATAATCTTTCCAAGCAGTGGGCACAAATCCTGGGTCTGTTTTTCCCATAGGAACTACAATGACTTCTTTCCATATCCGAGTTTCACAAATTTGAAAAAAAACAAAACTGTTGGCATTTCATTATTGCCACACCGGCATGGACAAAACAAAGCCTTACATCTAGCTGAAACTGTAACTTGGAAACGCTTGCTCATTCTTACCTAATTATCTCCCTCAGCAGTGCGGTTCCAACTCTCAGTCAGGAGTAAACAAGACCCCAGCGGGAAAAAGCTCCTGTCTTGGCTCGCAGGCCAATTTTAATAAATCGATGCGCTAATCATTGGATGTGCACCGACCGAGTGTCCTGGTCGTGCTTGCAGTCCTACTCCCTTTGAGGGTAATTTAATTAGGTTTCCAATGCTGAAAAGCTTCCGACATGCACAGAGAAGTGAAAGGTGAAATTGAATTTTCTACCCCCCCCCCTTCAGTATTTTCAGCATTTAGCTACTAACAGCATACAGGGTGAAGGGAATTTAATGACAAAACCAGAAAACAAAAGAATGGGTTTGTGTAGCTTAGGGAACATTTAGCTTATGATACAGCTGGGTTCTAAGGATGTGAGATTAATCCCTTCCAAATTGGGTGAGTTTATTCACAGGCAATTTCTTCCCCAGTGTTTTTCTTCAGTTTGCTGTCATTGTTCATATGTTACACACAAGGTCAGCCTACTCATTAAACTGCAAATCCATACATTGGGCTGTTTTGCTTTTATTTTAGTGCCAATGTAACAAATCTACTGTTTGTGTATTAATAGCCAGTAGCAAAAAATCTTATCTCGGAATGTTCGATGTCACTTTTTTTTTTTTTTTTTAGACCGATACCAGAAGGACAGATAAGAAAATAAACTGCAATTTTCTATTTTTATTATTTCTACATTTATAGTTTGAGATCGTCAAACAATCGTAATGTCTGATTTATATCCACATGAACATTCATATCCAAAATGGGGGATTTGATCATAAAGACAATTTTTATTGCACAACAACCAAAGCCAATGGAGTTAACTTTAAAAACCCTGATAACTCTCCAACCAAAACTGGTTTTTTTTTTGTGCTGAGCAGTTCCCAACATTTGTTCACTAGTTTCTTAACTGGAAAGAATATCATGTCTACAGTTCCTTGGGGCATGTCTGCGGCATGCACACACTTGGAAACATACATGCATTCTGGGATTTGGAAGACTCCGGTAGAACCTTAGGGCCTGTTCAGGTCTTGTATGGAAAACTCCCTGCAGGCATGTCCCGGGACGTTAATGTGCGCCAGCTTCGGTATTCATATTTTGGTCTTTTTTACTGGCTGCAGAGAGTAGGGAGGAATCTATCAGCAAGCAACAAGGTATACCATTTCACTTAACATCCGGTGTCCACATGCCAGCCATTGCTCTAAAATGACTCTCTATCATCTCAAGTTTGCAAAACACAAGTATGCCAGTCGTAAATCATTTTCCAAAGATACAGGCAGCCTGTAATTTTGCCAAATACAAGACAAAGAGAGTTAAGAGGCTTATGTTATGTCTGAATTCTAGTTTACTGTTATCAAGGCGACAATATAATGCAACTCCCTCAAAGTGTTTTGGGGTTTTGAGGAGGAACTGCGAGTTTGTTCAACATTTTTCCCATGAACACGAAAAAGATGACGTGCTTAGGTAAGCATTTTTTTTTTTTTAAGTTTCCACCGTTTCTCCTCACGATTAAATTGCTACGTCGGCGATTTTGAATCACATAAAGCTCACCTGTGTTAAAAAGTGAAATCACTCAAGAAGATAGTTTGAAGGATCGATTCATGATTAAATGGATTTTTTTTTTGACTCAGCACTGTTTATTATGGCGAGTTGGTATATACTAGTCCAGCTGCCTTGGTGACACCACAAGTGTTTATTTTAAGTCGTGAGTGGTGACTGGTGACTCTCTCTAGGTGGTCTTGGCTTAGTTTGTATATTTTGTTTTCCAAAATGCTGTGAGAAATGACATCCTTGTGGATGCTCCTGGGAGAGTAAAGTGATGAGGGACAATGTGTGGGCATATAGCATATTTGTTGGTAGCGTCACGCAAAAGTAGCGATCTGACAAAGACAGATAAAGTCGACATGGATTGAGGTAAAACGAATGCCTCGTGAGTTGACAAATGATGGTCAGCTGAAGTCAGAGGTCAAGCCCAAGGAGTTTCCCTGTCAGTTTCATTTTAAAAGTCTGCTGCTTAAAAAAAAAAAAGCCCAGCATAGAGCTATTGGTATATCTGCAAGATCAGCAAAAAAGTTTTTTTTTTTTCTTGCAAGGTGGCAGCTTCATAAAAAATTCATTCACAAAATACAAAAGGAATATTTGAAAAATAAATAAATAGGTGGGATATACCCTGGGCATTCAATCGTTTTAGGTGTAATTTTACTAAGCAACTATGTTTAACTTTTTAGATACCAGTAACCCTGGCTGTATATTTCAAACAATAAATATATTTGTTTTATAAACTGTGATATATTGCACAATCACTGCTTTGTGTGGCGGAATCGACACAAAAACAAGGAAACAGATTCAGAAGTCTCAAAAGAGAATTCTGTCACAAAAAAAAAAAAAGCTTACCTAGTTGTACTTCACTTGGAAAAACAAACACCACATCATGGCGCCACAAAGAACAACAAAACGAACTGACTCCAACTGGACCTTATATACAAACACGCTAATGAGACAACAGGGCACAATCAATATCAACAAAAAACACCTTGGCCATACCAGTAAACTTTTTCGATAAGAAATCTAGCAAGACAAATTAAAACAAGAAAATGACTATGACAAATTCCCTCTGAGTTGTTTCTTGCAGTGATAATGGCTCCTTTCATGGCCTTAACGGGTGGTCTTCCCGTCGCCGTCTCTCGACACATATCAGCCTGAGCTTGTTTGCGCGTCTCCCGTGATGAAAACGATAAGACAATTTGCAGGCGAGAAACATCAGCACGAGTGATTAAATCATCATCATCATCTCTGCAGGGATTTTCTTCCAACGCCGAGTTGTCTTTACATTCATTAGCACTTGTCTGAAATGCTCCTCAACCTCTCTCCCATCAACATCAACCAAGCCAATCATTCTTTTACTTAAAGTATAAAATGTTTAAAAATTTGTCAAGATATATCACAGAAGTGTTGGAAACAGTGAGACATAATAAAGACGACACACACAAACACACTCCTCCCACCGCGTTATTCCCATTCCAAGCATACCACTGCCATCCTTCTATTTGATCAGATAGCTTGAGTGATTAAGTTTATCTGACACGTGAAATGGCCTCCCATGACAAGAGTCAAAATTTGTTCCAATGCACAAAGACACATGAGCTTCCTTGAGGGTGGTGGAGGAACGGCTTGTCTGCCCGTATTGGAGGCTGTCAGCAGGCATGGACAGAGGTCACTCGCCGCCAGGCCTTATTAGCTCCACATCAGCAAAATGTGGCTTGTCAGACATGGCATTGAAATAGAGGAGGGCTCCCGGTGTGCCTTCTGCCTCTCAGCGCCAACTTTCTGGCTGGATGGTCATGATCAAACCCGTCTGGTCCTACCTACTGCGATGCCTTGTGTCACTCCATTAAACAGCATGTATTGCTGCTTTCACGCCAAGTTAAGGAGGTGACAGGGAAAGTCAACTTGACCTTCAAGTCCAGCCAGCAGCTGTAATTCCTTTGCAGAAGTGTTTAGCGTGCAGACCTCAAACTTTTTACAGAGACAAAATTCAAATGATCACCAGAAAATTAATCAAGTGTGACAAACTTTAGTGATCAATCTTTTTCATAACCATTAAATTGTGCAGTCATAAAGCATCCATTTTAATTTGAAAAAGAAAACAATTAGGATGGATCTCAAAGCGAAATATTTAGTTTAGTCTCGTGTATTTGATCTGCAAAGCTCAATGTAAACACCAAAGACCCCTTCACATAATAATCTCTGGGAATTTGTTACGTAAAAGCAGAATATAGATTGAGTCAACATATACAGACAACAGATTGATTACATGCACAGTTTAAAACCAGAAATTTAGGTCAATAAAGCCACGACTGTGTTGACATTGATATTTGTAGGATCAAATGACAAATTTGCGATGACAGCTGCTTCCTGATAAGATGATCGCCCCGCTGCTTCTCCAAGTGGGCCAATTCAATGAAACCAGAGTGTGCATTACATCCGCCAACATTGCCAACTCGGGCTTTTTGCCTTTAGCGAAAGGCTGCTTATACCATAACTCAAACTGTCATAAACATATAAGCACGTCATAAAAAATACATGGAACCTCGATTAAAAAAAAAAACATATTTTCTTGCAAATCACTTAAAATGTACTTTGGATATATAAAAAAAAAAAAAACTAACTAGCTCGCTGTCACCGTCCAACCAAAAGTCGTGTGCAAATCGGCATCCAAGAAAAGACGTGATGAATTGGATGTGCAGCTGACATGTAACTTATGAGCATCCCCTCAACATGTGTTTTTGCTGACCGTTTGAAATACGGCACTCTGAGGAACGCCACTGAGTAACTCCCACCTCGAGGAGACAAATTTGTGATTTACATCCTCTCTTAGTCTGTTGTGGATGTTTTATGCATAAAGGAACACAGCCAGCGTGGGTTAAAATAAAGAAGTGGAAATATAGGGAATAAGCGAGCAGTCTGTGCATTGTTTATTTTTTTAGGAACATTCCACCAGTAGACAGCTATTCCCTTGTCAGGAGAGCTTGCAATGTGCTACACATTTCCAGACCCAGAACTCAAGAGTATGAATTCCCATGAGACAAATTACGGAAACGGAAGAATGTGTGTTTTGTTTACACTTGCAGTGTGATGACAGTCACAACAGGAAGGGTGAAAAAGTGCTGCGACTCATTCATGGAAACAAATGTGGGTGATGGGAAGGTCATTGGCAAAATGGAAGTGGATTAAGTTTTGATTCATTTATTCCAAAAGACTCCGACTGCTATAGAGTTGGCTGAGTGTGATGTCAATTTAAATTGCCTTGTAAAAGCTTTTTTTTTCTTGTGGTACAATAAAACTATTGTTAGGGAGTTTGATACAGTATAAATGGATATGGGTTGGAGCTATATCATGTGTTTTAATTCTTTAGCAACAGTGGGAAACTCAGACATTTGCTCTTTTCAAATGACCTGCAGGGCAATTCAGCGGTAAGCACTTCCTCTAAACACAATGCCCAATTTTTCTTAGGTACTCTCCCTTACCCGTATCCTGTGACCGATTTTCCTCACTCGTGATGTCCAAAAAAAAATATGTCTGGTTTCTCTTTGTTTTTGTTTTTTTTCTTATAAATATTTGGCAGAGCCACCTTCTTAGGGAATGCCTTAAATTGTTTTTCATATTTCCAAGAATAGGATTATTAAAGGTGCCATGAATAGAAAGATCTGAATATTCAGCTAGAGGCTTATTCCTGAATTGACATAATTGTTTATGGATAAACTTGAGTTTTCCAACATTGCATTTAAGCCTGCAAGGGAATTAAACCATAGCTAAAAGAAAAACAGAGCGTAATTAGTTATAATTGGAGTTTTGCTTCTGGACTTGGCAAAGAGTGACCGGAGAGCGTGCTCTGTCCTCGGGAGCACATCTGTGCTATAAAAAAAAAAGAAAAATCCTTCTAAGAAAAGACTTTGTACTGGGGGACTGTGTGTGTGTGTGGGGGGGGGGGGGGGTTGCCTGGGGGGGGTGTCTACAGAAGCATTATTATGCATGGCAACAAATGTCCATTTTAATTGCTCTGGAACTGCCAATTATACGGCAATTAAATGTGTGTATCCTTCTTGCAATCACTTTCTTTTTCTAGCTATTACACATAAGTTGTTTTTCAGTATTGATCACACCCGACTTTTTAAATTATAAATCGTGTTGCTCGATTCGGAGCTCTCCCATATGGGTTCGTCAAAGAAAAAAAAAAACGGATTTGTGCAACTCGGCGCAGGGTTGTTCGAAATCAATACGGGACAAAGTCATGTCACCCTCTCGCCATTATTCTTAATTAGCTGGGGCCAAATAAAAGCTGGCAGCTCAGAGGTAAAATGGGAAGACTGGTGAGTCTTTCCTGTTCCCTTGACTCTCAAGATCTGCTTCGATACTGTTGGACACCACTGAATGCGTGTCATTATCATCAATGTGAGCATTGTGGCTAAGCTGGACAATTAGGATTCCAAGGAATGTAAAGATCCATTGTCCCATGGTACATTTGTTTTTAAGCAATGTTGTTTGAAAATCATTGGGAATGTCTCAAATTGGGTCTGGAGACAAATTCAAATGGATCATGACAAAGTCACGTTGTGATGTACTCCCAAATTTGTCAATATTAGAGTCCAATGTCATAAAGACATGTCGGAATTGCATCAGCCAATGTCATCAGCCCCATAATACTTAAATCGTTTGGGTTGTAATCCTTTCAGCACAAACACTGCAATCCTTGGATACAAGCAGTGGGTTGTGATACTGTAAACAATGGATGCAGAGAGTGAATCAGGTTGCATCCCCGTCTCGGCATGAAATTTCCCACGGAAGGGCGAGTCTCCGAAACGGGCTAGCGTTGCTTTGGTGCAAACAGTCGCAGAGCTTAGGGGTTTACAAATGTAAAGGAGTGAACGCACAACAGGGTCAAACGAGCAAATCCGGTCCTGTGTTCTTGCCTCTTTTATTGTGAGGTTTCCACATGGACACGGGATGATGTTCTCAATGAAAAGAACCAAGCCGGCTGACCTGTTAAAAGCAGGCGTGTCTCAGATATAGTTTCACGTTTTCTTTTCTTTCCCTGCTGATACTGCTGCCTGATCCAGGTGCTTATCGGGATATAAATGAAAGCAAATCAAGAGTTCAGGTAAAATACATTTCTTTTTATTATGATTTCTGTTTTTTTGTCTTGAAAGAACTCAAATCTATTGTGGCGGATGTGGTAATTCTGGCAACAAACTGACAATCTTTTTCACCTTCACCTGCCTCACCTTTCGTTGAATATGAAACAATGTTCAAGGGGTGGTGGCCTAAAGCGATATCATATTTCTACCTTGGGATTTAGAGTGGAAAAACAAAAGTATGACTTTAAGCCCAAAGGGATGCACTCGGCGGATTGTCTATAAGGTATACCTGCACTAAACTCTCATTATGGACCCTATTATAAGACCTCATAATATACTGTATAGTCAATTGAAATACCTTTTTTATTACCGTAATTTCCAAACTATAAGCCGCACCTGAATATAAGGCGCACCCGCTAAAATAAGGGGGAAATCCTGTTTTGTTCATTTATTAGCCGCACCGGACTAAAAGCTGCAGTTTTATTTTAAATAAAAAGTACTCACTCCAGACTATAAACTGCAGAGTTCAAAACTTGTGTAAAAAGTAGCGTTTTATAATCCGGACATTACTGTACATTCAAGGACTACGAGCTAACACAGCTCATTTTACAGACATTTATTTATTAACTAGGGTAACGTCCTTGGCATGAATTTGCCTCAATTAAACAATAATTAACCAATACTCCAGAACCAGGTGTGGCTACAAGGCGATGACTCCCGGTTAGTCAGTATGATTGCTGGCTCCATTCTTTCGCATTGACATCATATCCAAGCAGTTGTCGTACTTCATGTAAGCAGAAACAAGCATGGGATGGAGCCAGAGACACAACATCCGCTGCATTCGGGTGACTGCTGTTGACCCCACGGAACATGTCAATGGCTCTAAATAAAGTACTGAGGCGAGGAAAACAGAACCTCAAATGTTTGTTTTAATGCTTATCTCGGACTGTACGTTTCCTGTGAGCTAAATAGGTCATACAGTTTGTACAATGGACAGAAATCTACAATTAGAATTGCCGTTGGGAATAATAGTGAGACATTCATAACGCTATGGGTAACTCTGTGCCCTTTAAAAGTCATGGAATATATTTTTATAACATTTATTGTCAATTCCCAGAATCAAATTCGTCCCCTAACTAAATCATGAAAAGTAGTAAGCCTGTGAAGTCATGACTAACAAGAGACCACTTTGGAAAAGTGAAAAAAGGTGTTTTATATTAGTTGTGTCATTCCGCAAGATAAACAGTACAAGCTTTGACTCACGGTCATTTACTGAACATTAAATGAATAACCGTAGAAGGCTCTGTTAGATGTTTTTAAACGTAAATATTTCCAGTGTGCGACAACGCTTACGTCATTGTTTGCTTGAGCCGGACTCAGCCATGAAAACACACTAGAAATAATTTAATTAGACGATATGTAAACATTCCCAGTATGTGTAAAACTGGCAAACAAGGCGCCCTCCTATCGACGTCATACTTGAAGTTAATGAGCACTGCTCTTGCCTCACCACTTTTCAGGCCAGTATTACCGCTTGAGTGAAAGCGATGCCTTTTGGCAGACTAACTGCTGTTGAACATAGTTCTTTCCCATTACAAAAAAGATTGGTTTAATCTTGCCGTATCTGAGCCGCATTCAATTTCCTCAAATCATAAAAACACCACTGAAATGAGTTATAGCTCCCCCCGTTAGGTTTTCTTAAAGAGATATTCCCTTATGAGTCTTTTTTTTTCTTTACTTCGGCCAGAAATATTGCTTTGCACGCTTCATTGAGCCCAGAGGACAAATATGGAAATTTTACAGTGTAATTGGAGTTGCGCCAGGTTGAGGTACCCTCACCCTCTGCCTGGAGAGCTGCCAGAATCACAATGAAATTGGTATGCTTTCGTAATTGAAGTAGGGCTACACATAAAATATCTATATGTACCATACAATACATGCCAAAAACTTTAAATATTAATGACATTCAACCCAAAACGAGACACCGTACGAAAAATACAGAAAATCCTAGGCAGAATCTGGATTATTGAATGTAATATTAACATCACCTCAATCCTCGGGAAGGAAAAAAAAAAATACCTACACGATCTCGCAACGGCGAATGTAGGAGCTAAGTGCCCCTCTGGCTGCCGTCACTGTTCATTATAACTGATGGTGATGCAATACTCTGCAAAATGTACAAATATAGCAATTCAAAAGTTCTTTTCAGGTACATTCTTGAATAGAGTTGTAGAAACAGACAAATGGATTGTGAGTTGATATTGCAATTCATTTTCTGCTACCATCTTTCAATCTGAATGGTCATAATATAAATTAAATAAGAGCAAAAGTTCCTCTGGCTTCAAGTAACGTAGTACAAAGGATGTCGGCGCTTTCTCGCTCTCACACTTGCAGCAAAGGCAAGCAGCAAGTGTGATTTGTTTGTCACCGCCTGGATGACAGCCTCCTGTCCAGGGAGCACTTAGTCCCGCACGTGTCTTTTCTTTCCGGTCGTTTGTCGGAATAATAGCCAACTGAGGGCAGTCCTCCATAGTGACCGGGAACAAGGAGTCGCCAAGCTGTTCAGATAATTCGTCGACCATTTGGAAGAAAACATGCAGGACAACGAGCCTCAAGGACCGGATTTGCCTTTCCATGATATAGGGCAATGGACCAAGTTTGTTTTACAAATACCCAAGTCATAAATCAAAACAAATTAATAGAATTGTGGATTAAATTAAAAAAATATATAATAATAATAATACAAATAAAATTTAATTTAGAAAAATACTGTTCTGTATATACATATGCAGAAGTGTCAACTCCAGGTGCAGAAAATAAAAAGCCTGCCAGAGTTTGACTTTAGCAAGTTGATTAGAAGCATCTGTGGCTGAATCCAAACTGTGGCAGGGTTTCTACTTTCTAGACGGGAATTTAACACCATCTGAATAATAAAAACAGTCTTTTGGATTGCAACTACAATATATAACAGACTGGAAAAGTTATATCATGTCGGATGTGGAATTTTAAGAGGTGCTGCCGAGTTTATCGTTTCAAATTGTTCGCCATCCCTCCCACACTTGAGTTTCACCAAAATAATGTGCAAGTGATAAACTCAATCTGTCAAGCTTTACATTCAGTAGCAATTGAGATGCTACTATGATTATTTGCAGTTTTAAATTTCCTCCTTTGACATTTTACAATGTCACTGGACACACACATGCCGTAAAGTTGCTTTCGGTGGTTAACCGTATGAGGAGACACAGAGCGGAAAGGTTTACAATGGATTTACGGTCTGTTTTGACCCCATTAGACCCACGAGCACTTCTGTATCAACAGTTTGAGGGAATGCTTGCACGGGTGTATTGCGGGGAGACGGAAAGAATAAAAGAGTGCGGAACCGAGGTGAGGGGGGGGTGATAAAGGAGGCTTCCGAGGCCACTGCAGAGCAGGGTTCTGAGCATTGCATCAGGCCCATGTTTATTTCATAAACATTCGCTCCAGCTGTCAGTCCAGAGGAGATAGTATACACGCTCCAGCTCACCTCTGAAGTTATCCACTGGGGTAAATAAGCAGTCCTGAACAATAGTGTCGGTGGCAACAGAAGATTCTGTCTATATCTTATTCAACTCGTGGCTAGAGAAAACAGATAAAGTGTCTATTTTGAATCAAATGGATTTATTATCAGAGCTGAGGAGGTCAGCGTTCACATGGAAGGTCAAAGAGGCACATTTAACTGTTATACATCAATCAGCGGTGCGATACTTCATTTTGCTTTTCTTGGTATCCCGTGACGAGAGACGTATGACTCGAGCGGATATAGAGGTCTAAAGGCCCCCGCATCCCCTGGGTCCCTCCGCCCGCAGCACTCATGCGGAAAAACTCTCCAAAAATGCTTGAATCCATGCCCTGAGGCCGTAAAACCTATTGACTGTGCATCTCCTGTATTTATTTAGAGAGAAGGTATTCATTCACAGCCGAATAAACTTTATTGCGACATATCTGCACTTCCGACGTGCGCGCGTAATTTACCGAGACCGTTTCTCCGCACGGCCTGCTGGTCTTATGTAAATAAAGTTGTCAACCACTTGTTATGGTCGGGCTGGGAGTCATCAGGAGGCCCTGGCAGCCTCTGGGTCCCTGGGCTCCTTGTGATTCATAGCTGGCTGGGGGACAGGCGGGAAGTTTAGGTCTGCCCAAATCCAAACACAGAAAGGGACCGAGGTGGGGAGGGGGGGGGGGGGGGGTGCATCAGGCGTGAAGAAAGAAAAATAGGTGGAAAAGAAGGAGTAAGGGGAGATATCAGGTGATTGGCGCTTTGTAAAGAGACAATTGCTGAGGCAGAGTTTGGGTCGGGCTGATGTCTCCCCCCGCTCTCGCTCTTCCACCTCTCAATCACTGTCACGGCAGTCATCGCCGCAGTTTATCCCTCCTGCACTTTTGCCCTCATTAAAGTCTTTTCTTGCATCTCTCCCCGTATTTTTCCCTCCCTTCCTCAACTCCCACTCACCCCTAACCCAACACATTGATTGGCATGAACCAATTTCTCAAACTTTAATTTTCTCTAAACCCCACGGAACACATCGCCTCTAACTATTCTCACGTTTGACTCAAAGTTGTAGAGCGGCGAGGACTCGTAATGATACAGGAGGAAATGGAATCCATGGCAGTATTTGAATAATATAAACATTAGCAAGAAATAAAATTGGGACCCGCTGCTGAATATCCATTTAATTGCAGCACTGCTGAATTTTTACTCCCTAGAACCTAAATTATGAACTAGACGACCCAGCAAATTAATAAATAATGATTCTGAAAACTATTTCCGTGCCCAGCACAAGTCTACCGCAAAAGTGCAGTCTAACTGCACGTTATCTTTTTTGGTTTGTTTTTTCATAGACCGGCAAAGGTAGAAATGGACGGTCAAAATTTCTCTCCTAAAATGAAAACTAGCTTCCCTGAATTGTAAAAAAATGGAATTGATGGAATTTTCCCCCAAGTGTTATGATAATCAAATACAATTTGACTGCATGAAACCAAATATGGTAAACAAAAAAAGTAGATTTCACTGGCACTGAGACAAAAAGCCAGACGCTGGCACTTGCAAAGATCTTGCCTTACATTTCAAAATTCTTCCTCACTTTCATGGCAGGAGCATGAAGGTCTGAATTTGTGCTTATACCTCCTGTCAATCATCTGGACAAACACACTGAAGCAGATCTATAATTCAACTACAGGGAAGCTCATACAATTCATAAGGGAAAATATTTTTTTTCTTTTTTTTTTTTTTACCCCAGCTCCTGTAAGAACTTCTTTAGGGTTCTCAGTGCTTAGTTTCACAGCCAGTACTCAGACCTGAATTTTAGCCAAGACACCTCCTGTCTTTATTAAGCCCCTTTCATACTATCTGATGATGGCAACATTTTCAGGTTTTTTTTTTCAAGTGATACTGCAGCCAATCAGACTATAATATAGTATAAATATAAATAACTAAATATAAATAACTCAACATTTCTAAAATACAAGGCAGGAAATGAAGCAGAGAATTATGTTTGTAGATTATAGGTGTCATCACTTAAATAACAGACTAAAATCGGAAAAGGTTTAACATAAGCCCGGCTATTATCTTTGCAGAAATAGCGTTCTTTGTAGATGTTACAAAGTATGTTGTTCTTTCTCCTGCACCATTTTGGTTGAATTGTTTACTTTTCATCAACACGGCTGCATGTATACTTGGATTTCTTACAAGTAAGGTTGTCTCTCATTTGGTCAATACACTTTGTGTAATATTCTCAGATTACATGGAGAGATCCCATTTAGATTATAGGCATGTGTGTCCAAGTAGCTACCACACAGTAGTTATTTTAGGTCCTCAAAACCAATGTTCTAATGTCATTGCACTCAACCATAACACCATAGAGCAAAGCTCGAGTGAACGCAGCTTTGCTCGTGTTTATTTTGTTTCACTGTCATTTAAAGCTACTCTGAGTATTTTTACTCAATGCATCTACTAAAATCCATTCTATTAATAGCGCAACTTTTCACTGTTTAAATACCATGCCAAATTCTATTTAACCTGCATCTAGATCTTGATCAGATTCAACATGGAAAATGCAATTTAATATATTTTTTGAAGTGACATTTTATATCCAAAGTACATATTGAATCTGAATGCAACCTTGTTTTAGAAATTAGCTATTCACTCATTATTTTTGCAGATAACTCACGTTTAAGGCTTGGCAGAGGTCTGGTGCTTTTCTGAGTGCTCTTCTGTTTATTATGCTTTTATCCTGTACAAGTGCAGCTTTGTCAGATGTGGTTCTGGCTAGCTTTGAACTGCCACTTTCTGGGTGTGTGGCCGTCTGTTCTACATTAACATGTAAAGCATATGGTTTCTAGGTGCTTTGTGTCTTTCTTATTCAACATGATAGATCCCCCATGACACACGCGATTGCCTCTTCACTTGGATGGCAAATTGTGTGACGATGGTCGTTTGATGACGGAGGGCACTTTGATTAATCACCGCAGACCAGTTAAGAGAGCGACAGACAGGAAAGAATAAGCAGGGAAGCATCTTGAAAGACAAGTGCTTTCACTTCAATGCCTCCGACCTGCATCTAAGAAGACGACGGGAAAAAGGACAATCAGCACTTTATCTCCTTTTCGACCTGCTTCAGCTCGGAGGGAAAGGCAGGTGCCAGGTGTTTTGGACGTAGGCGTAATATTGATGTGATGCTGTGGAGTTGACCCTGCTGATCTTTCTCTTTGTCAAGGCTTCTCTTATTATATTGCTGCAGTAGAACCCAGCAGGTTGCAAGTATTGGATGGATTGTTGCATTACATTGAAATGAAGCTCCATCATCTTCAAACCACAACCGTAAACAAAGCATGTCAATTATAATTGGACTTTAATTGATTTTTTAATTGCCGGCGATGCATCGCTTATTAACGCGACTATTTTCGACGTATGGAAGCCCGGGGTTTTGGTTTTCTTAGCCTTTTAAAGTGAAAAAAAAAAAAGATGTGCAATTTCAAGGAAAAACATCCCTAGTGTTTGAACAAGCGAAAACAAGTGGCTATATTTTGGCAAACCACATAATCTCGCAGCGTATTTATCCAAACAAAGCCTGGTCCAGCACCATCCCGCTGTGGCTTCCAAATGGTTTCTTCATCATCCTGCTTCCATCCCTACAATAATACCAGGAGCCTCTGGGCTATTTTCAGATTTCCCAGAGTCCTTTGCTCAAGTACAACATTTAGTGGTTGGTCTTTCTCACTCAGCTGTGTTTGTTTGTCCAGGTAACGTCTGGTTACGGCTGAAGGCACATATGTGTACATGAGGCCAAAGTCTGTAAATTGTGTTTTGGATTGTATTCTTGAAATGTAATCCTAGAGGAGTTTCTCTACCACAGCCACGTTTTGCTATCCATTGCCCAATGCGGTACGAAAGGAGAGTCAACTCTTCTCTCTCCAGGGAAAAAAACAAGACGTGAAACGAGAGCTTGTGGTTCCATCGGGTCCTCTCACACAGGTGTGCCAACAAAAGCTCCAAATGGATCCAACCACTGACCCCTGGTAAAGGTCACGTTGGACTCCAATCTAAATTCCTGTCTGACAAAGCCATTAAAAAAAAAAAAAAAAAAAAAAAGGGCTGCCCATCGACAATGCAAGCCGGTAACATAACTCTTTCAAGGTTTCCGTTCAGACATTTGGAATGTGTTATTTCTTTAAGAACAAGGTGGAGCTCTGGATTAAAGTTTCAAAATTAACTGTGGTGGTGGTTTTGCTACTGTAGGTATAACCGGCTTTGCCGTCAAGGCCTCAGCGTAGCTTTGCCAGAGAAAACCCAGAGGAGAGAAATGATTGCCTGAAATACTGGCTCGGAGGTGCCCACAAGGCTGTCCCTCACAATTATCCAAACGTGTGACGGCGTGGTAAGGTTCGGTATCGCTAAAAAGCAGACTACCCTCTCGGTATACTTGTCTCTCTCAAATCGCCCCGGTCTTTCTATCTCTCTCGCCTTGGCCGTCTCTCTTTTGCCTTCAGCGGTTTCAGCGCATGCGGAAAGGACGAGCTTGCCACGAGGTGTCTTCAGGGGTTGAGCCCTTTCAGCCCCAAAGACAACCATGTCGGTGAAAATGCAGAACTGTGACCTTGGCAACGGTGTTCACGACAGCCGGGAAGACTCTTTAATTGTGCGTTTTAGAAAGACGCTTATTTTTATACTGATGTTTACAAACATGACACAATGATTTAGGATCGCCTTGTACAGTTCTTGTTTTCTAATCTGCGGATAATTGTGAATGGTTGAGTGCGTGTTAGATAACATATAGTAAGCTTTCTCATCAGCTTGCTGTGGAGAAAAACAAAGCCGACAGTGTCTCTGCCCAGCAGAATTGAGTTGCACTGGCAGAAACTGGCAAGATTCTTCCCCCTCTCCTCCACTCTATTGACTCTGTGGATAATCTTGACTCCCCAGAAAAATCCTTAAGCAGCTGGCCACAAACCTTGAGCTTGAGCGCACATGCATACAATATCTCCCTCCAGCCCTGAGGTTGTTTTTCTTCACCCCCACCCTCGTCCTTCGCCTTTCCTCTTCTTCCCCAGTTCTCCAGCGAGCCAACATATCTGGTCAAAGAAATAACTGGCTTTATTTGTAGGGACTGCAATAAAGTGCCAAAATCAACACTGCTCCTCTCTTCGCAGAGACCTGCAGCAAATTGGACTCAAGCTTCTCGCACCCGTGTGAGGCCACTGTCTTCTGTCCGAGCCCTGCAGTGAAAGCCGAGTGGATGTGAGCATTTCTTGTTCGAGAAAAGTTCGAGCAAGATACAAGTTAGGGGTAAAGCATTTTCACGATTTCCACACAGATGCCTTTCCAAATTTGCTTTTGATTTCTGACCATCCTTTTTTTTTTTTTTTTATTAGTGTCTTCCGGAGCCGTGCTAGCTAAATATTAAATGTGAGTGTTAAAATACAAGCACAGGTGTTTGCTTGTATGATACGCTGCCAATGTCTTGCAATGCAAACACGGAGGACAGGATGACAGTACATTAAAATTAGAAATGATATCAATATTAAATTCTAAGATGCCCAATTGTAATGTTAGAAATAATAAATAAATAATATAAAAATATAAATAACAAATAATAAATAATACGTATATATAAATATATAAATACGTTTTACAAATTAAAATGAAGATTGACCCAAAAAAATGAAAATAAATTGTTGTGATATTTCAGAACTTGCATTATTTTTTTCTTGTGTTGAAATGGATACAGGAAGACATCTTAATTAGCCTCTCTGACTTGGGTAGCTGCTTATCTTCTGTCCTGAGGCTTCCTGATTTCAGAGAGGAAGAGGCTCCAGCATACAGAAATATCACCTAAGAGCGACTTATGTAAGAGACCCCATTGTTTGATAAATCTTACTCAGTTAAAGGTTAAAGTGTGAGCTACAGGTTTGTGCCATCCTGATAGCGTAAGATGCCGTCAGTCATTTGGCTGTCGTGCAAATGAGAGCATACTTAGCCAAGTTGTGCTGTACTGCTGAAAAACTTTTTGAAAACATTTTTAAAAAGTGAGTATTCACTTCAAAATAATTACAAAAAACCAATGCATTGAGTTTCCTAGGAAACTGTCTGCAGTCTTGAAATAATGGTCACTTCCATTATGCGGCACACAATGTATTTGGAGATTTCCCACGTCCGACTCTCCTCTACTCTCTTCTTTTTGAGTGCTTCAAAGAGCAGGTATCCACAACCCCCCGGGGCTCAGTGATTGAAAGCTTAGAAAGAAGGACTGAGTGCCAAAGTCTTATGAAGAATGCAACAGAAAATACATATATTATTCAGATGACACTTGTGTCTGCCGATGGTGTCATATATGACTCATTTCAGAAATTCACACGTCATTGATGAATTAAAAAGTCTTTTAATAATGCTAAAGATGGCATACTTCTATAAGGGAGAGTGTGGAAAAAAACAAAAAATACATCCGCCTCCATTTTAATAGTTCTCCTGGCGATAGATGAGGTGTGACCACATCAAAAACTCATAGAAAGCAAGTGTGATTTCCCCTTCACCAGGGGGGTTCCAGATGTCAGCGCACCAAGCGATTAGCATGGCTCTGACATTAAGAGGAGGGCAAAACCTCACATACAAACATATTCATAAACTGCTCTCCAAGCAGGCCTCCAGCCACACGGTTGCTGCTTTAGCAATCGGCTCTTCTCATGCACAGTTCGTCACTCCGTATAATCAAGTTAACTCAAAATGCCTCTCAAGCAAGATGGACCCCCACTTTGCCACAGGCCGCACGCTCAAGCAACACTTTGGTGGCATAATATCATGGAAGTTAGAGACACTTATCCAAGCCATGCTGGAGTAAGAATAAATTACAAATATAATATATTCGCCAAACTGAAATTGCCACATTATTATTCGTAATATTTGTTTACAGATGGATCTCATATTTTATTTCTGCTTTTGGACTTTTGGGATGCAGCTGCACAAAATGAATTTGTCATCAGGTTTAAAGGTTTTTGGCAGCTATTCTGGAGTCAGCCAAGGTTCTTGAAGTAGGAAAGGCTTTCCTGCTGCTCACCTCCTCTGCATCCCGGCAGTCCGTGGATTAAATTTACAGCTTCTGTCAAAGCCCCTGACAAGCCTTAAAGGGGGAGCAGCGCTTCTCTGGCTCCCCCGATATCATTCCCTAAGGACTGGGAAACAAGACATTTTTTATGAGCCGCTGCGATGCTCCCGGTGCCCCAGTGAGCTGGTATAATGTGACTCTTGGTTTAGATGCCCCTCATGTCTTGTACTACTCTGCATGCCGCCACCACCACTTGATTTGATCTGCCAAAATTCCTACATCTGTATCATAATCCATAAACATACACAAGATTTTTTGATTATTATTTTTATAAGATTTTATTATAGAATATATTATCATTAAATATGCATTATTTTTTGTTATTTTTTTAAATATCTGGTGCCAAAATTTGTACATCTGTATCACAATCCATAAACATACACAAAATAAAGTCGTGGAATTGACATTATTTTTATATTATTTTTTTATTTTATTATTATACATAATATTTTTACCTATTTTTAATATTTTTTCAATTTATAATAAGTTTATAATTTATATTTTTTAATTAAAAAAAATATTGTTTTAATATATAACACAAAAGGGCAATTCAAAAAAGCAGTTGGAGCCAAACACAAACCTTGTTGCCTGGACAATTTTGATTTTTTTCACTCTTACACACACACACACACACACACACACACACACACACACACACACACACACACACACACACACACACACACACACACACAAACTAACCCCCTGCGCTGTAATTCTTTAATTATTGATTTTTGTGCTCTCCGTCCTCCAATTATATAACCGCAAGGATTTCCATTGACGGCTCCGAGACCACTTGTCGAGTGCTCCTTCAGATGTTGTGCCCAGACCTGGAAACAAACCTTGGGAAAGTGTTTGTGGGAGGGTTAATGAATTTAGATCAGGGTTTGCCGCAAACACAGCCTTGCCATCCACTGCGACGGCCTTGAAGTCGGCGGCCCCAAGGTTAGAGTTGGGTCATTTCTGAGACAATACGGCTGATTAGGATGGCAAACACCAGAGACTGTGAAGAGACCTTAAACTCAAAGCCTCAATGACAAACTGAGGAGGCATTGGTAAAACTGACAAACACTGACCGTCTGTTAAATTTACCACAGAATGGTCGAAGCAGATTGAACAAGATGTGAAAAAGTGAAGAACCCAATTCATATGTAGATATTTTATCAAGAATCTAAACAGAAATATAATTGTGAACTGATGAGCTGAAGGTTAAACCTGAACTTTCACTAGATCACATTGACAAAATATGAGTGGATAAACATTTGCATCATACCAAATGAATTTAGATTGAACCCTGTGGCAACACCCCGCCCCCCCACCTTTTTTTATTTGCAGTACCAACTTGCCTTCAGACCAACTAAATAGTCAAATAGGATAGAAAGCTAATTGCTCAGTGGTGGCCGGTGGCAACACGAGAAACTATAATTGGAGGACAAGCATCTCATTTGCATATTGGTTCTACTATCCTTTGAGGTGACGGAACATTAATTGCTTGTGCTGACAAAGTTCTTTTTTAACATCTTTGCATGCAGTGTATTTCTTTACTCGTCCTAGTTTGCAGGAAATAGAATTTCCAGGCCAAACAATATCCCCATTGTATTTTATATGTGTATTATTTACATTAGACCAAGGCAGTACACTGAAAGTCTTCTGGGTCGTGAGTTGATTCTTACGTATTTTCTTGCAGTCCATGACGGTGATTCAGATCTTTAAACGAATATATCACATTAGCAGCAATGGGATGATGGCAAGATGTCACAGAGGCCAAAAGGAGCAGCCTCATTATTACAGACGAGTACTCGATTTGCCCACTTTGATGAGCGGTCCCCCTTTTTCCAACCTTATGGGGCTTGTTAGGGGAGACAATACACCTAGGAGCACCAAATGCCCAATGCCTCCACCCTGTTGAACAATGAGCCTGTTGTGCTTACTCCAGTAGTGAGGGCAAGTCCTGGGAGATGGCATAGGCAGCTGTGGTGGGATCCTGAGACAAGAGCTGGAGCTCGAGGAGAAGGGGGTGGTGGGGGGTTTATGGAGTCTCGAGGGCCAGTGTGTTGTGGGAACCTCAGTCTCCCCGCTCAACCTCGTCCTCCCTCCAGCCACCCCACCACCCTCCCCATCCTTTCTGACTCCCCAAAAAAAGGCCAATGCGACAGCACCTCTATTTGCAATGCAGATCACGTCCAGGAGGAAAGTATAAAAGAAGTCAGGAATCAATGGTTCTGTATCAATCTGCTGCCTGCTAATGTCCCCCACATTCTGATTCTTGACCCCTTCCCTGCCATTCCCAAGACAAACCAGCATTGTTCCCAAAGGCCCCACCTTTTCCCCCTTCAGTCTATTGCACAGCAAAAGATGCCACATTAGGCAAGGAAAACCCACAACTCAAGGTTTCTTTGAAGAGAGTCACACTAAGTGTCATTTAGAAATGTGTTAAGCAGGTTTGGGGCCGTGACATAATGGGTTGAAAAGAGAAAAGGCTGAGAATGGGGAGGGTGCAAAAGTAGGGGAAACCAGTCAGTGTTTAGCGGACAACATTTAACCCTTGTGGTCATTGTCATAACATGCCAATTTGTGTCACAAATCTGGTTAGAGTGATACGGTAAATCAGAGGAAGAAAAGAAGAGTGTCAGGTGACATTTTTTCCGTGACAAAAAGACAGGAAATGCTCTACATCATCGTCGAGAGATGTAATTTTTTACATATGCACGAGTGAGTCATGTTCTTAGACTGGATTCTGAATATCATAATACTTCAAAACTAACAATTTATTGTTTATTTTAAAGAAATCGAAGAATTTGAATCAAATGTGTGATACAGCCAGAATTATTATTTCTCACTTTTGACATTTTTTTTTCCTTTTGAGTCCAACAATTTGAATTGCAAAAGCGCAATTGACAACTCACTCAAAAAAATAATCCAGCTATTTTCACCCATTTGTGGCTCGGTTAGAATAGTCAGCCCATTCCAAGCTCTTGACCTCCAGGTGAAGACAACTGCATCAGGGGAGTTAAATTGGCTGATATGTGATTCTGAAGCCAAAAGTTCAGCATGTGCGGGGAGCTGCTTGGCTGAAGACCATTTATTATGCAGCAAGACTGAGATGGAACGTCGCCCGGTGGCACCTCGGCTCTCATTTGGAGCAGCTGAAAAGGCCACAAATGGATGCGGTGACCCTTCAACTCACATTGGGACTGAGTGAACTCTTGAAATCAGCATTAGGCAGCCAACTGGGGCCATTATGTAGGTCGTTCTTCTGGATTTGTGTCAACTGCACATGTGGACGACATTTCATCGACTAGACGACACTACACGGTTCCTCTTAAAACTAACATCTCGACCTTTTTTTTTTTTTTTTTGGGTTGTACGGAGGAAATAGTTCCGTCATACCCAAAGAGCTTTTTTCATCTACTTTACAAAATCCTTTCCAGTGCTGGTGCATATGCATGATTCCTGACCGGCTTCTCCACGAGAAATTCTATACAGTGGATTAACTAGCAATGAGTGGTATGATTTGAAAGGCAGTCTGTCAGCCCTCCCTGTCCATGAGAAGCCTGCTCAGTCCTGTTGCCTGCTGTTTATTTATGAGCAGGTCTGGGCCCAACGCTTTTAATCATTCATGAAACTTCGACAGGCTGAAAAAGAAGTCAACACCATGCTGGATCCTTACCCGAGCCATGTTGTAGTGCAAAAAAAAAAAAAAAAAAAAAGATCAGCATCTCTCCCTGATTGAGATAAAATATACAAGGGTAAAAATCCGTAAGAAAGAAATAGATTTACTTTGCACATAGAAATGAGCATTTGACTGCCGTAGCAGTTCTAACTATTACATTTTGTATCCAGAAAATTAATAACGGTAGCATGCCGTTTGTTGGTACGATTGGTCGTTCGGTTCTCTGTGACTGACGTAAAGATCGTAAACCCATAAACGGACACAATTAGCCTTTATTAGCACACAAACAAACACCGTTATGCCTCATTAACTCTTAACTTTGTGATGGATAGACTTGTTAACCAACACGTATTTTCAAAAAACAAGATACTGGGTGTCCCAGAGAACATTTGAGCGATTACAAAATTACAAAAAACATTACCCAGCCAGAGATTTGTCGAGTTGTTTTACTTGGCGTTAAATTTTTCTTCCGGGGTGAATGTAATAAGAACTCATCCAAACATACGTAAGTTATGCAACCATCTATTTGTTGTTTTTTTCTCTCCTTGTGTTTTTCACACGCACAAACTGGATCTCATCCAAAAACAATCTTTCAAATCCGCTTCACATATATGGGAACACTTAAAACACCTGAGTTTTGTCAGACACTTTTCACAGACCAACGACAGTGTTGTTGTTGTCTAAAACTTCCACTCCACTTTTGAGTCCCGTGTGATTCTTAACACATAAATTCTTCTGCATGACAAGCTTCGACAAATGCAACGGCACAGCTGCAACTCTCGTCATGTGGTCATGCCAGATCTGAATATTAGCCCTTAAGAAGGTTGTATTATTTGGAAATAGAAGCATCTGTGTCCTAGAAGTGCATTCTATGAAATACTTTTGGTGGAACCAGAAGGTCCAACATGAAGCATTTGAAAAGCTTAGCAACAAAGTAAAGCATAGAACTGAGATTAATGAGCAAAACTAAATAACTGTAAATTAAAGCACTGGGAAAGTGAAAACGTCAAAACAAAAGCAGGGGAGCGTTTCGAAAAGTTGCCATTTACATTACAAGAGTTGCCTGAAATGAGCGTGCACAATCGCATGACAACATTAGCTCAGTGCAAACGCCTTGATCTTGCAAAGACAATAAGTGCCCAACGGGAGAAAAAGATGGATTGGACACTCACAGGGTCCCACCGCTGTTTGTGTGTTTGCTTTAGGTGTTAGCAAAGAACGGCACTTTTTTTTTCTTTTTTTTTTTTACGATGCCATCTGCGCTTCAGCAAGAAAGGCTTACATTGTAAGCGCACGGCCCTTGTGAATGATCAAGGCCTTAATGACAATACCGTTTCAAACTTCCCACAAAGCTCCCCCTCTGCCTTGATTTTTAAAAGTGTGAGCCAGGGAAAACAAGTATAAAAGCAGCAATTATATGACATGAAACTGAGCTTGAGCTTGTGTGTTGTTTACCGCGAGAGAGAAAAACACGGGCTTGACTGCGGTAAGGGCTAAAGTTCAATCTAGTGGACTGATCTGGACCTCGTGACACAAACAAAACATTATTCAAACAAATGTAGAATTCTCTTTGACAGCGCTCGTGTTAAAGCAAAGGAACATGAGTAGATCGCTCAACTCAAAGATTTATAACACACTTCCTTGTAGTTCCGTGTTAAGACTGTCCAGCAACTTCGCGCCCAGGGGGAATGCAATATATTCAGAGATGATATACGAGTCTAGTGATGTGTTACGGAAGCATCCAAATGCCAATGTGAAGTAAAAAATATAGAAATATATATTATAAATAATAAATATGAATATAAAGATATATAATAAATATACATATAAATATATATGATAAATATACACATAAATATATATAATAAATATACATATAAATACATATTACAAATATACACATAAATATATATAATAAATAAAAAATAAATAAAGACTGGAAGATTCATGCTTCTGTACCGAGTCCATTCTGTGTTGACAAAATAAGGAACAGCATTGTCATGTTTCCTTGTGTGCTGTCACAAGCGAAATGAGGCAGGGAGAAAAACCAACAGTATGGCAAAACATTGTGGATGCTTTGTGCAATTTCACTGTGGCACTCAAGAAACCTCTTCCTTCCACCTTACAAAACCCGTGAAAATCTAGATTTCCACTTCAGTCTACTTCTCAGAATGATCATATAAAAAGTATATGAATGAGGTCTTTTGAGATGACTCACCCTGAAAGACTTCTTAAAGATTATTTCGTTGAATCTCAATTTCAACTTTGGCATTTCTGAGAAATTATGTGTGTGAAGTAAAGGACTACTTTTAAAAATAATCACGTCAAAGCTTTATTTGTCAAAGTGCTTCAGCAACATCCAAGGCAACGGAAGAAGCATCTTTGAATCTGTATTGGAAACATGTAAACAGTCATTAGAATATGTTGGGAATGCTATTCAAGCTTTTCAGTCAACTCGTTTGTTCTCGCCAAACAATGTAAAACTTGTCACCACATTCCGAAAAAAAAAAAAAATCTGAACTTGTGGGAAGAACTTAACATCGGTGGCGCACCACACACACCTATTCAGATTGTCTGAGAGTGAAGGGTCCACTCGAGCCGGCGGTGATAATTTTGTTTCTCTTTTTCTGAGTTTTCTATGGCAGATGTGCCGGTGCTGTAAAAGCGGAAGGGATGCATTGGGGGCTTGTTAATTAGCAGAGTGTTTTGAAAGGCCTCGCATAGCGCCTTGGCTGGCAGGTTGGCAGCACCTGATTAGTGGGGAATAGCGAAGCGCTGAGACGATGCTCTAGTTCCCCAAAATAAAGAGAAACATTCACTCACACGGATACATACACACACATATACACATACAGGGAGCCCATCTGCTGGCCTCATTTTTTTTCCCCCTCGTCTTCACCTGACAAATTGCATTCACGCTCGGAAAAAGAAAAAGGCAGGGAATACATGTCTAAAGCAACTGTTGGAACGGGAAAAAAAAAACGCTAAATTTCTGCACAACATTGTTTTTCCTGTATAAAATTCGCTATGTGGGAAAGCTTGATTATGATCAAATAGTTGTAAAGTTTGCAAAGATGCAAAACTTGTCAGTCTGGTGTAATTAAAATATAATTGCTGTATTTCGACATCCGCTTCCCCCCGCTGGCCATAACATTAGGTACGGGCTAAAAAATGATTCTGTTTTGTTTTGTGTCATTCTCAGTCTGGACCTTCAAGAATTATTGAATAAATGATGGATTATACAGAGCAATTGTGCTGCTTTCCCATGTGAACAAATGTGCTGTTGAATGTCTTGAGTCAACAGGTTATTTGTTGACTGTTGATAAATGAGGCCCAGTGGGTTCTATCATTTCAGAATATTTGTTTTTGAAACATTTTTTTCATCTCCGTGTTGCCCTCTGTGTCAGGACCACCATGGCAAACATTTCCCCATGGGAATTAAAGCAGGATTGAATTACATTACAATCTGAAAAGAATCTGATTTTATTTAATATCCCAAAAATGATTTGTGTCTTGGTATTGTGCAAAATGAAGGCAAAATATGGAGAACCCATCCCCCTTTAAAAAAGTTTGGGACAACATTGAGAGACGACTGTGGAGCCTGCCAGATGGGGACAGCAGCTCTGGGGTGGTATAGGTTACTAGAACCTCCTTTTGACTAGCCCTGGGTTCAACTAATGGACATCTGTCACAGTCCCACGACAGCAGACCCAGCCACTGTTAGTGGCGGGAATGAAATATGTATGAAACAAGGATGTTCAGCGCCGGGCTCTCGGCGCTCCTAATCAATGATTCGATCCAGTGGCACACGCTGTGCAGAATACATTTATTATACAGTATCTTTTCATGCAGTCAATTTTATGCATTCCGATTCCACCTCCAGTCGTACAACATTAAAATGGGGCAAAGCAGAAATTGTGTTTAAAATTTAAAGTCTTGCCCCGAGCTACATGGCTCCCCTCTCTCACTGTCATGCATGCAGGATTGTCGGAAAAGGTGATCGAGGCCCTCAACCTCTCCTTCTGCTGTTTCTTATATATAAATTAGAGCAAGCATATTTGCTGCAAATCAATGCGATTCAGGGTTTTTTTTTTTTTAATTACAAGAGCATGGCGAGTGACCTGAGCAGCAGCGGCTGCCAAGCGCAAAGCGAGCTAATGTAAAGCAAATCCTGTACCTGGGGAGCAGCAACTATTCAGGCTAATCCACCCGCCTTGAGGCTTCTGCTTAATAGGGGCACCACGGGCCAAGTCATTGTCCTCTCTTGCACCCTTACCCTACAGCATGCGGCAAAAGCACACACTGTAAATATTTGAAGCGTATTGTGAGCTTGTCTTCATTTTGAATCTGTCAAAACACGACCATTGTTACAACTCTCGTCCCTGAAAAGAGATTTGACTGGAGGTTAGCTTCGACAACAACTATAAATAAACGGTGGAGAGAATTCGGCGGTAGATTGCCGCGGTTGTATTATCAAACACCTTTTTCCGCAGGCCTGTCATTTGGCACCAGCTAACAGGGGAGCAATAGCAGCTGTCAGCAGCAGCCCTTTACATATCTATCCTCTCAATACATCTCATTGGATGCAATTCATTTTACCTGAGGCACTTTTGTCATTGCAGTCAGATTCTTCCATTACGGATATGTGTGTGTGGCTTTTGCTGTCTCCTACATGTACGCACAAACGGTGTGTCTCCAGGTTTCCCTCTGCCCTTCGTGTGCACTCATGCATCACATACGTGCGAGTGCGAAAGCGCCGTGTATTTACACACATGTTTACCCCTGCTGCCATGGGAGCCCGGAGTACGCCAGAGGCGGTTGGGGTTACACAGCGGGGGATCGAGTTAGCGAAGCCCTGCCTCGGTAAACTCACTGATTATATGTAGCATTAATTCACACCCCCTTGACCTTACTACTCAATTTTTACTCCATCGCTCATAGTAAGGCTAGAAGAGGACTCATACATTCTAATCTGCGGCTGACACACGCCTTAGCTCCGGGCAACACGTGTTGAGTCAGTACAAATGTCATATATTTTTTTAAACACATTGCAAAAATAAAATGTATGGAAAATAATATGTATGGAAAAAGAATTATATGTATATTCATGTTTGTGCCTTTAAGAGGCGGGGCTTCGTGGGGTTCTATTGTTCAATAAACAGCTGAAAAGTGCATCAGTGACTGTGGCTTTTTTTTTTCCCACGTTAGGGTATTATAGAAAGTGAATATCCTGTAAACATTAGAGTGAGATCATATCGTCCTTGCGGGTACATTCTTCAAGCTAAACTAAAGGTCTGTGAGCCCGCCATGATTATTCCAGTCTGCGAGTTTTCGGTGTGACTGTCAGTTACCTGTCTGGGCGGCGGCAGAATTGTGTAGCGACAGAAAGTTTGCAAGGGAGAAATGTGAGTATTAAAAGCAGCAATGTTCCGATTTGTCTTTGCTGCCCCCCCCCCCCCCCCCCCCTTTCCTCTCCCTCCTCCCTTCTATCTTTAACTCGCTTTCTGCACACTTTGTGAAGACATCCTCCAGTCGGTCGCCTTATATAAAATCTACAGACACACCGGCAGAAATAAAGCGTCACTTTCGGTAAAATGTAGGCCCTCCGCGCAGATAGCCCACTAAACATAGCCTGCTTGGTTCAACATCAACTTCAATTTGAGGAACCTCAGAGTATTTTGTTCCTGCATGTAGCAATTAGGATGTCAAATCAAACTTGGAAAGGCAAACAGCAGAGCAAGCCCGCACGCTGCTATTTCGAGCTACCACGTCTCTGTCTCGAGCACGCACACACACACACATACACACACACAACTCCTACACAAGCCGGCTCGAGCGCCTAACGATGATACAAAGTTTCTGAGTGAGAGAGTTCCTCTATCCTTCACATGGTCACACACACACACACACACACACACACACACACACACACACACACACACACACACAAACACAGTGTCATGGAAATGATCACATCCCCAAACAATTCAAGTTCCTGACCCAGTAATCCACGGAGCCATAAATCGGGGTTTTCGGAGAGCGCCTGACCTCTGACCCTTCCAACACCAGGCCCGTCCTTACTGTCAGTCAGCTCTTTATCTTTCCCCTGACCTCTAAACATTACGCAGACAACAACAGGGCAAAGCCTGAGTTTCTATTCATTCGATTGTTGACAACTAAGTTTCTCACCATGACATCAATATATTTTCAAGTCAGATATATTCATCATCTGAAATGTGATATATTTTACTTATTGGTAAATTAAAACATCAGATATATTCTCATGCAGTAATTTGAAAGGTGGAGACAATTTTCATGCATAAGTTTTTTTCTATGGACCAACGAGAGTCAAACCTAAAAATAAGGTCGGAGTAAATTTCCGACAATTCATGCCGAATACGGCGGAATAAAAATAAACTGAAAAATATTGATATGAAACCTGTTTTGTCTCTTCAGGAGCACATTGAACATGAAGGGGTTTGAAAAGCACAACCACATGAAGGAGTCTTCTTTTTTGCTTTTATTTCAAACTTCCTTTTGCCTTTAAAGTTCAAACGCTGGAATTTGTAATGACTTCAATCTCATTTCGTAATAACAGACTCTAAAATGACAGCATTTCGGTTCACTTTGTGAAACTGTAACAAACTTTAATCAGCATACCATTGCATAAACTATTTAAGTGGCGAGTGCTATGCCAGTATTTTTTTTTTTCTTCTTTTTTTTTTTTTTTTTTTAAATAAGGCATTTTCCAACACAGCCACTAAGTGGAACAGGCACCCTGGTGTTTTTCTGCAAAGAGGGAGACGCTTGAGAATTTGGAGGCGAGCAGGGCCACCAAGGGACATTGGACTCACACCGGGTCACTGCTTCTCAGGTCAACCCGCCTCCCTCCCCTTTTGGTCTCCTTTCAACCTACAAAATGCCACGAGCAAGACTATTTCTCAACTTGGCAAATGGATTCACGCGTCCACTTTGACAAGACCCTTAAGCTGCTATGGAGAAGAATAATCTTATTTCCTAACCGAAAAGAGTATAATAGTTCTAGATAAAATGTAGTTTTATATTATTGTAGGTAAACCTGAAAAAAAAAAACTTGGAATAATTTTACTTAACTCATTCACTGCTAACCCAGTTAATATCTTTGACATCTATAATGGCACTGAATGAGTTAAAATAAGAATGTTTGCTGCTGGTATCGCACAAGGGCACAAAGAAAGAAGTTTAAAAGACCTAAAAATAGGCTATTGTGGCAGTAATTGACAGTTATTTAAAAAAAAAAACAAGTTGCTATCCGCTATGATGTTTACACATTGTGAAGTGAATGGAGCTTGGCATTCTTCCCTAGCTTAGTACTGCTTATGTTAGAGGATATTATCCACCTCTGTGAAGCCTCCTCCCAATGTGATGACAAGCTGCGGAGTAACCCTTCACACAGCTGGAAAATCGGGGGCCCAGACTTTAGAGTCGTGCGCCCGGCCCCTCGACAGAACCCACGCCGGCCAGCGTACAGTTTTGTTACTTTGCTCCCTAGCCCCTCCCTCCTCGCCTTCCCTCCTGCGCTGGCTGCTTTTAACACTAATTTGCAATGACGTAGAAATTCAAATAATGATGTTCAGTTTTGACTGACCATGTCGGAGACATTATTGGGATATTGTTTATTTTCGGCTTTGTTTACATCCATGTTGTGCAAAATGGTGACCTCAGATCTTCAAGTGGAGGGACAACCTACGGAAGCACGACTGATTTGCATCCTTGCATCACCGAGCGATTGTTTTTGAGAGATGTGGAAATTTTTAGGGTACAACAGCCACTTAATGGGGTAGTCCACGAAAGAATAGTAGTGCAAAAATGTGAACAAGACGAGGGAGAAATGAGGAGGGGGGGGTAAGGGCATACAAAAAGGTGGGGGGGGGGGTCACAAGGGCAGTGCAGGGCGTTCCCAGTCAGCGCTGTGTAAACAGGCCTCCTCCTGGAGTGGACAGGTTGCGGGGTTGGGGGGGGGGTGAAGTCTTCCACGGGCCACTGAGGCTGTCAGCAGAGTAGATAACTGATGGCAGGAATGTGGCATTTGTTCTCAAAAAGACAGAACAGGAGGACGAGAGGCAAGAGCGGGAAGGGGGAGGAGCTCAACTAGTGGCAGAAAGCGGGGGCCACCAATTAACATCTACTTGATGCATTCATACTTGCGGGCCTCTGGCTCCTTAAGAACTGCAGCTGCATTTGTGCTGGCAGGCAGCTCCCTGCCCTCCCTGGCCCCATACGTTCACATAGACATGGCTTGAACCACACAAAAACAACACGACAGTACACTGCTCTCCTTGTCTAAGAGGTTAGTCATTACTACTCCCAGGCCGGTACTCTTCTGGTGATCGTTTAACAGGGTCTTGATTTTAAATTCATTAGTGTGGGTTTATCGACATTAACATTATTGGACATGGTGTGACAGCATTGTCAAAACGGTCCCAGTTCAAAAAAATAAATAAAAAAATAGACAAATGCTACTACACTTTGCACACTGAGACCAAATAAATAATAATAAAAAATGGACCGAACATTAGGGTCAAGTGTGTGTGTCAGTGACTGAGTAGAAACAAAAAAAAAATTGGCCCAGCATTTGATGATTTGGTCAAATGGACATGTGTAGAATTATTCTTGAGTAGGTATTTAATTTTTGAAAGTTTTCCAAACTTGCACTGTCGCTAGTTTGTCAGCACAACTCAAACAAAAAGTAGCGCTGCTTCAGCAGATTCCTTATTAATTCTAATCTCATCCGCTAACATTATGTAAGTTTTCTTATCATCAGCTGTTCTTTGAAGCCTTCTTACGCCAAAGAACTTGACATTAATTGTGGTAGTTGATGGCAGGCAGCAGTGATGTGATCTCACTTCTGTCTGCAGTCTCTGTGTGTGTCCTGCAATTTGAAGACTCTCATTGCCCTCTGAACCCAAAGCAGTTCTTAGCCTGTCCTCACATCGGGCGCATGTAGAGTAGAGATTGTTTGAGCTGACCTCAAGTCTGTTTTCTAAAGAACCTCAGAGGTTTCCATCCATCTGCAAATGGAGAAGCGATCCTTGTGTTTGACCCTCCTTTTTGCACCACCCGCCGTGGTGTCCTTTGAGGCCAAGTGAAGTGTAAACAAATCCAATATACGCTGTATTGTAAGGCACCCCGAGGATCTCAAAAAAGTAACTCCAGAGGTACAAATCACTTCAGGTCACGGTTTGCTTGCTTTTTCTTGCTCTATTTCCCTGGGGCTAGCCAGCCAGCACTGCCATGGTACACGTTTATTTACATTTGGACCGCTTAGATTGATTGAATGAGCCTTTTTTTGGTTCAGACCCTCCACTGGTCTGCTTAGCGGTAAACCAGGACATCTTTATCCTCTGAAGGAATGCTGCACACACCCCATTCCTTCATTCGGAATGATATCTTAGTCAAGTAGTCAGGATGCTCGCTATATTTCAGGGAGGAGACCATGAGGAAAGTGGTGGAGGGAGCTGATTGGTTGATACAAGGAACAATTTTGGGGTTATATTATTTCCTGACCAAAAATAAACGACAATGTATATGTTCATAAACAATCATAAATACCACCAGGTATTCTCCTATTGTTTATAATTTTGCATGGCGCCATTGTAATCAACATGTGGTCCAAAATATTTTTTTTGAAAGCGGTTGTGAAAAATGTCACATGATTTCCTATGACGTTCTTTGTGACAGTCCCCTATCATATATCAATATTTGGGAGCTCCCATTTGTCTCCATTTCTTCTCACTAACCACCTGCAGTGCAATCGTTGAACAGTTATTTCCTCCAACACGTTGGAAACGGACACTGTTGCGTAAATAACAACGTGCAAACTCTGTTGCAGGTCAGAAGGGCATAGGACAACTATACATATCCTGGACAACACCCTCTCCTGACCTGGCAGGCACTTATCAGGTCAGCGTGGGTTCAGCCTCAGGGCGTAACCAACTCACTGTCTGCTTGGTTCATACGGAATTAGGGAAGATATGAGGAATGTGTCATGTGTTGTGAGGAAATGGAAAAACAATCTGAAGATATATATCTATTTATCCATATATTTATTCTGCGTTTGTGTTTTGTGTGTGCGTTCGAAAGCAGTAACGTGCAAGCATCTGCCTGCACACGAATAAGAGATTACCGTACGGTCCGATGACTCTATTCAGCCAAATATGAAGACGAGTACTTGTAGATGGCGGTTGCTCCAGATGCATATCGCTTCAGTTGACTTTTGGGGTAATTGGGTTTGACACCACTCGGAGAATGATTGCCGCAAAACTCGTGTAAGCAGCATAGCAGGCTGACTAGGAGCATTGTTTGAGGAGGCGGCAGGAAAATACCCTTCAAGCACGGCAGTATGATTACCATCTGTGCTTCTCAGCCTTTTTTTGTCCATCCTGTCATATGTTCTAAACTTGTCCATTTATTTATTTAACAATTAGGATTCTTGGAGGGCTGACAGATTGAGCTTGTCCAGGCAGACAGCCACAAATGAATTTCACTCAACTGTGTGAATGCTGAGTGTTGAGCGTTCAGTGAGTTAATATCGTTCAAATAGTTCCAAGATGTTCAGCTACTATAAGTCCAAATATTTAGATTTGAAAACGGTCAACAAAAAAAAAGTGGTCACACATTCCAGTATGGGAATTAATAGATTTGTCATTTGATCGTTACTCAATAGGTACTTTGGGGTAGAATATCGAAATAAAGGAGCAATGTAAATCAAGCATGACGTCATGAGGCAACATCTGCTGCGACGCATTTCTCAGCACAATATAGGGGACGAAAATGAGTGTTGAGTGTCAAACTTCACACCCCAGTCCCGATATTGCAGCACTCCCCGAAACACAGGCGCCATACCACTTGTGTTATGGCTCTGACACTAGCTCCTGGCAAACACCACCCACACTGGAGCCGGGAGTCTGCCACTGCTTGGTTTACTTTGATGCTGTGGCTGAGCTGAGGTCTACCAAGTCTGGCGCAATACATTGTCATTTCACATCGTGTTACCTGTGATGGCTTCTAACATTTTTTTATTGAACAACTTGAGGCAAGGCAACTTGATTTAGTATTATTAATTATTATTATTATTATTATTTATTTAACTAATTCATTATTTATATCAAAAGTACATGATTAAACAATAAACATTTAAAAGTATTTAGAAACTAAAAATGGAGAATTAAAAAAAATAAGCATTAAGAGTCAATAAATAAAAATTATCTTCCTGAAATTACTAAAGAATGTACAGTGCAAGAACAGGTTTTGGAAAAAAAATTGATTTGTGTGATATATTTTTGTGCTGGTCAATCTGGGCCCCACTTTAACATGTTTGAGTATTTATGGTCGATGCCAATATTAAAAAATAAGGGTTGGTTTCTCCATGGTCTTGTTAAATTCCTTATGCCTGTCTGACAACATTGGACAAAAACACATTTTGCAGCCTTCACATGCAGACTGATGTTCCACATATGTCAGACAAGTTGGGTGCACGCATTGCATATACCCCAAATAAATCGGGATAGATAGTTAAACTTTTATTAGCTATCAAAGTTACATATCTCAACAAGGCAGGGCCGTGTCATTCTTTGACAATCAGAACCTTTGCAAATCAGCAGCTCCGTTTGTTATCCGCGTAGGAATGTCGGGATTCAGACACGCAAAGTCCCATTTGCTGCTTTCTGTCACGCTCTGGCACACACCACAAACCAATTAAATGAAAATGACAGTTTGAAGACTGATTTGTCATCTCTTCAACTCCATCTGTCAAGGATTAGCGTATGCATACGAGCAATGCTGTCATTGTTTGAACAAAGTTTCATTATGCCACTTGGATACTTTTAAATTCAATTTTTAAAACCAGACTTCGTTTCGGCAAAACAAAACAGGTATTTCAGGTTTTTTTTTTTTTAACATTCTAATTTGCAACAAAAACAAATATTTATATCTTGTTTTTTTACAACTACATGTAAACATCTTATTAGGTGTGGTCCGTGACAGCTTTGAGAACTATTTCAGCCCGGTGCCTGAGATTGATGGCGAAGATATACTCCTCAATTATGCATTAGGCAGGCCAAGCCAGTCAGCACCCTAGGGCCCCCGTTCACCTCCCTCCCTTGTACTCCCACCCTCAGTCCCACACACACCCGTATTGTACGGCCAAATACAGTGATGATGTTCCCTTCGCTCAAAGGTGAGTAAGGCCTATTGATTTGTAGACAGAAAGCCCCCACTTCTCATCTTCTCTGGCCCCAGCTGCAAAATGGATTGGGGGCTGAAAAAGAGTGGCGGGCGGCGATGGGGAGGGGAGAGAATGTGGTAGAAGGCTGTTAGCTGGAGTGAGGGGTGTTGAAGGAGACACAGAGAAAGAAATAAACTGGCTCAAAAAAAAAAAAAAAAAAAAGAGGTACCGGTGCTTTTGTTACTCTGTCAGCATTGATGACGTCACCCCCCCCCCCCCCCCTCCCTCCCGTCCTGGAGGATAGAGTGAGGAGGTAAAGAAAAATAGAAAAGTTAAGGGGAGGAGAAAAGTAGCTGGTGGTCTAAGAATTTGCTACTTGGAGAAACCCCAAATGCATATTTGACCTTGAACAATTTGGGGATTTTATAATCTTTTTTTTTCACAATTTAAATATTAATTATTGTAATCTAGTTGTCCATCTCGTTGGAACTCTGGATTGCCATTGATGTCAGATACCAGTGAAGTGAACCAGAGCAGAACTGAGATAAAGAGCATTGTCTCCTCATTTGTCTTTACTCCATCCACCGATGGCTCCCCTAAGTGGACTCGCCATTGATAATTACACAATGCTTCCCTTCCTGTGTAACAAAGGCTCCCCCAACCAGATGGCAAATTAATGCCAATTGTTCCAAAACAATGTAGACGTCTGATGACAGACGCTCAGGGCGCACGCTGGAGACGACAGCGAGCCGGTGTTTGGATTGGGCTTTTTCTATTCAGCCTCCTCCTGTGCCGCACACCCGCACACAGCGAGGGGTGAGGAAGAATTATTATTTATTACTCACGTGGAGTTCAAATTGCTCTTTGTCTTTTTGTGTTTTGATAGACAGCCCAGTTGGCCATAATGCATTAAAGCACCACTGAATGCACGATATATCTGTCATATCAGATTTTTTTTTTTATTTGGCTAATTATAAAATAGATTTTTTTTCTTTTGGATGGACATATAAGCGACACTATTAGTCATGTCTCTCCCCCCCCCCATGATTTTCTGTCTTTCCCTAACTTACTCCTACTCCCATCAGCGTACTCGTCTATCGACCTTGACTATTTCCCCTGCAGCAATGATAGGATTATGTCTGACATGTTTAAGGAAGTGGCAGTCTCGAGGAGGCAGAGAATGAGACAAGACACACACACACACACACACACACACACACACATGAACATTCCTGATGGCAAGCCTGCCTCAGCAGCCGTGTGTAGCGATGCAGGTTTCTGCAATTTGTCTGTCAGTCTGTCATGGTGGTGCTGAAATTAATCTGAGTGCAAAGAGTGCATTGGAGATGAGCCAGAGAGGTTTTAGCGTTATCATTACAAATGTCAAACAAGATGACAGGGCAGCGATGATGCCATTGGCCAAAGGCCTTTTGCTTGATTTAGACAAGGAATTAGTCCACTTTGTCAAATGGAAGTGCACATAGAGGTGAGCACTTATTGACTTGCTCGGTGGTGTGAACGAGAAGATCTTTCTCCTGTACTGTATTTGTCTGTCAGGAATATGATGAATGACGCTGGAGAAATAAATGCACTCTCCAGCTCAACATTTTCATCTTGAATATCGCAACAGCTAAGTTAAATTCCAGCAGAGCGGCTTAATTGGAGGGTGGGTTTTTCTTTAAAGGTGATTCAACGTGAAATGGAGAGATTGCAGAAGTAGGTATGGCCTCATTGGGTCAGTAGCTCCTCATATCCGCTTTCCACGACTTTCCGCATGAACGACAGTCTTAAACTACGGCTAGCATGCTTTATAAGTTAACAAGTCAGAACGTGTCACTGTTGCTACAGATGGGACAAACCTTTTTGCCTGCCCACAAAAGCTGCCATTCATCGGGTATTATATGATGTCACGGTGCAGTAAATCAAAGATGTTGAAAGACTTTCAATGCGACTTTGAAAAAATCATACGTCTGCGCCGGCAGGTTTGATTTGTGGTGTGAGTGTTAAATTGGGGCATTTATCAGATTCACATCAAATGTGAAGTTAAATGGATAGTTTGAAAGTTGAGAGTGGCTCCGTCTGGGGATGAAGGGATGAAGCTAAGCATTTGCAAAACATCTACTTAAGATCAACTAAGGTACAATTGTGAGGTACGGTTTAGGGGCGAATTATAGCCTGCGAGTATTCCTCTGCATTTCGTAGAACTCAGACTGCAGTCAGACAGTCGTCGACACTAAGACCTTGCAAAGTGTATCCACAACAATGGCTGCTGAACTACTTACTCCCACTCTGTCCTCAGGGCTTTACCTGTAACTGTGAGACATACGGTAAGAAGACCATTCTTACAAACGGTAGAGGTTGAGGACTTTTAACCATTGCGGATTAACCCCAACAGCAATATGTGATCCCATGCTTGCACGGATGGCAATTATTAAGACGATTTATTATATTTTATTCATCCTCGAAGGGGATTTTGTCTGCGGGGATGTCGGAAAGTGGGTGCTCTACAAATATGCTATGAGCAGTTGTGAAGTGGCCTGTCTTTGTATCTTAGGCGAACCTCTTTGAAAGTAAAAAATATAAAATGTCCAATTGATAGCTTGTTATACAGTATACTCCTCACACGGTAGAACAATTCAACTTTATAGCGGTGTTTACGTCTGCTGTGTGGTTAGCTGTTTTCCGGTTCCAGTTTGCTTAAGTACAGTATTTCGCTAGCAGTCAGGCTGATGCATAAAAAAGGCCAGTAAGACCATAAGGTAAGATAATCAATCTTTATGACAGGAGAGAGGAAAGGTAATGACGTCAGACAATAGCTTTGTTTTTTTTTCCCTTCATGACAATAGCAGCATACTGTTAAGTCATTCCCTCCCATGGACGGCTATAGATGTCAAAGATGTTTTTTTTTTTTTTTTACAGTTTTAATGTGGATTGTTGATTTTATAGTTTTATCCTCCAATTTAACACTAATGAGGATAACCAGGAAGAAAAAAAATGGATAACGCCCATACTGGCTGTTGTTATTGGCTTCATCGTGTTTTGTTTTTCGGATGATAACGAATTGTGGTTCTGGTAAACACCACAGATGTCCACCATGAAGCGTGTGTGTCCCAAGGCCTGCATCACCACAGAGCTAAGATTAAACCTTGGTTAGTTTTGTTGTTTGAACACTGCCTGTGGCTTCTTCATGTGGTTTCTAAAACAGCTCGTTTTTCACTAAATATATTCTCCAACACCGCTACATCTTCTCGCCCTCCATGTGCCTATCCTGACATGACCAACCCAAACATTTACTCAGTGTAAAAAGACCATGGAAATTTAAATACTGGATATTAGCAACCAGCTGGTTTTACAGTATGTTCCTGCCATGGAGCAAGTGAGACGATTTATCCTCGACAACCACTCCGGGAAGATTTTTTTCCACAACTTACTCTATTAAGGTTCAGTATGTCAGCCTCTCCATTGCTCATCCTACTTCAGGCAAGGAAGCATTTTTAATCGTTTTCGAAGAGCCCATGCATTCAAATGAGACGGTAAAATTGTCATTTATTCCAACCAATCGTCGTTGCTGCAGCAGCCATCTTGAACTTTGATCGAGTAACAGCCTGCAGTATGTCTTCACAAACTAAATACCCCAATGGCAGGTAGTCTGGGTAATTTTAGTACCCATCACAGTAATGGAAACTCTAAGAACATCATAGCCTGATGAACTGAACCAAACTAAATAGTTTCGTGGAAATTGATGTTATGAACAAGAAAATGACGGATGCTTGCATGCGCTTGTCAACTTATTGTACACGAAGGCTGATCTCAACGTGTCGGTATGCCAAATCATTGCTTGTGAATGGGTTTACTCCCTTAAGGGCAAGTGATGGCAAATGTTGATTCACCTCTACTTTTTTTTTTTTTTACATCACCTCACGGAGCATCGTGTCAGACTGGAAAAGCAATTGAGCCTGTTGGATTTTTGGTTTAGTTTTGTCAGCCAAGAATTCTTCACCTATACAAACATAGGAAGTGAAGTGCGCCAGGATATCGGGAGCCAGCAGAGACGGTAGGACGGTGGTGGTGACAGATGAGACTAAAAGACAGTGCGGCAATCTTAATGAGTGACGAGATTTTCATGAACAATCTTTGTTTTGAATGGACCTGAGCAGAACCAACGATGTCCAAGTTCTACTAGCTGTATGCCTTTTTTTGTTCCTAAATCTAGGCCAGTACGGTCGGGTAATAATTTTCCAATCGTCCATCAACTGCCTGTCAACGTGCGGTTGGCAATATATCGATGCGTGCGGGCAAGAATTAGAAATGGGATGGATTGGTCTTATAAATGGACTAATTTTCAAATGGGCTGCGGTCATGTCACGTTATGAACGCCCTTTAGCTGTTAAGCATTCCTGTTTTCCGCGACGTATGAGGGTGGCCAGAGAGTGACAAGGGCCACCCTGTAGCTCCGCCCATGAATCGGGTTAACGTGTCGCCTGAAGAAAAAAAAAATATATAGTGCATTTTGACTTTCTATTTGTTCCATTCAGTTTTGCAGTCACTTTTATCCTCTGGATGAAGACTAGGAAAGTACTTTAGTCCTACATTAGCAACATTCTCCCAAGTAAATATTAGATTCAGTATTTTTCCCTGTGGTTTGAAAAACAAATTCGAGTCCTCCCAGGTTAGTAGCATCTATCAATAAAACAAATGAAAGGGTAGATTACACAGCTGACTAGCCAGGAGCCATCCCTTTGGATACAAGAGAGAGAAAATAAAAAGAAAAGATTGGGAAATGTAAAAGTTTGGTTGTTTTACTTCGGCTGGGCCCTTCCTCGCCCATGCTATGCAGCAGCTGTAAACGCACCCGTCAAAACAAACGTGGGATGCCAAGGGCTATTCTTCTTTCTGAACACGCCCGGCACCACCTATGCACACAAACACAAACCTTAATCACTCAATGTGTATGTGCTTCGACAGCTACCGGTGTGTAATAACCCTCGGTGGCAGGATGGAAGTCTGATTGTGTTCCATCTATTTGTGCATTGGAAGCTGAACCTTGTCATGTGGATTCAAACACAAATAATCTAGTCATGAACGTTCATGTTTGATTTAAGAGCAGGCAGACTTTGGAATTTGAGTCCGCTAACTCAGCCAGCCGGATAATAGAGACATCGGAAATGTGATTCCTGATCCAGAGGGAAGATTAGAATCATTAACTTTGCTTGGTGTGAGGACTCAAGTAGTTGACCCAATGGAGCAAACGACAGCTGCAAGGAGAGGCTAGCTCGCAAGTCAGCCACTAAAATAAAAAAAAAACGACAAATGACATCCAAGTTCCAAGTCCACTCAGGACCTATACGAGTAAACTTTTCCAGTCCTGCTGCCCACCCCACCCCACCTCCTTCTCTCCCCTCCTATCCACCTCTTTTCTTCTTTCTCTTCACATGCTTTTACAGTGAGGTACGCTGAAAGCTCTCTTTGTTGCCACGGTCTGTGGCGTTTGAATGGTACCAAACAAGCGCCCAAGTGCACCGAGCCCCCAAGACGGCCCGCTGAATAGAATTCTTCCCCTGACTTCTCCCTGGCCGAGCGACAATGACTGGGACCACTCCTTTCTAGTTGGGCCCGCACTAATGGCTAAGACAATATTTGCTGGAATGAGGGGGATTTAATTTGCATTCAGGCTGTCTCCATTTCTTTTCACAAGACTTTGGCCTGCTCAGTTCAACGGTGCCGCAGCCTCTGAAACTACACTGCCGATTTTGCTTTGATTTCTTTTTTTTTTTTTTTACCCCCACCACCTCTACACAGTCAGACCCCCGAGCCAGTCCCCCCCCCCCCCCAATCCTTAGTTCTTGCAATTTAAAGTGGAAAAAGAACAAGCATCTGGGTCTCTGGAAAAGAACAGGTGTGACTTTCTAAGATTAAACTGCTCTTACATATCCAATTACTTTTTTTATGTATGCAAATGTTTTGCATTGATTTTAAGATCCTCGGGTGTATTTCCTTTTTCATATCAAACTTTTTTTGATTTTGAAGGCTCCTGATGAAAGCGTTAGATATAATAACCCAAAAATGTTATCTTAAACTGATTCTCAAAAGTGTTGCTTGCGTGTTGTTGAGCTTGGACAACCAAAATAATTGGTAATTATATATTTCGGGGACGGTGGCTGCTTAGAATTGTCAGAGAAATAAAATCAGCAAGCAACAAAACAAGCTCTTATTCTGACTGGCAGAGGAAAGAGGGTTGTGATGATGTGATCGGATAAATTGCGTTCTTCTTGCCGGATTATTGAAGTCCTTCAAAGCACAGCAAGATCAAAATAAACACCATACTATTTGTCCATTTTATTTTGTCATAATAGAAAATAAAAATGTGCCTGAGGATTGTCACCATAGAAATCCCCTGACTAAATATTTGTGCATCAATTACATGATAGAACAATTGACGTTCATGTTTTGTTTTGTCGGTCAGTGCGACTTGGCCATATAAAGACTGATAAGCACAGCATAATATTGAAAAGTTGAAAGCCGTGGAATTTAATATGTCAATTTACCGGCAGAAACTTGAAAAATATCTTTAATCATAATGAAATATTTTTGGAGATGTCAGGCTGCGCTTAGTTTACACAACAGGGGTGACCAGAAAAATGAGCTTGGCATCAGAGGAAAAAAAAAATGGGCATGCGGTCACTTTTGTTATTATTTAAATTGTCTGTCATGAATGACAACAATTGCTGATTTGGTTCCGCCAACACAGCGAGAAGCATTTTAAAAATATTTCCTGCTTGTAATGAACTGCTAAAAAAAAAAAAAAAAAAAGTCCCTTCAAAACTAAAGGCCCAACATCTACATTTTTGTGGCTCACTAAAGCAAATTCACTTTTGTTTTAACTTCAGGTATCTTACCAATTTATTTTCATTGCATTGAATAGCTGTCCCCTTAAATATTAGCACACCTGAATGTTTCATGATGCTTTCATATTCAGTTTGTTCCTAAAATCATATTTACAATAAAAGGCAGAGGCCGTTGTGTACAATATGATGAGATGATGTCATCAGGCTCTCTGAAAGAAACCATAAATTTGACACTCTTGCTTTAAAGTAGCCCCTTTGACTTGTTGGCAATGACAAATTTGAAACCAAACACTCAGCAAGCCCTCCTGTAAAGATTTTTCTTGCTGGAAAAAAAAATAAAAATAAAATACACACTCACCACGTTCCTTTGATTCAAATGTGTCCTTTGGGGTTGCAGCGCGTCGTTTCTGCATTTTGAGTAGCAAACTGCAAAACGTCACTGTTTTGAAGACATCTTTCAGAAGGCAAAGTCTTCTTCTGTCGAGAGGTTTGTGCCATGGGTACACGCAGGGGGGGAGGTAAACAGACATTTGACAGTGCCGTTCGCTCACTGCAATAAAGCGGTTTGTGTTTGCGTATTCCGTTTGAGGAGTCGGAGCAGGTTTTCCGTACCCAAAAGTGTTTATCCTTTCACTCAAATTTTTAACAGTTTATGTTGGGAATACTGCTTGACCTTGTTGTGTATGTGAATATTTATCTGTTTCTAAATAAATCCTTTGACCGGTGACCATTCCTGTGTATAGGTTGAACTACAGTTCATGGAAAAGAAATCTAAATTCACAAAGAGGAACATGTGACAGTGAACCAATCCTGACTGAAGGAAAGCAGCAAGTTAAATACAAGTAAATGGATAAGACAACAAGGCACACCTGGACAACACCTATGTGGATGGAGGGAGCTGATTGGCTGACAACAAGCGGCCCTAACGAGAACAGGTGAGACAAGAGTAGAGAGAAAAATATTAAACGAAATAATCTTAACAGGACGCACTTTTCCGGCAGATTCTCCCATCGACTTAATTGTGTCTCTTCATTGACTACATAGAGACTTGTTGCTAGGCAACACTTCAACAAAAGTCCGCTCTCACTCGCTTTTCTACGAATGGAAAAGCCCCAAATATACGTTCAGTCATGAGCAGTCCAATGACTTTTATTGTGTTTATTAAAGACAGAAATGCAAATCAAAATAGATGACTTCAAATTCCCATTGTGGCCTGAAAGGTCAGCAGAGCATCTTGTCACAAAGCAGAGACACACAGTCACACACAGGTGACCTTGGAAAATAAGAAAGAAATAAACATGCGGGGGAAAAAAAGTTGAGTCAGAGTTGGTGAAGTAGGAGTGATGAAAGGGTGATGGAGGCCAAAAGTTTGGAAATGTGCAGTGTGTATTGGGCTCGGATAGGCACAGGAGGGGGTTCACGTAGAAAAATAATGAATGCGGCTCTCAATTTTTGCCCAACGACGCTTTTCGGACTAAGGGGGACCAAATCCACTATCTTTTTTTTTTTTTTTTCCCGCCTGCGGCCATATTGACTCCAGCCAGGCTGTTGGGTCTGATATGACTCCAGGCTATGTGTGAGCCAGTCCTGCCTGCCGTGTTTCTCTGTGGCCAGGTGGGTTGCAGAGAAGGGGAGGAGAAGTGGGGGGCTGTGATGGTGGTGGGTACTTTGAGAGTGTGTGTAGTTTTCCACAGGGCAAATAATCATGCCCCCATCCACCAAATTAACGAGATGAAGTTCCACCGATAACGAACGTGACAGCTTGTCTATCTGCTATGTGCCTGCTGAAGTGAGATGGACCCGCTTGTGTGTATACACCACGAATTCCAATGAAGCATAGCATAAATTTATATCAATTATCAAGAGTGTTATTTATGTTTTATGACCTGTTGAGTTTGCTTGACTAAACCCAAGACAAAGAAGCGTTAGATTTTTTTTTCAAATAACATTCCAATTTGCCCCCTATATGATTATATGGGGGGGGTTGCCACAGGTAATATATTTCTGTCAGCACTATACTTAGAAAAGACAGACGTCCACCCACCAAAGCACTTTAGAATCAAAGTGAGTTTTTTTTTCAATTTCCGTCAATTAACATTGTTAGGTGACTTACTGTCTGATGAGCATTTAACGCAAGGTCTGCAAAAAAAAAAAAAAAATAGCCCCAGTCTTTCTTTCATCTTTTCACAGTACCATCTAAGGGCTATACTTTAGCTCTATTTTTAAAAAAAATTGGCTTGTGTATAAACTCGCATAAACGTGCAGTTTGTGTCCATTGCAAAGCCAGATGTTTAGAATTGCAAATGGCGCGTTAGGTATTTCAAAGATAGCTCGTGTTTACTAGCGTCACGTTCCAGATTATTCATTGGACAGTCAGTTGGCGAATACAACCTCACTTTCTCGCTTCGTGAGCTCACACACACATATACACCCATCTGCTTCCTTTGTTGCATTATAAAAGTTAATCTTAAACTTTTTTTATAATGAAGCACTTACCTAACTCGCTCCTTGTCAGCATCTTTAGTTTCGAAGTTCGTCAACGCTATCATACAGTAGAATGTAAAATATAAAAAGGGCCTCATGGGAATTTATATAGATGTATAGGAAAAAAGAATCAAGAGCTAAAGTAAGAAAGTGAGGCTAAGATACAGTTAAAGGTATGTTATGTTTGTCTTCCTTGGATTGAATATTTAACAAAAGTGGCTGGTTAAAATCTAACACAATGTTCATGAATATTTAACTAACTGACAAGTGTATTCATTGCCATGCGCTCTTGGAAACTGCAGAAAGACTGCAGGAAAATATCAAGCGGAATTAAAACGTTACTCTGAACCTTAAGTGTGACAACATCACTTTTGTTTTCATACTTGTTTATGTTCTGACTAAAGGAAAACTACTTTAAATTGCCTCATATTTTGGCAGGCAGAGAACTAAATCGGGTACTGTTTTTTAATTTTAACCAAAGTCCAGAAGATTACTTACTGCAATTTAGTTTTTTTTTAATGCATATTCCAAAAGTTTCACATACAGATGTCAATGTTGTGGCGAAAAAAAAATCCAGTTCACACTGAACTGCAAAAGTGACGGAAAACGCTGAACTATGCATGCCAGGCCAGTGGGTCACTCAACTTTTTTAACCTTTCACTATCTCTTTACCGTGTCACCATGGAGATTTAGAATCCATTCATACAACACCACCTTCATGTGTCTATAACACAAAACAAAAACAACCGAGAAGCCAGAGAATAAATTACAGTGTAAAACCAGTGAGTATTTTCATTGAGTTAAGCAACGGCTACATCCTCTGTCATTTTTCTTTTTTTTTTATTGCGATTAGAGCTTTGCAGCCTCTGGTTTCTTGCCTTTATGTCAGATTAGAAAATGAGCTGTTCATGAATACACAGCTGGTGAGCTTCATTCCGCAACATCGGTCCCTGTGTGGTTTTAAGCCCGTTCAGTGAAGGTAAATAGAGTAAATACAGACAGACCTTGCAGCTGCTAATGTACTTAGTGTTAGCAGTAAACAAAATGAGATTACCGCGGAGGGAAGGCAAACTCCGAATTTGATTTACTCAGCTTAGCGTAAACAGCTTGTCAAACTGCTGCTGTGCTGCAGTGAAATGTGTATTTGACTAACAAGCAGTCTAAGTGTTTTTGGTGCTTTTCGTAAAGTAGATGAGGGAATTGTCACTGAAATTGGATGTGGAATGTGTGTCAACATTTTTTTTTTTGCCCCAAATATGTATTTTATAGCTTTCTTCGCTGCTTTGTGGTTCAGTTTTAAAATATCCAACACACTTTTCTTTTTTTGATGATAAAAAAGGATTTTTCTTTTTCTTTTTTTGTCTGGTTCCGATGACTACAGCAGTCAAATTATTTCTCCATCTTGCTGTCAGGCAAAAAGATTTCAGTGTCTCCCCCTCTCATAAAAGAAAGGCTAATTGCATGTCATTGATTCAATGCCTAATTTTAATGGCCAGGAGAGGTCATTTGTTCACTCTGTCTCGGCTTTCTTGATGATGAGATTGAGGATAAAAGATAAAGTGAGATTGTAGGTGGGAGAAAAGTGGCTCTACTGTAGATAATGTTGCTATATTCTATTCTTTTGTCCTTTCACCCTTCCCAGATGGTTAAAATTGCCTTCCAACTCCTGAGCCGATAATTGGAAGTACGTCGAGAAGAGGGGAAGTAGTTTGAATTACATTCGACTGCTCCTAAAGGGACCAGACAGGATGTTCCAAAGACAAATTTCCATCAACCGATACAGTCAGATTTGGCACGCTAAGTTATCGTGGATAATGATCATAACATTCCATTCCTGTTTTCACATTGAAGTCATCCTTCTCAGTTGAACCAATAGTGGGCAGTAGTGTGTTTAGCGTCACCAATGCAGGACATTTTAGTCGGCAAGCAGGGTGCAATGATTTCAGGTGTAGTGGACCACCACCCACTCAGCCTGCCCCACCCAGATTGGTGGTTGATGAAGGCATCACATCCCCCCCACACTTTTTTTTTTTTTTTTTACAATGAGAGCACTTCCTCCAGGCCTAATGGCCTCTGAGCTGCAGCTTTTGTCCCCTGATTAGCCAACCTATTGAAGGCTCAGCCCCCTAATTGCACGGCCTGTTTAGCAACCCAGCATTACAGTGAGTATTAATGAGGCACAATTACTGCGCCCAGGAAATCTCCCAACCCGGTCCACTCCATTTTGACGAGCTACCCCAAAAAACCTCCTTGAGTCTAGAATGCAGCTCGCTCTGGAGCAAAAAAAAAAGAGAACACACACACATGGGGAGGTTGGGGGGGGGGGGGGAATACATGTATTTATTCGAAGCCATCTCATAATTAGGCCCTAGAGTGAATGACGGCCGATTGAGTGCGTGAGGAAGGCGAGGGGAGAAAGAAAGGAAGGGAGGTGAGGGGATGGCGAGAAAGAAGCATTCAATAGTGGGGGGAAAAAAAGCTACAGATACAAAAGGTGGAAGAATGACAGACACATGAGTGAACCCTGCTTAGAGAAATGAGGAGACAGAAAGATGGATGAGGGGGAGGGAGGGAGGGAGGGAGGGAGGGAGGAAAGTGGAGTGGGGGTGATGTTGCCATGCAGTTGAGGGGGGTCAGACAGAAGATTAAAAGCTACAGTTTAGTCACGTATCATATTTTGGCGCCGCGGCTTTGTCGGAAATCTACAAGGTGGGAGCAGAACGTGGTGACTGAAAAAGGTGGGGCGGTAAGCGCCTGAGTCCGTTCCACTAGGGAGCTGAGGGATTTTTTCTCTTGCATTTTATCCACTTTACACACACAATGAAATTTGAAACAATGTCTTTTTTTGTTTTTTTCTTCAGCAGAGGCCGAAGGAGGAATAATTGCCAAACCTCAACGGCAATGTGGTCATTAATGAAAACCCACCGACAAGAGAGCTTCCATTTATACCTCAGAAGTTTTTTGTTTATTTTAATTCAACCAGTGGACCTGCAGTATAAATCCAATTCCCACTGTGAAAAAATTCAATCTACTTCCTGAACAAGAACGGACCGGTCCGTAGATGAGATAAGACAGAGAAGTGGAAATGTTCCGCCCACTCCTGTAATTAACATGGACGTCTCGCTCACTCATCAGCATTCCGTCTTTGGCACTTTTATGAGGAAACGTGCAGCAAACACACACGGAATGATTCCTCCGCCACTTTGGTAGATTGTAAATGCAAACCAGTGAGGCGAGAGCTCCTCGAGACCTTCGCTTCGGCCAAGATTAGCCTCCATAAAGAGGATTTGCTACTTTTTTTGCAACGCTGGCCTAGACATTTCAGGAATGTTCATTGGGGCTTTCAGTGCATTGTGTTTACTCACCTGTCAGTCTTTTTCTGCTTTTCTTTCACTGAAATCCCCCCCCCGCACACCTCAGCCACCACGCACTCACACCGCGACCAAGTCTGTTGGCGTTGACAGCGCAAACGTGAGTACATTAGTCTCATGCGATCTGCGCTCGGGAGCCTGTCTGTCTCAGCTCAGCTCAGAGCACTTCACCTGAATGGCCTTTGTTTCCCCGTGACCCCCCTTAGAGCGGGTCGCAGCCCGAAGCCATTCCACCCCACTGTGGCCCTCCTCAGGTTTCCCTCTCCCAGAGATATCCGGGGGAAGAACAGAAGAGGATCGCGACAGGGAGATGTAAAAAGAGAGGTTAGAGGCTCAGGTGAGCTTAGCGTGTAGCTTGTCAATCACACATCATACCACATCGCTCAGGGGAGGTTCTTGCCTTCCACTCCAGTGCCCCCTCTTCTCAACCTATGATGCTTCAGTCAACTTTGAATGTCATTCAAGTCAGCACCCGGGATCCGCCAAACCCGAGAATTACATTACGTGAGGCCTGACCTTACTACTTTTTCGACAAGATACTTTTTACAGCCATCAATAGATCGATAAAAATCTCGACAGTTGAAGAATAAATACCACTACTATGATAGTGGACATTATCGGCCTTCATTGTTTACAACAGAAAATGACCATGATACTGTTTGTTATTTGCATTATTTGGCAACTCCTATAATCATTATAAATTCAAATTAATTATTCATATAGAAATGACACGGCTGTCAGTGTTTGTTTGAAAGGCGGGGTAGAGCTTGTCGAGATAGCGAGGCCTTTCTGTTTGTGGAAGGATGAGGGGGGGGGGCAGAAACCGCACGCCAGATAAGGTCAATCACGTCCCACTATTTGGCCTTGGGGATTTATCTCTAGCTTGTACACCGTCGGCGAGAGATTCACTCGGAGTGAAGGTTGAAGCAAAGCGGGGAAATAACATTGTTTACATACATAATCATGTTTTAATCAGACTGCTAATGAGCACTATAAGATGCCCAGGGTAGCTCATCAGGGGCATCGCTCGGCCTCTGATGTGCATAGCAAGAACAATTCCGGACTTTAAACGAGACGCGGCGAGCCCGAGTTGCAAACTCCACAAGGCCATTTGCGTTCCACATCTGCTCCGTTCATCCCACCCTCTGCTTGAGTGTTCCCGATTCCCTACCTTGCCATTTTCTGCCACTCTCACTTTCCCTCCTTCCGTCTGGCGGCCATCCTCGCCCGCGCCATCTGTTTCTCCGTGCGCCACACGCAGACCAGACGGGCGGTCTTCGAGAGAGAGAGAGCAGAAGAGGGGATGAGGGAGAAAGATGAAAATTAAAAGTAAGCATGCTTGGAGACACTGGAGTCATTTACTGGGTGCTGGCAAAGAGATATGACCAAAATAAGACGTGTAATGAATTCAAAATGAGCTAATTTGAAACTATCGCCAGTTTTACTCAAATGAAGATGAGTCACAGCTCCAACATTTCACTTCCTCCATCAAATTGATTGCATATATTTTAAGAATGTAACAGATTATGGTTTGAGTTATTCCCAGATTTTGTAGTTTCTACATTATTTTCTTACGTCCTTGCCACGCGGCAGCAGCAAGTCTCAAAAGATTATAAAGTCGGTCAAGAATGTTGCGGCGCATGTCCTGACAGGAATTAGGAAGTGAGATGAGATTTTCTGGACCGGCTCCTCGACACATTTGAAATCCTCTTCCTCCTCGTCTGCAAAGCTCTTAGTGGTTAGATTGTGTTTGAAAAAAGTACGCAATACCTTCATTAAAAAGTGCTTGGTCACTGTTTGGTCCAAGATGACCTTAGCTTGTGTTAGACTGGCTGTCTGCCCTTCAGTTAAAAAAAAAAAGACTTTTTTTTTTTAATGGTTTCTGGGCAGTTACAAGTCAACAACAAGTGGCGAAGCAAACAAGTGGCAGGACCAGAAAAATCAACAACCAAGAATTTGACCATATTTGCATACAAAGTATAAAAATATAAGTCAAGTATAAATTAAAAGGAGGATTTTTTTTCTCTTGTCATGCTTGTCAGTATGAAAACAATGTCATACAAATGTGTCTGAGCAAACGGAATCTCAGCAAATCTTCCTGAGTGGAGAGAACAAGTTGCACGCTGTTTTACAAGAGGGGAGATAAATCTGTCAAGAGTGTCAAGTAGCAGGCGTCAAGGCAGCCTAAAAGCAGACTGCTGCTGCTAGCTGCTAGCTGGCCAGATTCTTGTGGCATCAGATGGCTGCAAATGCCAAACAATCACACACACAAACCGGCACACTCAAACTTGCTTGGCTTCGGGGACTGCAGCCAAAAAGCAGTCAGAATTTTGGCTGAGGCAGCGTGGGCCAGATATCCCCCCCCCCTTTCCTACTCCCCCTTACAAACAATGTTGTGTTTTAATTAATTTTCAAGTGAGTACAAAGTAAATCACTTGTCTCAAGATTTCAGTAAGGATCCATTTCACGGATTTGACCTATTTATTTGTGTCGGAAAACATTCAACCACATTTGTAGATTCCCCAATCAAAACCGACCATTATCACTTTTATTTTAATATACTCTTCTTACCATAGTAAAAGTGTTGCTGGACACTTGATGGATATATTGTTCTATTTGTTGCACTCACTCAATTGATTTCCTCCTAAAAAACACACACAGAAGGAGCGCAGCTGTAAAAAAGGATTTACAGGGGGCAGCCTCGCCTCGCCTGTCCTCCCAGCAGTAGGCTGATTGGAGGGGCCGGCTGTGTTTGTTAAGGTAATGGGCCCTAGGTGAGCTAATTCACAGGGTACACGCTCCACGCTCTGTCACCTCGGCAGCACCTCGATCGGGGGGGGGGGGTTGGGGGAGCTGAGGGTTTGGCGGTCCAAGCTCTCCCCCAAATCCCCTCAGCCTTGCTCCATCTACTTCAGCTCCACCTGAAAGTGATTAACCGGGGCCAGCCGTGAGCAAACAAGCCCCATATGGAGTGTCTATAGGCTGGAGCCTGGGGAGCCTTCCTCCACCTCTTTGCAGAAAAAGAGGCCTGAGCAAACACGGCTAATGAAGTCTTAACAAGCAGCCCGGGGTTAGTGCGAGCCCGCTAAATGCCATCGAGGCTCTTGGAATTGTGTCCGGCAGATTGGCTAAATCTCCTCCAAGCTTTTCCCTTTACAAGATAAACTCGCATTAGCATATCTCCGTCTCGCCATCTCGTATAGTCTCGGAACAGGGAAGCGGTCACACTTGATGGGTTTCCTCTCGGAACACTTGATTACGCCGGCGTTTAAACGAAACGCATTAACTTGGCTTCCTGATGTTCATTGAGGTTTTTATTCATTGGTCACACATCCTTCTCAAAGCTTTTGGTGCCGGCTCATATTCTCTCACAGCGTGAGGCCGGCGCAAGATGAGCAGATACCGTATCGTCATTGCGCTGGCCCTGCTCTTACTTTTTCCTCCCTTAACACATAATGAGAGATTTCACACCATTCACTGCGTGCACAAACAAGCACTCATACAGACCGGTGTAAACCTCCATAGAGCTCGGCTGAACTCTTGTCTCCCAGCCAATAACGGTGCTCTCGACTCATTTAATCAAGCTGTGCCGTCCAACTGAGCTCAACTCTGGGCTATTGCTTTCATTCAGTGGGTCAAGGCTGTAAAAATAGCTCCCTCACATCATAAAGCTCGAGCTGCAAACCAAACATAATATCAGCAATTTGAACTCTGCACACAATGTCAATATTGTTTTATGTGATATTACAAAACGAACTTTTGACTATCTGCATATGTCATTTTGCACTGTTTTCAGGAAAAGTCATTAGTCTAGTAGAGCAGAGATAATTAGATAACAGCAGATAATGAAATCAGACAATTAAGTGACGGCAGAAATAACAGCAAATAGATATTAGTACAACAGAGAGATCATCTGCCTCATGCACTAAGCTTTGGGTTCCTCTGTCTTCAGTTTGCTCTGCTGCTTGCTCTCTGCCGCGCGCAATTACGCCTCCCGTGGAGCTCTATGCAAGCGTTAAACGAAACATTAGCACCTCATTTGAAAAATAAAACAGCTTTTCTCAAGGACAGACAGCACCCTGGGTAGTCCTACCATGCGCAAATTAACCAATTTAACAAACTGGCCTCTTGCTCGCACTCACGCACAGAAGAGAAACAATCCTGTAATCTTATTCTGCAGCTTTTAAAAACGTACGTTGCATTTAAAGTGGATACATTAAATTGGTGATGCTATTTTAACAAACCATCCCAACAAACGTACAAAATCTTGCAGAAATCCCAAAACTTTGAATCAATTAATCTTCGGGATTGTAAAGTGGCACTTTGATGAATCTAATTTTCATAAAACGACCTGCTTGTTTTGTCAATTGGTTTAACGAATTGCTTCAGCAATTAGTCTCAATTAATAACTGATCATTATTGTCTTTGTAAAACAAAATGTTATCGAATTAATGAGATTATGAGCATCATGTTATCGGTGGTCAGTGTCAACAGTAATTTCAGTACAACCTTGAATGACTTCACCTCGGCTCCGCCTCTTCTGCTTTGTGATTGGTCTATCTCGTTTAGAGGCGTGTCCTGCCAGCCTCCTGTGTATATATCCACCTCTTCGTCTGCAAGCCACTGATTTACATGAGAACCAATAATAAAGGAGTAACAAACGCGCTGAATGTGTTTCCGCACCAGGCGAAGCCGCACGTTTTTTTTTCTGACAGGATTTCTGTGTCTTTTTTTTTTTTTTTTTTTTTAAACGGACTGGCGAAAGCACTGACAGAAGACGGTGGATTCTCCTCTTCTCTCAGCCATCTTGACTGCTTCTGCTCGCCGCACTGAAGGCTTGCTAGATTTAAAGTAAACATAGCCGTGCACGCCACTCGCAACTCCATGCAAGCTCCACGGAGACGCGAGATGGGCTCGCCGCGTGAAATCTAAAAAGCCGGGGGTGGGGGTGGGGGGGAGAGGTGGAGGATTTACGGCAGTATTTGGATCAGAAAAAAAAAAAGAAGCCAAGACGCACCACTGCTTGGAGAGATGGAGCCCGACCTGTTTGGGATTTACCTGCTCCTCTCTCTCGCCCTCCTGCCTCGATCCACTTGCACCACCGCTAAGGAAATCACATGTCAAGAAATAGCCGTGCCGCTGTGTAAAGGTATCGGCTACAATTACACCTACATGCCCAACCAATTCAACCACGATACGCAGGATGAAGCTGGACTAGAAGTCCACCAATTTTGGCCTCTGGTGGAGATCCAATGCTCACCCGATCTCAAGTTCTTTTTGTGCAGCATGTACACACCGATCTGTCTGGAGGACTACAAAAAGCCGCTGCCTCCATGCAGGAGCGTGTGTGAAAGAGCTCGGGCTGGTTGCGCCCCCCTCATGAGGCAGTATGGCTTTCCATGGCCGGACCGCATGAAATGTGACCTGCTCCCGGTGCTCGGCAACCCAGACACGCTTTGTATGGACTATAACAGAACAGACTCGACCACCGTGTCGCCCGTCCTCCCCAAGCCCACTAATCATCCCGCCAAGGGGTTCAACCCACCTAAGATGAAGCCAGGTAGACCCAGTCCGCCTCGGAAGTACAAGCCGGCCGCTGGTGCCTGCGATCCAGGCTGCAAGTGCTTAGAGCCGATGGTTCCGGTCAACACGGAGCGCCATCCGCTGTACAACCGCGTGAAAACTGGCCAGATTACCAACTGCGCCGTGCCTTGCCACAGTCCCTATTTCACCCACGACGAGAGAGCTTTTACAGCTTTCTGGATCGGACTTTGGTCCGTGCTGTGTTTTGTGTCAACTTTTGCCACAGTTGCCACCTTCCTCATAGACATGGAGCGCTTCAAGTATCCAGAGAGGCCCATCATCTTCCTCTCCGCCTGCTACATGTTCGTGTCCATCGGTTACATCGTCAGGCTCATCGCCGGGCACGAGAAAGTTGCCTGCAGCAGGGACTTGGACGTGGAGCACATCCACTACGAGACTACGGGACCGGCACTGTGCACGGTGGTTTTCCTTCTTATTTACTTCTTTGGCATGGCCAGCTCCATCTGGTGGGTCATCTTGTCTCTCACTTGGTTCCTGGCAGCTGGGATGAAGTGGGGCAACGAAGCCATCGCCAGTTATTCCCAGTACTTCCATTTGGCGGCGTGGCTCATCCCCAGCATGAAGTCCATAGCGGTTCTGGCTTTGAGTTCTGTGGACGGGGACTCGGTGGCCGGGATCTGCTACGTGGGCAACCAGAACCTGGACAACCTGCGTGGCTTTGTCCTAGCCCCTCTGGTGATTTATTTATTCATAGGCACCATGTTCCTTTTGGCCGGATTTGTGTCTCTGTTCAGGATCCGCAACGTCATCAAGCAAGGCGGAACCAAGACTGACAAACTGGAAAGGCTCATGATTCGAATCGGGGTCTTCACGGTGCTCTACACGGTTCCGGCTACTATCATAGTAGCGTGTTACTTCTACGAGCAGCACAATCGGCAGAACTGGGAAATAACGCACAACTGCTCCAACTGTTTACACGAGAGGGACCGAAGCAGGCCGGACTATGCCGTCTTTATGCTCAAGTACTTCATGTGCCTTCTAGTGGGCATCACATCCGGAGTGTGGATCTGGTCCGGCAAAACTTTGGACTCTTGGAGGACTTTCTGCACCAGGTGCTGTTGGGGCAGCAAAGCCACGAGCGGCTCCATGTACAGCGACGTGAGCACGGGCCTGACGTGGAGGTCAGGCACGGCCAGCTCTGTGTCTTGCCCCAAGCAGATGCCATTGTCGCAGGTTTGAATACAAGAAAAACAAAAGCAGCTTATGTGGACTGCTAATTGTTTGGGAGATAACCCATCACACCCTGTCTTAAGACATTTGCATTGTAATGAACTGCTGCTGAGGTGCTGCCCTCCTTTCTCCATAAACTGTGGGGAGAACTTTGAAACAATGTCCAGGCATTCACACAGGTTTAATTCCTCCCTGTTTATATGGATTAGAGGCTCATCTCCTATTTTGGGGGGCATTACTTGTTGTAGCCAGTTCTTAAGTAACAAACAATACAAAGCGATTTTTTTTTTATTATTAAACATTTTGTATCTCGTGCCAGATAATGCTGAAATGTCAATCATGTTAAATATGGTTTAAATTAAGCCTTAATAGTGCCCTGGGGTTTTTCTTTTTTTTTTTAAAAACGGGATTTCATTTTGTTTCAAAAATGAAACAAAAATTTCAAAAATGTATTTATATACTGTAAAGTTGATGTAAATTTGTGTATAAAAAAAGAAAAGTTTATAACTATTGTATATTTGTAAAAAGTGTAGATGTCTTTTTTGTGGGAGAGCAAAAAAAAAATATGACTTCTATTTTGACAATAAAACATTTGATAAATTTAAAACAAATTACCTTTGGGTTGTTGTTGTTGTTTTTTTGTGTGTCTCACTGAGCATGCGTGTTTTGTGGTCATCGTTTTTGAAGGACGGCAGCTTTTCAGGGTGGAAGTCCTTTTAACTGTCCGAAAAGTGGTAATTAGAGGCAGGGGTTGAGTTGGAGCATCTCCATAATTGTTAAAGTCCCCTTCACATGCCTGCAGAAGCCTGCTTTCTTAATTTAGTAAAAAGGGGGGGGGGGCGGCTGAATGCCGTCTAAATGCAGGGAACGGACCCTTTTCATCTGCACAAACTTTGATCTTTCTTTTCTAACGGCGCCGAATAAAGGTGGTGTGTGTTAGGAGTGTCCGTCTGATGTGCCAAGGTTCCCCTAAACGTCCCCATTTGGAAGCTTTGATGGGCATTCTACATTTGAAAAAGCATCCCTTGCTTCTTGGGCGATCGTCAGGACTGAAACCTGCCAGTGGCCTTGGATCTTGTGTGTGGGTTGGGTTTTTTTTTTCCCCCCCTCTCCTCCTTTTCTGCGGGTCTGAATTGAAACATCTCTCCATCGGGCTCAAGCTGTGTCAGCGAGTGCAGGGGCCTTGACGTGAATGATTGTGAAATTGCAAAGAAAGAGCCACAGGTGGTCTGTTCACATGATCTCACATCTTAGCAGTGTCTAATTGAGGTCTTTTTGCAACAAATGTATCTTGTTTTGGTCTTAATTAAGCCTCCGAGCTTTTATAGGATTCTATACAGTAACGGGGTTTAAAAACGCTTGTCAATGGTGACGATGTTGTGGCAGGAAAAAATATCCAACTTTCATAATATCATGCACAATATAATCCAAATAGAAATCTTAAATTGCAGCATTCCACCGTACTCACATTTTCCATCCACCTTACACATTGTTTTTTCTGGCCTTTACCTCAAACAGCTCTGACAATTAAAACACTAGCTTTTAGCACCATCTAGCGGCCAAAAAGCGGTTGTACAGCATTAATTCAGCTGTTTAACTTCACTTTCATTTGCAAACAGTATCCTCATTGCCATAAATCTGTCCACCTCGGAAGCATGCAGGGTCTTGCAGTTGCACATACTGTGTAATTATCAAGAAACTAAGATTCCTACTCTGATTTGACAAGACTTGAAGGAACATTTTACAAGGGAAAGTTCCAGACTATATTTTTTGTTGCTGAATCTATTTATTCATTCTTTTGCAGAGGGGACTAAAATTTGTCAAATTAACAAAACAGTTGTGTTAGAATAGCTGCAGTGATCAAAATGTCAAAGAAATCTACAATTTAATGTCAAACAGCTTGAATACGACATTAGAGTTTGAAACGTGGGAGTCAGGGTTTCATTTGAGCGCCGAGTAAAAACCACAGTTTCCGCGGGTGTATTCTTTCCCTAAGTCAAACACATATCAGGAACCTCTGAGTTAGGTGACCTTTCTATATTAATGTTGGAACTTCCTGACCTCTAAGCTCAGACATTTATTCCCAGTTGGTTATTTCAAAATACCAGATGTTGGGAAAATAAAGCGTTTCTAGGTCATTTAGACTGCATTGAAACTTAGAATTTTTTTCAAATTTTTTTCTCTAAGTTGAGGCCTTACTTTCACTGTTCTCCCTTTAGTTCCCTATTCTTAACTTTAAGCCAAATATACAAGTAACGTTGCAAATTAACCTTTTAATGCAAGGCTTTTTACATATAAAAACTAAATAAAACCGACTCAAATCACTTAAAATATTTTAAGACAATGAAGCAGAGAATCTGAATGAGTCAAAGTGGCATAATTTTCATATTTAATGACTACAACACAATTCTATTAGTCGTAGTTCACAACATTATCCGCGGGAGGGCGCTATTGCTACATAACACCCCCTTAACGTGCTTTAATGGGACATTTTATTTCTATCGCCTCCAAAGTGTTTCTCTTTTGTCTTCCTTTTATATTAACGATTAACCTATATCCTCACTATGTATACACATACAAAAAAGAACGAAATATGCAACAAACAATAAAATATGTAATATGTAATAGCTCAAAGGCGAGATTTGTGCTAGTAATTGTTGCTGGGTTTCAATAGAGGTTCTTAGCAGGTTAATCTGGTCCTGCTTATATTAATGACATAATTTGCATTTTAAAAAAAAAAGAAAATAATTAGCAATACTACAACTCTCAGAAACACCCCAACAGCCCAGTAATTTAACAACTGTTATGACAATAACGTAGAATGATTTGAAAAGTTAATACATAACCAAAGAACAGCTAAAATTTCAAGTGTAGAATTCAGATTTCACATTTTGTGTTTCTAGAATTACTAAAAATCACAATCTGCAACAAAACCTTGCAATATAGGCCCTAAAAATAAAGTGCAACAAAAATACATATGTAACCGGCGCATGTACGTTATATTTATGCACATCTCATTTGAGTCTAACACTGAAGGCACCAAAAGATTGTACAACTGTTAAGACCTGCTCTCAATTTTTTTTTTCTGCAAGATAGCAGTGGCTAAGAACTGTTGGTTTCATCATCTCATAAGAAGATTTAAGTCACAACTCTTATTGAACCAGGATATGAATTGGTCCAAACCAATTCTTAAATTGGCTTATGGGAAAGAAAACTCAATACAAGAAGGTGCGGCCTAAGCCACACCTGTTGCGATCGGAACAAAAACACCCTGTGGTCACTCCCGTCCTGTGCGAGTCAAAGGCCCGAGTATTGTGAGATCCAGGAAGCCCGAAGCTTTTTGTTATCACTTTCCAAAAGAGACGGCGAGAGAACAAAGATCAGGAGATATCAGTTTACACAAAGACGACTCTTCGGGCTGAATGAAACGCGTGCTGGCAACTGATTTACTACGGGAGCCTCCACCCACGTCAGCATCAAGCAGATGAGTTTGTCAAACATTCTGCTCACTTCAGCTGACTTTTCTTTGAGACTTAAAAATGTGTGCTTTGATCAGCAGATATCCCAGAGGGCAACCGAGGTCCTTTTGCTGTGCTCTATTTCTAGTAATGTTGCTAGCTGCCCTGAAATAGAGTGACAAGCTGTCTTCCATAAATAAAGAAATGTTATGACCTTCAACTCCTGACAGACTATGCTCACTCTAATTGGTACCGGAACTTTAGTGGACCCTTGACTTCCGACGTATTCCATGACCAAGCTAGATTTAGCTATATTCCCCATTGAAAAGGGTTGAAATTAATTTATTTGAGCTTCCATAAAAACATATTTTTAAGTTCGAAAAATAACCCCATATTTTATAATAAGTTTTAGCTTACTAAACATAGCATAATGCTAACTTTGCAGCTTTTTATTTCCTATATCTGAAGCATACTCGTCAGTCAAGTAACCACTGTAAAAGTCAAACGACAAAAGCTCCTGAACTTTGACCCCGAGCACACGAGACGCCCCAAGGTGGAATCACAGGGGTAAGGGTATACGGGAGAGGTCATGACCTTTTGTGGTCAGGATTGGTAGAAACAGGTGAGCTGTACTTTTAGATAAACTCAAGGTCAAAGTGCGCCCCACCCAATGAGGCTTAAGGCTCGCACATCTTCTCTTCCACGACCGGGGGAGGGGTGTTGTTATTCTTGACACGAGATATTGTTGTTTTACATCAAAGAGTACCAAAGACAAAGTCCGAGGCAACACCATCTGTTGGCAGTGTGAGGTAGAACATCGATCGAGGGATCCAACAGTTGTTGCCACGCTGGAAAGCTAGATCTCCAGTTGCTGTCACATTTTAATCACTTGCAAAAGTCACACCCACTCGGATCTTTTCTCCTGACCTTCATCGTCAGACAGTTCCGCACCGCTACCCAGCTCCACCAAAGCGTACTGACCAATCGTCTTCGTACGAGCTCCTGTTGCTGCCGGCTCACCTCTTTTAGGTGACACGGCAGGGTGAAGCCCAAAGTCCCGCCTGGGGGGTGGTTGAGGTTTAAGCCTGCTGCGTTTATTAACACGAATAGCTTTGGGGGTCCTACTGGGCTCTAAGTGACAGAAGGTCTCCTCTCGGGAAGGAGAGGAGCCATTGTTTTCATTGCTATTGCTTCGTAAAGGTTCCGAAGGCGCAGAGGTTGCATTTTGAATTATTCCGAGTGGCCTCGCTTGGCAAGAACTCCGACTGCCTTGCCTCTTCCGGAAACTCCCTCTTTGACCAGTTTCTGTTTCCAGACAATCCAAGGAAGAATTCGGATGAGGGGTCCCCAGGAAATGCTGCTCGTCTTCATCAACACGCTCCATCAACTTTCTTTGACTCTTCTGCCTCACGGAGCGTTTGATAGCACAAATGAAATCCAGAGCATTTAGAAAAAGCGACAGGGCCGCCACGCCGAGCATAAAATTAAGCATCACCGTCTTCTCGGTGGGTCTGGAGATGTAGCAGTCCACCTGAGTGGTGCACGGAGGGTGCTGGCATAAAAACCTTCTCGGGATATAGAATCCAAACAGGTAGTAGTGTGCCGCTCCAAATCCTGCCTCCAGCAAAGTCCGGAATACCAACTGAAATATATACGCACCCGTAAAGCATCGGATCAACCCTCGCTCGACCCCTGGAGATTTTTTTTCGACCGAGATCTCTTGTTGGATCTTGTAAACGGTTTCATCTGGGTCCAAGGAGCTTTTTGTTATATTGTGGCCACATTTATGGATCACATAGATCATAAAGACCACGTAGGGCAGACTTAAGGTGACAAGTTGAACCAGCCAGAAACGAAAAAGGGATATCGGGGAAAAGATATCATAACACACGTTGGCACAGCCAGGTTGAATCGTGTTGCATACAAATCGTTCCTGCTCATCCTGGTAGAGAGGATAACCGGCCAGGAGGAGGATGGAGATGCGGAGAAAGATCATCACCACCAGCCAGACTTTTCCTGAAGTAAAAGCATTGCAGGATTACAAATGTGCTGAACTCTCAGGGTAAAAACTTCAACTCACCTATCAAGGTGATGCTTTGATTCATAGAGATAAAGATGATTTCGGATGGACTAGATCCCGCCATGTTCGGTCCAAAACCTTCCAAGTTTTGGGCCTTAACTCTCCTCTCTTTAAGATTTGTAGCAAGAACATTTGATTGGATCTACCCAACAGGAAGTGAAGCATATTCAAAGGTTCGGTAGTTTAAATCCAACATGATCCATTGTGAGTTTATGCTCCTGGACTGCTCTCCCCGAGTTCCCCGCAAGACAACTGGCAGTCCTCAGACAACAGAAGACGGGAGCGAGCCCCATTGTGGGTCTATTCTTAACACGCTCGCAAAGGCACGTCGCTGTCCTGCGTGGCATTGCGGAGATATTTTGGGGGGCCACAGGACGTCCTTACAGGAAGACAACACACTTCCAGGGTTACAAGTTCTAAATACAAATAGAATGCCAAGTATGTTTAAAGTAGCATAAGAATTCAAAAGTCGTTGCTGCGGTAAATGAATTGAGAAGAATTTGAAGGAGAAATGCAACAATCTCGGCAAGGTGCTTTAGTAAGATCGCCCACCTGTTCCTGTTCCTGCAGCTGTTGCCAATTTCCCAACTGAAAGGATGAACACAAACAGACAAGCCCCCCCCTCACCCACCCCTATTCATTTCACCAAACAGGTCGGCGCTTATTCTTGAAATGAATGAGCTCGACATCCAATTGGCATAAACTGAAACATGATTGAAAAATATTGTTCAAACCAAACCTAAAGGGAATGAAATGAATTAGAATCATTTTGTGAAATGGTTTGATCAGTTTCCACTCTAAACAGAAGGGAACCGTACTTTGGGTTTAATGCAACTTTTTATATACTTTAATTCTTGCACAAGGTTTCAGATGGCTTGTGGTATTTCATATGATAGCAGCAAACAAAGAAATAATTGACAAAAGATTAGAAGAGCAAACAAGACCAAATGGTTGACAGGCGAAAAGAGAATTCATTGCCGATGACGGAAAAAGCAGGCTTCGTGAAAATAAATTGTCAGCTCCACGACAGATGGACTGAAAGAGAATTATAGGGAAAATTATGAAGAAGTAGAATTTAGTGCACACTGTCGAGCCTAATCCCAAAACAAAAACATTCTTAACAGTATTCAGATATTTTTATTAAACACAGGTAACAAAAATGATGTCTTCAGTCTTGTCACAATTCTAAAATCCTTGACCCATATTGTATGCACAACAATACAATTCATTTTAATCAAACATCTTTGGTCCAAATTGGTTTGAATTGCTAGCAAGCTAGCTAAAATACAAAAAAAACACTATGCGGCAACCAGATCTTAAAATAATTCACATTATATATATATATATATATATATATATATATATATATATATATATATAGTAACAAATCATTTACTGTGCACCTATAATTGTATTGCCCTATATACTGTGTGTTACCATGACAACCATTTTTTAAGTAGAAAACATTGTAACAAGAATCAAGACAAAAGTAGCTCCCATTTAAATCTTTATAACTCAAAATTCTTTGAATGATTTGTCACAATTGCTGTCCACTTCATGTACAGTAGAAACTGGATCTAATATAAATATTCTAACAGTACAACTGCAGATGTTGCACACTGGCACTGTTATGTACACTATACAGAGACAATTTTGCAAAAAACGTATACAATCTGTGTGTGAACAGTGTTAATCATCATATATAATAATGTCATTCAGCTCGTCTCCAGAACACAAAACTACCCTGAAGAGTCTTTTCTTTTTTTTAATAGCTTCTGAATACAGAGTGTTTACTTGTGCTGTTTAGTAAGCAAGGAAGAACCATAAAAAAGGTAGTGGGAATCAAAATTATTTTGTTAGTTATTTGTTCTTCTCATCAGTGGTAAGTAGTTGAAGTTGGGTTATTCCAGGCACCACAGGTCAGGACAATGGCAGTGAAGAAAGTACAACGTGACCTTTGAAGTACATTTCGGACTGAGAATTGAATGCCAGAGCCCCCCCCCCCAAAAGCCCCGCCCCCTCCCTCCCCTCAAGTATGCATGCTTCATTCTACCTGACTATCAATGAGGCAATGCATGAATATTGCTTGACGTGAAGATCTGAGTTGGAAGAGAGCCACTTAGAAGAAGAAGAGTTCGCTTTACCAGCCCAGTGACTGATTTTCTGTTGGCTCAGGAATGCCAGATGTAAGGCTGTTCGCTAAATCAACACTGTGTAACATACAGAATTCAAAAAGATATGCAGAATGGAATGTACACTGTTGTGTAGCATTGAAATGGGAATGAACTCAAACGTGATATCAACAAAAATGTCGGAAACTGGGAAAAAGATGGAGAATTTAAAACGGTCGATGAGATCTTAAGATAAGAAACAGAAGGAAGAGACGGGAATGTAGCTGCGCTGCTACTTTTCGTCTCGTCGTCGTTTCTCCTTCGACGTCCGTTGGTCTCGCTTTTCGACCCGACGTCTGCACTTCTTCATTTTGTCGCACTCGCACCCTTTCGGTTTGGTTCCGCCCGCCTTGTTCCGCCTTCAGTGCAGTGTTATTTACAACTAGAGAGGTGCAATCTTGCTTTGTAAAAGTGCCAGATTGTGTTTGTGTGTCTCTCGGGGCGGACAGACGCACATCTCCACGGGACAGCCGCTCCGCCTGCTAAGTTTGCTTTGCTAACCAGGCGGAGTCAGCTGACAGGTTCCACTTACTCAATCCTGCTGATGGCCATCGTTAGGAAATGATGGCCGGACACCACCGTACCATCACCAGGTTGTCAGAACTCACCGAGCGCTTCTTTACTAGTTTCTTCAGGTCCTTGTACTTGTCGTCGCACAGCCTGGATATAGCCTGGCGGTCAAAAACAGAAATCTGAGAATTATTACTTCTGTTAAAAAAATGCTCTTAATGATTAATCGATTATTAGAATAATAATAATGACAATAATAACAATGCATTGGATTTTTCTATTGAATCTGTAAAGCGCTCAAAATAAAATACGAGGTGTTTAATTTGATCATCAATTTGTTGCCGATTAATCGATTCATTGACATCTCTAGTACAAATATCGCTTTTTTTAATCTTCTTTGGACTAAACCTATCGAGTATTTGTTTTGAGCAGCCGCTGGTCACCTCAAGTTTCTGGGCCTTGTCTCTGCTGAGGGCCTCGAGTGGAAAACTGAGGTTGTTTGCCTCTGCCAGAGAACGCAGGTCAAAGTAATACTTGGCGTAGACACTGGACGGCACGTTGATGTTGAATTGAAGCAGCTCCAGAAACTGCCTCTCCAGCTCGTTCCTTGGTTGGGGGGAAAAAAAGAAAAGGATCCCGTGAGTTGAGAACATACTGCTATCCATCCGTCCAGCAACACATTGGCTAAATTTAGCCACAGTGACAACTAAACCCAATTCTAACTGTGGCAATCATCCAGTTATTCTGGGCCATGTGTATTTATTTTGAAAAGCAAAGTGAGGCTGTCAGGGATTGGAAATTGATCTCCCAAGGAAATCTGTGTTGAAAAGCTAAGTCACGTATGAAGTCAAACGTCATTGCATTTCTGGCATCCCCCCCCCCCACACACACACACATCTCCCTCCAATATCTCCACGCACACAAACTCATACTAGCGAGCGAAGAAATGTTTTCATCTTGACTCACATGTCCTCCACAGTGATATCCTTGAGAATTTGGCAGTAGTCTACATTCCACACCGCCTGGTCATCCCAAACTTTGGATGCCAGAAGGATGGCTCCTAAAACAATCCGCTTCCAGTTGGCGGGACAAATGTCAATCTCGGCATAGGTTAGGAGCCTCTCCAAATACACCTTTTAATAAACGGAAGAAAAATAGTGATTATTGCATGTCTTCTTTTTTTTGTTTTGTTCCCACAATCGTGAACTCACCAACGTGACAATGGCACACTCGGCCGTGAGCTGTGCGGCGCTGAACAGCGTCCTTACGAAGCGATAAATCTGCTTTTGCTCAGGGTCGTGCTTATCGTAGTCGGGAGGAACTTCCGACTTCTGCGGTAACGATACGATGCATCAGTCACAGTCGCTTGAATTGGTGCCGTGCCAAAGGTCGATTCTTACCGACAACGGATGCAGCTTCTCATCGAATATGTCTAACACCATTCTTCCGTCGACCTCTCTGGAATAAAAGACAGGATTCAATAATGCATAAATTATTGCTGCAGAGTTCTCACAATATAAAGTTATAATTGAAAGAAAATAGCTTTGATGAAATCTTTTCCGACCTGTTCCTTATGTGATAGAATATTGCAAGGGATACACTGGAAAAACAACACAACAAAAGATAATTAACTCATTGGTAAAGGAATTAAACGCATGCTGTATATATCATGGAAAGAATTGTTTTTTTTTTATTACCATTTAATGGTGTATTTGAGGTTGGGTTGACTGACAGTGCTGTCATCGAGGAATATAGTAGAACACGAGCTGTACTTCCTTCTCACCAAGCCTGAATGATGCTGGACAAAAACAAAAAGGAAAGTACGTTTGCATTTTCATCATATTGGACTAGTCGTAATATGAGCTGACAATTATGGAAGAATTCAGGAGGGATGGATACCGCGATGTAGTTGTCAGTTTAGCAAATGATGATATATCGTTTGAATGACGAACACACAACACCACCATGGTCAGGTTACTTTTTACCTTGTTTTCCGAAATGTGTGTGAACTTCCAAAAACAAATCAGAGACAACAATTACTATTTGCAAAACGCCACCATTGAGTGAACAATGAAGAATAAATGCTTCCTCAAAATGTTAGAACGGATTTTTTTCTGTTGTTATTATTATTAGACTTACATGATTGATGTAAAGGCTCTTCCTCTTTTCTCGTACTGAAAAAAAGACATGGGAAAAAGTAAATAGAGCGCCGTCCTGCAATACCACATCTTCGCCAACAGGTGTCAGCATTGCTCCAGGATTGTATGTTGTATAGTGTAACGCTGCACCACAATAAATAACGCTTCAGTGGACTTTTTCTTTCAACCTAATGAGAACTTAAGTGCAAACTAATTAACATTTATTCTTAGCTTTAACAAGATTAAAACAAATTAATCAGTTTTTAGGAGACAGATGCACGCGCGCCCACATCCTCTCCGTCATCATTTGAAATCCACTGACTCCAAATGTTTTCCGATCCTAAAACGAGTCCCAAGCTTTATTTTCAAATTGGAATCAGTGCAATAAAATCAAGAAAGTACAAATGATCACTTTAGTGAGGAAAATAGAAGAGAGCATCTCATATACCAAACATGCACACGGTTACAAAACAAACTAAAATTTACTGCAAAGCCACACCATTAAAAAAAACAAAAAAACAGCAACATTTGGCGTAATGAGTTGACGGCAACAAGTGAAGCACAGTGAGCACGACACAGTCGCGCTCTTACCTCGCTTGCTGTGCACAGCAACTGTAAAAACAAAAGCTCAAATTGTCGCCATACCTTAACATTCACAAAACGTCATTTAAAAACGTAACAAAAAACAGTATTAAATTGAAGATAAAGGCTTCTTGTTTCTCTCCCTGTTATTTTCTCATATAAACAAAATTAGAAAGCAGGTCGCATTGGAGCCAAGAGATTAATGAGGCCAATAAAAGAGCATTGCATCAAATGAGACCTCAAATTCTTCAGGCAGACAAATGTTGCTACAATGTGTGAAAATGGAACAATTTTATAAGCCTCTTATAATCGCATTGAGCAGATTATGTCTCGACTAAAAATTAAAAAAAAAAAAAAACTCCATCACATTTCGGGGGATTTTTCTGCCATTAACTACAGTTATTCAAGATGAGCAAAATGCTTTAAAAAAAAAAAAAATTCTGATGAAGGATGCGGGCAATGTTTGGGCAAATGAAAGCACAAAACTCACCATCAGTCTGGGACTTGCTAAGGAATATGGTGCTGGCTCGAGGATGGTCAGAGGGATTATACTCCATCGGCAGATCTGAAAATAGAACAGAAATCATGATGGGCAATGAGCATTAAAAAAAAATCATGTAAGCTGTAGGAAAGTTTCAAAAAGCTTCAAAACCCTTTTTCTGGGCCGATACAGGGCACCAAACGAAACAATGGAGCTATGGACTTCATCCGATCGACAAAGGTTGTGGAAAACAGCCAAGAACGGTCAGTGTGCAATGAGCGCATTGTAAACAGTTTCCTGGTTGATGTCGGTGAAACAGGAAAGGTCAAACACACTCGGAGGTCAGAACGAAAAGGAGGAAGTAAGTATTGGGTGCGCACGTGGGAAGAAAAAGCTGCAGAAAATAAAAATTAGTGATACCTTCCAAACCTAGCATGATGCTAACAAGATCACACAGCTTATGCATCCAGCAATAGCTATTATGTCAAACCCTTTTGAACTGCAATCCTTTTTTGTTAGCGAGCCACTTGAAGAACCACATCAATGTAGGATGGTACAAAAGAAGAAGGTTAAACGATGCTCACAACTGTTGGCGATCGAGAGATGGGGAGATATTGGATCGAGTCATTCACGAATCACTGGGACATTGTACTCAAAGTGCAAATCAATGGTTGCATTATTTCAGACAGGAAATAGACTACTGGTGTCAGTGACCTTTGGTGTGGCTCTACTTCCACTAGTTTGCTTCCAACATTCAACTCGGAGTCCAACTTCAACAAGTTCTGGAGTGTTGAAAATGTATCAGCCCGGTAGGCTAATTGGTGATCTCACCACAGTGACATTTCAAAAATGGATGAAAAAACCCGATAAGAAAACTAGTCCGGGAAGCTGCCAAGAGGCCGAAAGCGAGTTTAGTACATGTGACAACAATCTTCAGAAGAAGTAGGGTGGCAAGACAGAAGTCTTATTTTATAGGAGTGAAATAAGTAGGGTGTGTGTGATAGGTCCATTTTCTCAGGACATCAAATGCTTGCTGCAAATGAAAACATGCATGTTTATTGCAAATAAAGAGAGAGGTGGGACAGAAGGCTCACTGCTAAGAGTGTGTAGGGGTTTGAAGACTCCGTGGCAAGTCGAGGGTAGTCATTTGCTCTGCACCCAACAGAGTCGCACACCCACCCTCCTTCTTTTCGCTCCCCTCTCATCCCCACATCTTCTCGCCGTAACTAGGCAACGCTGACTTGAGACGACTCAGATGGTGGAGGCAGGACATTCAAAGGCTTTTGCTGTCTTTAAATCTGCCTCGCCCCCCCTACCCCGATTCACTCCACTAATTGCTGCTGAGCCTGATAGAAAAGTGACACTGTCACGGATAATAGCATAGCTGGAAAAAAACAAACACAAGATGGGTCAGCTGATGTAATGTGTATCTTTCTGATTAGAAACAAAATTAACAGTTCAGTGACCTTGAGAAGTGTAGGACAAATGTAATTATGTTGAATAATATATACAGCATTTATTAAGAGTTAAAATGATATTTGACATGTAGGTCAACCAGTCTGGAACTCATACTTTGGAGATTCCCCAGGCTCATCAACCAGGCATAAATAATCCATGCCCAGATTTCAATTAGCCTGCAAGCAAGACTCGTCAATATGTTCACCTCGCAAATTAACTTCAGTAGAAGACAGAGAGGAATGTTGGCGCCCGAAGCGATTGTTCATTTACAGATGTCTGCCTTGACTAACATTCAGGTTTTGTCGTGTAGATCTCTATTGTTGGAAAAAATGACAGGTTTGCAAAAAAAAAAAGGCCTACTGCTGAATTACAGTTCGGGCCACTATCTATACAAACTGTACTTGGGATGAGCAGGCATGTTGCTCACGTCATCAGTGTCAGCAGTTTTCATGAATGACTTTCTTTTTCCATCACATGCTAGTTGCAAGCATGCATACAAAGTCTGGAAGCTGTTACTTTCATTCTCCCTACAGCACTGTATTCCTTCATGGAAACACAAATCACTGAACATGAAAACCACCAAATAAACAAAACAAACAAACAAACAAACATAAAACCCTTCCTTATTGTTTGCTCAGGATTGAGGGCATCTGCAGGTAGTACTGTATACTCCATCAAGTTATTTGATAGGTTTGTAATGACCATACATTTCCTTCAACCCGTCTGTGATATTTCTCATTATATGTGGCTGACTAAACCGGGCCATTAGAATAAATACAGAATAGAATAAATACTGCTGCAATGAGTGGGTGGGTCATTTACTCAATATTGCAAGTACGAGTTGCAAAACAAACATTCACAAACAGCATTTAAGGCATATTAACATCTACTTACCGTCCAAATTTTCTCTGTCGCTGATATGCTGGAGGTTGCAGCCCGTATCCTCCCGGCTCAGCTCCGGCTCTGGCCGATAGGGCTCCAGTCTGGAGTGGTTGTTCCGCCGGTGTTTAGGGCTCGACGCCACGCAGCACGAAGGTGTGTTCCCCATGACGAAATAAGGTGATTAATACTCTTTGCTTGACACAACGTTTAGTTTCTTGCAATGGGAAAGAGGAACAGGCTGGGCGGTAATCCGAAGAGACGAACTGGCCCCGTTATCCGCTCGCGTTACACACCCTTTCCTCGGCCTAGGATACGATTAACTGCCGACTCCGAGCCATTGCAATGCCGCTAAGATCCCAAATAAAACTAAGAGAAGTGGCGATCAGTCCCAAGCCCAAATCTTCAGGCGAACGCAAATCTGAGCCTCCATGTAACACACTTAGCTTTCTCCGGTGACGACTCCCTTCGTTTTGTTATTCCAGACTAAGCGTCCCCTCCTTGTTTTTCCTCTTCAAATCATTTTATTGCGCTCCTGCGCCCAAGCGAGGACCAACACATGACACTTTTTGCACGTTTGGCAATATTTGTCTGGAATACAATCGGTGCTACATTGTAGCCGATGCGATGTGGACATCGGTGGCTTCCTCCGCTACCATGTTGCGCTCATATGCATTGGGGATGTTTCCCCTTCTGCCCAGTATACCCAAATATACCTAGACTCAAACCGCGGTAGTGTTGAATTGTACGGCAACAACGCTGCCATATTGAATGTGTCGGGTGCAGCGTCCAAACAAATTAGTCTTACCTGGTTAAATAGATGAACCAATCTGATTTTTAAAATAATTGCTCAGCTAACATTACCTGATGTTTCTCATACTTTGTTTACTAAAGTTGAAGTCAGTCTATTTGCTTGCATTGCTGTATAGTACAGTGAAATCGGACACATGCAATATGGCGGACGCACTAACGTATTGGGTTAGGCCGCTTGAAGTGTTGTAGGTCGAACTAGAGGATTGACACCTCTGGTTTGCCTTTTCTTCCTCGTTTGCCGTGATCGTTAACCACTGCCAGTTTGTGCAGCAGCGCTATCTATTGGTCAGGAGTGTTAAACCTTCATTTAATGAATGCTTCACAATGCAGTGAAACTGAAAGTTTTACAGGTCAAGCAGGCTTTGTTTTGTGTTGGTAAAATTAAATTACACACATTTGAAAAATGTCCTCTCAATAGTAAATATTCACTTTTGAAAAAAGATGGCTCATTTATGTGTTTAATCAAAACAAGACATTTGCAAATATGTACTTTTCTATAGGAAAAGAACAACCGTACCAGTAACTGCCATAATTCAAGTGCAATGTATCTGGATAATATTTGCACATATGTGCTATGTAAAATTTGAACTTTCTTGCTAGTTAGCAATTTCAGTTTCAAATGCACCTAAATTACATTTAGATGAAAAAAAAAAAAACATTGGAAGAAAAAAATCTCAGAGAAAAATTCATCATCAACCCCTGGTTTTGTCTTACTTGCATCTCTGTGTGCTTCATTTTTTTCCTTCCTGTTTCCAACACATGATTTTGAAGACTGATTTGAACCAGAATGTAGTTGTTTGCTGATGTTGGCATGAGTCTGAAATCACAAATATGTAACAACAGGGATTTGCAGACGCAAATGCTTTACAGAAAGTTTTGCGGGTATTTGTCCTTTCTCCTTTTCAATCAATCGACTTTATGTCGGTAGATGTCTTTCATGGCCCGAAGCTCCTCGATCAGAGTCTTGTTTTGATTTTCAAGCACCGCCACACGATTTTCCAGACATTTAACATACTCTTTCTTCTTCCGTCGACACTCCCGGGCGGCTTCCCTGGAGGAGTCACACAAAAACAACAGACAACTCATTCAAGCCAAGAACTAGGTTAAAACATATCTCACATGAGTCAAGATGAATACCTATTCTTCATCAAGCGCTGTTCCCTTTTCTGTGACACATCCTCAAAATACTTCTGGTGGCTGTGATTGCTGCTTTGTGCCACAGCCAGCGGGAGGATGGAGCTGGTCCCCGTGAGCTCACCTGTGGAGCCTGCAAAAACACAACAGGTTTGGACTTTAACCACCTCCATTCACTTTTTCCCATGCCAGAATTCAATTCCCCTTCTCGCATGCAACACAGATACTGTGTAGATTCACACCAAAGCTGGTCGCTGACGTCAGTCTACATTTTACTCGCCGTATTAGATACTTTGGAGACCTTTACCAGGAACAGAAGTGACGTAAGCAACTGCTGCTATTTGCTTTGCGTGGGCAGAGCACTGAAGCATTTCACTGAAGGAGAGGGGGAGAGTGTAAAAAAGAGACAAAAGCCGACTCTTGTCAAAATGAACGCCTCACTGTGGGAAATATTGCTTCCTTGGTAAAATATATGACAATCTATTAAGGATGACACGAGCATGTTTTGTGTTATACATTTCAATGGTTATTACTGCTGTGATGCATAATAACATTGCAAAAATTCGCATTATTTTTGGGTGTACGACAATAAAAAGCTGTTTTAGTGCAGTAGAATAGATAAAAAAACATACCTGTTTCTGTTTCATCCCCAGTTACAGCCATACTTTTTTTACTCCCAGGATTTTCAAGAGACCGTGTCCCTTCCCGCGTCTTCACTCTGACTAAAATATTACCACAGTCAGCGGCGGCAGGGTTGTGGAACTTACAATTAGGGGCATTGACATCATTATGACATCACTGGACTCCAATGTCGGCTGCTGCTCACTGCGAGTGAGTCAGGGCCTCTGCTGTTTATCTGTGGGGAGAGTTTTTCTTCTTTCGTTCATGGTTAGTTCATGACTCAGGACTTCAACTTACATGCAAGATTTTTTTTCACACTTTTTTTTAATCCATCAACATGCTTAGCATGTCTTCCCGAATCTTGCATGGAATTTTGACCTTTTTTTTTTTTTTTTTAAACAAGAACTTTACAGGGGCCTCTGATAGAGTTCGGCTTTGCATTTGAAATCGTTGGAAATCATTTTAGCCTTCTGAACAATGTCTAGAATTGGGCATTATCTTGGGTTTTCAAGGAGAAATGTATGTACAGTATGTGCTGGCACTATCTTTAATTAATGATCACCTTAATGGGATTTGTTTTTCCCAGAATTAATTACAGTGCCTCAATTTACTACTTGTTCATGTACTTTTCAATTAAATTTTCAAATACACGGATGCGTGCCCATGCATTTGATATTTAAATGTATTGGGTGCTGACTGCACCCAGTCTGTATTTGCCATGAAGCAGAAATAATATAAATTTTGACAAAAAACAGTTGGGATGAAGGCAGTTGTCGACCTCTGCTGTCGTTATGTGGGAAAACAGCAAACCTATCAAATATTACAGGATAAGAATCCAATCGTTGCAATGCATTAAATACTGTTCAATGTGGACTGACAAGAAAATGGGCAAATATAAAGACCTCTGCTTGAAGTATTGCATATAACTTTTTTTCTGATAAACTAATTGCACCTTATTACCCAACGTGAATTGAAGCAATTGCAATGTCTATTTCTACTTGCAGTTGTTATCATTTCAACGTTATTTCTCATTTTGATGTGTGTTTTTGTTGGATTTATTTTTTATAAATAATGTCAGATCAATTTTGAATTGCTCAGACTATATTTCCCATCTCCATTGTCATTCTCTTCTCATATTATTTCATAAAATTAGTTGATTGAATATCTCGTGTGATGAACAATTCTCTCCTACAATTTATCTCGTTTTTAACTGGCAAAAATTACTATTATATACACATATTTAATAAAGGACCTAGGTGAGCGACTATTTCCTACGAGCTTCCGTAGTTTCAGGCAATACCACTTATTGAAGTTTGTACTCACGTCTTAAACAAAATTAATTTGCCCGTTAAAAATCTTATTTGTAACCAGATAAGAAACTAGTATTTAATAAAAACATAATTACCGCACGTTTTACTCCATACCATTGATAGAGACCAATTCACTGAACCTTACGATGTCCCCCTATGTCCCAATATAGTATAATCCAAGAGGCAGGCAAGAGCAGTGAGACACATCAAGCCTGTGACAGCGTAGAAACTTGAGTTTTATTGCAAGGATTTACTGTACAGTGGTAGGTACACTTCAAATATTTATCATTGGACGTGGTAGGTGTCATTTCAGCAGCACAATTACTGAGCTGTCAGTGCCAAACGAGTGATATCGCAAAGGAGATGACCATTTGCTCGCGATAGCTTTCTGCTAGGTAACAAGCTGTTAGCTGGTACCTTCCATTGGAAATGAGGAGGGAGAAGTAGCATGCTAGAATGATGCTAGTTAGCTCTTTCGCTAGGCATCCTATTTTGGGACTGACATTCCGGCAGACGCTAACTTTCACTTGGTTGTCCCCTATTTTATAAAAAGTCTGATTATTAATGACACACGTCATGTTGTACAAGCGTCAATAAACAACGACCGTTAAAGGGTAGCTAGTAGCAAGCCAGTGGCTGACGTTTTTGTATGATACTCATTTATTACACTATTTTTAACCAAGAGGACCAAGTCACGTTTAATTCCGCTGTTTTTTGTTACATGCATCGCACAACACTTAAATCAATTGACATGCGTGCATGCAAATAAAGAGTTTCGACCAGTATAATGCTTTTGTGCGGCTTGAGGGTTATCTGCCTTGCTCAAGGGCGCATCGCGTAGGACGCTTGCATCTTTCCATAAACCAGTTCCAATGTTATCCCCAATGCCGACCCCATCCAGTCCAAAAGTCAAGTGCTTAGATATACAAATGATTAAAACTTTAAATCCTTTAAATTTTAAAGGCTTCAAAGGCATCAATTCAATACTTAACCCCCCCCCCCCCCCCCCCCCCGAGATAAATGATGCCGGCTCGTTATACAGTATTATTCATGTCATTATTATTTGTGAACATATTTTGCAAGATGATTTCATGAGACTTAGATGTTGACTGAAAGGATGCCTCTGAACAATTGGCGAGGGGGTGAGTGCTTTACACAAGTGTAAAAGCTCCTACCTCTTATGCCGAAGACATCAGTGATGCAGAAGATGCATCGACCAAGGTGTAGAAAACCGGATGTATGGATAAACAAATAATTTATATGCGTATATTGAATTGAAAAAAAAATAATGTAGGGTACCTGTACTTCCCATGTTATTTTTTAAACATATAATTAACAGAATTGTCAGTGATTAATTATTTCATTCAGAATTGCAATGATTAATTGATTACTCTAAAATAATAAGTATGCAGACAGAGTTCAAACATCCAAAACCAACAGCAAAGCTTGTGGCTAGCATGTGTTTAATGATTGTGTTTCCATTCTTATCAGGCTAATAGAAAGGCGACACAATGTCCTTGAAGCCACGGGTGGTGGATTTCGACGAGACATGGAACAAGTTATTAACGACAATCAAGGCTGTTGTGATGCTCGACTATGTGGAAAGAGCAACGTGGAATGACCGGTTCTCGTATCCTGACAAATGTTTTTTTGAATGAGTATTGCTTAACAAAAATATTATTTTGCGACCCCTATCATGCAACATATTTCCTAAACTGCGACCCCAGTGATATATATGCCTTGTGTGTCGCATACCCTGAACCTTTAGGTGAAAGATTATACACCGAAACAAAGGTTTTTCTCGAGAACCATGTTCGGAATTTGTACAAGGTAAGCACAACGGCGAATCCCAAGTGTTATTACTACATGTGCCTTTTCGTAATATCTTTTTCCTGCCTGCGCTTGCATCGTAGAAAGTCTTGGAATCGGAAGAGAAGGTTTTAGTGATGTACCACAGATACTGGGATGAATACAGCAAGGGGGCGGACTACATGGACTGCTTGTACAGGTAACAACACCATTGAGTGTTAATTTGGGACATGCGTGAGTCAACCTCAAGTCTAAGTTTGATTACAAAAGAAAAAACGTTTCCTTCTCCAGGTATCTCAACACACAGTTCATTAAGAAGAACAAACTAACACAGGCAGATCTAAATTTTGGCTACGGGGGAGTTGACATGAATGAGCCACTAATGGAGATCGGCGAGGTATTGACTGATATAAGATACAAATTACATTTTTTTTTTCAATGCAATGCACATTTGGGTGATTTGGATTGAGTAAGGTTGAATTGTTTCTTGCTCTTATCTTTTGACACTGTAGTTGGCGCTTGACATGTGGAGGAAGCTAATGATTGAGCCTCTTCAAGCCATTCTGATCCGGATGCTGCTGAATGAAATCAAAAAGTAATATTTCTCTCACACAATCTGAAATGCAGGTGGAGTGTCGTGAGAAGCTCAAACCAAAATTCCTCCTTTGTCCCTACAGTGACCGTTGTGGCGAGAACCCCAACCAGAAAGTCATCCACGGGGTCATCAACTCTTTTGTTCATGTGGAGCAGTATAAGAAGAAGTTTCCACTCAAGGTGAGATTATTTTTGATGACCCAAATGAGAAGGCACAGTGTAAAAAATGGAGTACTCAATTAATGCACAGCGGACGCTCATTCAGTGTCATTGTGTTGCAGTTTTATCAGGAAATATTTGAAGGGCAGTTTGTGACAAAAACGGGAGAGTATTACAAACAAGAAGCTTCAAATTTACTCCAAGAATCCAACTGCTCACAGTATATGGAGAAGGTAGGCCCCATTCTTATTATTTTTTCTCACGCCTTAGTTTCTGTTTTACTTGTTAACAGAGTTGAACACTAAGAAAGTTATGGAAATCTACTATTGGCAGACACTAACTTGTATTTATTCCTTCCTCCAGGTTTTGGGGCGGTTAAAAGATGAAGAGATGCGGTGTCGGAAGTACCTCCATCCCAGCTCCTATGCCAAAGTCATCAATGAATGCCAGCAGAGGATGGTGGCAGATCATCTGCAGTTCCTCCACGCCGAGTGCCAGAACATTATTCGTCAGGAGAAGAGAGATGGTTAGCATTTCTTCTCCCTGTGTTTTGTAGGGCAGCAATTAACGGTTATTGGAAAAATCGATTAATCTCTGGATTATTTTGTCGATTAATCAGATTTTTAAAAAATCATTAGTAATTGATTAGTTGTTTTTTTTTCTCCAGACATGGCCAACATGTACACGCTATTGCGAGCCGTGTCCAATGGTTTGCTGCACATGATCCAGGAACTGCAGGTCCATATCAACAATGAGGGCATTCGAGGCACCAGTAATCTCTCTCTGGAAAATGTTCGTGATGCATCACTATTTTTTTTTTTTTTTTTTGACGTGTGATTCTTTACCGAGACTTGATTTTTTTCCTCTCTTCTAGATGCCGACCCTATTTGTCGAGTCAGTGCTTGAAGTTCACAGCAAATTTGTTCAGCTCATTAACACAGTTCTGAATGGAGACCAGCACTTCATGAGTGCGCTCGATAAGGTAACTAACCATAGCTTACCTCGGATAATTTGCCTCACTGTAAAACACAACTGTATATATTTTTTTTTTCTCAGGCTTTGACATCTGTAGTGAACTTTAGAGAGCCCAAATCCGTCTGTAAAGCCCCAGAGCTGGTCAGTTCACCCCCCCACTTACAAATACAGTTTATTTGTAAAGTTTTGTCTTGACCGGGGGGGGGATCACTGTTCTTGTGTGTTTTTGCAGTTGGCCAAATACTGTGACAATCTCCTGAAAAAGTCGGCAAAGGGAATGACGGAAAATGAGGTGGAGGACAAGCTGAGTAGCTTCATTACCGTTTTTAAGTACATAGATGACAAAGACATCTTTCAAAAGGTGACAACAGCCTTCTGTTTTTCTCACTCTTGACCTGAAGCCATCAAGATCACTGTCATAAAAATAGAACTGTGTCTGTAGTCGTCTTCAAAATGTGAATTTTGGATTTCCTCTATTTTCAGTTTTATGCCAGAATGCTAGCAAAGCGATTAATACACGGTTTATCTTTGTCAATGGACTCGGAAGAAGCCATGATCAACAAACTCAAGGTAAATCACATTAAAAATTGCTTGCTCTTTGAATTTCCTGTTGTATTTACTCCTCGATGACACACGCACCAAAAACAAACTCATGGTTCCGCCCTCTCCCACAGCAAGCTTGCGGCTATGAGTTCACGAGCAAACTTCACAGAATGTATACAGACATGAGCGTGAGCGCTGACCTCAACAACAAGTTTAACAATTTTATCAAAACAGAGGAAACAATAGTGGATTTGGGTATCAGCTTCCAGATTTATGTATTACAGGTGAGTAAGGAGCCAGTCAAGAATTTCTTAATTTTTTTATTTTTATTTTTTTATTGATTACAGTACCGCAGCAAAGTATATAATAACACGTGTGTTTCCAGGCCGGAGCATGGCCACTCACGCACGTCCCATCTTCCACATTCGCCATCCCACAAGAGCTGGAGAAGAGCGTCCAAATGGTAAATTATTTTTGGGGAGTTTTAAATAAGCATGGCTCTTCAATAATCCTGTTTTCCCTTTTTCCCTACAGTTTGAATTGTTCTATAATCAGCATTTCAGTGGAAGGAAACTAACTTGGCTACACTACCTCTGCACAGGTAATTTAAAAGATAGGGTAGCGCTGTTTTTAGGTTCAAGAATTTACCTGTTTGTTGGACTCCTCCCATCAGGCGAAGTGAAGATGAACTACCTGTCCAAGCCCTACGTTGCTATCGTGACCACCTATCAGATGGCTGTACTCCTTACCTTCAATAACAGCCTGACGGTGACGTATAAGGAGCTGCAGGATGGTACGCAGATGAACGAGAAGGAGCTACAGAAGACCATCAAGTCTCTTTTAGATGTGAAGATGCTCAACCACAACTCAGAAAAGGTGCGGAAGTACTGTTCCAGACTTTCGATTTGACCACAGAGCAGAGTATTGATGTCTCTGTGTCATTCTTTCTGCTGAAAGGAGGAGATTGACGCTGAATCCACATTTTCGCTAAATATGTCCTTCGTCAGTAAAAGGACAAAGTTTAAGATCACGACGTCAATGCAGAAGGACACCCCACAGGTGAGACGCCCGTCTTAACCGTTTTTACCGTCGGGATGCAACATTTTGTTTTGAATCTCGTACAGGAGATGGAACAGACGAGGAGCGCTGTCGACGAGGACCGCAAAATGTATTTGCAAGCTGCTATCGTGAGAATTATGAAGGCCCGCAAGGTGCTCAGACATAACGCTCTCATACAAGAGGTAACGCCGTGTCGGTCGAGCCGCTTGCCTCTCGCAGTTTTTTTTTTTTTTCTAACGCGAGAATTCTCGTTGGTACGTGCAGGTCATCAATCAGTCCAAGGCCAGGTTTAACCCCAGCATCAGTATGATCAAGAAGTGCATAGAAGTGCTCATCGACAAGCAGTACATCGAGCGAAGCCAAACCTCTGCGGATGAATACAGCTACATCGCTTAGCCATATCGAGGGGAAAGTCTCACAACCCGCACGACTGCGGCTGGTGCAGGTTTTTTAACACATGAAACAATAACAAAACAAGACGCACGCATCATGTTTTTTTTTCGGGGGGACTGTCGCCACATGCTGGGAGCCCAACATGGTGACTAAAGCAGGCTTGGAAAGCCAGACGACAACTTCCCACTCCACCCACCGTCTGATTTGAAGCTGTTTACAACATCACCAGTGCCACGTGCAACATGTGCACGTAAAACGACTCAAAGAGAATGCCTATAGGTGACTGAAAATAAAAAAACGACAGTAAATTGGGGCATCAATGATGCATTGATTGCTACCTATCTAAAAAAAAAAATAAAAATCAGACCCCCCCTCATGTTTGCAGTCATTGTTTGTGTGCGTGCGTGTGTGTGTTTTTTTATGTTCTGGTTAGGAAAACTTGTAATAAAACTGGTATACTGACTATTGTATCTACTTTCAGATGTAAAAAATTAATGACAAACATGGTCTTACTGCTTGTCAAATAAATGAAATTCACAAGGCTTTTATTTAAACTTATTGTCTGCTGGTTTGTGTCATTTCAGTAAATATGTTTTTGCAATCACTGTTTTATATGGGAAACTGTCCAATTTAGCTTTAATTGTGAAATGTGGTGTAATACATTTTAGCTCCAGCAGGTGTCAGTCTTCTTTTTTTTTTTGTTGCGCGGTAAAAGTCCAAAATGGTAAGAAAGGGGATTCTTTTGTTTCTTTTTTTTTAAATACAGATGATACTCGTGGAATTTACAAATGTTTTGTCCTTATTTGGGTCGCAGGTGAAATGCAGTGCACACACGCACAAACGGGAAATGGGATGTCAAATAAAAATCAATAGAACAAACCGGTTGAGGCACTTACCTGAATCATTTTCAGGTCCCGTGGGACAACTGTGGGGTAATCCCAAATGTCTACTCCAGACATGCCCTAACTTAAAAGCAGCCTGAAATAGCTTATGTTGCTTGCTTATTTCAATTAAATAGGTAATATGAATTTACAGACTTTTCAAAATTAGCCAAGCCTCTTTCCCTGATCTTAAATTATTGTTCCCACCTTGTAACTCTAAAACAAAGTGCCGTGTGCATGTAACAGCAATCAACCTGATTTTCCAGAAACATTTGAAGGCTCTGCACAGCCTGGATTGAAACAATCATTATGTTTGGGTCTGAACTTGACCTTGATGGAAGTGCACCATCATCTATTTGCATTCCTAACATAGTTTGTCAGTCAGAAGGATTTGCTTCAATCTTTAAAATGCGTTTTTAATTGTTGGATGACATTTTTCTTTAATGCTTGTGCCACAGTGTATCACAAAAAGCGTGGAAGAAGGAAGCCAGAGAAGGGATTCGTGATTTCAATAGTAAATTAGGTCACACTGCATATCAGTCCTGGGACAGATTTTATTCTGCATCGCCGTTTAATAATTCAAGCATCCTATTTTACACAAAAATAATAACCAGTAAATTCCCTGATCATACTGTGAGTTTGTAACCTGTTACCAGACATTACAGACATGTCCCCCCTCAAAAAGAAAAATCTGTCTGAAATATAAAAACAACTTATGTAGGAGCAACTTAGTGCTCAGTCACTTGTGGAGCAGAATATCCAACTTTATAAAAACTTTCACATGCTCATCCTACCATTCTTTACTTTGAGTTGGCTGTTGCTATAATTATTATTATTGTTATTTTATTATCGGCCAAACCTCACAGAGGCGCAACCTGCAAATGTAAACAAGGTTGCAGACAAAACATGGACTAGACTTCCCATGATAAAGCCATAGTATTAAAACTAGTAGAACAAATTGGATTGGATAACAACACACTGGGGTTACTTAACCAATTTATTATCATTTATCGGAATAAATAAAAAAAAAAATACATTCTGGAAGAAAAAAAATGGTTGCACTTTGGAATATTTCAGGAGGGCAACCTCCCGAAAAGATAGTCCTTGTGACGTCACTGCTTTTAACTGGCCAAATGTAAAAAAAATCCCAGTTTATATTGGTTGTTAAAGGGTTAAATTCAGAGCGCGAGTGCTTTTGCCAGCCCTGCTGGTTGTGCACAAGAGACATTCCTAATGCTTGCTCCAACATGTGGACGACCCTCGCAGCGTCATGTCAGCTGTGCGCTCCCCGCTGAGAAGCCGCTCGGCTGGGAAGTTTCTGTGAAGTGAGTCAACACTAAAGAGGAGGACGCCACCCAGTTAGTCGGTCACAGCAGTAACTGGATTTCTTGTTGGAGTTCTGCACGCATTTCACTCGAACGTATTCTTCCACAACGCAGCGGGGGAGATTTTTGCGCTTCCCCAACGCTTCCAGGGATGGTTTGCGTCCTTTTTACGCAGCGTCTTTTTCCTCTTTGGAATTAACGAGGAAATGAAGGTGACCGTGTGTTTTGGACGGACCCGTGTGGTTGTCCCGTGCGGGGATGGAAATATTAAAGTCACCAGTCTCGTCGAACAAGCGGCCATGAGATACAAAAGGGCGATCGCAAAGGTAAGAATAACCAGAACGTCACTTTGTGCATGTGCAACGTCTCGCTCCGAGGCAGGGCGACCTCAGCCGCAACTGGAGCCGAAACATGGCGACTTTTGTTGGGCAAATAAAGAGAAGCGATGGTTTAAGAGCGCATAGCGTGAGTAAACAGCCAACGTGGACCCCCTCCCGATGGCCACTTTTGGACTCAGCTGATGACTGGAATATGCATCTTGCAAAAACGGCGCAATTGCGCGCAGAATTTGGTTGCACAATTAGAAAAACTGCCCGAAACGAAAGCATGTTGATTGAAACTGGTGGAAGTATTTGTGCAATTAATGTACTCGGAAAGCGGAACGTAACATGCACGTAACATTCTTGCGTGCAGGTGTCATGAATTTGGTTACAAACTGAATAGGAGCGCACCTGAATGACTAAACGATCAATTGGCGTTTGACGCAATTGACGACGGATATACAATTTGATAAGATGTATCTGAATACTTTTTTCTTTTTTTTTTTCTCACTTGCAAGATGCACCGCAAATGTATGGAGTTAAAAAAATACACAAGTACATATACCTGAAAAATCTACTTAAATATCCCAGTAAAGTATTTCTACTTAGTTTCCACCACCATCAATATAATTATCCCTTTGAATCATGCAGGGGTACCTAATAATGCGGCCAGTGAGTGTAAAAACAAATCCCACTTAAGTAGACACTCATTGCCCTCTTTTAAACGCTAACCACGTTTTGGAGCATATTCAAGCTTCATGTTGGAATGCGGACCCCCTGTTCCAAACCTGAAAAGACCCCATCGCTCCCCCCATCCCCCCCCCCCCAGAAGTTTCTTGTGGCTTTCTTTTCAAATCCACTTAGTAAATGAATTTAAAGTAAGTAGTGCCTTAGCATTTTCATTGACTAAAACAGTAATGAAATACTGCATATCAACATTCATTCTTAATAAGGACTTCCTCTGACACATCCATCGCACTTTCCCTTAATAGTTTTCCGCGGCTCAGCAGAATAGAAGCGACTGGACCATTGATCCGTGCTGTGGTATTGTAAATGGAGAATCGTTGGCTCCCGGAGAACATGGCCATCTGCAACAGGTCCGTTAAGCCCTTTGGGCCTCTGGAAGACATAATCGCTTGTATGGAGAGTCACTTGAGAGTTTAAAATGTTCTCAGAGCTGACAAAGCATTAAAGCATAATCCGCCTTCTAAAGTTGCAGTTTATGAGATTTATTAGAAGTATGTACATGGATGCAAAAACTTTAGCTTTTGCTTTTCTATCTCAGTTCTTCTGTGGGAGCTTTCGAAGGCTTTCTTTTAGTGTCAGTGATTGTGCCGACTTAAGCAGAAGGCCTTTGTAATAATTGATTTCCACATAAAAGAAAATTGCCTAAACATTGTAATGTTGTAACATTGTCATCAAAAATGGTATTAAAATCATTCAATGTGGGTCCTTGCACCAGCTGCATTTCACAGCATCCACAGCAAATAATATATTTCATATGCAGTCCTCCATTATATGTATTTTGAATAACAATGTCCCTGATAGATTCTATTCCTGTATTCATTTCCCAGTGCATCATTTCCTGTGGCTCAGCAGAATAGCAGAGACTAGTCCATCGATCGAGGCTGTGGTACTGTAAATGTAGACCGTAACACAAATCATTGAAGCCCTTTTGGATACAGTTTCACACGCATGCAGAAAAACCATCCAAAAGCAACCAGTTGATTACGGCCGTTCAAACAATGGCGTCTCAGGATGTGTGATGGATGCTAATTGAGGACGGATAAGTTCAGACTTCTGGTCAAACATAAGAAAATTCATTTCTGCCACGAGATAGGAGTGAAGTGTGGACTCTGTAACCTCTCATTATCCTCATACAACTTCCATCTCTCTACTCGCCTGAATCGTTTGCGGGATCCCCCACGCCGTCGACCGGCTTTAAGATCAATGACACCACAGCCAGGCCCTTATCTTTATCAAACAGTGTCTAACTTCAGGGTCAAGGTGAGGGCATTTCAGGGCCTCCCCTCAGTCTAGAATGCCACTCATGTGTACACAAAACAGTTGCACACGTGCTGTAGAGGTGGCGGCGAGAGCACAGGCGTGCAACGACTTGTGAGAGACTCAACGGCGCAGCAGACATGAGGAACTCTCAATTCGGGGTTGAGCTTGAGTGTTGCATGCAAAGCTGCAAGGATTTCTGGTAACTCTTGCCAAATGCAGCAAGCCACGTGTAATAGTGCCAAATAGTGCTGCCATGCCAAGTCTTTGCATGATGTTTTTTTTTTTTTTTCTGGCTACATACAAGGACAGTATATCAGGATATTTGGGTGACTTTTTTTTTTCTCAGCAAGTGTACGGTGATAAGAGACATAAAACAGGAGTTCCAGCGTCCTATGAGAAGCCAAATGGGTCAGAGAATCCAGTTTAATTATTAACCAGTACGGTTAGAAAGATTACAATAGAACAGACATGCACTTGTGTAAGCGCGTAAGGCTTATTAGACTATTTCTCAAAACAATAAACACATTTTTATCGGAATTATTACAATTGTGGCTTTTTATTTAGTGATGTATTATGGTAGTGTTGTGTTAAACCTGATGTCTAATGCTAGTGCTAAATAGCCTTTAAGTTGCTGTGTTATAAATGTTAAAGGACTGTCTACAAATGGTGCCGCAACTGATGTAGACAGACAATGTAACATGAATCACAGTCATATATTCTATATATATAGTAATTGAGATGTCTCAATGGACAGTACTGTTGATTATTCCGTTTTTTCTTGGGAGGTAACTTCTGGACTATTGCAGTTCTTCCCATTTTATTTTTCAGTTGTTTTTCTCATCTTACATTTCTGCGAGGTAACGTTTTCCCACCTAAAGCTGGATGTAAGCGAAATAAGCAAGTCCTAGCAAAAGTCAGCTATGTGGTTTGTTTTGACACGAAATGACAGGCCAGGCCCTCTTGGGTGTCATCCAACGTTTTGCCGGCAGCTGATTTTCTGCAAGCGTGATTGCAGTTGCAACAGAGTTCACCGACCCTTAAAAGGGCCATTGTAAATGTTCACCTTTTCTTTTGGGTAAACATATACAGTATATGGTTGAGAAAAAGGTGTGTCACTATCAGGTAATCCAGCCCAAGCACTACTTTGCGTTCATAAGATTTAAAGCAGCAGAGCTAGTTAAGTCATTAGAATTTAGGTCATTTAAATTACAATCGTGCACTAAAGGCAATCACACCCGTAAACGTATTAATTTCTATTCGGAGTTGCTCTACTATTCTAAACTGGGTTATTCTTAGAGGCATTCCATTCCATTATTCATTGAATATTCATTGTTAATTATCATTCATTTGAAGCCCTTAAGTGACTTTTTCAAGTTGTTATCTGTTCGATTAAAAAAGGTTCAAATAATGGATGGATAATAATAAATAAAATTAAAATAAAGAAATAAATAAATGAAAACAAATACATTTCTATCTATCTTTTGTATCGCTCAAGGCCATTTTCCATGAGTTAAATTTTCTTTTCAGCTCATTTTATACAAGATGACTTGGATTTGTCCAAATGTAACCATGTAAGCTCTGCCAAACATCTGCCCACCATAATATCCTCTCAAACATGCACACTAAGCTGTCAAATGGAAAATACATGCTCAAGGCTGTTGGAGAAAAAAAAAAATACTTCCTTGATATGTGCATGGTTTTGTTGGCGGCACTGTCAGGAAAATTCAGTCGTTTGGACCGACATATTCCAAACTCAGCAGTACCTCATGTGCCGAGTGATAGGTAAAATTTGGCACGATGCTGAACTATATTTCTGTCGCCGTACGGCTAATAAATGTGGAATAAGTTTGCGGTGGGTTTTTCTATGGAGCTTTAAGCCTCTCTCTTCCAAAACAATATTTCTTAGGAAGATTTGGAATTTATTACTGCGTCTTATAACAAGCAAGGTACTGTTTCATCATTTCACTATTATATCACCAAGGCAATTATTCGTCATCCCCAGTTTCTATTGGCTTCTTATAACAAGTCTTTTCTTGCCTTTTTTTTCTGAAAGGCCAAAGATGTTTACCTCCATTTATAAGGATCAGAGATGTTTTGTTTCCAACAAGCTCATATATAAGTCTTCAAAAATATCCACCTACACAAGGTGTGCAGTTTCCCTAGAGTTAAGTCATGGAAAATGCACCTGCCATATTTTTCCAACATGTTGAGACTACTATGTGCGTGATTACTTTACACAGTTTATGATCGTGACAATTTCGAAGTAAACGTCAGCGGGTATCCATTATATTACGTCACATTAAAGGACCCTTATTACGCATTCTTAAGCAAATGAATTTGAATAACAAGACTGTGTAAACCTCCCCCATCTGTCTAACACATCTGTCACTCACTGAGACCTCCTCGGTAATTATTCGGTTTTGTCACGGAATGCCTGAGCGGCATCCTGTAGAGAGGACGAGTGTGTTTGTGTGTGTGTGTGTGTGTGTGTGTGTGTGTGGGTGTGTGATTGACCTGGTCGAGCCGGTTTCTTGCTCACTGTCAACAGTCACTCTGCCTTTCAACCAAATGCATTTCCTTTGCATACAAGTGAGGCCTGCAGCACTCTAAAGCTTTCATTGCCCCTTTTTTTTTTCCGGAACAATCTCCTTGACCGAAAACTTCCAATTTCCCTGCAACTTGGTGTGTTTGCCAGAGTTCACATCTCAGCTCAAGTGTGAATACTACACCTCTGTGTGAATTAACTACATAGCACAATAAACCATATTAGTCCTAAGAGTGAGTCACACTCAACCAGTGCAACTTTTATTTTCTAGAAACTTTTATTTTTCAGTTTACTAAGCTATTTTTGATCATTCCAGAAAGGCAGATTTTTGGAAAAAGCCCTCAGAGATCCTTCCTGGCTGACTCAGCAGAAACTTGACCAACTTCTTCTTTCCTTCCACTAATTTTGCTCGTTATATACGATCTTTCTTAGTGCTTTATATTTATCACGCGTAGTCCCGGGAGACTTTTAAAACTTCTGTTTTGAATCATCCAGGGTGGTGGCATGTGCAGTTCTTCAACCCCACCAGTAGACCACAAAAGGAGACCCGTCACCATTTCCACATCATCTTCTCACCACCACATGGCTCCGTGCCATTTTCTCTCTTTTATTTTCACACCACGCCTGCCATCATCAACATTGGTGGTCTTGATGAGAATAGTTGTCAAACCGATATAATCACTGAAGTCAAATATTATGTCTGGGTCAAGCATAATCTAATCATCTCAATTTTTTTTTTTAATATTCTTGATTTACAGTTCACAGAGAATCTGTGAGTAGCAGGGTGGAATGACTTTGGTCACTAGAGGGCATATAAATGAAATATGAGCTTCGAAATAAGTGGTTCAATGCATTGACGTGCTCTGAAGCTTGAATGGTCAGTCCATTAGCGGGCAACGGAGAAGAGCATGTTCAAAGATGGGGAGGAGCTAATTCGCAGCCTACAGACATGACATCCTCAATATTGCCCACTGGTTTTTTTTTTTGCTCCGCAAGTGTTCCAGCTGCTTTTCCGGTGGGGAAGTAATTCAAACCATCTGAAGCCACTGGTTCTGCTCTGCTAAAAATATGATGTTATAGTTAGAGGAGTAACGGCCGCGTGGTAGATTAGAGAGTGATGATTTTGAAGCTGAACCAAGAGACTTTCTGTGCTTTGATGATCACTGTTATTTCTTTCTTTTCTGTATTAAATTCAATGAGGTAGCAGGGACATTTGAAATTCTGCTTCTTTTTAATCCACGGTGTGAATTCAATCATCATAAACCAACATCATGAATACAAGCCATGCTAAAATGAAGCCGGGTTGTGAACATGCCAAAAGTCATCGTCAACCTTTTTGACTTTACAGGCATCAAATGCTTCCAAGATGTTGCATTTCCCCAAATTAATCTCAGGAATTATGTAGACTCGAGAATAACATGGGATAACATGTTCTGATTTTCTCACAAATCAGATTCAACATTTTTGCCAAGTGCACTGGACCATATTTCTAGTATGAGTTCACCTTAAGGTCTTAAAATATATTTTTGCCTTTAAAGTATGTGAGCTAGTTATTTAAATTTCTTTAATCAACCAAGGGGTCAATTAACCAATTAAAGTATTATTTTTAAAATACACTTTTGAGTCACCGAGTTCACTCGCCTGACATCTGTGCACTCAGCTCCCACTCAGTTGTCCGTCCGTCTCTATGAAGCCTGTAATTAGCCGGTGGTGACCTGCCCAAGGCATCATCTGCCTTTTTGCTTGAAATCAACTGGGATGGGCTCCAGTTCCTCACAAATTGGACTAGCATGATCAGAATAGAAAGTAGATGGATAAAAGGGAGTGGGAGTTTTGTGATTACAGAGGTGGGATTTCTTTCCAAATTTCCAAAGTAAACCATATTTATAATTTGCCAAGTCATCACATCTGCGAGAAATCTGACCATTCAAGTTCGAGTTCTTTGGATGAGCAGATGGCTTAAACGCAACGTCTCCCTCCGGGATTCGAAGCTAAAACCTTTCTCTGTAACACGAAACCCACCTTCTGCTTCTTTCCTCTAATAGCCACTTAAATCGCATTGTTGACTCATTCATGATGTTTTAATTTCCATCATCGGGGTATTGAAGTGTGTTTGCAGCAAATGGTGCCTCGACTGTTTCTATTGCACCTTGCTGTAAGATGGTGAGGTATATTAAAAGACATAGCCCCAAAAAAATAAAAAGCTTAGCCTGACCCATAGGTTGATTCTCAAATTGCCTTAATGATGTGTCATTAAGCAACCACCTCGTTGCCATCATCTCTGTCTGCCGCAGTAATTCTAGCTCCTGTTGAGTCACCACGCAGTTTATTTTGTTTATATGCACCAGATGTCGAGTTCGCTATGTTCTGTAATCATCTAGAGTGTTGAGGATCAAAAGGTCAAACTGTTTTAGACTTTGAATTTCTTTAAAAGTAATTGGATAGTTTCCCTTTGGTTAATATTTGTTTGGAAGTGAGCTGTGGTCTAAAAACAAAACAAAAACTGTTTGCATTGTGCTGTAAAGCTCAAAACTCTGAAAGTGGGCGGCTGACAGGTTGGACTACTGGTTGGAGCTGCTGAGTCACCGGGAGGTTGGAACACCCATAGTTCAGAAATCACAGGATAGCGGTTTCACATTTTTGTCGTGTGAATGGCTCGCTCAGTTCAATTCTCCAACCTTGTTTTGTAATATACACACAAGATCATTAGATCCTGTGTCAACTTGAAAATCGTTTCAACCACTTTGCTATTTTCTCAGTCTCAGGGTTTGTCTAGTATTTAAAAAAAAAAAAAGAATGATAATGGGAACTTTTACATTCCTCCACTGTACTCACCCTGAAAAGTGGCAAAGTTAATCTTTAAAAATGATTACACTGTGATGACTTTAGTGGTTATGCCTTAGTGGCTTCTGCTTTTTTTTTATTTTTATTTTTTTTGTGGTGACAGATTTATTACCATGCACGTAATAGGGGTATCAAATTGGTCCTCTAGTTTCCTTCTCTCACCATGAGTTGCTGATTTACTTGAGAGGAGCCCGGTTACGTTTAGTTATGTGAATTTCTAGACTTGCTTTACGTGTTTGCTCTCGTGATGAGCAATGTTTCTTTGAGCATTATTCTTCTGTTTACCTCATAATCAAGAAATCAGATCTCACCCAGTTGACAAAGGAGAGCTTGCTGATACTATCTTCAAACGATTGTCCTTTCTATCGCAAAGTCTCCCTGCATGTTTTTTTTCCAGATGCAATCACCAGTTTCGAAATCCACTACAGGGAGTGATCGTCTTTCAAAAGAATGACCCCGACGTGATTTGAACACGCAACCTTCTGATCTGGAGTCAGACGCGCTACCGTTGCGCCACGAGGTCCTGCTCAGCAGTTGCAGCAGAAAATCCACTTGCGGTTTCAGTGGGAATCGCAACAGCCGGGATTTAGAAAAATTCACAAGCACATGTTCTCTTTCTCACTCCTCCCGTCACTGAATCACCACAGGGCACAAGCTTCTGTGGATGTTTCGAGGAGGACAGGAAATCTGCTGCGGTATAAAGACGTAGATAATAGAGTGAAAAGAGCTTTTGTCCTGCTAGTTATTGTGTTTTGTGCTTGGATGTGTGACAGATAACCTGTGTCACCTTTCAAGTCAAGTGTGATGGTGTCCCGCTTACACGAATGAATACATAGTTTCAAGCTTGCAGTTTAAAAAAAAAAAAAAAAAAAAGAGGTCGACATGGCGAGATGAGCAAAACAATAAACACTCAAAGATGTGAAAAATAAAAACAATAAGCCTTTGCAGAGGTAATCAATATTTCAAATTTGTCGCTCTTGACCTGAATGGACTTTAAGTGGTGAAGTTTGCTTCTGGTTTTTGTAATGAGCCCTTGGCTCTATTATTTTTCATGGCAAAGCAGTCCCGGTTTGTAAAGCTCCGACATGGCTTCAAGCATGTCAAATCCAAACTGTGTCTGCTCATGTTCTTTCAGCTCCACAAGTGTGTCTTCGGGATTATGTTTTTTTTTTTGTGGCTGAGCTGCTCTCAAAAGTAATCCATTTCAAGAACAAGCCAGGATGAGGCCTATGCCAAATTGACATATGGCAGTATTTTGCCCTTGGTTCACTTTTTTGAGCAGAAATATTGAGACACCTGTATGAGGTGAATTTAATCATATCGTGCAACTGTAATGTAAACGTCAACAATGTTCTCTTCCTCTTCTGTTTCGGGACTTACCACATTTTCCTCCCTTATAACCCCCTAAAAACATTTGAACACACCAGCATTCCTTTCATGAGTTGGACCATTTTTTCCTGGTGAACCAGAGTGGAGTTAAGTAAAACAGAGCCTGAAGGCATTTGACCACAGACCCAAAGATAGCTCAGTTTGGAGAAGAGAAAAGGCTGAAGAAAACAAACAGACAGAGGGGAGGAACACAACAGGACAAAGAGCGAGGGGAGTCTTTCCTAACATGAGGATGGAAGGAAAAGTCTTCTCGCTCATTGCTTTCTCTTTATCCTCTTGTCCAAATTGCCTTCAATGGTTCGGTGCGTGAAGACTTTAAGCTGGTCGGAGTCAGAACGAAAAAGAAATGCTGAAATGGTTTGACTCTGCAATTATTTTGCATACTTGAAACCAACTAAAGGACATAGATAGCATTGTTCCCATTGAAACTCTGTTGCTAACCAAAACAGCAGCAAAGTATGGAAACAGTCTCTCAGATGACAGAGGCTCACTCTTCATCAAACTTTTGTCCCAAATTGGCTCCATGGCACTGCTGCTCTTTTTTTAATGTATAAAATTGACTATATAGTTTAAGCAGTTTTAAATAAATGAGTGGTTTTAAAAGTAAGTGGATTGTTTTTATTTTTTATTTTTTATTTTTTTACAGTGGTACAGAATAAGTATCAAGAATCGTGGTAAATCACAGGTATTGGTACCGACTACTGAAATTCTGGTATCGTGACACCACTAATACAGAAGATTAAAATATTTCATAACAGCTAGTACAAGGTCAATCCGTGAACATATCCCAATGTGCCAACTGAGTGGCGCATTTATGACCCACATAATGATCAGATCAGTTGATTCCAATATCTGTTGCCTTGCCAACCGTTGTCCGGCACTGATAACATCCCAAATCTTGTGCACATGAATTGCAAATAGATTTTTCTGACTCAAATCTCTCTCTCTCTCCTGTTTCCAGGATCCAAGTTATTGGGTCCAAGTCCACAGGTTGGAACACCGTGATGGCGGAATCCTTGACCTGGATGACGTCCTTAGTGATGTGGTGGATGACAAAGACAGGGTAAGTCCTAATCTTTATATAAATAAGACAAATCGTTTTCATATTGGTGTTTATTAATATTGCTGGCTCTTTTATTTACATTAAATTCTGCAGGAAAGCCTGTGGTAGAACAAAATAATTTACATTATATACAAAGACATTTCGTTTTGTTACCCACTCTAATGTTCTAGGAGCTTAATCGGATGAACGGTTTCTCAGCATGACTTTAATGTTAATAAGAGTGTGTAGAGGTTCATTATAATGCCTAGGTGCCATGGTTACAAATCATACGAGCTGAGGGCTCCGAGCATCTGTTTTGCACCTGCACCTGCTACTCCTCCATTGATGTCAATAGTGTGCATGTATGTGTGTGTGTGTGCGGCACCGGAAAAGCAAAATCAGTGATGAATTGCCGCTTTTTGTCTATTGCATCACCTGAACAGATGACTGTGAAGGTTATTTATTCAGATTCAATAGCTTAAATATGTGATATCAGTTTTGTCCACAAGAGGGTGCTCGTGTGGTCCCCTATTTTGTACATTATAAACATTTGACTTGAATATATCATATATTTCAGGATGTAAATCAAGGAAACAGCAATGAAGCATTTTTGATTCATCCACTGAACAAATCCATCCGTAGCCGCAATAGGTCCAAAACTCAACTGCTATCATTTTAACAAGATCCCCTGACAGAAGTTACATCACACTTGTGCTCCAGCAACTTAATTGGTTGCCCATTTCCATTCAAGATCCTCCTCCTCAAATTCAAAGCCAACAGTAACCTCGCGACTCATTATCTTCCTTCATGTCAGCAGACCCACTCGTTCTCCAGGTTAAATGTCGTGATCCTCTCGTGTTGTGCATTTCCGATAATATTATGATGTATTGTGGATGTGTCTACAATAGTGGGACAGTTTGCATTCATACTGTGTGGGCGTATGGTTCCTCTTGTGCGTTTGTAGTTGTAGTAGTAAATCCAGTCCGTCCAGTTCTTTTGATCGGCAATCAGCTCTGGCCTAGTTTCTCTGTATTTTACAAGAAGTTCACAAAGGACTTTTCCTTCATTTAAATGGGTTAAAGCTAACACTGATGTTGCAGATGTGAAGGCAGTTAAAATCCATAAATAAAAAATAAATCCATTTTCTATTCTGCATGTCTTCATTTGGGTTAACTTTAGCCTATCCTGTAATTGACTGACAAGGAGAGTCAAGGTATACTTTAGAATGGTCGGCAGTCAAGTGCGTGCAAGTATTTCATAGTGTTGTTGTAGTACAGTAATTACTGGTATTGTTTTGCTATTTTCAACATAACCTGCTGAAAATATTTCTGCTCCTTGCACAGTTTTCAGCTTTATTTTGTTCTTTGCTGCCATCAGCTGGACATTAATTGAAAATACACGATGATAGGTGCAACAATAACGTAAGAGATGTTAGATTCGGAAACGAGTTAATGAGTTAATAAATCAATTAAATTAATTATGGGTGATTATTTTTTAACTGTACAATTACAAGGACTCATTTGTAAGTCTTGCTCTGCATTCAACAAGTGCATTTTATTTGTTTTTCAATAAAAGCAAGAAATGAGCCTTTTGTGGATAAAATTCAAGCCTTGTATGCGGGGTTTGTCGGATTTGATTATTATTTGGTTTTTATTTTTATGTGCAACAACAAAGTGCCATTGTGACTTAGTGTCTGGATCTGCTTTATTATGAGCAGGGGTGAATAAGGATGCCCTTTCCCCGCTGATGCTAATTGATATGCCTCCTTGAATCCTCAGGGGTAGTAACTAGAAAATGCTCATTAGTGCAAAAGCTGATGAGGCCTTGACCAGAAACGAGACTTGAATTCTTACACTTTTAAACCGCTAAGAGGCGCTATAATACAGCTTTTAGTGGTGTAGAGTTGAAACTTCTGCAGAGTACAAATGTCCTTGATTATTTCTTTTTTTTTTTTTTGATGAGGGTAGAAATAAATTATACTTTATATCATTACAATATTCCATATTAAAATAGTTTTAACGAAAAGGTTTATAATAGGAACCAGACACATAGTTTCAAGATTCAAGAGTTTTTATTCGTCATGTTTGAGCGTGCCAAACAAGGAATTTTAATTCGGTACATCACAGCCTCTGTTCAACATTTATGTGACTAACAACACCCAGGACATGTGAAAAATGACAAATATTCTCAAACATCCCCTGATCTTAAAATCTCATAGCTCTTATTATCCATCTTGTTATATCCCATGGTGGTCAATTTGCAATTTCCTAGACCCTGAAGTTGCTATTGCCATGGCAACCACCATTGGTACCAAGTGGGCACCTGCTCTAGGTCGAGATCATGCTGTGAGTGAAATTAGTCGAGGCTCGAGCGGGGTCCCGTCAGCTGTTCCCCAGGTACCAGAACACCGCTGGGGGAAATCAAAGACTAATTACTAATCACCAACGTGTGTTTGTGTGTGTGTGGAAGGAAGTCATTCAAATATGATATAGCTTCATTCATCCATATGGATCAATTTGACTTGCACATTTAAACATATTGACAAATATACACTCTTGATCCCTCATCCTCAGACACATTTGAGTGCAGGAACATCTATCAGCTCCAAATCTGCATGTAGGCAGAATATCCTTCTCATCTCCACTGCTTTGTTTAGATGTTTACGGGCAACAGCAGGCATTTTTTTTCCCCCTTGAATTTCTCTCCAAGGCTTTAAACGTATCGCCTGCTTTTTTGTTTGTTTATTAGCTCGGCGATTTTGTAGCCGCACTTTGTCGGGAAAGATTGTTGTTCCTTTTCAGCAGCTCCCGCCTTCACATGGTTATAATCCCTCACAGAGGGGATATAGCCAATGTAATCACAGCCTTTGTACGTCTCGCCATCAGGGGAACCGCCGGATTTACTTTCAACAACTCTATGGCCTCTTGGCCATTTTATCCTTGTACAACATTAGTAAATTACAATAGTTTCATTGTAATTAATTGACGTCATTTCGACTCAGCCCAATGCTGTCTGGTGTTTAAAAACAAAACAAAAACGTATGTGGGTGAAAGAATGACACCATGAATAGAGAAGGTTGTCCTGCTTGACAGCTGTCAGGGCCTCTTTAGTCCGAGTGACTGGGTAGGTATTTTGCCAAACAAGCCTATTATCTGTGCCGTTCTCTGCTCGCCCCTGGGGAGAATAATTGGGTCAGAGACAAACCATAAATGAAGATGACAGATACAGGCCCTCCGACTGAGCTTCTGGCACCCTATCATAGAGCCCTGAAGGGCTGCACGGACCCTGATGAGAAGTGTTTTTGTCTTTTCTACAGATGGCCCTATAGGGACCAAAATAGGGTCAAAGACATCAACCTGGGTTTCTTTGAAATCCTATAGGCTCACTGTGTGGCTGCAGGGAGTTGATCTCCCACTGTTGTTTTTTTTGAAGAGCCCCCCCCACTTCCTCTATTTTTTTTCATATTCAGAATAACTCAGCCAATGAAGGAGACCCACTCGGATTGTAGAGCAGGCACTCGGGCCGTGAGTTAAGCAGAGCCTGGCATGGCGGTTGGCACTGTTGAGAGCTCAAGTTGACACTGGCACGTGGAGGCAGGGAGGCGGTGCCAAGGCTGAGGAGCTAAACTCGGTCGTGAGCACTTTAGGCTTGCATATTGTTGCAGACAGGCACACGCCAGCCGGGTACGCTCGTTTGAAAGGGCTCTTCAGATTACGTTGTGTTCTGTTTCTCTAATACTGGAGGCTTACATGCATCTACCAGCGCTAGCTTGGCTTTGAATGAAAAAAAAAAAAATTCTGTCACTGTATTTCATATACGCCTCAAAAAGAATCCTCCTCTTTTATGAAATCGATGCAGTCAAGTTGAATCAAATCTGCATGTATTCAGTGTTGGAGGGCATCTGAAGGTGGGCCATTTTAAGAAACTGTGTCTTTTTTTTTTTCTTCCCAAAAAGACAAGAATCTTACCCCATGCGGTGAATAGCGTGTACGCTTTTACTCGCAACATGTCGAGTCCTTGCATGAATGCCTTATGTCTGTCGTGCTGCAGATGTGCCACAGCCTCGGGGCCTGCTCATTATGTGAACATGTGTGTGTCCTTTTATTTGTGACTTTCCACGCAAAAGCCATTCACAAGTCTGAAGTCTCTCCTATAAAGGAGCAAATAAAAGCTGACATCTTTACCCGGAGTCTGTGATACTGTTATTTTGTTGCACGTGTAAATAAACCAGTTTTGCTTCACTTGTAACATTTATTGGACAGTTGGGGAAAAGTATGAAAAAATGGACAAAGATCATATTGGTGCAGATGTAGCTTTTTTTTTTTTTTTTTTTTAAATCCCTGTGTGTGTAGCCTTTTATGTACTGGGCACTTTGAGATAAGGCTAAATTGCCCTGACGCTTTTAGCCGCCACTCTATCGCGACCACCAGCTGGGTCCTCCTTTTTGCTTGTGATGCAGAAGGTGGTCATGATTTGCCCCCTGGCCATGTTGGAGATGTTTGGGGTTGGCAATTTGGCAGGATATTTTCGAGCCTGGCCCTCCACCGCTTGGCAGATATTGCTCTCTATTGCACTCTTTCTATGATGCCTTAGCATGGTGTTCTTATTGCTGTTCTACTTTTTGGCAAAAACTTTCCTGCGCTGTCTCAATGATTTGACACGCTCTCACTTGTCTTTTCATTCTCTGCCATAGTTTGCAGTTTGTTCCGTGTTTTCTTTAGATCAAACCAGCCGTCTGCTAGATTTGTACGCTAGGCTTTTGTGTCGTGTCATTATTATGTCTGGGACTGAGAGAAAAAAAAAAAAAAAAAAGAGAGCGAGAAGTATTACATTGGAGTGTGTGAAGCTGCAGGTTGATATGAATATCAAAGACTTTGTTTCCCGCCAGCAGGTGATGGTGCCTGTGGCGCTCCGACACAGACAGGTGGTCTCATCTGGAGTGTGTGTGTATTTTTTTTTTGGTGTGTGTGTATGTTCACTTCTCCCGTTTTCCAAACTGCACATCGTCCCTGCTAGTGTGCATTTTCTGCAGGTTAACACACCACATCAGATTGCGGCCTCTTGTTATTTAACAACCGTGAGGTCTCATCCATTTTAAGGAGCCTGCTTTCGGTGCATACCAGGTGGAACAAAACCTTCACTGCCCCGTATTTCATGGTTGGCTTGATGGAAGAGAAAGTTCAGATGCAATTTGCTATTCGGTCGCTTAAGCTGGTTTCAGTTCCATTGTCGATTTGTAACTTTCCTTTTCATAGCTTTTTGGATTGCAACAGCAATGTTTTTTTTGTTTACACATTCATCTTATCCAGAAATGAATAACCTTCCAGTCACTGCACTATTTCTCCGGTAGCCAGGTAACCATGGAAGTCGCACAACAACAAAAAAGCCTATTAAGTTAAGAGGACACCCGAGAATTGATCATGTATACAAAACATCTCCTCATTTAGCATTGATTCACTCAACATGCACTGGGAGCATGTCAGTGACAGCACACATCAGAAGAATAATCATCTCTCCAGGGTGTCACAATGATCCACTGGCTGAAAATGGGAGTTCCAGTCTGTGCATGGTTGATTTATAGCATCCATAGGTTGGATGGTTCATCAATCGACAGCAGGGGGCACTGTGGTGTCACCACTGCTCAGTAGGATTAGAAGACCTGGCCAAACAAATTCTACTTAAATAGTCTTATTATTTATTGAAAGATTTTTTCTACAAGATTTATCAAGAGTTGACTTTGGGTGATAATCAAAATGTTTCAGATGTTGGTTACCTGGAATATCTCCAACCTTGATGTTTGATAGGTATTTCAGAGAAATGTTGAAGGGATGTTCACTGTTCAGCACTTTCTTTGTGAGAACCCAAAGCTCTGTTCTGAAGTTTACAATGATGGATCCTTTTATGGACTTCTCATCACAGCGTGACTCTTCTCTTCTGATCTGTTCAGAGCGGCTTATACTCACCCACTCGTTTGTTGAAAACACAGAGGCTGTAAACTTGGAACAAACTTTTTGGCCCAAACTTTAACTCGAGTGCTTTCATAGGAAGAACATAACACGCGTGAAGCTTTTGACTTCCTCGCTCCGCATCACAGTTATGACAGGAAAGAGTGGGACGAGACATTCCTTCTCCAGAGGCGGAGAGGGAGAGGCTCCCACTGGCGTCGTCCTTTTCCTCAGCTAGTTGCCTTACATCATGCGTGAAATGGCTCCAAATAGCTTCCCTTTGTCTATTGAAAGGATTCCCGTTATGCTTAACACGTGAAGCTTGACCTGGTATGTGGCTATTTGAGATTTACCTCATCAGAGTCACACTGTAAACAGTAAAGGGGGACACTTAGAAGAGAAACCAGAAATATGCAAGTCAATCAGCTCAAATGCTTCATGTCAATCATAAATATGCTTCACATCGTGTCTCTGCAGAAAACTTTTTCTCCAACCACAGTACGCCTCAATTCTTAAGCCCTCTGCTTCCCAATTCCCACCGTACACATCTTTGGAGAAGTACTCATTGATGTTGCCGCACATCACCGAGAGCTTACGGGCCCGAAAGCGTATCGGCCTCCGCCGTTGGTTAACTTCCCGGCTTATGCTGTTGATGAAGTCAAGCAGCCATCACCGGTTTCTCTTATCCCGGTTAAAACCTTGCATTGTGCTCTTGAGGTTTAGAGATGAGAAGAAGGAGCGGGAGACAAAGCAGGTTGCAAAAATCTCTGCGGGTGCTCAAAATACTCCAAAACAAGTCGAGTTGGATTTCTAATGTGCACCAATCTAAATTTCCATCAGGGTTTCATTCACTCGTATAATTTTGACTGACACTAAGTTTTACTTTAACAAAGCTGAAAGGGGGCAGTCACGCATTTAGTCATGCCACGGGCACACACACACACACACACACACACACACACACACACACACACACACACACAGCTTTGTGACGTATACTTAAATACGTTCTTGTGATTGTGACATTTGGAAGCAGTTCAACTAAAATATTGACGTTGCACTTAAGCTGTATTGACTAAGGGGGGGACATGTTGCGTGACTTATGCGGGACTATTAAGTCCAATGGAGCTTGGAACAATGCGGATGATATAATGACTGCGGTGAGCAATGTTTTGTCTCTGAAGCTGTGCCTGAAGGCAATGAAGCTCTTTGGGGAATGGCTGTCAGAGTTTTTTTTTTTTGGTTCAACTTGAACAGGAGATGATGGTGTCAAATTATACATGCGTACACCTGACCATGTTATAGAACAAATGAGCTGAGATGAGTTCTCAAGCTTCATGATTTATTTCTAATGTGCTACCCGGGCTCTAAATTCTCCTAAGTAACTTGTTTACCCCAAAACACACACATTTTTTTTTTTTTTTACATTACCCAGTGGCAGTAGCTATTCTGTAGGTCCTTAATGGAGCTGAGGAGAAATAGTAGTTTTGTGCCCTCAGCGGATGGGTTTTTATTGCCCCTCAATGAGATGAGCTTATTGGAGGCCTCTTTCAGAGGAGGCGGGGTTTTATAGCTGATTGTGTGGATGTGAGCACTCATAAACCCAAGTGGAGGGGACCTTATTTTATGATCTCATTTGGGACTGGGCTTTTTTTTTTTTTCTCTCTCTCTTCAGTAATAATACTATGTAATGTGATTGTTGGAGAAATGACCTGTGTTTCTGCTGATGGTGAAACCTGTTTAAAGCGGTAACATGTCTTGTATTGTTTGCGCCCTCAATGTTTTATATTAAAGAGCAGCGCAGTCTAGCTTGTTCATGCTCAAAATAATTTTTTGAATATAATTATCCGTATTGATTGAAGATATTGAGCGAGTGTGCATGGACAGTAGTGATTTTTTTATTTTTATTTTGCTACTATACGTGTAATTCTACTTACATGATGCAGAACCTGCACGAGGCTCCCATTTTTTTTTTTTTTTTGCCTCACACTGACTGCAACGCCTTGAAGTTTTCTGCATGTTGTATGAAGGTTCCGGTCAGAGTATTAGTGCCGAGCTGCACGGGGAATAGTCCACACCTCATCTCTGTGCTCACGCAGCCACTGATAGGAGGCTCATTATGCATCAAATGGCCATAAATGGCCCTCACATTGGCAGTCTTATCTGGATGAGCAGTTTTCCTCAGGCGCTCTAATCTAAGTGTGTGTTTTACGCCGTGTGTATACTCCATGTATGCACGTCCAGCTTATGTTTTAGCCTCACGCCTTTGCATCATGTCATCGTTGCTTGCACGTCTTATTTTGAATTTATGTATGAATTTATGTCCATATAGTTCTTTACCAGACTGTCCAATACTACTAACCATTCCCAGTTTTACATTAGCTCACCCGGCTGATAGAAAGCCGCGATAACACCCCCCTATCACATCAAATGAGCCATGGAAGAGGTTTGAGGGAAGAATGCTATCTGTCTTTCCATCCCTTTTTTTCTTCTTATCTTTCTTCCCTCCATCCCCATGTTAAACCAATTAACAGTAATTACCAAGCCACCGCAGGCGCCCTGTCTTTCTGCTGGCTCCGCTGTTTCGTCCTCATCACCACGCTGACATGAAGAGAGGCTCCGATACGTGTCGGGAAGCAGGTCATTACTGTTTATTAGCTAAGGGAGGTTGATTTCCCCCGATGAGCCCTGCAGGAGCCCAGTAAAGTTGAGCTGTTTGGTCAGGCAGTTGACTTTACTAGTCAGTTTTACGTCTCATCGTCAGGTGAGGTGATTTTTATAGTCGTGATAATATCAGAGCAAGTGCAAAGATTTTTTTTTATAGAAACCGTGTCTTTTTTATGGGATGTTTTGATTTTTTTATTATTATTTTTTTTTACGTAACAACTTCAGATGTGGTTGCGCCAATTGATGTCATCAAGCGTGACTTTCCGGCTGTGCCTCCATCTGTTTTTCCCCCTTTTTTTTTCCACTCCATTTAGGTTCAGAATAGAACAGCACTTAGTAGAACTCAGACCTTGGCAATTCCGAACTATCTTAATTTGAACAAGTACCTCACTAAAAATAGATTTTTGCAGGAAACAATAACTTTTACAAACATATCTGTGGTCTAAGGTCATACTGGCCCCGCGTTGTTGATGGTTGTGTAGTTATTTATATGTTTATGTATTGCACAACGCAAAAGTACCTGTCGAAACTAATCTTTAATATTTTAAAGCACTTTTGAGTACCTCGACAAGGTTCAGCAAAAGACGTTCCCATAATATTATCTTTTTGTGCACAGTAGGAAAATGTATTCCCCAATCTAGTTACGTTTACTTTTTTTAACTTTTTGGAAATCTCTCTCTGGTCTAGACCATTGACCAGGAAAATAAAAAGTAGTTCACGCAAACTTGAGATGATTTTGCGAGTGTGCCGAGTTATGAAAAAGTGCAAAATGTGATATGACTCATTGGAATATGAAAAAAAAAAAAAAAACTCTGCAGGCTGAACACTCATTGGTTGGCATTGGATCAACCTGCATAGGGAATATTGGTTTCAGTTGAATGGCAGAAAATGAGACAAAGATCTCCATTGGTAATGAAACTCGAAGGGTTGGCTTACCATGGATCCCAATGCCGACAGCAACTTTAGCAAATTGGGAGCTTTCAAACAAAGGTTATCAACAAAGTATCTTTTTTTTTTTTCTGCCTTTGTTTAAAAAAAAGGCTTCTTCACTAAGCACAATAAAAGAAAGACGAGATAACCGAAATGTTCACGGCAGAAAAGTCTCTGCAATTTCAAATAGCCCCACCGTGAACCATCACGTGTAAAATCGGAATAATGCTCCCGTGCATATTGAAATTAAGAAAACACAAGTAGCTGTTGTTAATATTCAAATGAGTCATTCAGTGCAGCAAGACATAATCAATCGGTCACAGATCACGGATGACTCAAACAATAAGACAATCAATCATGCTTAGCCGTTCTTCTTCTAACCTGTAATCACGATGCTTTTTTTTTTTAATATGTATGAGCGCGTGCGCACACACACACACACACACACACACACACACACACACACACACACACACACACACACACACACACACACACACACACACACACACACACACACACACACACACACACACACACACACACACACACACACACACACCTATACACTTGATTAAAAAATGGATTTTAGATGGTAATCGCTGCAAACAAAAAGAGGTAATAACTCCAACACAGCTTGCTCACAAGAGACCTTGGATGCCACTTAGCACACGTTCGGAACCACACAACAGACTCCCCCGCACATAAACTTGCACACATGCCCCCAGCCCTTCAAGTGTTTGAGGGATCATGACCTCATCATTTTGAGAAATCCTCCATTTCCCTGTAGTGAGTGGTCGTCATACGCCTGAATTATTTAGGATCCTTTTTTATTAGCTGTATTGATATTGGTATCTACCTCAATCAGGTCAGTTTCATCCACAGATGACTGGAGCACTGGGAGCAGTGGAATCGGGCTTTGGTGTGCATTCATCAACACGGTGGTGGGTTGGCATGGAAACATGATCAGACTCCTGTTTGAGAATAACTAACAATTATATCATGGACCCCGGGGCTAGTGATAAGGGTGAAGATTGACAATTCACACAAATACACAAGCGTAGTGTATGACTAACATTATTTTAATTAGATTTTTGTCAAAGGCTGGAACGGATTAGTGATGTTTCCATTCATTTCAATGGGGAATCATGCTTCAAGATATGAACATCTTGCCCGCGGTCACATGCATTGTCTCGAAAGGCACCAATGCACTTCCATAATGATTGAGAGTAGTTCAACTGGACTGCACACTAGAATAATAAATACATATATTTTAGAAACTTTTCGTTCCTGTGAACAATGCATGATTTTCCAGTTCAGTTCCAGTCAGTTGATCCAACCAAATGGGGAATAGATTTGTAATATTCTTCACAGAAACCCATTCACACATCTGGTATGGTCTAAAGCATGTTTCCTTCCTCAGAAATCAGTGTTAATAATAATATTTCATAATGGGTCTGGGCTGTTTTTATAGTGTCTCCCAGCTGCAGGTGGCTGAGCAGTCTTATGGTTGCGGGGTTTGCAAGGAGGGAGGGGTGGGGAGGCACTGACCTGCGAAAACCTCCAGCCTCAGACTGCTCACTCTAATTCAATAAGGCCATTCAGACTGCATGAAGGCAGCATATGCGCTTAGCCATGTGTCATGATGGTCCCACGCAGGGCAGCTTCAACCAATTTTTACGCTCATTTACGTTTCAAGCTGCGTTTTGGATTTTAGTTTGATCCAAACGCTAGTTTTCCATATTTACGCTATCAACGATTATTGTCTAATGCTTGAAGATCCCATAGATAGTCATTTCATAAGTGCTGTTCTTGCTTCCTATTCTCCCTTGACATCTCTAAAAATGGCAAAGCGGGTGAGGATGATGTCTCCTTCCGTGGATGGATAGGAGAGCAGTGGTTGGGGGGGTCCAGTGTTGACAAAAGGAGAAAAGGAGTCTGTCTCGGTGTGGAGAGAAAGGGGCAATGGGAGGTATCTAATTACCTTCATCCCCCGCTGCTGCCTCTTGTGGCTGTCTCCTTCTTATATCAGTCCTTGGCACCTCCAAATTAAATTTGTCCTGAGTGGGAGTGAAAAGGGGGGGGTGGCCGGATCACGCCAGGGGAAGGTGAACATACTCTGCTCCATCAGGACCCCCCCCAGAGGATCCGAGTAGGTTGCTGACGATGACAAGCCAGATGCAATCAGGAGTGTGTATGTGTGTGTGCGTCCAGTCGAGAAGACAGAAGAAACCTATCTTGGAGATAAACACAGTGCGGCATCAGTGGGGCCCCGGGGCTGAAGCAAACGCCCACTTTCTGTCTGCTGCTCATGTCCACTCACATAGAATTGATTCCTCTTCTGTGCGATCGGACCCATCAAGAGACCTTTCTCGGGCTGTCGTTTACTGACTCGGTGCAAAAGTGCAATGTCTGTCAGAGGAGCAGATGGACAGCAGATGAAAAGTGGAAATGTGAAGTAAATAGTCTCGAGTCACTGACAGGCACCCTCGGCCACCTAGTAAAATAAATAAATAATTAACAGAAGACTATGGTGTTGGTTCCTCTCAACATCTAATCTGATATGGAGGACAATCAATAGCTTCTATTTTGCAACATTTTAAAATCCCAGCTAATCAGACATCTGAAATCATATGTCCTCTTTTTGCATTTGTGTATCTTAAATGGATGATTTATGAAGCTGGAGTTCTCCCGGTGATATTATTTCCCATGGGTGTCATATTGGGTTCCTCCAGGAAGGAAGAGGCTCTGCGTGAAAGGTTAGGATGGTAGACCACCCACTCGACTCAACATACGGCACTTAGCGTTGGCTGATGAAAACACACAGTGTAGCCAACGGGATTAGATTCCATTTTTTATTTTTTTTTTCGGGGAGAATTTTTGTTCAAGTGGGTACGCACAAAGCGACACGTACACACTCTCATTTTTCCTTTGGAGAGTATAACAATGGCTTTTGTTTTTTTAAACATATTAATCGCACCGACATTGACTAATTGAATTCACCGACAGCCCCATCTGCTGTCATCCTCGCGCTTTCGATTATTTCACCGGTGCGGCAATAGTGGCAAAATGTCAGTGCATCATTTTCGTGGGTTTACTATATAAAAACAAAAAGAATGATGTCCATATCTCTGCAATAGCATGTTGTATTCTAAACACACATGTCCTGTTTGAAATGATTTAGTGTGCGATGTAATCCGTGCTGAAGAAAATTCCCATCAGCTCTGTTTGAGGTTGTTTTAAGAGAAAACCATGACAAAGAGAATGATTCATAACCCGCTTTAAGTGTGTGAGTGTGTGCGTGTGCAAAGTAAAGTTAAGCAGCCTATAGGCGAAGGGAGCACCCTTGGGAGAGCTTTTATTCCAAGCTAAATGAAATCCTACATCAAGCAGGGTTTCAAAAGCCATCCCAGAGGCCTTCTTAAGAAAATATCAACGCCCCATATTCCAAATCCTGGGAGTTTTCAATTCTGGGAACGACCCCCCCCCCCTCGATCCTGTTTTTCCAGCGACTACAAACACTCCAAATAGACTTTTCGAAGACTCATTAGTTTGCTGTCATTTGTTGAGATATTTTCAGTTCTTGATTTTTTTTTTTTTGGGTTGACCCAGCTTTTCATGAATGAACACTTTTTTTTTCGAGTGCCACAACAGTATGGAAATGGTTAGCGTATATCCTAGAAAAGGTGAAGATCATAAACTATATCCAAATTTGTAGACTATGCCTTCGAAGATGTTATTTTTCATTCTCATATTAAATAAATAAACAGGTATGACCACAAGACAGACAAAAGTACTAACAATTGGTAGAGTTGAGAAGATCCACTTTCTTGTTTATTTTTTTGTGGGCCGCACACTTAAACTGGAGGAAGAGTTCCCAGCCCAGTTACTGTCTAAATTGTTGATCTTAGTTCAGTGCCATGTGCTTCTGGTCTTCCTCAAAAATGCGCTGCAAAGGCCGCATGCATATTAGACAGACTGTCGATGTGAGATGCTGTAACCAGATCATGACAAAGTGCCGGACAGTTGCCCAAAACACGAGTTCTCAAGACAGAACGGATCTGCTTGGAATAGTGGTGACCATCTGCTTTTAGAATTACAGGACAGCAGACACCTCAGTGCCAAGCGGGTAAAACTGTGAAAATGATTATCATGTTGAAACACACAAAAGAGCCTTTTGTTCATCCTTAAAATGAGGTGCAATGATGGAATGCTGCTCAATTTCACCGAAAAAAAAAAAAGCCTCAACTTTTTTAGTTTTTAAATTCCTCAACACCGCATTTCAAAACATAGCAAAATTTGACGTAACAAATACAAAAATGCACCCATTCTTCAATTTTTTTTTATTCCTTCATAATATTGCGATATGGTGCACTTACCATAGTCAATACATAACTGATAGCACTTAAGTCAAGTGCACCTTTGGAAAATAATTAAAACAGAAACTCAAGACACTCTGTGGCATCTCACGATGTGAAAAATATCACATGAAAGGTAAATAGCCCATTCCAGCCGTAACAAATAGCTTGTTGCGAGAGAGGAGCTCTTATAAATACCCATTAGATAAACCCAATTGTCTCACTGCCAGCTTTGGGGACTGCACCTCCCTGACTGGAGCCATGAGTGGCATTCATCAACAGCCATTGTTATTCTTCTGACTGCTTCATTGGAGGTAATTGACTGGAGAATTATGTCGCATGATCAGTGCACCTATGGTGATATGCGCGCGAGATTGATTTGGTCAGTGGAAGTGCTGTGAGCTTTTACACTGAGATACTCTTATTCTGATGAAAATGTTACAATGAAGCGAGACAACGACGGGTGATGAGAGGCGATGAGAATGAGGAGGAGACGGAAACCATTACCGCGGACCATTTATTTAGGTACTGCATCCTTCATAATGAACAGTTTTGGGCCTCAGTGTTGTCGGAATAAGATAGAAGATAATACGAGCTAGGAAGAAATAAGTGAGGTTATTATATTGAGAGGCTGCATGGAAAAGACCAGAAAGTTCCTTGAAGGAGCTCAAAATAACAATAGTAGAAAGAAAAATGAATAATAATAATAATAATAACAAAAAATAATGATAATAATGAGCCCCTCGATATGTCAATGGTAGTGTTGTGCTACACACGACTGACTTTAGTGGCGCCGCTGTGGGATTTATTTCCTGTGGATGGTTGTCCAGGTCCCGTGTGATTGAACGCTGATCACTCCAGTGCGTCAGTAGGGATTGAAACCAGCTTTCCCGTGACCTTGAACAGGATAAGCGCTGGAAAATGAGGTTTGGATGGATGGACCCCAGGTACCCAAAATATCTTGGTTTGAATATCCTTAAATGGGCTGGATATAAAAGAAGTCTCTTGGCCTGAGTTACAGAAGGACAATTTTATTTTCCTAAAAAGAGACTAGCCTAAATTGGACCAAAGATGTATTCTAAAAATTTTAAGCAGCTTAGTGTTCACAGCCTATGTGTTATGTGTATGTCCCTGCATGTGTAATGGATTCACTCCAGTGACTGAGGGCTGTTTTGGTCCCTGGAGAGAGCGAAGCACTTCTCAACTGCTCAGCTCCATCAAATCAAATCCTTGGACGTGACATTGGGAACAAAATCCTGATTAACACAAGCCTTGTCGGCTTCGGAACATATGCAAGACACAAACGTGCCCAAATACTGACTTGGTTGATACTGGATGACCGGCATGAACGACAAAACTGCAAATTGTTTCAATGCCGATAGAAGCCAAGCGTTCATTATTTTTAAAATTTCCATTGAGAGCGAAGCCTTGCATTGACAACGGAACAGTGATTGCTCAGTCAAAGCTCCAGAGGCGCATCCGCCCAGTGGCATCCTCATTCGGGTCATGGGACCCAAACGTCAGCACTGTTACCGAACCGAAACGCTTTCATTCTGCTGCTGTCATACGCGCAAATTGGCTGACTTCAGTCACGGCCTCTTTTTGACATTCTGTGCCCGGCAGCTATTCTGCTTCCAACAGGTTGATTTGTCACCGGGGATGAGAATTTATACTTCCACCCACGAATCACCCAAAGGGGCAAACTCATGTAGACTAGAATGTACAATAAAAGTGAACTAAACTTCCATCCTTGGCCTGAAGTCGTCTCGGTTTTGCTTGACCTCACCTCCTTACGACTAAATTAGCTTTGTCGAATATTCGAAAATACAAGAAAGGTTGAGCCTACATTTTAGGACCTGCCACCACCTCATTGACAAAGATATTTTTTTTTTCATCTCCGTCTTTTGTTTTTCACCATGTAATCAGATTGTGGTGTAATGAGGCTGTAGGGGAAGAGGGCGACAATTATGTGTACAAAATGAGCTCAGCTTCTCTGTTGAAAGCGTATTTTAAAAAACATGTGGTTGGAAAAGATGCTGCTTGGAAATGGCCCAGATTGCTCCCCATGGGGCTGTAACGTCGCTCGCTACTGATAGCGTAGTGTGATTGCAGACTGTGTGGGATTTTTGCGTCGCTTGTGTCAAGCAATCTAGAGACAATAATGGCCTGGCAAACTAAAAACCCCATTTGGAGAGAATTGGCATCCCCGTAGTGTTGCATGCATCCTTCATGATGGATTACAAACTGTCACAGCAGCTCACTCACTCCTTTTCACAGTCGTTATAGGAAGCGAGAAGGTCCAGAGGTGAGCTACTGAGATGTTTGAAAATGCTAGCTTTTATGTTTTGGCATTCTCGTACTTTTACAGTCTACATGTTGTCTCAAAAATACAGACGGAAACTTATTTTTCTTGGCTAAACTTTTGTTTAATAAAAAAAACTGCAGCCCAGTTGGCTTTGTTTTTTTTCCTCTTTTCTCTTCTGCCATCTCGCTGTGTCTTCAGGGCTTTGTAGAACCGAAGCAAAGCAATTTTTCTGGAACCATATCTATCGTACAGCTTGTCCTCATGCAAATTCCCTCAGATATACTGAAATTTACATAATTTTCCAATTGACTATTATCCTTATTACCAGTTCTGGTTTGGCGTCTCAGGAGGCTGCACCATTCTCACCTTGTGATGATTTAATATCATATTAAACTTTGCTTGTTTCGCATTGATGGACAGTATAATTTTCTAATGAATAACAAAAAAATCTTTCTTGAGATGGATATTTTGTCAAAAGGCGTTTTTTAAAAAGGGGCAGGAAGAGAGAAAGTAAAGTATAGAAAACAAACTTTTGTTGTCGTTATAGCATGATCAAATGTTTGGGTGATTATTTATTAATATGACGATTTGAATACATGCAAAGTTGCACCCAGTTTGTTTCAAATAAACACACACACGCACACACACTCACATCTTTGCATTGTGGACTTCTTCGCCCTTACCTCCTCACCTTGCATTTTCTTCTTATAATAAACTGGGCCAGTTTCCAAGACAACCACTCCATCACTCTCTCAGCCTCTCATGTCTTTGCTTCCAATAATATACCTGAAAGTGCCAGTGCGTGTGTGTCACACTATTTTGCTCTTTTATGTATTACATGAAAAATGTCCAGACAGATGTATATTCTTGTCTTTGTCAAAGTTGTGTGAAGCTCTCAGTGTGCAAAACTCCCTGGCATGCATTCCAGATGTGTTCATGTATTCTTCCGCCAAATTTGATCCCGTCTTACATGGGGTCTATTTTCACAATAAAGATCCCCCCGCGTGTGTTTGAGTGTATCTGGTGCAAGACAGCACTGTTGATGATCAATGGGCTGTCAGTGGTTGATTCAGAGGGAAGCAGGCTTCATTTAATGGAATTCCATGAAGATGGACAGAAGAATTCCAGTGAGGAAAAGCCATCTTTGCTGACAGAGGGACGAAGAGATTAATCCCTCTCTGAATTGACACTAAGGAAAAAAAAAGACACAATTTGTTCATTTATATAAAGTTACCTTTTGGATTTGAACCCCTATTGAATCTGTTTGATAGCGGTTGCAATACGTTTTTTGACAAGCTGAAAAAAAAAGCCCACATATGAATGTCTATAATGATCAAAAGTACTAAATAGTCCTTATCGTCCTCTTCTCCATCCTGTTTTAAACTTCCATTACCAACTCCTTCCCATCATCCCCGCTTTGTAAACTGCAATAATACTTTCACCGCATAAGCAAATATTTGAAACAAATGTTGAATCACTAAATAAACCAATCAATGCTTCAGGTATTACCATTAAGTATATAATTTCCCGGTGGCTATATTGACCCAAATCTTCTTCAAGCTTGAGCAAATATTACTTTCATCCATTGGAAGGTTGACAAGAGACGAGCAGCTGCTGAACTGAAATTGGTGTCACAAATTACCGGCAAAGATTTGCTCAGGCTGCGTGGAATCTTTCTTTTTCTCTATTTTCCATATAATTCAGATCACCTAGTAATTGCACCTGAAAGTCCACCCAAATAGCCTGGAATGTTTCGGGCCGGCTTAACATAAAACATGCCTGTGGCCTTCATGTCATCGGGCTAATTGGGCAGAGCCAGGCATCCTGGATGCATAGCTAATGAACACCTCCGTCTCAGCCGGGATCTCCCGGCACGTCTAACGGTCACATAAATTCTTATTTATAGGTCATAATCTTCCATTTATGTATACGGGCTGCCCCAATTAGAGAGCCGTGCCTTCGGATTGATTCCTCTCTTGGGGGATTCAAACCTCTGGTATCCTTGTGCACATTGTTAGGTGTCCCAGACAACCCTTGAGGACTTCTGGTAACTTGGCCCATAAATGTTTCTGGTACTCGATAATGATTAGAGGTGCTTGATTTTTAGTGTCTGCTTCTGTGTGTGTTAATTAGGAAGGACTGGCAGAAAACTAGCAATGAGTCTGGTCTAGCCGAAAGGCGCCTGTAAATAGCAGTTTAAATTCTCCTGTTGCTAGCCGTCAATGCGTTTTCTATACTGCTGATCTTGTTCTGGTGCTGCAGGGAGCTGGAGCAGATCCCAGCAGATCCACCAAACAATGGAAGCTAAGCATCTCCTGTTGCCATTTCGTCATTCTTCAACTGCCATTTTTACCAAGAAAAAAAAAAAAAAAGTTCATTATGAATAGCCAAATGTTCAATCGAGCCTGTGGGCCAAATTAGACTTGTAAATGGAGCATAAAGCCGGACAGTCTTACTTTAATTAGAACAAAGAATGTGAATTGCCAATGAATGCAGACATTTAACTCTGTCCCATTGGAATTACCGAAAGGCCAGGCAAACACATTGCTATGACCCACGTGGACTTTGTAGGAGCCCCCATGAGATCCAGGCATCACATTGGAGAAGTCCATTCTTTAATAATACAATTGCAAAAATAAACTTCAAACAAACTAGAGGAAACAACCTTGGGCATTACTTGTTGCACTTTTACTTCAAGGTGAATTTTGAACCGCGGCAAGAATATTCTCAGCTCTGCCATTTACTGACAAATCAAACCTGGCAGTTTTTGTATTGCTCATACCACTACGCTGTAGACTATTTATCACTGCACGGAAAAAAAGTCATTGAGTTTTTTGATGCGGCTTCGCCCATGCTATTAAATTTTTGTTGACTTTCATTTCATACATGGGTACGACGGTCTCCTCCATTTAGTGGTCAGCTCTGAATAATGCATATTAAGTAATGAGCTTCCCAAATGGACCGGTAGGCAGTCAGTTAGGCCACGCATAAAGCAATCAATTATTTGATCAATAGTGCTCATTAGGCCATCATATAGTTAAGCTGCAAGTATGGCCCTCTGGTTGGAATTAATTATTTACTATCCACAAAAGAAAGTGAGATGTCTGGTCCAATTCAATGTCATCTTCATTAATAGTTTGGGAATGTTGTGCGGCATTACATCCACGTGTTAGTATGCGATGTGTTGTTGGAGAGGTTTTAAACATTCTTAGTGTCAGCCATCTTGGTTTTTGTCAAGTGTCAAGGAGTTGGAAGCTGCTGTTTTGCTGGGAAGAAATCTGCTGATTTTGGTCCTTAAAGCTGCGGCTTACACATCTTCTGAAGGAGGAGATTAGACTCTTGGGAGGATTTTTACATTGCACCTCAAGGCACATCACATGCCAAGGCCTATTTTCTACGCAGATCAGCTGTCCACCTGCTAGGGAAGCTGACATTTGGCTCCTGCTGAAGGCTTCACTTTCCAACGGAGCCTTTGAGAGCAGCTTAGAGGATTTGCATGTATGTTATAGCAGAGGGGATCTCCAGCTGATGTTGGTGTGGTGGCAGTTGTTGCTTTGACTGTTGCATTGGGATTCATTGTTAATAAATATGTTTTCCACAATTGCTTGGACACCCCAATACTTCAGGCTGTAAGTAAAAACAAACTCGATGTACAGACGGAATTTTTGATAAAGTTTATTCAGTCTGCTGGAACGGAGTTTGCATGAATTATCAGGTTGGAGACGTTGAAGGTAGTGTTCAACTTTTTGACATCGTGATCTACCAGCTGATTTGCATGCATGCCATCATTTGGAAGACAACATTGAGCTTCCAGCTCTTGTGAAATGCAGATCTGTATTTTACCTACAAATCTCTCGCTCCCCCCCCCCCCCCCCCCCCCCCCCATCATCCTATGGCTTAACTTTCTTTGTTGTAATCCTCTGAGTTTTGCACGGAAACACTTTGGAGAACTTTCTGTATGCCATCCGCTCTGCAAAAGTTTCTGTTGTTTATGAAAGTGGAGGATGCCTTCAGGCAACTTTTGAATCTATTTGATGAGTTCCAGGTCAAAGTTTTGATGTTTAGTATCTGGGATGACCTTGTAGACAATTTTTGATGTGTCAAATAAACTTCAAATAATTGGTGTTTTCTGATGTCTGCTCTTGACAGACGAAAGGAAAACATGTCTTTTAAAATTTGCATAATATCACAGCGTGGTAACTCGCGGACGTGCTTTGCTCTTAGAACGCGAAGGCACAATCAGGAATCAAGGCGCTGACTTGGAGAAAGAGGAGAAAGTAGCGATGACTAATCACTTGTGTTGTTTTTGTGCACATCTAAAAATGTTCTTCAACACCTTTCCTCATAACTCAAAGTACTGTATTTGCTCCCATCCTTAATCTTTCAATCCAACCAGATGAGAGCCCTCCCTCAGACCCTCCCAGCACAGCTTTCCAAGGTCAGGACAAGGAGAAATTGCGAGGCAATACCTGCCATCTGTTTTATTTGGAACCTGAGCTGTGTAGAGCAGGTAGAGAAGAAGAAAGGGTCCACTGTACCTTCATTCGGGTTTCTCATTGACATATTTGGTCATGTCAAACCTTAACGAAATCATTTCTATTAACATTGTAATTGCACGGAGTCGTGTTTGAGTTGAGGCCTTCCTGGAGCGAGGCCAAGGTGCACCTGACCTTCTGGGATGACAGCTTGCCAACATGGGTGAGCCCATAAGTTGCTCACGTCGCTCCCTCAAACAAGTCTTTGTTGAAAGAAACCAGAAAGGGGGGGAAAAAAAACCACTTAAATGGCTCACTATGATTTTCATATTTTGGAGATATTAGAGTTGATTAGTATCCAAATTTCTGCAACTTTACAACCCAAATGTGTTAAATCAACATGTCGAATTTAAGGAAACACTTGAATCGCTTGTTGGAAGCTGACAAGTATGAGAAACATTGAGGCAGACTTTGCTACATCCTTCAGCACACATTTATTTGTTTTTGCTAGGGTCAGCATGGCCACTCATGGCTGCTTGGAAAAATAGTCAAACTGTTCAAATACCTCCTCACCAGCAATAACACGGCAACCAATTAGTCTTTCCTTGTATATCTGACAGCCGCAGAGTTCCTTCCAAAAATAAATATTGTCCCTCCTTATGCAAGTGCCCCAGTCATGGGAAACCTCTGACCTCCAAGCAATGTCCACCTCCCCCTTCCAAGGTCACTAAGTGAAACTAACCAGTCTCCTTCCCACTCGCTAACTATCTGCGCTTGTGTGACATCTTCATCTATCACAGCCTTGATAAGGGGTATCTTTAATTACACCCTTCCCCACTAGTGGATCTGTATCTTTTTTCATCCTCTCCATAACAGACTCCCATCCATCCCTCCCTCCCTCCCCCCTCCCTCCCAGAAAAGGCTATAGCATGTCACAGTCTCGATGCTTGCGACTCAGTAAGTCGATCCAACAGGAAATCAATAGTAAAGTCTAATGCTGAATAATTGAGGTTATGGGAGTTCAGCAGAACTCCCTAGACGTACTCCCCGTTCTTGTCCTGGAGTCTCCTATAATGTATAGCGTCGAGAGCACTGTTTCCCTCTCATCCCATCCGTTATAAGAATTATATAGATACACTTGTTTTAGTAATTCACGATTCATGCAGTGCAGTTCTCCACCACGTTCTCTTAAATATAGTCGTCATAGACACACACGGTGAGGTGAGATAACACTTGATACGGCCATTTCATGGTGTTGTGTTCACTAGAGGGCACAAGCTGCCTTCGCAACATATGGATGGATCTGGAGTTAAGAAAGCGCCTCAGTCAAAGAGGCTGTAATGAGCAATCCATCCATTTTCTAGCTTGAAACTGGATCCCCCATTGACTAATGGCAAAGGGTGAGGGGGATACCCTGGATGGTGGTGATGGGAGGGCAGATCACTAGCCAGTCACAAGGCTGACACTTCAAAAACCATGCATGATTATATTATAACCTTGAGAGTCTTGAGTTGATTGGACTGTGAGAGGATTGTTATGAAAAACCGGGAGGAACCTGCCTGAGCCCAGATTCATGACTGGCACACTATGTTGTTCCCTGGTGAATCCATCAGAGAGGTTCACCAAGTGGCCAGCTAAGCCAAGCATCTCAGTGGATGTCTAAGTGACTGGCCAATTTAAAAACTTTGGCTAGGCAGGGAGAACGACTGACTTCCTAAACGGCTCAGTAGCTTGGAGTGTGAAATTACTCATTAGCCGGCTGCCGAGGTGACTTACTCACTGACTGACTGAATAGTCGGGAGGCGGTCAGCTCACCTGACACACTGGTAAAATGTGCTGGTGGGAAAAGCTCAGGGAAAATACAGATCAGGAAATTAGGATTATATCCTGCACATCCGTAGTTGGGCAAATGATGCATACATTTTTGTATCCTGATTGTGCAAAGTCGTCAAAGCGTTTGTTGAGTCGGGCAGGTTTCCTATAGTTCATAAATAATATACAGTGATTAATTCTTTTGCAATATTTAATTCGCCTTTGTTTTTTTTAGGCGTCAAACACTCTAGGGTATTTGTTTTCATCTTTGGCCCTTTAGTCGTGAGCTGAAAGTGCCATTTGCATATTTAGCAGAGCACGCACACGTGCCGCCTCTGTTGTTGCCGCATGGCTTGGGGCGATCTGAAGCTAACTTGAGGCCATTCCAATGATTGCATAGGCCACCTGGAGAGTTGTTTTTCCTACAATATGCACATCAAAAGCATGATGACAAAAATAATTCCCTTGGTTCATTAAAGGATTGATCTTTGGTGAAAGTTGCTATGGCTTTACAGTCAAGTTTATTTTTTTACTGAGCATTTCTGATTAACTTCAAATGAGAAACTTTAGAAACTTATTCCGGCCCACCTTAACATATCATTCATGTACTTTTTGATATACTTTTGCTCTACTTGTGTTCTGTATGAATGATAATATTCAAATTTGCGATGTAGATGTGACAACTCCTGAAATATGCACGTTTCCGAGCCATTCTAGGCTTATTTGATATGCCAGTAATGGCAGGCCAGAGTGCTCGACACTTATTCTCTGAATATTTGATGGCCTTAATGAGCAGGAAAAATACAGGACTAAGCACTTTGCTGGTTTGCTCCAACTCGCATGTGTGAGGAATAAAAGACAGAAGGAAAACATGAAATATTAAAAAGGGCAGATAACACCACATCCAGGAAGAGGATGATGACGTGTCCACTCTGATGTTTCTTAAGGTCGTGACATTACAGCAAAGAATATGCCGGGTCACAATAATCAAGCACGTGATTAAAAACCGACTCGTTAATGGACCTATATGATAGTTGGACTGTCCAAGTGGTAAATGGAGTGGATGGAGTGCAGTTGAGGTCATGGCGGATCATAGACATCACTCAATATTTGGAGACCTTGGATTTTCTGGTGAGATGAGTCACAGTTTGTACCTTCACTGTGCTTGTAATAACTTTATGCCCCTGATACCACTGAAATAAAATGATGAAAAATGATTGGTAGATGAAACGTGGGCTATTGGTGTGTTTGTTCCGTGCTATGTCCCAGTCTGTATTTTTTCTTTACAGTTTTCATTACCTTACAGTTACCTGTTTTTAAAGATGTCTCTTGGCAGTTTAAAGAAAACCTCTGAGACTTATTTTCAAATATGTCAGCCGTCTTTTCCACTTGACTATGAAAAATAAAAGTGTCATGGTAGAGATGGATAGAGTTTTGCATCATCACAGGTATTGCAGGTACACATCTTCAGCTCAGTCCATGCCTGTAATAACCTCACTTGTCTTTCTTTTTCACGGCGTGAGCACTTGGGACAACTATTTTGTAACGCTGCCAATTCTAATACCTGGGCTCTGTAGCAGATCACAGGTGTTTGGAGGTAGCCGGATGTATTCAGCAAAAAAGTAAAGCTCGTGCAGCAAGAGAAGGACGCAAGGGAACCAGAGGTTGTCAAAACAGCTCGGCGTCTCGTCCTTAGTTGCTTTCCATCCATCTCACGCTTGCCCCTTCTTTGGGAAGCAGATCAAACACGAGAAACATGAAAGGCATCCCTGACATTATTTTTTTTTCCCATCTTCCTGCTCTCACTCTGATAGAATTGGAATTGCTCGAGCCCAAGTATCCCCTGTCGGCTGCGGAAAATGCCTCCCCGTATTTCACGTCATCTTAGCCCTTGACCTTTATCATCTCCCACAAATTTGTTGCACTCGAACTATCCTCCGACTAACTCTAAACCGGGTAGATAGGGTCTAGTTGTTACGGTGGACTCAAATGTGTTTAAATCGGGGTTGCGACATGGCTCGTGACATTTTTGGAGTTTGGAGGAGTAATGTGCAACATCATACTACTTTTATGCACTTTTGCATTTCATTGCGGTTGTTTCAAAGTGTCCTTCCCTCATAGCGCTGCTGCTGTCATGCTTCTTGACAATTAGCCATGCTGCTTCCATTTGTGTCGCACAAAATGTTTGCCTCCTTCGGAAAAAAAAAACAACAATAATCCATTTTAGCAGCGAAAAAACTTAAATGCATAAACGAAATGTGAAATTATGTAATTTTAAGAGTGTCTGTGACCAATTCTCAAAGAAATGGAAAACTGTTCTGCAAAGACTTTCATCATGAGAGTTGCAAAACCAGTTTCAGTTTCTCCCTCTGGCCACCGGAGTCATTTTTTCCGATACCAGGGAAGCTTCGTTAAAAACAATACCATATTAAGTTTTGTCATACAAAGCGTCTGAGAACTGACCGCATTTTATTATGGAAAAATCATCACATTTATAAAATGCATAAAAAAAAGTGAAGTTTGCCACCACACTATCAACAGTCTTCATTGTGTCTTTAAATGGACAGCTGGTAGGCAGAGAACTCATTGAGTTGCTAAATACTCCCAGGAACGTATGAATGAGAGGCCTGATTACTTTGTCACTAATTATTCATTGGCTCATCACATTCATTTTGGACAGTGAAGATACCTCTGGGGGCATCTCTCTCTCTTTCTCTCTCTTACTGTCTCTCTCTCTCTTTTGTGTTTGGCGCTTTAAACATCTTCACACAGCTGTCCCTGTCATCATTATCATAGAGGGTTGCTGATTGCTATTCTGTAGTCTGATTAAGACTACCCCCCCAACACCCCAATGCACTGTTTCCTATTTTCGGTCTAACACGACACTCCGGGAAAGTTTTACACTGTTATATTTGAACAAATATAAACTTTTAGGCATTTGTCTGACAAGTACTAAGTGGCCTGTAGAGCCTCTCTGATGGCAAAATCAACCCTCACAACCATTGAAAAGCAATTTGGAAGGGATGGAAATAGTAGAGCGTGATTACTGTGGAGAGGGTGATTTGGTGAGAGATGTCTTCGACAAATTTTGGTATGCATAGAACAAAGCAGCTCAGGGAGGAAATATGAAGCCTGCTTTAATTGTGCAAAGACCGCGTGATACATTGCTGCCAATTACAGTCTCACAGGTGTCTCGCACGCGCACACAAGTATTGTCACGTCAATGGTGTCTTTTTGTTTTTCATAAAAAAGAAACACCTCCTTTCTCTCATCAGTTGGTGGCTGTATATGAAGAGCAAGATCCTCACAATGGAGGTGACGGGACAAGCGCCAGCTCCACAGGCACTCAGAGTCCCGAGCCGTTTGCTGGCGAGCTGAGATCGACATCAGCCTTCCAGCCCTACCAAGCCAACAGCGAGATTGAGGTCACTCCGTCTGCTTTGAAAACAAGTGAGTCCAATGATTAAAAAGCATAATTAGCCATTTGAAATTCTGTGATGTAGTTGTTGGGGGGCTAAAAGATGGTAAATAAAGAAATCAGATTTTGAATCGGTACAGCTGTCAGAATGGATGTCAGTTCATAACAAAGTGAAAATGGTTATTTCTGCCAATACTAAGTAAAAAAAAAAGGAACTTGGGAAGAATGGCGAATCAATTGTTAGACTTGACATTCTGCAGGTGTACAATGTGGAGCCAACTGTCTGTCAAAACTGCAAAGTGCATATCTGGAATGCCAATGCGCTGACTCCAACCGACAAGCCAAAACGAGACAAAGAAAAGGAAGTGAGACAGTCGCGGTGTTTAGTCATGCGTAAATCTGAGCGTACATGTCCAACAAAGGCGGACATGCACGTAAGCTCCAAAATGCCACCTCCAGACGTCAACTCTGAGGTTGCTCACGCACGCGTGTCGACGATGCGTGAAGTGGAACCAGCAGGCTGATGCACTGCTGTCTGAAAACTTCAAAGCTCATTCATGACCAGAAATTCCCATCAAGGCAATGATTGAAAGACAGTGAACTTTTCTCACCCGCACTATTGTAAAAGTTCATTCCGGAGTCTCATAATTTATCCGCGGTAATTATTCTTTAAAAAACTTCTTCACCGCATATTAAGGAAATATGAGGTCAAAACAATATTTCCAAAGTACTTATTCCAGATTATATCCAAACATTGACACTTGCTACCATGCGGAAAATTTGCTAGATGCAGAAATTCAGTAGCTTCGGTAACCCTGACAAGGATAGCGGGTGGTCATTAAATAGATTGGCTGTGTGTCTGTGTTCGTCCATAATGAGTGTTTGTATCAGGTGCCTTTTTAAGAGGATGACCTTAATCTAATCCCATTTGGTTTGGTGAACTGCAACTAAAGAATCTGGATGCCACCAGCCAAGGCCAAATAAAAGTCATTAACAATTCAGCCAACGACACATTTGCAGAACCTTGCTGTGACTTGCTATGAACCAATTTTAAAAGTTGCTTTTTCAAAAAAATTTTTAAGATCATGATGTCGACTGTTGCTCTGTCTGAGCCTCTCCCACCGGGTTTTGGGTGACTTCCAAAGGCACTGATTGCCCATTATAGATAAACGACCAGGTTTCACTTTTTAGGAACCACATGCTGCTCGGTCTGATAGCAGCTGCAGATACCCATCTCTGTCATCTGCTTGCTTTATCTGTTCCCTCGGTCCAGAACCACCTCCTCAATCTCTCACTCCACCAATGAGCTGATCATGCGGTACATTCTTTGGGTTTTGATGCCAGGCAAATCGACATCAATGTGAGTTATATGAGGTTCTAGGATGTCTGCATGACAACACTTTGAAACTCTTCAGACCTCCTGAGCCCCATCTTCTATCTTATAGAGCACAAGGCCTATGACTATTTGCACAATAAATCATCTTCAGTCCTGTTGGGGGAGCAAGAACGCAGTCTCCTGACTGGATTTTTAAACTGCTAACGAGTGGGTGTTCAATCCACGCTCCTATCGGTCATAAAAACACTCATACTGTTGTATCATCCCCGCCCTATTATAGCTAATTATTGAAATGGCTAGCAGTGTTAAATGGCGAAGGGAGTGTTTTGGAAATGAAGTGTGAAGTGTTTGAAGTGGCAAAAGGCCCCACTCAGCACTACTGGGATTGTGTTACCAATACAGTGCCTGTTATTGCTCCTGTAAGACTCTCAATAAAAGCATAGCCAAACAGCTGAATCATGCTGCGCTATGTGTGTGTGGGTGAGAAAGAGCTTTTTGACTTCTTTATGACTTCCTTCGCACGGCCGAGACCGGTTCTGTTGAGCGTTTGTGTCAACGCTCAAATAAGAGCAGTCAGGCCTGAATGAGAAACATAACCATTTACACTTTGTGACATCGAGACGTCAACTTCAACGACGAGTGGCGTTAACCCTATGAAAGGGAGCATGGGAAGCGAGACTTTTTATTTGTTTGCTCCGAATCAACAGCAGAGACGCTGTACAAAAATGGATTAGTGGGCCATCGTGATCTAAAATATTGGCTTTTACCTAAGTAAACAAACCTTAATGGTTATTTGTTCGGATATTTTCAGATTTAGATATTTCAGTGATATGTTGAGCACAGGAACTGTGGATTTGACAACCACAAGACCTACAGGATAACAAGTCATTTCCAAAGTGAGCTCTCTGGGGTTCATTTACATGACGTGTGAAAAGAAGGTCATGACGAGCCAAGGGCATTCCCGCCCACTACTGTCACGATAAATCCACAAAGCCATTTTGGGCATTTAGCATCTCTTTGTCTCCTGGCTCTTCATCCCTGCGGACCTCCGAGCAAGCCCTCCTCCTGCCTCATTAGTCCCCTATGTGAGAGGCGCCTTCATCCCTCTGTTATTCCTGCACTGACCTGTTCCATTGTGTCCTATTGGGAGGTCACTTATGAAGATAGAGCACATGATGCTTTTTCTCTGGCAGCCATGCACATTAACACACAAAGATGGTATTAAGGCTTATTCACATCATATGGAATCAGTGACAACTTTTTTCCATATATCATATTGCACATGTAACGTTAGCCACTGCTAACTAGCGATGCAGCCATTGGACCGAAGCGGCAATCATCTCTTGAGCATATAAATCAAAGTGCTCCAAAAACAAGAGCAAATCTACATATCTGGATCATATTTAAAGTCGAACATTCTTTCTTTTGATTTATTGCACTTCAATAGTCAACCTCAGCTTTCCGTAAACTGATTGCAATCATAGAACAGAGATATGAATCATCTTTGGCTGCATCTACTTTTAAGTCTCACATCCTGCTTCTTTTCAACCTCCTGTTTTTTTTTTTTTGTGTGTTTTTTTTTTTTTGTGTGTTTTTTTTTTTTTTTTTTTTTTAATCGAACCTTGCACAAAGAACTGGGACCGTCCGTCCCTTCCTGCTGCATTCCTATCTTCCCACTCACAGGGCCATTTTCAGTTTTTTTTTTTTTGGCCCACAATCAGAGCTTTGATCACGGTAAAACATGTTCGCAAACTCCGCTCGATTGATTGGGTTTCTGCAACATTTTGCAAAGTTGCAGGGAAAGTTACAGCAGTCAACTTTCTTTTGGTCACCAATGTAAATCTTTAGTTGCTTAATGTCTTTCATTATAATGAAAGAAAAATGACAAGTTTCAGTGAATTGGAAAAAAAAAAAAAGGAAAGTTTGCAATGTTATGCAATGTTCTTCACACTCTAAGCACAGTATAACCAGATATTTCGTGTAGACTGTTAAAATGAAAAATCCCTGCATAAAAATGTGTGGGCAAGTGGATGTGTGTGTAGGACAACTTGTAGATTGGACACACACATCCGTCATGCTCCCCTTGGGGAGTTCAGAGCAATAAAATGTCTCAAGCGACAAGAATCAAAAGTATGAAGAATAAAATGCTGACCGGACTTTGATGTTAGCGTGACGAAACAACCTGGTGTGAGTAATTTTTTTTCAATTATTTCTAGTGTGTGTATGCCTGAGCGTGTGTGTGCGTGCTCAGATTCTTCAGAGAGAACATTTTTGAACATGGGTGGAATTTGAGCATGGGAGGAATTTTTGCAAGGCTTTCTTCACTTTCATATTTTTACAGCAAGGTCTTGCTGACCTATTTTTTTTATTTTTGTTCTGGTTGGATTCATTTAGAAAATTGAATTTGGCATTGTGAAAAACAGTAGCGGCCAGAAGCAGGATAATTATGCACAGAGAGCTTCACGAAATGTGGTGTTTGTTGTTTTTTGCAATACTCTGATATCTAAATTCTTCAACTTTACTCGCAATGCACCAAAGATGACCAAGAAACACGGCATCTACTCTATAGGGGCTGGTTTTTATTCCGACTGGAGCACACTCGGCTGCAAAATGTCGGAGCAAACACCGAAGGTCACAGTTTGAGGCCATCACAAGCAGAGATGGGAGATGAGATGAGATCCTAGAGCCATCAAACTGGACATTTTCTTTATACCTTGCTGGTGTCGAGAAAAAAAATGTCTGTGAAGATAACCACCCTTCAACATCGTTCAGAGGTTGATTAACTCATTCAATGCTATTGATTATTATAGACGTCAAAGATATTAACTGGGTTGGCAGTTAAAAGGCCACATTGTTTTTTTTTAACCATACAATAATAAAATATAAATACATATATTTCTTTTGCCTTGAGTGCCCTTTTAAACATATTCCATTTCAATTGTCACAGTCCAGGCCTCCTCCAACCCGATAACCCCCGCGCTCTCACCTAAAATGGAACCTTTTGTACCCATGTGGATGATTCGGGTCAGTATGTATTCAGTGGAAATCCTCCCTCGCTTCACACAGGGGACATCAATATGTAGCCAATGGTTGGAAAGGGAGACTTAAAATGGCTCACAGCCATAATTTATTCAGGTATTGAACTGGCACAGACTTGATGTATTCAAAGTAAGCCAAAAGGGGGAAAAAAAGATAGCATTTACAGATTTCATGAAGCTGCAGTCGTTTGGTATTTTTATTCATATTAGTTGAAAAAGTGAACTCGTGGACTGAGAATATGCCAGGCCAAAATAGGCCACTACAGAAATACACATAGAAATGAAGAAATTCATAAGAAAATCCAATAAACAAAAAACGTGATTGTCTTATAAGTTTAAAAGGACATTTTGCTGGTTTTAATGGTCAGTTTGGGCTAAGTGTGTGTGTGCCTTCTTCAAACAAGATAGGAGAAAATATTAAAGGTCAAACCAATAAGAGGTGATAGCCCTTTAGAGTCTGACCCGCCCCTGTGGTAAAATGTGTGTGGATCTTGTGCCCTGGCTATAATTCCTGGATCAGGCCACATTTTATTAGCTTGTCACCACCCCCCAGCCTTGTGGATTACTCTTCTTCGTCTGGATCGATGGGTGACTCAGTTGGAATGTGTCTGATTATTAAACATGGGACCAAAAGCCTCCCGGTCTCCCATCACAAATTAAATGAGGGCAAATGTTAGAAGGTTGAAATAAAGTTAATTTTCATTTTCTTAATAAGAGAACGCACTAAAAACATCTGTCTTAGTGATGCTTGTCATAAAGTAGGTGGGACTTTAATTTTGTACAATAATATGCAAATGAGATTTTTTTCCAGATTGATAAAAACATCTTTGTCAGTTACAGTTGACTAAATACAGGTAACATCCCCTCCCGTCATGTTGTTTGGGGGTAGTTGCTTGTTTAAACTCCTGTGAAATGTATTCAATGTAGTTAAACAAGTCACCAACATTGGCAGTCCGGGGACAATTGTTTAATGTTGTGTGACTCAAACACCTGCCCTGTTCAGATATCAGCACATTCCTTAATGCACTTTTGGTCCCTACAGTCCGATCAGGACATAAAACATTAGTCAGCGCTCTTGTACGTGAAGGCATTCGACATCTTTTGAACACGTTGGCTGTCATACATCAAAATGGTTCGGACATATTGAAGGAACAAAAAATAGATGAGACAAACAAGCCAAATCACTAGCAAGGAAGTCCAGTGATTAAATCAATGGACTAACATCATTTCCTTCATCTGTTATCAAGATTTATTATGTTTGGGGGAAAAAAAAAAAGCATCTCACTGGGATGGATTAATACATTTGATTAAATGGGATCAAGGACAATGGCACTCGGTGGAAAAATGACCTTCAGGGTCTAACTATTGACATCATGAAGGCTTTCTTTACTATTCAGCTTCCATTTTCTTTTCTGTGGAAAGAAGTCATACCCTAATGCAATAACGTTATAACATTCGGAATTATAAAATATGATGGAAAATGATTATTATTATTACTACTAAACATTACCACATTACGTCTTTGGTAACAAGCTTTTTTTTTTTTTTAAGCAAAGTTTTGTGACCTCATTATTGTCGGAGATACTGACTTCCTGTGTCTTTAAAATCTCCCAAATCTTGTCACAGTATTAAACATGCACGCTTTCCACGCCATAACAGCGTAAGATGTAATCTTAATCTGCCTCACTCCTACTACTAAGATTGTTTGTCGCGTATCAGATGGAAGCTTAGCAGCGGCATATGCTCACCGCACTGATCCGGTGATTGATGACATCTGGTTACCAAACTATTTGCATAATTATGGTATATATTGCTCAGGCAGCTTGAACGATAAAAAACAAATCCATCTGGCCTTTTGGGAGCTTCCTAATGATTCTCACCTCGGCAAAGTCTCAGATCTAGATAAAATGTTTTATTACACCAGTTATTGAGTGTGAAAACTACGCTCTGTGCTATATTTTGACGTATGATCTCGGCACCTACCTCACATGTGTGAAACAATCCAATAATTCAGAGGTGGAAATTGCTTTGTCTTATGCCAAGCTGTTTTTTTCCCCCCTCATTTTCATTATTTTTTTTCCGTTTCCCGAACAAGACATGCCTCTCCACGTTCGTCGCAGTAGTGATCCTTCCTTGGTTGGCCTTCCAGCTGGAGAAATCTTGCTTGGTAAAGAAGAACCATCCAGGAAGGACCCGATTCGCTGGTCCACGACTGCTGGCTTCCAAAAGTATAACCACAAGCCAAACACCAACACTGGCACCAACAGCCTCGAACGAAAGGTAAGCATCCAAAGCTGGATGTATTTTCTGACAGCATCCCCAGTAAAGTCATTTTGCATTTGAACTCGACAGGATTCAATTAAAATCCTCCAGTATCCAGCAGTGACTCTATTTTTGCTTTCTTTATAATTGTTTGATGTAACAAATTTGCATCTGGAATTTTTTTTTTTTTTTTAGACATGAAAAGCATCTGCTTAGAAAGTTTCACATACAAAATAACAGCAACAAAAAGTGATCTATCTATGTTTACAAAACAAGAAGGCAGGCCAATTTACTTAATAAAAATGGCCACACGTGGCACAAACGACCCTTCACTTTCAACCTGAGACAACAATTCAGTCCACGGGACGTGACAAGGCAAGCCTCCATGCGATTAGTGTGTCTTGCCGTATCGTCTGATAATCTTTTTTAAAGACACTCCAGTTGTCAGAGCCATAACACTTCCGTGTGAAGAAAGGGGAAAGGCTATTAAGCCTTTTATTTGGTCGGGAAAGTGTCCTCTCTGGCTTGTGTCGCATTGACTCTAGATGTGCTTGAGACTGAAACAAAATGAAGCAAGAAAGCCTCAACTTTGTAAACAATTCTACTGATTTGAATTTTCCTTTCAAGGGCAGGGGAGGCCATGCTTATCGGAGTCTTCCACGAGATGCAAGTGGCCGCAGCGCTCAGTTTCAAAGAGAGATGACCAGATCCTCCCTAAGTGCAAACCACCCAATGGTGGACCATTGGCTTGATCGACAAGAACAGGTATGTGGACTTTGCGTGCTTGGTCTCCTCATTTCACACTTTGGTGTTCTGTCTGCGCTGTGTAATTGTGTCTTCCAGCCTCTATTGTTCCATCTGTTGGGGTTGGGTAGGAAAGTGTTCCATTTGAAAGTTATCAAAAGTGACAGAGAGCTGTAGGCAGAATAGAAATGACCTCAGGGGGGAAGCTTGTGTAATGACTTGACAGCCTCGCCTTGTCCTTACCACAGAAACCTGCTCTGACCTCTGGAGAAGGTTTTTTTTTTTTTGACAGTTTTTTTTTTTTGACAGATAACTTCCTTTACCTTAGAAGAAAAAAAGCATTAGAGAAACAATCAAGCCAAATGCTGAATGCCAAAAAAACCATCTCTATTCAACTTCAAGCCAGAAAATGACATAGAGCAACACAATTATTATTTTTTGTTTACAATTTGACATCAAATTTGGGAACCAAATTGGAATCTGTCAACTTTCTTCACATTACCTCAAGTTTTGTTTGTATTTTGCGTCTTTTACAATACTGTATTGAATCTACTTTCTGTTCCCTTTATTGCCTTTTGTTTTGATTTACACGCCACGCCGGCTGCAGAGTCCTCCCCGCGCTGCTGCTGGTTAACGCACTAATTCTTGATTAGAGTTCATGCGTTTGGCTTCTCTGATTTGCCCCGTGGAGTGAGAAATCACTTTCTCAATGAGAATAATTGATCAGGGCGGTGCCAGCTCATTACCCACAAATCATTGCGAGACCGGGCACCTTAGCTGCAGACAATAATGACTTCAGGGAATAAAACCTGGATCCAAACCAGCATGGACAGCAGTGAACAGGGCTCATCTGATAAAACAATTTGGTCAAATAATGGTCAAATAATTCCTGAGGTTTATTATTCATTCAGTTTTTAGTGAGCAATTTGTGTTTTTTGCGCCTTTCCTGTCTATTTTCATCTTTTTGTATTTGCTTTCAAATCCACTTCAACACAGAGAGGTCCAGTCTACTTTCCTCACTTTTTTATTGGTCCCATTAGGGGGTAAATGCTTTTAAGTTGCCATCGAAATATAATAAGGCCCCGGCCGACAATAAACATCCACTTGACAAAGGCGAGGAGAAACATGAGATTTGAGTGCCTCGCCATTGCCACCTAAAAGGCACATTTCATTTGCATCGCCTGCAGTACAAAAGTGGTCACAGTTGGATGCCAATGGGCAGAAATGAGGTGCTTTTTCACAGTAGAGTGGATAGAAAGAAAGTTTCGAGTCAGTCGAGCCGCTGAGAGGAATAGATTGAAACTTTATTAGTCACTTACTATTACTCTTGTTACCTATGGGAAGGATTTGTTCATTACAAATCCGTCACTGGCTTTTCATTTTCCAAACACATCTCTCGAAAAACAGACTCGGCCAAACGGCTCTGAGAGTCTCTGATTCCAATTAAAACTGAATCGTAGAATCACCGGCATCTTCCACCTTGAGCACCTTTTCTTCCATTATGGCCACCTACTCAAATAAGACAGCAAATATTGATCTGCGGAATAGAACCCCGTAATCACACGCCGAAATGTGTACCATCGCTTTACTTTCGTCTCAATAATTCAACATGAGTCATTTGATTCTCTCGCCCTCGTTTATCAACTCCTAATGTTCAGCCCCTGTAGTTCAGAGGTCGGTGTCAAAAAATGTCAGTTTGGAATTAAATGCTGTTTTGTATAGTCAATGTTTTGCTTCAGTGTTGCCATAATTACTTGTTGATGTAACATTTGTGAGTTCAGTCGGCAATTTGCCGGCGCAGTCATGTGTGATTCTCATTCACTGAAAAAAAAAAGTTATTTAACCGCATTTCATATCTGCAGCCTCATTGAAATTAACATCACTGATTCACTGACGCTCACTGACCTTCACAGCATAAAAAGATGGATTCAACGTTCTAAGCAGTGGAAAGCAGACTGTCCTCCCTCTTAATAAGCTCAAAATGATGATTAATCTCCGAGAAGCACCACCGAGCCCTTTTTTAATGCACTGGTAAAGACTCGGGATTCAGACGAGTCCATCCGCTTCCAACATCCTCACCACCATAGGATTACGTCTTCACATCACCTCTCCATCACCTCAGTCAGGTGTCTCCGAGCATAATATGCCTTTTGAAGTTTTCTTTCATACATCAGAAAGCCTAAATCTTGCTTTTATACTGATGTGAAGAGCTATTTGAAAAGCAAAAAACTCTCATTCTGTTTGATTCGCTTCTCTTTTATTCCCTTTTAAATGTGAGACTCGTTCTGGACAAAAAAAAAAAAAAAAAAGCAGTGATGATAACCGCTTGAGGTTTTTGTGGCATGTTATTGATGAGGTTTGTGAAAAGTCTCGGTCACTCTGCCTGCTTAGGGTTCTGTTATTGACCCGGTGATTGATTTAAGCGCTCATAATTAGCCGGCCTAATTGCATTATGGTGCCATTTAACAATACAGTAGGAAAAGGCACGGATAACCGTGTCATTGATAGATCAGTCCAGACCTGATATATATATAAAAAAAAAAAAAGAAAAACAAGAATTTATAAGGAGAAATGATCCCATTGGAAAAATAAGCCTCCTTTTTGCAAATGTCCCACAACCGTTCCTGTCTGTCTTTTAACCTTCCCTCCCATCTACATGCCACTCTTCTGCTCTCTGATGTGGACAAATGCAGCCTCACATCTCTGATTTCATTAGCTTAACTGCATTAGGAACCTGTCTGTCTCCGTAATTTGCCTGAAGTAAATCCTCGTCAGAACATTTACAAGCCAGACGCACTTTCCACATCAAATGCAGACAGATTTTAATTTGGTTGAGGTTGCAGAGGGGGAGTAGCTAAGGCATAAAGCTAATTTGATATACTGTAGCTTTGAGTCTCCGACTACACAAACAAAGCTTGCATGTTAGGTTTAAACAATGGGGGTTGGTATATTGCTTTAGGATGCTGTGACAGGGTCACGCAGGCTCAGGTTTGAAACCATAACCTTCAGGTTGGGACACAAACACTATCACCCCGAGCCATGCTGTCACATAATTAATGTGATAAGCGTAGTTAATTGGACTGAAGTACATAAAGCAAATGTCTGGTGATGTCAAAAGAGTAATGCTGAGAATTCCAAGAAAATAAACAATTAGAATTTCACACAGAACCAGCAGATGACGCTGCTTTATTTTTCCCAATTCTTACGTAATCGATTTCACAATTGTGGTTAAAATGATGCAATGCCTGCCCAAACATGTGATATGACCATGAAAGAAAAAATCTGAGAAATTCCGTGTTCTAAAGATTGCCTTAGCAAAGTACAAGTGATTTTTCCGAAAAGTATTGCATTGAATGCCGAATGTGCGAGAGCTTAAGATTTAATATTGCCTCGCTCAATCAATACGAAATGAAAAAGGGCGAGTACGTTGAAGGATATCGCAAATTGTTAAACCGAGGACACGCAATCACTCATCTTATTAATGTCGCTCACTTTTCATATTATAATTTGCCTCACTTACATTGTGCTGGCTTACAAAGTGAGAGACAGGCGCCCAACAATAACGATAAGGTGAACATTTGGGGAAAATTTTATTTCAACACAACAGCAGCCGATCCCTGCTCACTGAAAGGGCCATCAGCTAAAAAAAATCACAATAATTAAAGGAGATGGTGGAAATCCTCTTGACAACCACTAAATTCTATTTAGGAACTTGTGTTCTGGGTAAATTGGTCATTATGACCCTTTCATCCACTGATCAGGTTGCCTCTTTGCTCATCCCTGTAAAAAGGCTTTCTTTTGACCCACATCAATAGAACTTAGTGTCTCATAATCTTACTTAGCAGTGACTTATAGCTTGTTTTAATGGCGGTGTGGTCCGACAAGCCGGCAGTAAAGGAAGGGTTAAGGATGTTGGAAAAGGGTGGGACTTTGTCATTGGGTGCGGCAATCATCTCCTAACTCAATCATGAAGGCCACTTTGGAGGATAATTTCGCTTTAATGACAGCACATACAAGATACGAGATGATAGCGCACCTTTTGTTCCACGTCGAAAATATCGCAGTCTTAAACAGAAAATTCTGTCTCTGAGGAAAATCGCAAATTGCTTTTGTTGTATACGTCAAATATATTATCACTTGTCGACATTGTTTATTGTCATGAGCAGGGTTACAATGGCACTACATTTCACAGTCACAGTTAAACTAATATTTTTGAAGCCGTCCTATCGATGGAGGTGAAGGTGTGTCTTTGTACGTATTTCAACATGTCAGTGTTTTACGTAAATTGCTCGCTTCCTGCAGTTTTACATGAAGTGAAAACATCCATTGTTCATTCCAAGACATTTCAACATCCTGCTCTTTGGCCTCCATTGTTCAGCTTGGCACAGACTGGTCATTATAAATGAACGGAATAGTCTGACAGAGAGGCCCTCGTTCAACACATGAAGCTGTCACACACGTACACGCATGAGGACTTTAGCCCTTAAGGGGGGAGTTGGGTGGTCAGAAACCCACCATTCTTCGTGACCTTTCACCCTTCCCTTGTTAAGCCGTTGATGCCAAAGACGGGCTCAGGAGGGAGCCGTCTTCCTCCCAGGCTCCCCTAACAGCGACATGTTGTACTTGGCCATGGCTAATGGCACAACACACACACACACACACACACACGGACACACACACACACACACACACACACACACACACACACACACACACACACACACACACACACACACACGTAGGCACTTACAGTGGGTTTCCTTTTGTGCACAAGCTTTTTTTTTTTTTGACAGCTCCTCAACACACTCTTTGTACCATCCCCCAAGCGGTGGATTTTATTATCCATGCAAGTGAGTGCTTCTCCATCCAGGCCAGACAGCTGCTACCATCTCTTCCTCATCTCAGCTTTCTCACCTGCCAGCCAATTTGAAGGCAACAAGACTTTGCACTTTGCGGCTTTGTCTAATTCACTCCATCTCTCTTGCCTTTCTCACACCCTTCCTCAATGAAGCCTTGACCCTCACATTCTACTTCCTTTTCCCAATGCGGTGGATTTTATAGGGGTCCAGAATTGATTCCTAACCCCTCCCTACTTTATTGGATAAAAGAGGTTGCCGGGCAAGTTAGGATGGAGGTTTATTAAGGACAAGCAAGAAGGGCAAAAGAGCAAGCCCGGACTGAGTGCTACTGGAATCCGAAAAGCCTTGTTGTTTTCCCCACTCGGCTGGTTACCATGGCACCAACGGGGTGCTAAAAGCACTCGAGGGGAAATCGAGGCTATGAAAAGGAGATATTCCGAGTAACACGGAGACAAAGAAAGACAGGGGTGATGGAGAGTTGAAGGAGAGAAGAGGTGAATGTATATTTAGGCTGTCACTCAGTGCTCAGCAAAGACGCACAATAAACACAGGTTGGCATTTGATAGAAGGTGATGGTCACCTTCTACCTCGGGTCACAAGGACACATTACGACCTAACTCTGGTTTGAATGCCGGCAAATACACACACAATGCGCTTGTCTCTTGTTGATTAACCTCTTCATATTTTGCTAGAATCACAGATAATCAACCGCAATTATTCTCTGTGTTATTATATGTTTTCCTTCGTAAAAGTTTCCTGCTATAGAGGCTCTTACTCGTTCCAGCAGGTAATTGATTTAAAAGCCTGTACAGATAAAAACACTATGAGCAGCACTGACTGAATACAAAGTACGGGAGGATTTTTGTTTGCTTTGCTTTTGTCACAAGGGCATTCTATCACAATTATGTATTCTTTTTTTTTAAAAGGAGGAAGAGGCGAGACGAATGCATGAGCAAAGAAATGAAAGGTTCGAGCCAGTGGGAAGAGCTGATTCCTCATTGGACCATTCACCAGTGTTAAGTTTAGAGTGAGTGACCGTCATACTGTTTGCTGTATATCTCATTATTTTAAAGGTCACAATTCAAAAGACAAATGTGCATTTATAAAATTACTCTGCATTTTGAAAACAACATTAAACCACAAGAGAATGACGAGAAAGGCTGCACATGTTCATTTGTCTTCACGTCTTTATCTGCACAAATTAACCGCCCCCCCCCTCCATAGCGCCTCGTGATTTGCACGTTTTTCAATTAGTCTGTTTTCGTTTCTAACTCCAATTTGATCTTAATCACTTAAATGGAGTCTCCATTCGAAGCCATCGGCGACCCCGAGTTTCACCGGGGTGACTTTTGTAATGGATGACTTTGCACCAACAGCTAATCTCTGCCTCTCATAAATTTCATCAGCCAGTCATGTTGACTATGCCCACATTTCTATAATCATGTAATTTATGTTTTTTATTTTTTTTATTTCATGCATGTCTCTCTCCATAACCGCCCTCCCATCTCCTCTCACCAATCCATCATTTTGCAGAGCCATGCTCAAGCCAATTGAAGTGTCCAATAAAGGAGGGCCCCTGGGGATCCACGTGGTGCCATTCAGTTCACAAGACGTCAGGTACAAAAAGAAAGCTGAGGGTTTTGAATTACTCCATGTCAATCAGACTGTATACAATTACTTTAAACGTTACATTTCTCTGCCAAAAGAAATTTCTTTTCCAACAATTTGGAGCTCTCCCATTGGGAAACAGAATAGATTCAAGTCATTTTACTCTTGACTGCACACTTTTTAAAGCCTTGTTCTGTTTCTTTTCTATGGTAACCTTAGTTCTCAATCACAATAATATCTGCTGAGCCTTGAAGGTGAATCAGGTTTCTTTTGCCTTATTTGTTTTATTTTATTTATTTCTTTATTTCCCACCAATACGTAGTGACACTGACAGGACACGCAGTTCATGGTTATTCCAGCAAAAAAAAAAAACATAAAGGACGGCGGACGCAGCCAAATGTAATCAAACTAAAAGCTTGCCTATAACACTAATCCACGCTGCTCGCCAATGCAGCATCAAGGTGAATGTGACTACTCAGCTCCACGGAAAAGGAGACGGGGAAAATGAGTTGGAAAGACAGAGCAAGGAGATGAAGTGGGATGACATTTGAAGTAGAAGGGGCGTGGCTATCATGAAGATTGGATACGTCTTATTTCGCCCGTGCCACTAATCCCATTGCTGCACGTAAGCAAGTGTTGGGAAACTATATTTAGGTTTGATCTATTGTCATTGGTGCCCTCAGAATCTGTGACACCTTGAAACATCTTGCAGCAGAGGAGCAAAAAAACACAACATTATATATTCATATCACGAGACGTTTGATGACCTTCAAATAATTTTATTAAAAACAAACGAGTCTTCCCGCTGTTGGAATACTGATCGATGATCAAAGTCGCTTGTCTTTCTGCAAGTCATTAGAATTGTCCAATGATGTAATCTGCATGTCGGCAACACATTGTTTTCAAGCTGCCAACACTTATTGAGATGAGGCGCAATCATGTCGCCTTCCGAGGCGACCACAATTACTCTTGTGTTCAACGCAGTTAAGATGACCTGACAATGTGGTATCAAACAGCGGGGAAGACCAGAGGACTTCTTCTGAGGCTTCATTTGGATTTAATGTAACTGTTTACCCCCATCGTGGAGATGAGATGAGTCTGCCATGTGAATGTGGATAACCATATTATAAAACCAATTAGGGCAATGTTCTAAGAATGGCCTGTTTGGCTGAAATGCTAAAGAGGTCTGAAAATCAGCCCTTGACATTAAGCAGGGTCACATTTTGAACAAGTGCCTGTTTATGAGTCCAGTGGAAGCATAAGGATGAAGAAAATTGCTATTCCAATAGAGATTGATATTGAATGAAACAAAAAAATATATTTTTCATAAAAAAAGTTGAATCTGTTATCGCTTCTTTTTTTTTTTTCTTATTTATTAAATTTACCTCACTTGTGTATTTATGTGGAGGACGAATGCAAAAGTAGAGGTAGCCTTTTAGTATGGATTGCTGAGATGGCACCGGCATGGGGAGCGCTTAGGTATTTATTACAGCATCAGCGTCTCTCGGCTTAAACTCCCGTGATGGCAAAATTCACTGTTCTCCTACAAGCCACGAGATGATCTCTTTTTTGGTTCCGATTGCCTCGCAAAAGCTACCCAGTTATTCGGCTAGGCCTGCAGACAGTGTGGGCGTCGCAACAATACAGGCTCTGCAAATTAGTCAGCAAAATTGTGGCCTCCCAGGCCAAGAAAAATCTTGATATCATTTACAAATGTTTTGTGAGTCCAAAATTAGATACTGTGTGGGATTTGTGATGTGATACATTTTTTCCTCCCATGCTGATTACGCCCGGGGTAAAAAAAAAAAACACAAGCTAGGTATTACTCAATTTATTTTTGATTATTATTCCAACTGTGCTTTTTCTAAAATGCAATTTCCACATTGTGTGTCTCCATGATGTAATATTTCTGATCTGATGTACGATTTTTTTTCCAGGACCCAAGGCTTGCTAGTCAAGCGCCTGGAGCGTGGAGGCAAAGCAGAGCAGGAACATCTCTTCCAGGAGAAGGATATCATCGTCAGAATAAACCAAGGAGATATACGGAATCTCCGCTTCGAACAGTAAGCAATATTTTTGGTGTCACTGACTTTGAAAAGCTGTTTTGCATTTCCCAATTCTCTGCCAAACACACTCCACATTCACATCAGGTTGTGTATGATTGTAATTGTACACCTCACTAAAGTGAAAAAGGTAAACTTCCCCCCTTCTTGCACAGCTCTCGGGTTCCCCTGCCTTGATTGTCCACCTCGCAGGGTAACAATTTAACAGGATCTTAACGTGATCTCAACTGATTGTTTTGCTCGAGTAAATATTTGGATACACTTAATCTGACAGAATGATGTATCGATGGGGTAATTTGTCATTCAATCAAGCCGATGTGGAAGCTGATTGCACCGCACGTGTGTGATGTCAACACAAGCATATATAGACACTCTTGCCCGCTCAGTCATCATTCATGTTGTGGTGGTATTTCAAAATTTCCATATGAATAAAAATGGGAGGGACATTTGCATCTGTGTTTCAATGAAGGGCTGCCCTGCTGTGGTGGAGTCATCTTAGCAGTGACATTGAGGGAGACCCGCTATGATATTCCTGCTATTGTATCAGGGCTCTGTGATGTAGACTTGCCCCCCCCCCCCCCCACCCATCAATGCACTTGCTCCTGACCAGCCTATCTATATGCTAAGTGCCACTGGCCAACCAGACGAAGCTATTTTTGTGCCTGGGAATAATGTTGACATTTAGGCCTAAAACCTGCTAAGAATTAACATTTTTTTTGGATACTTGTGTTTTTATGTGTACATTATGCAGAAAATTTCCTTCACATTAGTACCCAAGAAGTAAAGGTTGGTGACCCCTGGACTAAACCCCAAGTACTGGTCCATTACCAGGCTTAGCCCAACTCCCCTTATCTCCTCTTACCACACAGTACTTCTTGCCTCATCAGTTTCTATCTGCAGAGGTTTAATACATCATATTCTACTTGTCTCTCTTATCTTGTTCTAACAAATGCATTTCTGTCCATATGTGGTATTCCCTTCCTTCTTTGTTCACCGCACCAACCCCAGAGCTCAGAACATTTTCAGGCAGGCGATGGCCTCCTCCCTCATCCTTTTTCACGTGGTCCCGGCCGCCATGAAAAAGCAGTACGAGATACTGGCGGCCAAGAGTGAACTCACCTCGCCTCATTCCAGCAGAGTCCGCTTCAGTCAAGCCTCTCTAAATTCGGGTGACAGGAGCAGCCTCGTCGGCGGGCGAAACTCTAGGTACAGCTGTGTATTTTACTGAAATACTATGTCGTAATACGACTAATAAATCCCCTCAAGTATTTTGGAAACATTAATTGGTTTACACCCATTATGTAGTCAACAGGGGTCCCTGGCAGGGAGCACTCCAGAGCCAAGACGGAGATATGCCACACCAGCACAATCTTTGGTCTCCAGTACCTCGTCCACCTCCTCCCCGTCCCTGCAGCGCAGAATAAGCTCAACACAGTCCAGCAGCTCCTACGCTAAGCGCAATGGCCGAAGATTCACTATCCAGCTGAAGAAAGGTCAGAAATGACAAGTTAATAGAAGAGATGGTATACTTACTCAACATTCGGTCTAAAAACATCAGAACAATTCCTGAATATTATGTCCCAAAATATAATATATAGAGTAAAAAATAAATTCACTTTCATGTTAAATAAATAAAATAAATGAAAAAAATAGGAACATACATTTCTGTATTTCAAAGGAATAGATGCCCTCATTTTAAAAGTTCAAGCCATTTGTTAACTCCAAATGGGCAGTAATTATTTCCCACGTTACTGAAATTGTAAAATTAGCTTAGATTGGACCAGGCTGTTTTCACAGTAATTACCATCCGAATGGTAATGCACTTCTAAACAAGCCGTCGTTTTTGCCATTGACTTATTGCTCCAAGTACTAAAACAGTGAGTGCGGGGTCTCGCATGGTCGACATGAAAAAGGAAATAGCTTTCACTGTAGCGGACATGTCAATGTTGGATTGTTCGCACACCTAATTTAAGAGCTGTAACTCTTTGACAATTGTTTTTTTTTTTATTATTCTGCATGCATGTGTGATCTGCTATTTTCCTTAAATGGAATTTTTCCACAACCAATTTTCTAGATAGACCATGAAACAGCTACAATTGATTTCTGTCTGTTTTTGAAGCAATAACACTCCCAATTTAGCTGAAATTTAGACCTTCTTAAGCACTTTCAATCTGTTTGATGCCTTTAAAAAGTTGCCAGCCTTCGGTTCCTCCACACTTCGGCTTCATCAACACAATCACTGTCAGCCAAATCGTTGACAGGTCGACTGCAAGGGAGTCGAACTTGGGAAACTAGGTCATGATGGACTATCAGAGGTGCTGACAGCTCTGCGAAATGAGCAACTACTTTGATGCGAATGTTAATGTTAGCATCTGAAATAGTCCCACCGAGACCACAGTAAGCACTTTTGAATGACGGTAAAAATGCAGACCACTCGATAATGCAGGGTAGAATCTATCCCGAGAAATAGTTCATTATTCTTCTGGGGGATATTATGTTGAATTCTTACATAATTTCATTAAAACCAGTTGAAAGTGTTTAGTGTAAGTATTATCAAAATGAATAGGGGAAATAAAATGTACGAAAAAATCCCAAAGTTCACATTATCCGTATTTTGGTGTTCACACAAAAAAAGAGCTTTCAGGTCAGATTTATATTGAGGAAAAAAAAAAAAGTACAATGCAATTATGAATCTACCAGATGACATTTGGACAACTTTTTGATGGTATTGACAAATTCTTGTCTCCTCCGCAGTAAAGGTCAGGTCACATGACTTCTGAGTTATCACTTATTGTATTTACCCATTTGACCCTAGACCACCAATTCATATTCATTTGCTGAATCTTAAAGGTCACCATCCTGAAACCAAAAGAGGCTTTGTATAGAATCGAGCTCAATCACATAACTTTAAAAAAGACACTGTATGAATGAATGCAAAGAGAGGAACACTGAATAATACCTATTGTATTTAAAGCCTTAATGAGTTTGCCCGCATCTTCTCAGATTTGATTTTAAGCCTTTACTTTTTTTTCTTTTCTTTTTTTTTTTTTTACAGATCATTTGCATATACTAGAAAGTGTAACGTGAAGAAAAAGCAGCTTATTTTATTTGAAGAATGGATTGAAGAAACATTTGTTTCAGTAAATCCTCTTTGCTTATTCAACATTACGTATAATGCAGTAGTATCTCACAACGTGGCTTAAATTATATTTTGTTAGATTACATTTTTTTATTCAATTACATTTTTGTATAGCTCTAAGTGTGGTCTAGAATAATGATTTGATATTTCGGTTTGAGTTAATTCCTTAATATTCCTTTAGGTCCAGAAGGTCTTGGGTTCAGCATCACCTCCAGAGACGTTCCCATTGCTGGCAGTGCCCCCATTTATGTTAAAAATATTCTGCCTCGTGGGGCCGCCATCCAAGATGGGAGACTAAAAGCTGGAGACCGTCTCCTGGAGGTAGGAATCTTAAAACAGTTATAGCCATCCCTATATATTATTCAGAAGATATGTATGTTATTACAAAGATGAAATGTGCTTTTATAGTTTTGGATTTGTTCCAAACGACGAGTATTAATGACTTCCCGATGGCTTTCATTTTATTTCTTGGCAGATCCAACCTTAAATTAAAATGGGCAATGACAGATTAAGTTTAAAATGGGTTTAGTCATCATTCAATTTGACCCCAAATGTTTTGGAGTTATATGTCTGTCCTCCAGTGTGTGTTCATTAATAAGTAATACGTGCGATGCAGGTCGGTGGAGTAGACTTGAATGGTAAGACTCAAGAAGAGGTGGTGGCTTTGCTCCGAGCTGCACCTATGGGCGGGGCAGTGAATCTGTTGGTGAGTCGCCAGGAGGACCCTCGGCTGCCTCGAGAAGTGGTCAGTACCCAGACAAAAACATCAATTATGACTAGTCTCAATGGTTTCTAAATTGACTGGGCGTATTTGTTTAAATATGCTGATATGAGAAGTTCAGTACTGTACTAGGCATACATAGAGTCACATGACATGGGCAGATTCTCCACATGCAGGGTGACTTTGGCTGTCACACAACAGATGGTGAGGCTACTGCCCTCGTCCATTTTGGCCTCCACGGCTCTGACAGCAGGCTCGGTTGTCAGAGCACCTTGGCAGACTGGAGGGCCCTTGTGCCACAACCTCACTCCCACGCTACACTCAGCCTGGCTGTACTAAATCAGTTCCATTTCCCAATTTGGTCATTCACTAGTTTGATAAAAATGCATTTCAGAAAAACAAATGTCATCTCATGAACTAAATGCACAAGTGCATTACTGTTCATTTCCGCGACAGAGACTCCCCACACTTCACTTTTTCTTCTATTTGTATTTATAAATTTATTATTATTATTATTATAGGAATCACAGCAAAACAATGACACTTCATAAGTGGATTGGTACTGTGTGAGTGTGGCTGCTTTGCTCCCCCGAGCTCCTCAGGCATGAACGAATGAGAGTTGCTGTCATGGAAAAGACAGCCGAATAATCTCTTTGGTCTTTGTTTTCTCTTAGCCAACTTTTCCGAACTGAGCTAGACTGTGAGTTATATTTTTCATTACTTTCCTCAGGAGATTTGTCTTTTCTTCCGCTCACCCTCCCCGTTATTTGCCGTCTCGCTTTCTGTTACACATTCCCCGCCACTGCTTTCACAAATCTCAATAATCCCTACAAGTATGTTCATAAAAATCAGATAAGGAGGCCAAAGCCCTGTCAGTGACAGTTATTGCAAAAAATGGTGCAAAAGCATAGTGGGTAATTGCTATCTGTGTGTGTGTGACTGTGTGTGAGAGAGAAAGCAATTATCTTTTAAATTGTAGTGTGCGTTTAGCTCACACACACTCACACACTTGTTTGGTTTGCATTTGTCTGATTGACACATAGCCGCTTATGCTAAATGTCAAATCCACGGGGGATATTCTTCTTCTCACTTCATGTTTACATTTTTGTTGAAGATCCATTCAGTATATGGATTTTTTACACTTCAACTTTGAAACCTAATATTAACTTTATTCTATTTTGCATTTACCGTCATTTTCGGACTATAAGACGCACCGGACTATAAACCGCACCAGCTAAAACTTGTGATTCAGGGTTCAACATTTGCAAAAAAAGTTGCGCCTTATAGTCTCAAATTTATGGTACATGATAAGCCAGCTTGCCGCTGGCTTCTGTACTAAACATATTTTCGACCCTACCACAGATGCAAAATCATTGCGTGTAAAAATGAAAAAAAAAAACTCAATATGGGTTTGATGAGTCATACGCCCTAGACTGCTGTTCCTACTCGCTATTACATCATTCAAGAGCCTACATCACAGTTTTTTTTAAAAACACATTCAGCGAACAATCAGGCTTGACGAGCCCGTGTCCTAAAAGTGCGGTCCACATAAGAGCAATTAAACAGTACATTAAAAGGCCCTTTAATGATCATATCACACTTGTCACTGATCCATTAGTAGCTATATCTGCCAAGCAATGAGAATCTTAATTGCACAATTAATATCATCTTCTGATTGATGTGACAGATGAATTTATGGCCTCTACCAATGGCGGGGATGCAGCAGACAAACGCATGACAGCCATGCTGATAATTATAGCAGGCTAATGGCCCGTTTCGTAAGCGCCAACCCTGGTGGCCTGGTTCAAAATCTCTCCATATTATGGCTTAACAGCTGCACAGTGATCGAGGACGATCGTCACAATAAATAATCATAAATTGACCTTTTTTTTTCTCTTAGTCACTTAAATTGCTGGAAAAAGAAGAGTCACAAATGGTGTAAGGGTATAAAATTGTGTAAAATTGAACGTTAGGGTTCTCTTTCATCAATAATAGCGAGTGCTGATTTTCGTCTTCTGTATTCGTAATCGTTTCTCTGACAAAATTGATCCTCAAGGTTGTACGACTCGTGGTTGTCATATAAGAGCTGGAAGACAAATGATCCAGAGATGTATTGACTTACCGTAAGTTCCCTCATCATTTTCTCAAGGGTAACTTTAACGTTATCGTCGTGGCTGTCATCGAGGTTTCATTTAGGAAAGAAAAAAAATGAGCAAGAGAAAAAATATGTAGTGATAATATGTATAAGTATGTGATTTGATGTAAAGTTAAACTTGTTGCTTTTACAGTATAAGGGATGAGATGGTGATAAGTGGAACTAACTTGAGATAATGCTGCCATGAAAAAAAAAAAAGCAAACACATCTTTGGTGTTAATATAATGAGATGAGACTTACTGCGGAGCAATGCTTCTTGCCTCAGTGTTCTTGTTAATTAAGTGATAGAGCCAGAACATTTATTTTCTCTTCCCGACTGCTGAATAAATCAATGTGTTTTAGCTTTGAAAAAAAAAACCCTCAAAGAATAAGACATCACTTAGTCAAATTAGAAATTAACCACAGTTTAAAACAAGGAATGTTAACTTCGATGAGCAAGGCAATGTGACTTGATGTTGTTGTTTGAAAGTTTGAGTCTATATACAATGTGTGATGAAACAAAAATTAGCTCCCCGCTGTTTTATTTTCTGTGAAGCCTCCACTGCTGAATTGTTTCTTCTGCTTTATTATTCTGGCAACGTGATCAAAGTATAGAGCTACAAATCACGCGTTGTCATCATCGCAGATAATCCGTCCAAGTGCTGTTGAAGACAATACCACCCCGCCGAATGATTTCCGAGCGCTAAGAGTCAACGCCACCTGTTTTCATTTTGCACTTTTCACCAGCTGTTCCCATAATTATGTTTGCTGTCAGTGCAAAGAATGGCAGACAGCATAGTCCCATGCTGACAAACAAGCTTGTTAAAGGCCACTTGTGGCGACACTTGCTTTTTTTTTTTTTTCCCAGAAGAGGATACAGTGTGTTTCAACAACACATAATAGATTGCTGTTGGAAAGTCGCAAAGCCACTCTTGGCCTTGCTGTGCAGCAAGTTTGAACATACGTGTTGGGGTTAACATACAAACAGCACAGAAACCATTTCTTTTCCACGTTGCTTTCAACCTTGAAATCTCCTACGGGCTTGTTGCCGTCATTCTTCCAAAGCCTCCACTGTCTTGCATTTGTTTTGACTTTTTTTTTTTTTTTTTTTGCATATTATCTATCCCCTTTGTCACCAAATATTTCACCGCCTGAAGGAATTTGTGTGACAATACTCATCGCACATTTTGCAATTACACCCATGACTGACTTCTTTTAGCCTCTGAATTTATTTCCAATGACCTTTATGTCACCAAATTAGGCCAAGTGTGGAGAGAAGTTTCCAGCAGTGTTAATTGTTTTAGGCATTGAGGTGCAGAGAACTCTGATTTATGTGTGAAAAGAACTAATTGTGATTCATTTGCCTGTTTCCCCCTCCTCCAAATCGCTTTTGCTTCCTCACACCTGTTCGACACATCTTCCTTGTTCGCATGTGACGAGTGAAGTCGGGTGGAAAGAAAATAAAAAGGCCAATTAAGCAGAGAAAGGAGGTGGGGAGGTGGCCTTTTTTTCTAGACTAATGAACAACATTTTCTTGCATTTGCCCCTCTTTGTTTGAACAGTGACACGAATCACACTTAAGATGGATCAAAATTGGGAAAGAAAGTTTCTGCACGAACACGCTAACAAAGTGGATTTTCCCGCTTTGTGCTTCGGTCATTTGGACTACCCGTCCCGACTTTTTGTCAGCGATTGTAGCTCTTGCTCGGCCTTGGTATTTCAAAGACAGTCCTGATTCATCACTCCAAAAGGTTTTAACCAGAAACAGCAGCAGCATCTTTGCAGCATCACCTTCACCCCACCCCAAAATATGTTGATCCATGTACAGACTGTCAAGCGATAACTTCCTACTGGAATAGTATCCAGGTTTGAGCCGGCTTGAATCGACGCAACAGGCCCTGTCAGGCAGTCTGACATACTCATTCTAGCCTAGCAGCACTTTTTTCCTGTCTAATGAAAATGTTTCACCGCTCTCTCATCCTCTGCTATTCCCGGAACACTGCTCTGAGTGGGCGGTTATTCTGTCATCATTGTGGACGGAGTGTGCTTTCAAGCGCTCGCACACCTTAAACACACCGATTGCGATGACGTTTTATCACTAGAATGTAATAGTTGTCTGAAAAGGGGATGCTTTTATCGATGTTGGTAATTGATTAATAATGATAATAATAATCATTATTATAATAATACAGAGAGCTAGCTGGTGTTTTTTGTTGGTACTTTCACTATGAATGCACCGCTGCATCCTAATAACTCCTTAGTCCGTAGAGGAAGAAAAAATAAGAGACACCTTCTGCTCTGTTTTTCCTCTTCCCCGTGCTTGACACTTTATCCAAGCAGCTGTGAGGGGCACACACCTGGCGGCCATCCATCTGGCTGTGCGTGAGAGTGGATGTCTGTGTGCTGATACCGGTCCATTTAAATAGGTCTCGGAGTCAGGTCTCTGGGGTTGATTGCGGGCACTGCCATTAATCTTCAAATGGACTTTATCTGGCCCGTCGTAACATTCCAGATCTCCTCTCATGCAAACAGGGAACATGGTACTAAAGCACAATGCAGAGCACTTTAAAACACACATAAAGCAATTGGGACCGTTTTTGGCCTGATATCAAATGCCCGACCCTCACATTTGGGGGAAAAAAAAGCCATTGTGATTGGTATATTCATAGAATCCTAACATTTATTTAAAATCAATTAAGATCAAGTTTTTTTCAATTTCTACAGCAACTAGGGGAAGACGACCTGGTGTTGACCCCTGACGGTACACGGGAGTTCATGACCTTTGAGATCCCACTCAATGACTCCGGTTCAGCGGGCCTTGGAGTTAGCGTCAAGGGTAACAGGTCCAAGGAGAGTCACGCCGACTTGGGTATTTTTGTCAAATCCATCATCAATGGAGGTGCTGCTAGCAAGGCGAGTTACATCTTTCCTCCTTTACCTTGTTAGTGATGAGATCTAACATTAATCTGGTGGCCATTTATATTTATCTACAGGACGGCCGTCTGCGTATAAATGACCAACTCATCGCAGTCAATGGGGAGTCACTGCTTGAGAGTACCAATCAGGAAGCAATGGAAACGCTACGCAAATCCATGTCAGTCGAAGGCAACAAACGAGGAATGATCCAGCTCATTGTAGCCCGTCGGGTGGCCCAAAACGCAGAGGTAGATAACGCGACCACAATAACTTGAATGAATGAATGACTGATTGTCTAATTTCCCCCCCAAACTGTTCAGAACTTTGTGGAAAACGAGAGGAGTTGCTGTTTCCGTTGCATGTTTCATTCTTATGGCGATAGGCTTTAACCCTTAATCCATCTCACTGTCGATTTGAGAGCTGTGAAATAACTAAGGGATAACTTAAATGTGGTGGCCCCAAAACCATGCAAATCTTCAAACATTTTCATTTCCTGTGTGAGATAGGCGATAGCGGCTCACATTTATTTCCATCCTTGGTGCGATTTACTTGGGCCATAGCCGGCCTTTGATCTGATATCTTAAGAAACCCTTTGCTGAGTTATGATTGACAGTTTTGCTAAAAAAAAAAAAATACTGCCTGATAGACCGATAAAGGAATATGTATTCCATCTAGGTTTGAGATTGGTATTGGCAAATGGTTCAGAATATTGGTAGGATGAATTCTAGCTTGTTTCGACGAGTATAATAAATTCCCAGTCTTTATTGTGTTGTATTAGTATAAACAATACATACAAAACAGTATCGAGGTGCTGTTCAATCTTACATTCACTTCTGCATATCCTGATGGTTCAGCCAAAAGCTTTGTGCCCGTAATCAGTTTGTGCAGCGGGCGCATTAGAATTTGTCCATTAAAATCCAATTAGAAGACGACCACACACACAGGAAGATGGTGTTCCTGAAAGGTAATTTGAATAGATGCCATTTTATATTTTTCATTATGCTCAAGAGTAGCGGCAAAATGAGTTTATAAAGAATCGAAGACCATAGGTGCCCCCACCCCCCTCCCACAATAAGAAAACAAGACTTCTTCTAACAAGCAACATCCCCATTCTGAGCCAGGCAGACCAGCACCAGTTTGCCACTGTCACCCAGCAGAATGGGACTGAGCACTGGAGGCCACCATTGAAATGAATCAGATCCATCACTGTCTGCAGGGGATGGGAGCCAAGCCGCGCAGGCTAATGCATCAGAGGGGGGGAACCTTCCACGGGTGCGGCACATCCAGCCTGCTTCGTCCCATGAAAATTACTCTGATTTCATCATTGCTCGGTCCCGCAGGCTGAACATGTTTCCAGAACAGAGCAGCAGAACATAGCTTTTGAGTTATTTATTTTTTGGGGGTGGACAGTGGAATAGTTATTCCTGAACTAGACAATGATAAATCATAATAATCACAATTAGCCCATATGTATTCATGCCAATCTTTTTTTCTTTATAATCTGTTTTGGTTTCAGTTACTGTGTCCTACACTCACACACGCACACACACTTTCATCTCGATCTCCCCCAGAACAATGATTTCCTTTCTTCAGGCGCATCTTTGAAAAATTATCGTTCTGCCCCAGATAGTCAAAGAAGACGATTGGTCACTGACAATTTGTTTGAAGAATCGTAATTGGATAGCTACGTCTTCATACGGACTAATTTTGGTTCCATTAATGTTTGGTCACGTGTGTAATGTTAAATCACAATTTCACAATTCAGAAGAAGCAATTTCAGTTCCATTTATTGTAATGCCGTGCTACTTTTATGTTACAACTTCCATGAAAAACTGATATCACTGATATGTATATTTTTTTAAACGTTTTGACTCAGTTCAGCATAATTATTACTTGCTCCTCAGTGAGAACAAGACTGAAATTACACGGACATCAGTATGTTTTTTTTAATCCACTTATTTTTTCCTTTCTGAACAAGTTTTATTTAGCAGGGGAATGGTGGTTGTGTTTTCTTGCTGATAAAAGATCCTACAGAAACTGAAAAAAAAAGTTTTTCCTCAATCTTTTAAAGATCTTTCAAGTTTGTCTCGTCAGCCAGCCACCGTCTTGTTTGTAACACAGTCCGGTAGCCTTGGACTCAGTCAGGGAACGTTTATGTAAAGAGACAAGGAGGAAGGAAGTTACTAGCCCTAACAAAAGACGTACCCTCGGACGAGAAACTGATTGATGAATCCTGGAGAGAACTATCAATCAAAACCCCAGTCTAGTAATTTATGGTTTTATTAATATTGACCTGACCACTGCTGCCGGAAAACTTAAAACCCCGAGATGCTAGCTAAGAAAAATAAAAAATAAATCCCTATTTGTCAAAGATGTTGTGTGAAAGCTATCCTAAGTGGTGGATTCTGGGAAATGCAGTTTACAATATCGCGGTAACATTATTGTGGCAAGCGGAGGAAGCAGAGTCGCCGAAATGCAATTCTTGTGCTGCCCGCCCCTCGAATTCCCAGCCTGCTCTCGGAGGACTAACTCGTTTAGGAGAAGCAGGGGAAACTCAATAGGACCAATTGAGAAATAATATATTGAATCTGGTGGTTAAGTGGGCTTCCTGGCCCCAGTGTAGGACTACACTGGTGACATTTTAGTATCTGATAACATACTGTAGCTTGTACATGAAAACATATACACATTCTATCTGTGTAATTTAAATGTTGTCTGTCATTAATTCCTTCGTCACAGATTATTTCTACTTCATACTGGTTTCTTAGTGTGGTTGTTTTGGTTTGGAGCAATCGGAAGTTTATTGAAGAAGGGATAAAAGTCAGGTTTCTGCCTGTAGCGATGTGGCTCGTGCTTGTGGCAAGATGTGCCATCTTAAGACTGTAATTACAGCATTATGGTAGAGGTGACTGGATTAGGGCGATGGCAACAGGCTGACGCTCAGATAGAAGGCCAGTAAATGGCAACAGACTTGACATTATTAGCCTGAGGTGACAGTTTAAGACTCTCTGTCAACACTCCGCCTCACTCCAAGTGAAGGTCAGGGAGATGCTGACAGAGTGGCCAAAGCAATTTGTACATGACTTTTCATTACTCCAAATATTATCCCAGTAAAATAAAGGAAGCACAGCGAGTTTTTTTTTTACCCACAGTCTATCGGTTAATCCACTCTGAAAACAACTAGATTAGTGCAGATTAAACACTTGCTGAGGTGATACAAACCGATTAGAAGATGATCTTAAAGAACCAACAAAAAGTCTTTGATCAACTCTAGGGATTAAATCAACCCTTCAAACTACACCGATAGTTTGTTGTTTGGTAACAGACCAACGTGCCGGTTTTAGATTTTAATGAGGCGCCCTGGATGAACCTCCATCAATACAAAGCCAAGTTTCTGTCTGCCAATGGGGAACTCCACCTTTGCTGTTCACATGACATATTTTGGTTCTAGTGTTTACTGACCATCCCCATCTGCCAATGCAGCCCCAAAAATAAAGAGAAAAACATTCCATTTTCTGCAAACAACCTCTCTGGGGCAAGAACTTGTGGCTAATTGATGTTTGTGCTAAATAATGCAATCGTTGAAGGGGTCCTCTTGGAGGAGACCTAAATGTTTGATTGCTACTCTGGCATAGTAATGACTGCAATCTCGGGATTTGAATCACAACCGTTGAGGGCCACCTATTTACAACCCACCTCCATTGGTGATTATATTAAATATGCGTTGACCCAGGCATTCATTTCATGCACACAAACTCACTCCATGCTTTCATCAATGCTGTTCAGCTAAAGTGCTGCTTTTTCAACCTTATATAAACCACTCCCTTTTATTAAAAATCCAATAAATCCCAGTTGGCTTGTATGCATCTCCAGTCGCTAGGCTGGTTGTGCCACTCCCCTGAGAATCTAACATGGCAGCACTCATAATTTAGAAGAAGCTCAGATCATGCAAATCACAGCTTTCATAGCTGTCTTTGCCAAAGATTGCCTTTCTTGATCTCATGTTATTCTGCGGTCATGGTTTCTGTCTGTTGCTGTTGTCTGTCTTGGCCGGACGCCAGAAGAGAAATGTTGGACATCAATGCGGTATTATCTAGAGACTCTTGGTTCAAAGCATACTTGACTTATAGAGTCAAACTGATCTTGAGCATCAGACTTAAAGTGAGGTCGCTGTTCTATCCAGGGATTTTTTTTTTCTGTACTAGACCACATGAAACGTGTCTGACTGTCAACGTCTTTTTATTTAATGAAACTTGATATTTTGATAAGTATATATCTAGTTTGTTGAAGAAGACTCACTCTACCAATACACTGCTAAACACAAGGCTCAACTGTTCCTTATTTTTCAGTGAGGTAACTAGCAGGCCTATACACTGGCCACAACAAATGTCACCCCTTCCGGATTTATTGTTTGCAACAGCTGCCAATCAGCCCATGGGAAATCCATGGAGTTTTTATCGGCTTTTGGCCAGCTTAGTTCACGGCAGGAACCATTTCGCACTGCTGAGCCAGGAAATACTGACGTGAGCTGAGATCGGTCCCTCTGACATGAGTTTGGAGAGCAGCCTTTTGTCAAATGAGCACTTTTATGATAAATTTAGATAAGATATAACTTCTGATTGTGCTGCTGTTTTGGCTAGCGCAGGATGGATGATTATACTTTGAATATTCCAAATTGTTATCCTCAGCTATACTTCATACGCTCCCATTTTTTTGTTTTCTATAGCAAGGTCCTGGCAGCCCAGCAATACCAGGCCATCCTGTCAACCCTTCCAACCTTCAGAATAACCATGAGCGCCGGATCTCCCATTCCTTTTATGAAAGCATTGAGAGCTTTGACAACATTTCCACACCACTTGGATGCATTGGTAAGTCATGATCAAGTTTAGTTTTTGCAGTTTATCAGTTTCTATGACAATCCATGTTAATAAATCCTCCAGAATATTCTCACATACTATTCGCACCCCTATAGCCCTGAAGGTACTCACCACGTTTCACCATCCCAGGCCCGAAGGGATTAGCGTCATAGCTAATCTCCCCTGCGTTCACTCCACTGCAGACTGGTTTCACTCAAGCCAATCCCCAATCTAGCCAGCTGACATCAACTGGCTGACATCTTAGCTCTTTGGCTGAATTGGAATTGGCAATTCAATCCACCACCAGTCACTGCTGTCATCTCACTATCGATGTGCCTTTCCCCGTGTATGCACACAAGCCAGGTTGAGTTGAGGGAGGGGTCTGTTTTTAATGGATGATGGAATGAAGCCATTTTTCATCTAACCTTGCCGTCCTCAAATTATGCTTTTCATTTTCAGGTTTTTCATATGGCTTACATTTGCATTCCCCCCTGCCTCCTTTCATCTGTTTTTGTTCCAGTTCCCATTCCGGCTTGAGCCCCTCTAGAGGCACTTGACTTTTCGAAAGCTAAGCTCGTGACATTGTCATCAGTCGATGATCTTCACCTTTTGGCCATCCCGCCCTTCTCATTTGTACGCCTATCGCACGCGCAAGTTCAGTCAGAGTGGTGCCACTCTGCCACTGGTGGAGACTGTCAGACAGAATCTTCTGATGGCTAATTAAGCCTCCAGATCAATGGGCCTGACATTGACTCCACACCTTTGACACCCCATTTCGTTTTTCCCTTTTTTTTTTACCTAGTCTTTCATCTGTTAAATAAATCAAATACATCCAAATTGATTGGGTTTTCTTCTCAGTCGAGTTATTTATTCCACTGGCTGTTCTGACACAGTCTTGTACGAACGCCGCTGTGATCAAAAGCGCCAACCGCGGGCACTCTGTGGGTAGTAGGAAAAAAAGTTTCTCTTCATCCGAAAACTTCAAGGGTTCCCTACGTTCATCTCATCCTGAAGACTCGCAGTCAAATGGGTCAAGTGGAAAAGTTTTGAGAATACGGATGTGTGTTAAAGCTGTAAAGTTCACACGGCGTCTTGGATCTGTGACTTTTCTGACTGCGAGCGAATATGTCAGTCTGTTTCCTTTGTCTTCAGGCTGCCTCTGAGCTTCGTACTCGTTAACCCGTGTCGACTGGTTATGACAGGCCGTCTTTGCTCCACCGTTATAATTTATGCTTGGGTCGGTAGGAGGATTCCAAAGCAACATTTTGACAGACAAACAATTGATGTGACACTAATGAAGAAAGAACATTCAAGTTTTGTACAGAGCCTTGGAATTAAAATGTGTATAAGATGCGGCACATGTGGTTTGGTTTGTGGGCGGGGGTTGTTAAGGTGTGGCTTTTCCAGGGTCAAGGGTCACAGCCGCTGAGCCCTGACTGACAGCTTGATGTTGAATTGGTAAATGACTATCACAGAGGCTGGACACTCAGATAGTTTTGGATCATATGTGGCTTCATGCGGTCTAGACTGTGTAGGAAGAAGAAAACTGTGATTAGGGTTAGGGATTTTTTTTTTCTGGCATAATATTATTCATGTCGAGCTTTTGAAGTTGGTTACTTTCCATACAATATTCTGCTTAATTCACATAATAACAGTCTAACATGACACTTGAGCCAGATGCTGTTATTGATTGCGGTGTAACTCAGCCTTGATCTTTGCTGAGGGGTTTTGGCTTGTCATTCATTCCCTCTGCGTGTACATTTTTGTGTGTGTTGTGACTCTGAACCACACACATTTAGATATTAATGGTCAGAGGCGATCCAATTCTTCAGCAAAGCATGCAGCGCCGCGATATTGTCAGGGTTGTCGTCACACATGCAGAAGGCTCAAGGCTGAATCCAGAACTAGCAGGGGGTGAAGTGCAGTGCGTTCTGCTCGACTCCCGACTCAAATTAAATGGGTTTGTGACAATTTAGTTCTATTCGTTCTTTCTAACCACCCACCCTTTTGCCTTCGGGGAGTGAAAGGACAGGACTTTCTTTCTCATCGAGAAAACAGAACAAAATAGGGTTTGTGGAGAAGAACTGTGAAGTGGAGTGAAATTTCCAGCGTGTGCACAGTGTGGTGCAAAGGTTGTTATCACACCCGGGTTTTACCTTCCGTTCTGTCGGACTGAAAAATGCTGCTGGGTGTCAAGTCCACATGCTGTGGTGCAAATTGAAGCCCGCGATCCAACACTGTCTGTTAAATGTGACCATTTGGCCAGGCTTCCCAAGCAGGTGGGGTGTGGGCGGATAAGGAGGAGCTGTAGGTGGCATGAAGATGAATGAAAAATCATCTTGGCCAACAGGAAAGAACATCTTGTGATGTGTGCAAAAAAAGTCACTCAACTAAAGTTGCATTGATGATGTCTCACATCATTAGTTTTCACCAGTGTGTGCTTAGCGAAATTACCCATTCCGATAGACGTAAAGGACTGATCGTCAAGTGTGATCAATAGGTGCCCAAGATGAATAAACCACAAGGGAAGAATAAGAACGTAGAAGTATGTGTGATGAACACAGATGGAGGAAAGAAAATGGATCCGTCCTATTAGTGTGACCTCTCACCTTAGAGCTCAATGTCTCAGTGGGCGGCACCATGCTGATACATTGGAAAGGATGTTACCAGGTGGTGTCTCGGGTCACGGATTACATTTGTCTGCCAAAGAGAGGAAAAACATTTGTGCACCAAATAGCTTCCACACACCTGACCACAAGTGGGCTGAAGGCTTCACCGTACTTGGAAAAACTCACTTCCACTCTTGAATCGAGTTCCATTAGGAGTAAAGACGAATGATTATGAATCCAAAGTCTCTGTCTTCTGTTTTCAGAATCTGAACATTTATTAATGACATGAAATTTATCAAGACGTGAAAGGACTGTGACGAGACGTTATGTGTTAGAATGTAGATGGAGGTGTCCCATTAGCACCTTAGTTGCTCCAAATAAGACTGAAAGTGCTAATAAGTCACCTTGTCGCTTGCTCACTATTTCCTGCATCGGGTGTCACAGTGCTTTCAAGCCTCTATAAACTAGCAAAAAGTGCCACATCCAACTCTACAAACACATTTTGCCACCATTATGCATTTTGTAATATTTTTGGTGTGTTAACTGCATTACATATACTGACATGAACGAATATTTAATCACGTGTTTTTTTTTAATACATTTTTTTCCTCCACTTGCATTCACTTTTGTACTAATGGAATATGATTATAACAAAACATCTATCAAAAGTCAGTTTTAGTCATATGTTGCATTCCTCTGATAGATATAAATCATGATATAATTTCAGACAAACATCACCATCATGTATGTTTTCAATTGTCCAGCAAAAGTGAACCGACTCACCCAGGCAGCTTAGTATGAGCAATTGCCGAGAGTTGGTGAGTGGCCTTCCCCGTGCTGATTTACAGTGCCCATGAATCCAATTACCTAGGGATCCCTGTCAAGCCGCCCAAGTGAGAAATTGCCTTCATTTCACTTATGAAATGTTGGTAAACATCTTAACTTGTTTATATTTGCTATCTAAATACCTCAGATTTTTTCCCCCACAAGAATCAGGTATCATATGTTTTCATTCACAAACATGTTTTCAAGATAATAATAGTGGCTTGCGTAAACTCAAATGACTTCTAATTTACTAACAGTTGAATTGAAGGTAAATTTCAGTCGAACTGCACAGCTGTTTTGTATTTTTATTTTCCCCTTTATTGACTTATTTTATTCCAGCAACAAACTCAACTAAGTTATACACCTCATGGTTGCAATAATTGCCGCTCAAAATCACTTCCCACAGCACGCATCTGTCATTAGTTGGCACAAATTAAATACCTGTTGGAATCATTATGTGGTTTTGGCAGGGCAAATGTTGCTCTCTCTGTTCGTAAATGCACAAAGATGTTCCTCATTCGATAACTGCTCAAAATGCCTCAAACACATAGCTGGAGCATTTCGAAAAGGTTTTGTCTAATCGGAATCAGATGTGTGCTTAAACTCTACTCTTGACTTTGCCTTCTAACTTGAAAACTTTTTTTTTCTTACGCCCTTTACTGAGAAAATGAGTTGATCAACGTGCTGAAAGAATCCTCCACCTCTGTCCTCATTGGAACATCTCTTAGGACTGAACAACCCTTCTTCTCCCGCTCTTACGATTGAGTGTCAAGCAATGCAGCACATTTCCTATTGACTTTGACTGCTGAGGAGATGTAAAGGGGCAATTCAAAGAAGTCTGCTACAGGGAAGGTCATGCAGGACTGAATACAAATCAGAAAAGCTCTTCCGTGGCACGTCTTTGTCTTCTGAGAATATTTGAGGAGAATGGCTGCACTGAGTCATACTTTAAACTTTTTGGCGGGCTTTACATGACATTGGGATTTTGGTTTGGATGTTTCACATTTGTCGTTGATTTTATTTCCCAAAGGTAAATACCAGCTCTCCCCCACTGTGAACATGCCACAAGATGACATTGTGTTGATAGAAGATGACAGGCCACCCCTGCTTCCATCCCACTTCTCGGACCAGTCCTCTTCAAGTTCTCACGATGACTTGGGATTCGTGGGAGAGAACCCGTGGATCCATGAGCTGCCCAGTCCGAATGAATAGTAAGCAAAATACACCCTCATTTGATCAATAACAGAACCTAATCTGAAGGAAAATATAAATAGATGATCTACATCACAGCATATCATATCATACAATGGGCGTATTGCGCAATAGTGTGAAGGATCTTTATTAAGTGGTATCATCTCAATGTCATGATATTATTGTCTTTTCTTTTAGTCATGAATCTCCCCATTGTAGCGAAATGACTTTTGTGGGTGTTTGTAATAAATAATAGATAAAGTGTGTGTGTTGGGGGGACATTGAACATCTTCCACCCAGTCTGATTTCTCTCGCCTGAGTGATTTTCGCACCAATTCTCCATCCTCAGGAAGATTTATTGGCCTTGTGAAAGGATACAAGCCATTGTGCTCTCAAATTATACCGTAAAACTATAAGGTATGCCATTAAGCTATTTTGTTGTAGTTCAGAAAAAGAAAAAAAAAATCTGTCGCTGTTTTTCCCCATTTTAAAGTCCAATCATACATTTTAAAATGACTTCTGACATTTTCTCTATGATTGCAGCTTTCATAGAGGAAGGAAGTGCGAAGATTGTATTCTTGCTCTTACCAGAAAGTTTTATTTTTATCTTTATTCTTCCTTATGTTTCCTTTTCATCTATTAATGAGTGGCTTTATTCCACATTCCGAAGTTGTCAAAGTGGATTATTGTACCTAGCGTACGGCTACAGCACACTCAAGTTTCCTGCCCTCAGAGTAGCAACTGCACGCTTATGCATGACTTGTGGACCTGCACACGGGGCAGAAGTATGCTCTGTACCTCTGCCCAGGGTTATGCTGAATAATTCATCTCGTCAAAGTCACATACATGAAGAAGCGGCAGGCACACCTTTCCTTTCACTCAAATGCTCGCAGTTGCTCACATGCATTCTCCTCATGACTCATAGTGGTTCCCTTTCTCCTGTTTAAGTGCGGCATAACCCCCCGTGGTATAAAAGGCATGCCAAGTAAGCATTGTTTTTTTTTCTTCTTTTTAAATTAAGCTCTTCCAGCAGCGTAGCACAGGCCCTGTATATGTTTTGAATATATATTGTGCACTGTTTCACCTCTGACCTTCTCAGTATTATGCAGCTGCATGTTCTTACTTTGCCAAGGACACAACTGCCTGGTAAAATCATTCTAATTCAAGTTTTTAGTGGGTGATGTAACCCACATTTTGGGGGCTTCTAACTACCCCCCACCATTGAAGATAAATTGTTTAGAGGAATCAGTCTGACAGAAGATAAAAACTGGCCTACTTTTATTCTCTGCATCCTCAGCCAATAATATGTGTTCGTATTTGTCTGTGTTTAGCTTGTCTGTTTTTCTGCTTGTTGATATAATAATAATAATAATAATAATAATAATAATAATAATAATAAATTTGTTTGAATTACCTTGACAAAAACAGAAAATGTCCCCCTTTAATAATAATAATAATAATAATAATCTGTGTGAATTACCTTGAAAGAAAATCTAGAAAATGTCCCCCTTAAGGTTCCACTTCATAAATCATGCTTGTAAATTATTCCTTAAAAATCAAGCAGTACTCCCCCACCCCCTCATATATTTCCATAACATATGTCAATCCCCACATTAGATTTGTCACTGAGTTCTGATATATCCCGCTAACTTGCCGAGATTGCACATAGCTACCTATACGTACGATATATACTCTGTTTCACAGATGCCCTCAGTCTCACAGGTGTTTAGATCCACATTGGCTGGTAAACAATATTGCACATTAACATATAAAGTGGAAAAGGCGCATATCGACAAGAACAAACTTCCAGGCGAATATTGCAGGCAGTCTGCTTCTACAGTTGATCTGCTAATAGACTCGGCCTACAGGAATACGATATAACTAAGAATTACATGTGCCTGTGTGTTTTCCCTGAAATGCTAATGGTCCCCTCTAGCTTCATGAATATTTACGGTGTCTCTGCGGTGCGCCGTTGGTACAAGCATGTCATACATGCTCCCTCTTTTCTCCTCACCTTGCATATGTTTCACGAGGCTCTCCACGCGGGGTACTCCATGTCTGTGCCCTCCTTGGCGGGTGAATATCAGCGTGAATAATACGCTACGGCAAACATACAAACTCACATTTTCATTTGCTTGAATAAACCATCTTAGCCACCGGTTACCATTGCAAATGAGAAAGCTGAACGACTAATATCAAAACCTGGACTCGGTGTCAGCTGTGACGTTCAAAGGCTGATACGTTTATAATCGGGTAGACGTTAAGCTTTAATATTAGTGATTACTGGAGCCAAGCAAGTCCATGTTAATGCAGCTTAACCACCAGGTGACCAGATTTCTGTTTTCATAAATAGGGATGCTTGCTGTGAATAGTTGTGATTATATATTAAAAAAAAACACACACTACAAACTACATAGTTAGTTGAGCTTCTATAAAATGAGGAAGTGCTTTTAGTATTTTTAATGCCACTGCGGGGATGCTTTGACACATTTAACTCCCTGCCAGGAGAAGATGGAGACAGGGAAGGTTGATTTAAAATGCACTCCAAAGCATTGCCTGTGAGCATTGCTCAGCGCTGGTTAATTTTAGATGACATCAGGACGCTTAGCGTGGACGGAAGCATCTGCTTGGAATGTTGGAAATTGCTTTTAAATGTTGCGAAAGAAGGAGAGGTGAAGGAACTTTTTATCCTTTTGAGGAAAGGCCGGAGGCATTGACAGCAAAGATGGACTCGGGAAAACACTTTGCCACACTCGTAATTTGTATATGCGCAAAGTATCAAGAAAAACAATATTCCACGTGTGTGTTAATGATTTGTGACGGTAAATCATATTAAACCCATAGAAACTGATTTCATCCTTTGTCATATTTATGAACTTCATTTCATTGGAGCTACTTTCCTCTTTTGTTTATGTTTGGCACTCTGTGGAGTTATTTATCACAACAGCTAGACAGAGTGAAAAATAGATTCTTTGCTGTCCAAACTGTCTGGTTCAAGAAAGATACACTTGTTGAGACAAAACAACAGCGTGTTGTCTACAGTGAGTGATGTGAGGGGAAAAGAGAGTGATGATGAATGAATGAATAATACATCTGTGCTGTCATTCCTTTCTTCCTTTTCCCGTGTCAGCGAGACGTGGCCCCCGTATACGACGGCATAGATGCGAATGCCGAGTATGGCTGACAGCAAAGTGACATATTAACACCGGCCTCTTGGTGACACGTGAAACACGTCTTGTGTTGAATGAACTCGGCAAAGCAAATCACAATTGTTGACATGCAGCCAAGTGCAAGCAGGTCTATCTTTGATGCGATGTTCATTTGGAAAATGGAAAAGAAAAACACATTCCGTGCTTGCGTGGTTTGGAAGACTTCATTAGGACCGCATCTATCTCGTTGAATGGCAAGGTGTTCACCCTAATTGTAATGCAAATACCGTTACCCCCCTCACCCAAACTCTGCCTCTCGCTCCCATCCGATTTTCAATTAAGATCCAGACAGAGATAGAGCATCTCAAAGGTAAATTGCAACAGGAGCTCCTGCCTCAGACATACCGGGGGAGTGGCGTTATTGAGTGATACTGACCCCGGGGCATCCTCACATCAGGTGTCACGCATAGAACTAAACTTAACCAACCCAGTAAGACATTGAAGTGCCCTTCAGCAGGATAAATAGATTGGCTGTGTATTTTTTGAACGTGATTCACAGGAAGATACAAAATTATACAAACTACATCTGCCTAGCGACCTAACTTGACTTTCTCATTTATTGCAGCTCATTGAGTCTCGATGCGGACCCGGACGGTTCGTTTCAAAGAGAAGGCTTCGCCCGCCAGAGTATGTCAGAGAAGCGCACCAAGCAGTATGAAAATGCTGCTCAGTTGGAGATCATCAAGTCACGCAAGTCCAAGAGTATGGATCTAGGTAAATGCTTTGCTTGACACATAAATGGCGTAGAGGTTTTTATTTTTTTATGTTTTCAGTTAGACTGCAATGCGATATTTTGTTTTTTTCTCCCTGCCCAATTAGCATAAAGACATTATCCTCGGGATTTTTCGGTGTGGGTTGCAAATCTAATTTGATTTGTCTGGGGACAGGAAGTGAGCGAAGTGGACAGGGAGATGAGATGGCTCATCGCGGCAAATGCAGATCTTATCTCGGGACGACATCAAAGAAGCCTCATGATTGTTCCAAAGTGATGTCAGCATTTCCTTGATTATTTGATTAGTTCTGAAAAAGGGACTGAGTTACTGTATTTATCAGACAATCTTTAAATAAGCCTTGGTGCATTATGCTTCTAATATGATTTCCTGGATATCATTCATGGTTGGATGCATTTGCTTTGAAAGACATGACCTCAAACCAATCACATCTTCGGACATCTGATTCAAGCTGTTGCACTCTTAACATTCGGCTCCACACGTCTCTCTGGAAGAATGGAAGGACCTTCCTGTTTCTCCCTTTTCCAGGTGCTTCCATATCACAGCAGCAGCTGGAGTTCTTGTCTTTGAAGAGCCTCATTGTTGAAATATGCTAAATTGATCAGACTCCCCATGTTCCTGTTCCATTTAGATGGGGAATGAGATTGGGCAAAGAAAGAAAAAAATATCTGTGAGGTTCCTCATCTTGCAGGAATATCCATGTCTTGTAAGCCTCATGATTGACAGGCTCATACATGGGATGTAATATCCTCTTCTTCTCAAATTACACAGCTTCCTTTCTTGAACTTTATTGTCCCTCTTCTTCTCTTAGCTTTACATGGTGCATGATAGCTCTCATGCTTATTTGTGCCCTTTAACAGTAGCTGATGAGATTAACAGCAGCACGAGTACCAGTAGAGGTAAGCGTATGTGCCAGGACTTTTATTCGATTATTACCTTTATGGTTCCGTGGCTCGATAAGAGATTACCCCCCCTCTTTTCCCATCACTAACTCATTACAAAGCATAGTTGGGTTTTTGCTACGGCTTATGTTGGGTAGTCTTGAATAGGGATCGCTAATATTGGAACGTGTCGTGCTTCTAAAGAAAATATTCAACGTAGTTTGAGAGCTACTGGTAGTCAAGTGGTGAGTGAGTTCGACTTGCAATCAAGGCTTCAATTGCTGGTTAACCCCTCTGGCTTATTGCAGTAGATCCATTATAGGCCTATTTTAGCTCTGCTTTGTCGCTTGTTACCAGAATGGGGACAGAAAAGAACTCAGTGCAACCCACCAGTTGGATGGGAATGTTTCCAAAGATGTCTACATGGATTATTTTGGTTTCACAGCAAGGCATCTTGTACCCCAGATTGAGACATTACTGGTAAATTCCCTTAATTGAGATTTTTTTTATAATTTTTTTTTTACGACACATGTTGAGCAGACGAAGGACGTCCTCCGTCATGCTAATGATCTACAACTGGCAGAGACGTACGAGCCCGACTGACTCCAGGGATATGATCCCTCCTTTGGGATACCTGGACGTGGCCTTTCCCTGACCACCTTGGGGGCTATTTTTACCATAATTACCCTTTTACCGTCCGGGCTCTTTGAATAAATTATGTGTAATGGAGCCCCTGTCTGTACACAGATCTTTACATGCAAGAGCCTATGGTGAATAATAGCCGGGTTGCATAGTTTTAGCGACTCTAATTATAGTATGGGCTCCTGTCCCTGTAATAACCGCTGCTGATTTATTCATGGAGTTTGCCATGGCTCCCCTTGAACGCTTAATGGCAATGGATCTTCTCCAATTAACAGCCCTTGCACTTAATATGCTTAAGGAACACAGAAAGGTGAGCAAGTTTTTCCTCTGGGCGTGACACAATTTCAGGTGCACTCTCTGGCTTTGTGTGATTTTCATTTCTCTTCCAGGCAAACTCTTGTCTGTATGCAATGGGGGGGGGGGGGGATTTGTATTTTCATGGCTCTGAATAAGAGGGCGTCGAGGAGCAGAGCGCGTAGTCTCTGGAGATAGGAATCACATAATAGAATGGCATACAGAGAGCTGTCCGTCAAACTCTCCCATGAGAGCTTGGGATTTTTCTGATGAAAACAAAGGAAGCTTGCAGCTGGCAACGGTCTTCGGGCAAACTCGCGCTCTTTTTCTCTCTCTCTCTCTCTCTCTCTCTCTCTCTCTCTCTCTCTCTCTCTCTCTCTCTCGCTCTCCTTTCCTTGCTCTTCCATCGTCTTTGTGTCTCTGCTACTCTCTGCCATTCACCAGACTTGAGAGAAACAATGGTGAAGTGGATCGCGATGCGGAATACAGAGTGGGCGGATAATTCCCTGTTTCCGAATACGGCAGATGTCATTTTGGTTCTCTTCAACTGTTGCATCCTGTACGAGCTTGCAATCCCATTGTGTCAAACGCACTCTTGCTTCTGTGAGTCTGCTGTCTGCAGGCATAATGTGTGTGTGTGTGTGGGGGGGTGTGTTTCGTTTTATAGGGTGTTTTTTGGGGGGGGGATATTTTTATGCCAATCTAGTATAACTACAACCCTTCACCCAATTAGATAATTTCCTTTAAACAGTTGGGCAGTTCATCGGATGCAGCAGTATAGGATTGTTCAATTATTTGGAATTGGGTCCTGGTTCTCCTGGGATTGGACATGTTTACAAGCATTGATGAAAGCCAAGATAAAATCGAGTGTAAAAATCATGACAGTGCATTTAGCAGTCTGAAAAGTTGACTCCAGTGGATAACAGTTGACCTTTTTAGCCTATCTGACTTTTTAGACAGTCGATCCATAGGCACAATGAATGGAAGAAAATAACTCACACTTCATTTAGGTGCATTGGTAGCAGATGTAGCAGAAGGAGGGGAGTCCCTTGTGACCCTAAAGACCTTCATCTTCCTCCTCAGCTGGTTCCTTATATTGGCATTGCTCCAACCCTTCTCAAAAGCAAATATATTTCAGTGGAGCTAGTGAACACGGGATACTAAATTGTCTTTAAAACGCGGGGGGTTATTTTCTTGGCGTAATATGTTTCTGACGGTTTAAGACTCCACCTAAAGACCCTCTGGGGTCATCCAGCAGCAGTGGGTCACACCTCATTTAGTCAAATTCAAACAGCCCTGACAGAGAATTGTGTGACAGTCATATGGTTTGTGTTTAAATGGCCGAAACTAAAAAATAATAGTCAAAGGAATTATAACTAATCAAAATACTTTCACACAGATTACGTTCTCTGTAACAGTTTTTGCAACACGTGTCCTTTTTAATACTAATATTATACACATTAGCAATAGGATCATAAATTTTTTTACAAGAGCTGTCAGACTCATTGGGTAGTTTTATCACACTGCTTTTGTGGCTCTGTGTCTTACACACCATTAACTATCACGCATCACTAACACAATTTTCCTCTTTTATTTTCCCCACAGGTTCTTCAGGACAAAATGTCGGACCCACACTGGGTCTGAAAAAGTCCAGTTCCCTTGAAAGCCTCCACACAGCTCTTGCCGCAGCAACACGGAACAGTGAACTTAACGTCAACAGGCCACGCTCTCGAATCCTTCGGAGCCGAGGATGCAATGAGAGTTTCAGAGCGGCCATCGACAAGTCGTACGACAAATCGGTGGTTAATGTGCCCGAGGATGAAAACAGCATGGATATATGTAAGATTTTTGACTTGTCATTTACCATTGTTTGAGTTAGTGAGAAAGTCTTTGGCAATATTGTTTTCCCAGTCTTCTGTACTTAAAAAATGTATGTTGGTCAACAAAACAGAAAAAAAAAAGATTTTTTTTTTTCTATTTATTATTTCAGCCAGCAAGGTTGGCAGTTTTTCCCCCACTACTTTTGTATTACTGAGAAACTTTCTCAATTGACTTATTCTAAACTTAAGAAAAAAAATTATCCAAAAAAAACATTCATAGCAGCACCCAAACGGAGTGAACACATCCATTCCTCCTTGGTGTTTGATGATAAAAAGGCATGTGTTTGGCATAGTGAGACGGATGTCTTATGTTTTGCCAACAGGTAATAATACCACAAGAGTAATTGCAATATATACATTTCCATCCAGCAAAGGATTCCATTAAATACTGACAGGGAGGAAAACATTTGGAGGGGAATATTTGCCTGAAATGCTTTGTTCTCATAAGCTCTGTCGGCGAGCCACTAAATACAGTCTTATCTCTGCAAAGAAAAATGGGGAAAGCAGACCATTTCCGTCGTTGCGGTTTATTGCATCCAGCCCCCCTCCCCATGTGATATTCAAATAACTCTGTTTTTCAATTTAGATAAAAGCCGCCAGTTTGTGCTCGTCACTGAGGTTAATAGTCAAAGTTGACAGATAAGACGCCACTGTCCTCTGCTCTAAGACTTTTATTTAAATCAAATAATAATTTGGCATCCCCTAAGTAAAATGTGTTTTCCGTAAGATATCCTGCTCGGCAATATGCACCCCTCGTTGTACGACTCGGTGTTGTGTTCTTTGAAGATAAATTTGAAAAAGAACTGCGAAAAGAATATCTGTACTTTTGAGGGAGAAAAAAAAAACAATAGTGTTGTAATAAGACAAGCAATTGTACTTGTCTGTCCTAACCTCAACTGACAGACCATCTTTAATGCTCTTGATTTTCCAAAGCATGAAAGTTTGACTAAAGTGGCACAAAATGATGCCTGTGGTTTTTCTGTCACTGCAAATTATCTCCTGACTCTTTTATCAACGCTTCCTCTGCTAGTTGGCGCTGCCTTGTAAGGTCTTTTCTTCTCAGATCTATTAAATTCCAGAGGGTGGCTATAGTGTACCAAGGAATTTTGCTTTTTCATTGTGATGAATTATAAAAAAAAATATTTTTTTGTCCGCTCTGCCTTTTGAAGCAATTGGAAAACCATTGCCACAGAAGTATTAGCATCCTTGCTCATGTCAGTCATTTTACTAACCAACTGGTAGCAGCAGGTGCCTTGAAGTGATTGACAAGAAGATTGAATGATCTGTGTGATGAAGCTGATCGGCAAATTCAATCATTTTGCACCTCATTAAAACACATGAAATCAAAAGAATGAGAATCAGCCGATGAGATGTCCCCAAAACCTTCACGTGTTTAATAACAGAATTATTTTAGCGGAATAAAACCAGTTTCATCTCTGATGGGATTTGATAATTGAAAAAGTTTTACAGTATCAAGAGGAATTTATACGTACCTTCTCAGAGAGCAAACTATTTATTGCAGACAGGATCTTAAGATTCCACCATATTTGCAATTATAATCCCTGGGAGCCTTTTTCAAAATTACTTACTGTATATGTATAATTACTGACAGATTAATTACATTTTGCACATCACTTCTTATTAGATGTGATGGCAACTTTGAGTTTAATCAACCGTATATCACCTAAGGACTCGAGATTCCATTTGATGTCTGGGTTTGAATTAAACTCAGATGTAAATTACGAACCCGATCCACATGACTAGCGTTAGAGCTCGATCACATAATTTATGTGAAATAGGCTGAAAGAGAAAAGAAAAATATCTAGGAGAAGGCAAAGGGGTTAAGTTAAATGTATATATTTGAAGCTGACTTTGAGCAAATTCATTGAAGTTTCAGATGACGACAAACCTCATAGGGAGGGAAATGTAAATATAATCAGCTATAATAAGGCTCCAATATTCTGTGTGTTTTGTTCAAAGATTTTAAACCGCCTGAGACATAATTGTTCCCTTAATGGTTGATCTGATGTAATTAGGAGCTAACATTAAAAATTAAGTATGCTCTTATGTATTAGGATGTGTTTCCATGTTATGTCATATTGTGACTATTGTGACTTATCCGTCTCACAATGTTTCTTCAACTTGCCCACATGTTGTCACTCAAGTGGACGAGGACACGGAGGGAAGTTCCCGATCAGGTCAGGATTCAATGTCGGCCAGCGGCGACCTCTTCGTTGGCCCCGGTCTCAATGGCAACGTCTCCAAAGAAGACACGCCGAGACATCGGGACAAGGTGGAAAAGAAGAAGCCCGAAGAGGATAAAGAGAAGGAGAAAGACAAGGACAAGAACAAAGCAAAGAAAAGCATGCTGAAGGGGCTCGGAGATATGTTCAGGTAAGATCTGAGCTTCGTACTGTCCACCGCTTGTGTAGCCTTGAGTATCAATTGCTTTCTGCTTTATTAATACCATCGAACACGTGCGGAATTGGACTGCATTCCTTCAATGCTGGAGTGCTAATTAGAAGCTCCTCTCCTTGAACCCTGCCGGGATAAGGTGAAGGGGGTGGGTTGCTACGGACCTTAAGAGCCTCTGGCACAATCGACAGATTATTTTTAATAAGGCCAACATGTTTTATTCATGAATAACCGTGTGCATGCTCCAATGGCTAAACAAACTTAAGCTTTTGTTGAGGGGCCGTTCAAACTGTCGCTTCAGGTAACTGCTGTTGTTGTTTTCCCACAATTGGAGGGGTTGTTGTTCCATTTGTAGACTTCTGTTTTGATAAACCCGATCAAAATGTTTTGAGCTAGTTTGGGATTTTTGTTTTGAAGCGAGTCGATCGGTTGCACATTTAAATAGGGCAGTAATTAACAATGGATGGGCCTCAAGCTTCGTTTAAGTTGCTTCCGTGCGGATCGCTTTAACGGGATTAGCAGGCGTGTCACGTCACGTGTCTCGGCGATAAACAATAAAGTGTGTTTTGGGGTCACAATTGAAACGCGCCACAGGCTTGCTTATTTTCTATTCTAGGCTAGTGTGTTACAAAAACTATTTTGCATCAAGGATGGTATAGCAAATCTTTTTTTTTTTAGAACTTGACACGTGGCTGCTTAGTGATTTTTATGAGTGCATGTGACCTCTCCGCATGCCCTTTGTGACTTTCTCATCACACCTCATTATCTTGGAGTGCCATGTCCACTTAAGATTTGGCACACAGCGGGCTTAGCGTAACTCCCATCGCCCGTTCCCTGTGCCTGAATGCAGAGAAGCATGAACATCTAGAACTAGCATGTCTTTTTGACTCTCAAAACTGTCTGCCCTCTCCTTGTTTGTTAGACAATTTTCATCTTAAAAACTTTTGACAGGTCTCACACCCACCGCATTCTCCTATTATCCTTTTCCATTCCAAGTTTAGAAAGTTAAAGACGAAAATGAGGTGAGAATAAATGCATCCCAGCGGATTCAATAGCAAAACTTTATATTACAAGAAGAAACTCGTCATATCAATTGCCAGAGGCAAAAAGAAATTTTATGTGATGGGAGCGATTTTAGTAAAACTAGCAAAAGCCCCGAAGAGATTTTAGATTCTGTGCCTGACGAAGCCTTTGTCTCGTCAGTAAATTCAACGCTCTTAGATTTACAGATCACGCACACGCTATACATTAGCAAGTTTGGCGTGTGATTATTTCACCGTTGAATCCAAACATCAAAAAGACATCCTGATGAGGTTAATCCTTTGTAATGGATGTCTCAGTGGTTTTGTCTCTGTCACTCATTATCCCGGCATTACTCTCCAATGCAAGTCTCGTTTTGCTCTCCGTCTAAGGGAGTTTCAAGGAGTTCCGCATCGGTGCTGCGTGCAATTTGCATGCAGGGACTTTGGGCGATCTGATGAATGTGAATTTCATGTCTGATTAAGGGGCAGCGTGATTGGGAGTGCATTAAGAGTCACGGAAAGCGAGGATGGCCGAGGCAAGCTGGCGGATACGCTCTTTGAGTGTTTGGTAGTTTAGAACACGACGAAAAAGAAAAAAAAAAAAAAAGAATGTGTTGATGTGATTATTCATGCCCTCCCTCGCAGAAAGCATGTGATCATTAGATCCCAATTCAGTCAGATTTGTTTAGTTGTTGGAATCTTTGCCCGAGGCTGTGTTAGCGTGCTCCATGGCAGTGATGTCTTGGTCAGGCCCGTGAGACTGCCTCGAGGCGTTCTTAATGAGGTGTCATTTCGCCGCCTCGCCACTGACTGACTGACCTCCTTCATCAAAAGCCACATTCCCATTATTTCTTGACCCTTATGTATACGGATGAGCATTAAATTGATAACTAGACAGCAATCGAGGAGCTCAATTCCCGCATAATATCCTCACATTAAATTACATTACAATGCTACTTTGACCCCATTATTAAGATTTCCGCAATCCTACACCCATTGGCATTTTAAACTGACTCTATTCATGATTAAGACATTACCACATTTTTATATCCTTTTTTTTTTTTTTTTTAGATCTTTGACCCAGTTTTCATCAAAATGAATACGGCCTGTTTTTGATTTCTGTTTTTAATAGGAATTAATAATGTATTGTAAATGTACAACATTGCTGGAGTTTAGTGTTGTAAAACAAAATTGCTGCATAATGAGGCACCGAGTCAATTATGTATTTAATATTACAAAATCTTCCATTTTTGATGAATGTGTATGTGCCAGGGTGTGCTTCCATCACTGTTGTAACTTGAATTTTATATATGTGTAAAGATAAATTGTTTCGGACAAGAGTTATGCAAATGTAAAACACTCCCGGAATAAAGTAGCGTGAAGGAGATGAGCTGGTGGAAGCTGCAATATTGAAAGGCAAGGGTGAGGAAGGAGTGGGGGGGAGGGCAGAGCTAAGGGGGGGAGACTGGGAGCGTGTGCACTGGAGTGAACTGGGGCACCAAGGGAGAGTGGGAAAGAAGGGATAAAAAGAAAAAAAGAACAGGGGAATGAGAAAAGAAGCAAGCTTTTCACAGCGGCACAGTCACGACATCATGAAACTGTCTGCCCACAGGGAAGGATTAAAGCTTCCCCAGCAATTTAGCCTTTTTTTTTTTTTGCGTGTAAACCCGCACCCGTTTTTACGTTAGTGTGCATTTTCAAGAAGGATGCGAATCCTGTGTGTGTGAGGCATGTTTCCCCATGTGTGTAGATGAAAAGACATGTTAATGGGATCTGGCATCACCCTCACCAATTCTCCAAGCCAACGGCGCACACGCGCCTGCCTCAACCCCCCCCGCCCTCATCGCCACTCTGATAAGTACCGCGCCTGACGTTGAGCCATCAGCCGACATCGGAGCTGGCGGTGACAGCCGTGCGCCCCCATCTTCTTTTTCCTCCTCACCCTCCATCACCCCGGGGGACCTCCTCGCCTTGCTCTTCCCAGTAGATGAATTCCCACTCAGGGCTACCCAGCATCATGCTGGAGAGAAGGGCGTGGACAAATACACAGAAAGCTTGGGTTTATTATTCTCAGGCAGCGTGGAAGCACGCTATGAGGGTTGTGTGTTAGCAATTCAGATGCCATGCTTATGTGTAGCATGACACGAAGTGGTTAGTGTGTTCCTGTTCCTGCGCCATTCCATGTCTTTAGCCTATATGAATCTTTCTGCTCATGTGGGCGGGAACAGCAGATGTATGCTAAGCCAGTTTGATCATTAACACACATTAGCGGCTTTTTATACGTGCACACGACCATCCCACCGGCCTGCTTGATAAAAAAAAAAATCCCACTTTCCACCCTCATGCGCCGTCCTCACATATGCTGATTGTGTTTTGGCGCGGTTGAGTTGAAGACAGCAATTAGCCACCTCCACATGTGGGCCGTAACATCTGCTCGGTGTAATCTGGGCAAAAATGATAATTGTTCCTCTTTGGCGCCACCTCGCTCATCATAATGTGTGTAGTAAATGTGAAAAATAACTGTGGGAATGCAACACTTATAATTACATCACATGCAAATACACATTAAACTGGAAAATAGTGGACAGGGACGTTCCTTTTTATTGAATTAAAGCTCCCATGATGAACAATGTATGAATATTTTGTCCATCGTAACTTTTAGCTGTTTTACAAACCTGGAAGCAGGCCTCAACAAATTGGACACCACTTTCAGTTCTCTGTGTTTAAATGTAAGCAGAGACATTCAGTGATCGGATTAAGGAGCCGATTCCTTTGTCCAATCAAATCGGGCATCCACGAGCCCTACATGAGACAAACCCGCAGTCATTAGGTTTGGAATGATCACACGGCGCTGCAATGGAGACCTTGAAGCACGGGGGCGGCCGCTTTTGTGTGTGAGGAGAGACGGTGCTTGCTGCAAGACACATTTAATTGAATCTGAAATCTTGTCAACCTGAAATAAGATCCAGAGATGTCTCTCGAGCTGCGATGTTCGCCGCCCCGCTTTCTGAGACATCGTGGTCTCTTATTAAAGAGCTCAAATTAAGTGGAGTAGTGCACCCAGCCTTAGACTACTAATGATACAAGACCCAAGGGATCGCGAGCAAAACCACCGTTGTCAAAATGCGCATGAGAGAATCTATTTATTTCGCCGCGATGACACACTCGCTACTGTCGAACTCATTGCCAGTCTGCTCACCCAACCACGCGGCTTAGCATGTAATAAAACGGGGGCCTTTGGCTGAAATGACCTTTCCCTTCCGATGGCTTCCCACCTGCCGATGCGTACATCTCAACATGTATGCGATAAGATAGGGAGGAAGAGGATAACTGTGGTGAGAGTAAGAAAAAGAATAAGCCGTGAAAATTGCTTTGGAATTAGAATGGGAATATCAATCGATGTTGGATTACATCTTTGATTTCCGTCAAAGGCACCTAATTAAACGCAGGCGTATAGCTTGTCAACGTCTTGATGTGTTTGCCGTAATTTTCCGCCTTTCTGACATTATTTTAACCCTGAAGGTCGTTTGTTGGAGTAAAAAAATACGAGACAGTCACAATATCTTTGGACAGTTATCAGTAAATTGTTGACGGAAATGTGTCCAGGATTATTTATCAAACCCTGGTTGGGATGTTCACTTGTCTTCACTTTACTCACAATTACTGTCACTCCCACATGTTTTTTTTTTTTTTTCCTTTTTCAATATGCACATCCATATCCCTCCCCGCCTCCTCACATCCCATCTGCCCTGTACATTCATCGTAGCATTGACAGAAAGACCTCTCTCGTCTCCCTCTGGATGCCGGGGAGGGTGCGTGAGGAGGAGGGCGGGCTTTATATCACGGATCAGTGCTTCTGCTGTCTTCTCTCTTCGACAGACTCAAATGCAACATTTAGACCAGTGTGTGTCCATGCCTGTATTTCAGAGTCAGTCTGCGAGACACACAAATGCCCTTGAATGCCATTTTTTTTTTTTTTTTTAGCAGAGCAGCTTAGAAATAGAACAGCTATTGACTCGTATATTCGTCTTCAGTTTGTTTTTAGAAAACACATTGGGACCAAAATTCAGCCTGGGAATATTCTTAGACAGCCCCAAGGCTGATGGCGGCCATCATGCCGAAACGTCCACTGGTTCATTTTTTATTATTTTTTTTTTACACTCGACAGTGTGCTCAGGTATCCCCCCCCTCTCTCTCTGTCATACACTGGTAGTCGCAGTTGCCATCATCAAAAGAACCAAGCCTACTGTATTTTGGATACCGTGTCTGCCGAATCCCGACTTTCCGTGCCCGTGATGAGCAGCAGCAGCCGGCTTGTGGATAACGAGAGTGTCAGTGATCAAAATGGACCATTAGGAATGCAGTGTGCCGCACCGTATCTGGGTCACGGACTGAGCTGCCAACTGCAGCTCCTCAACTAAAAATCCACAGCACCTCCCCCCCGTCCCCCCTTGGCTACTATTCTCATCTCTATTCTTGTATCTTTGTGCGGCTGCATGTCGCTAGGTTGGTTAAACGCGACTGTAGTCAAATGTCTTTGTCTATACACATGTATGATTTTATGCTTGCACATACAGAAGCCAATTCCATCACGCGAACCTCCCTCCGAGGTGTTTCCATGTAAATTGTCCTTCAGAACCTTGCCCGTTTACTGTGCACCCGCACTTGAACAAATTGAAGTATGAATACATCTGGATTGTTTATTTGTGTTGTAATGAGAGACTTTAATCAGAGGGTGTCATGGATTTCAAATGTTCCTCATAGCCTAAACAAAACAACAACCCCAACACACTGTTGTGATTTATGAGAAACATTAAAGGCAATTATGGCGACGCGAGGCCTCATCTTTTTGGATTGTGCAAGCTGTTTACAATACAGAAAACACAAATCGTTCATTGTGGATGTATGTGCATTGAGATGGTGACACAAAATCAGATGGGTGCAACTGCTCCTCATACAAATCGAAACGTTGCGTAACATAACTATCGTGTGTTTTTAATAACAGACATTGCAATTTTTACAAAGAACACTGAACATTTAAATAAATTCTTGTAATCATCATATGAGTTGACATGCTAATCTGTTTTTATATTCATGACTTTTGCTCTTTGAGAATCACACAAATATCCTCCTCCAAAGTCCAAAATTTTCTCAACTGGCTTGTTTTGGAACGGTCGAAGATATCACCTGCAGTGTTCGCTCCTGCTAGTGCAAGGCTTAATCATGAATAAATACATTTCATGCCTCCATGATGCGCTACATACTGCCTCCCCACCCGGCATGAAACATTCTGAATCCCATTCTCACCCCTTCATATATATCACCCTGCTGTTTTCAGAACACATTTAGCCCAAAACTGAAAACTAGTCCCAAGTCTTGTCAAACAACAATTCACATTTTCCTACGACAAGAATAACAGACCATGGAGTTTATTTTCTAATAGTCATTTGAAGGTGAAAATATAAATGGAAGTTTTTCTTTCGAGCCTCACAGCAACAAATGCCCAAAATGCATGTCGGAGCTCCAGCCTAGAAGATTCGGATTAAGTTTCAGGTTGGCCAAGCAGAAACCAAATGACCGTCCTTGAAATTATCTTCTCGTCACTTACTCACATACAGTAGATGGATGCTATTTATTCATGCGTTCTGAGTTCCATGTTCCTTTCTCAAAATATTTTTTCTTTGTGATTTATGGAGGACTTTTCTTTTTTTTCTTCGGTTGCTGCAACTCCCCCTTTAGAAATCTACCAAATGTGTGACTGACTATATTTGAAGTACATTTCTTTTATGAGCCGCAGTTGGTAGATATTGGCGAGGCGTGACACTTAAATTGAACGCTCCTACTTTATTCCTGGAGTTTCATCACATTAGTAGCCATCAAAGCATTGAATCTATTTGATATGACTGACACGTGCAAGATTGCATACAGTCCAAATGAGGCTTGATGGCAATTCAGACATTATCAGGCCAAGCGATGATGAATGACACATCGTTGCAGCTTGCGGGTGACTCCTACAGGTCATGGATATTCTCCGTGCCTATCTGCATTCAGCGCTTGGCTATCTCATTGATCACATGCGCATGTTATCCAGCTGCGCGGTCGCTATCTTTACGTTGGGTTGCGAGCTCTTCACTCCATCTTTCTTGTTTTTTTTTTGGAGAAGAACCCCGCATGCACTCATTCATCACTTTCAGTTGACTGCTGCTTGCCTCAGTGAGATAGATGCTTAAGAACGGATCATTAAACAGTAGCACGGCCAGTTAGTCACAAGCAGAAGAGCAGAGTAGAGCTTTATGGGGATGTGATGGTCTATTTACATGGATAAACTAAGGATCTGAGCGCGACTTGTTTTTTTGGTCTACTGTAAATATAATTACCAATGAAACCCATTTGCTAAATGTGAACGCTTTGGCTTGAAAAATTCTGTTTATTTTTGTTTATTATTTATGTTTTTCTTTTTTTTATCAATTATTTATCAAACAAGTCTACTCAATGATGTTACTTTTGCATTCGTCTTATAAATATGCTCTCATGATGTAGTTTATCTCTTTGAGCCTGTCTCGAAACTATTACTTCAAATTATTACTGCATCAAGGTCATGTAAAATTTGCCGCAATGTTTTTTTTCATTAAATCACAGGGACATCATGCTCACCTTAATTTGCTCTGTGAAGTCTTGCTAGTGGTAACCATGGTAACAACGTGCAGATCTAACATGAGTTTTATTCAAGGTCATCTGATAACTGTCATAGGTTCCACACATTTAAATTGACACATGCATGTTGTATGCTGCATAATCCAAGAGGAATTATTCCTTTTGCTCCATTTTGTTGCTGCTTTATTGCATACACCAAATCATCACCATCCTGTTTACATTCTTGTGGCCATGTGAGAGAAGACACCACAATTTCACATAATTAGTTTTGAAGCATTTTGTCATGTCTGGAATGTGTACTATGTGAAAACAAACCAAACCCCAGTTTCATTTTTCACATCATCACAATTTATTTGGACCACACAAAGCAAACGCCAAGTGTGAAAACACTCTAGATGAAATAACTAAACTTCATCTGTGATTTGAAGAGTTTGTTTTAAAAGTTACAGCAGTATGTGGGACATACACACTTATTTTATCAGGTTGGAAGACACCATTGTCATTCAAACTGTGTATTTCAGCTACTAATCAATATGTTATTATCAAGCCATGTCAACCTCTCTGTCAATACAGCATGATTAATGCTACTTTGCCAGTTAAAAGAAAAAAAAGAGAGCCAAATGACTGAATTGTGTTTTTCCTGCTGTCGCCGTTTAACCCAAATTGCTCTTCTGTAGTTTTACTTCATCATAAAGGCTGCAGAAGTGATTTTGAGGTGTGGCTAAATTAAATTTAAATGTTACGACCGGTTCAAGGTATTGTCTACCTTCTGCCTGGAGTTAAGTTGGGATGGATTCCAGCTTCCCCACTACTCTGAACAAGATAAGCGTTATAGGGAGTGGAAAGATGGATGGAGTGCTTGTCTTTCACTTGGATGTTTCAGGCTGCCAGTAAAGAGGGGGTAACTTTTCATTTTATTGCTGCTGATGCCCTGGTTCTGTCTAAAATGTCAATATGTTTGACACTCACAAATCGCCCAGTGCACTGTTGTTGATTCAGAGGATGAATTGAAAGGAGAGGTTTTTTTTTTTGGGGTGTTACGGTATAAACTTGCATGCATTGATGATAGATAGCAGTGGTGATAAATGACTGACTCTTACATACTGGAGCTATTTGTTGATTAATTAATTAGGTAATGCATGCGGTCTGCGGATGAGATGCCAAACATTATCACCTTGACCTCTCTTCGCCGCCAGCACAAAATCGTCCATCAGACCGAAGCTGTTTTTAAAAGAGTCAGAGATCCCAAGCAGCTATTTCCACGGAGGAGTCAGTTTTAGATCGCTGATGTTTGGCAAAAATGGAATACTAAACATTTATGCACGGGGGTTCTCCCAGTCCATGAATACTTACCCAGCCCCAAATTCAACCTTTTTTCTTTCATTTCAGTTTTAAAACGGTCAAATAGCTTCACTGCCGACAAGCGAATTGCTGTGAGTTATGATGTCGATGTCGTCCGATTGTAGAGTTTTCTATATTGCGGTGGGTTTGTGCTTCTATGCTATATACGAGGACAACATTTTTCTATTTCCCCATTCCTCATCATTTTGAGCCTGCAGGCCTCCTGCCGTTTACCCTCTCAGCACCAAGCTCGGCTGACCTGAGGAATTTACGATCATCGGCTCAGCTTATTCCCACTTCACTGTAAAGCTGTCGTGGATTTACCACCACTCGTGTGTAACTGCTGTGATTAAAATGTAAAAGTTTGCAACGTTGCTGTACAAGTCACATCCGTCCCGGTTTCCCGTTAGTTTGTTCCAACTGTCACTGCTCTTATTGTTTGTCAATTCTCTGGAAGGTCACAGAATGCCATTTTTATCTTTTGAAAATATTTTTTATTGCCTGGACTTCAGTGCACTTTTTATTTCTCTTTTTAATGACATGGTGCATTTTGATTGTATTCACATGAATGAGACCAACAAATAGTGGAAACTGTTCTCAGCTGTCTCCCCCTGGTACACACTGAACCTGAAGAGTATGACAGTTTGACACTTTAATTTCCTTTCCGAGCAGTTTAACCTGATTTTTTTTTTCTGGATAAAGGAAGTGACATGCGACTCTGAAATATCAGAGAATTGAATGTGGCTGGCTGACGTTTTTTTTTTTTTTTTCTTTTTTACGCTTAGGTTTGGAAAGCACCGCAGTAGCGAACAGCCAGGAGTGGAAAGGAGGGCCTCCAGTAAATCCAAAGCTGAAGATGTGCAAGCATCTGAGGAAGAGACTCAGCGGATGAGGCTTGAACAAGAGAGGTCAGAAAATCTCTCCTGAACAAAACACACCAAGAGAAATAAAAATAGACAGTGTACAGATAAACAGAAAAAATGATTGTTTTATTCATTATTCCTGTATTAGTGTTGCCTGTGCTGTTGAGACGAGCTCACCTAATGGCGCTTGCTCATTACCCAGTGGATTTGGCATGACTGAATGGTGCTTATTATTTCAGCAAAATCAGTGTGGCTCTACATTTGTCCCACACTGGAGCTCGCCGGTACTGTTAATCACTCGTGAACTTACTGGCCCTTCATATTCAGTCATTTTGCCTTTGTGTTAGTTGACATTGGTGTGTGCAGGGAGAGGAGGGAGGGGGGTGGATTTTGCAGGGTTTGCCTCATCTCTTGTGGATGAGCCCCGTTGAATTCTCTAGCAGGGGGGAACAATATTAATGCAGGCGGAATGAAAAGACAGCTTGCTGCCTCATTGTTCTCCATCGACTAAATGAACTCGCCGATCAAACAGCCGCTGGTAATAACAGCTAATTGAATAGAAACAATAGGGCTTCATATCACTCTCTCTTTTCGACAAATGAAGAGAAGGGTGGAAGGCTGTCAAATGCGGCATACTGCTGTACACGCACTCACACATGCACAACCTTCACAATGGCTCTCTTCTCTGCTGAATGAAACATCTGGAGGCCTAGCTCAGAAAGACCCTAGGAGTTTTCTATCTGGTATTTGGCTCAGACATGCAGCAAAGGTCCTCCCCGCCATCATCGCAACCCCCTTCTGGCTGAGGTCCCAACACATTTTCCTCAGTGTGCCCTGGAGACTGGTCGGCCTCGGAGAAGAAGCCAGGGCTATCTCCTTTGAGCACCTCCCAAAACGACTGTCATGCTAAGCGGCAAAATCAACACAGACACATCGAGCGCACGAGATAAGTGCAATTCCCACCCCTAAAACGGACACACACTATTTAAATCCTGACTGCTGTCACCATTTCTTTGTCTTGCACCGCATTCTCATTCTCGCTCCGTTCTGCATGCGTGAGCTCCAGTCCCGGTTCCCTGTGCACCAGGCACACCCAATTCTTCCATTCTTTTGTACCTGCCCCCAAATCCTATCACCCAGCCAAACCCGGATTGTCCTACGCTTAGTGGAAAGCGAATCCTGAGGGAAATCACAGAGGCTAATAATAATCCCACCTGCCATCATGCCGGGTCCAGATTGAAAGAATTCAGGTTCAGCTGGGCCAAGAAATTTGCTACATGTTTACAGACTATATTTTCATATACAAAAAAAAGTATACATCTATATGTATAGATTTCGACTTTTTTTTTTTATTGCGTGTGATTCCAGATCGCACTTGCTGGGGTCAGTGCGACCCCGGGTAGACTCGCAGCTCTAATTCAGATTTATCGTCAGTGATTAAATTGAGTTGACACTTTGGAAATGAACTTCGGTGTGTTCCAAAGACCAGTCAACCAGGTGAGTGAGTCCCAATGATTGTGACTTCATATGCTTGCTAAGATGAAGAATTATGATTCAGGGGTAACGGAATGGATTCCAACCTCTGATTGATTAATTCAACATGAGCGCGAAAGGTTTCCCCCAAGGCTTGTATTGTATTTTCCCAACCACTTTTAAATGAATGGTGGTGAAATCATCTAAAAGGTTTGCAATCTGTTTGACTCGATAAAAGCTGACCATCAGTAGTATTTTGTTTTTCTACATTTCTGGCACACTTGCTAGTGGAGCTTATTAACTCTTTGGAGTCTCATCAAGGCAGGACTTGCGCCTGTGGGGGTTTAGCCCGATCTATATCTGTTCGCTCCAGTACCGGCAGCCGTCACTCTGGCTTCTTTTATGCTAGTGGACACGCTTATCTGATTGGTTCCTATTAACAAGACTGTGGAGACAACACGCATTCTGATTGGACGAACAATTCTTTTCTGTCATCCGCTTCCCTGTTAAGGCCTTGGGGGTGGAGGGGTAAAAAGAAAGAAAGAGAGCATGTGTGGTGTTGTTGGAGCCTCTATCAGTCTCTGACTTATCTCTTGCACATGTTAGCCCTGAATCTATTTTTCCGGGCAAAGTGGGGCCACGTAAACGACAAGTTGACAATGCTCTCTCTTCATTTTCTGCCTGAAGAGAGCTACATTCTCTGTCTTTCTCTGTGGCAGCAGATTATGATGTCCATTCTCTCTTATCAGCTTGGCTCCGCTTGGCTTCTAATCAGTGGCCAGCACTTCACTGTGCCTCTCCTCGTCCCTTGTTCCCCGCAGACCACCAAAGAGCAAGCTTTTCTTTTGTTTTCCATTTTCTCCGGCAGTGACACCTTTCTTTTAATTTGTGGTTTGTCTTCTGGGCAAAAAATAACCTGACCAGCAGGTAATCTTTTCTTGCAATCCTTTATCCAACAAATAACCAATAGTTTGCAAAACAACTCCTCTCACCTGTGGTGAAGATTAAGAAAGCAATTTGCTTAAAGGCACACTATTGCCTTGTGCAATTGGGAAATCCCTATCGCACTAAGAATCGGTGTGCATAGTGGCCCCAGTGTTATTATTCTCGTAATTTCTCGTGCCACATCATTATTTTTGTATCCCATTTGAGTCTAAGTTCCATAAGTTCAAAGGAAGCGTGAACTGTCTGATGGGAAAGTGTGATTACCATTGTAATTATTTTTGTGATTACAATTATAATGATTTTGATACCTAAGGCAAGTTAATACGATTATCTCCCCTGTAAATGAACACCCTGAAACCTGAACAATTATCTCTTATGATTGCATTATGCTATTATGGGCCAAGTGTCAACAGAAAAAGATGGGCTATCTGGGAGTTTGTAATTCTGCACAGACAGCTGCAAGGAGTCATTTGCCGCACTTTGATTGAATTCAGATATACATACCCGCCCTCCATCTGCTCTTCACAACAATAGAACGTGTTTTGATGAGGGTGCAGTGAAAAGAAAAATCTATTCAGTGCGGATGAGAAAGTCAGAGCAACAGCCTTCTGTTTTTTTTTTTTTCATCCACTGCGGTAACAATGCATACTGAAAAGGCAGTCTTTCAAACTTCTAAGAGTGTTGACTTGAAAATAAATAAAGTACCGAAGGAGTAGGTCATCTTCTGTCCCCTGCCTGACTCCTATTGGGTTGATTAAACATTGACAAAAGTCTGTTGGTTATTTTTGGCTCAAGTAACATTGACAATGGAAAGACTGCGTGAACTGACACGGTTTAACCCTTTTTTTTTCTTTTCTGTCAAGAAAAGTGTCCTAGAACAGTAGAAGTTAAATTATATACATAGTTTATTGTGGTGCAAGTCAACTACTGACTTTTTGTGAGCAGTCCAAAGCGTTAAGTTTTTGCTTTTTCGTTACACAATTACACAGCACATATATATTGTTTAGGCTCTCTCTTCTTGCCAATAAAAGCTGAAAAGCTTTTTATGTGTGTTGGAAAAAAATCTGCTGCAATAATATTGACAGTAAATGAAAATAAAATGGTATATATGCCATGTTTATTAGTTCATATTAAAGAAATAGAAATACATACCCTGCAGGAAGGTCTCTGTGCTTTGCGACATCGGGCCAGGCAAGGGCCATTATCTCATTACAAATGTCAACATTGTCATTTTTATGAATCTGGTTAGCTCATAAAACGCCAGAGGGTTGAGGATTGAATCTCAGCGGACTTCCGTGAACCTCTGCTAACACTATTTTCTAGTCCTTCCTAGCAGAGATCAGACATCGCTTCAGCCAGATGGTAGGTGGAAGGGATTTGGGGAATTGTTTTTTTCTTTTTCCCGAGCTATGAGACTTATGTTCTGTCCCTTCATAGTGTCCCTGACCTGGTGGCACGACTATGCTGTTAATGACTTCCACATTGTACCTGCACTGTAGTCATGCAAAAAACAAAAGGACAGGCATGTTAATGCACGACCGATGACTACATATCATGCAACTTCACATCAGGCCTCCATCAAAATGTAATTCTGTAGATAATGCTCAGCAAATGGGATTTGGGATGGCTGGAAATAAATAAGGATGTCTATGAGTCGGACGTGGGAATTGGGTTAATCCGTCGCTGAAAAATGGGGATTGTTTGAAATATGATTACTGTTATTAAAATAAAGACACTGAGGACCGAAAAAGGCTGGAGGGGATTCAAGGGCTGTTTCAAACGTGTCAATCATCTGCGAGCAGGCGTGGGGGGAGGCGGGGCGGTGGATGTCAGAGGTCGTTTGTGACCTAAGGTAGTAGGGATGTGTTACGCCTGTGGGAGGTAGCATGCTTGTTGTGCGACCCCACGACACGGATGCAACATCTGGAAACGGTGAGCAGTCGGGTGGCTGCTGTTAAATTCCCTCTAGCACTCCTCATTGTCCTCACAACAACAACAAAAAAAAATTCAAATAATTACTTTGTTCATTCTAGAATACAGGCCAAGATGCGCGAGCTCAGGGAGAAGCAAGCAAAAGAACGTGAATATGCTGAAATTCAAGATATCATCGGCCCCTCCGCGTTGAGCTCAGATGAAGAGCACACCTACGCCGGCATCGGGTCTTGGGACTCGTCGGCGGACAGCACCAGCCTTGATCCTTACGGCAGCCAACACCAGTACCATCTTCCTTTGAGCCCCCAGAACCCTCCTTCTTCCGCCAGTCTTCCAAACAACAACCCACCTCTAGAGGCGCTCTATGCTCAGGTCAACAAGCCCCGCAATGGACGCCCTGCATCTTCAGACGGGTAAGTCACAAAGTGATTATGGAGCTTGAAATGTTTCTGACTCCATTTACTTTATTTACACCTCATCAATGACATATAAGCTGTGTTTGGTTTGCTCATTTTACTTGTCACGGAAAACAATATTCCATACTTGACAACTAGCAGATTACTCTTAGTGTTTAAAGAATTGCGAGTGCAAGATGTGACTCAAGATGAACTCATCTCTTAGTTGCTCTTAGTTTGGTGAGTTGGGTGTGTGTGAGTGTGCATGTACGTGTGTGTCACCAGGAGATAACGGCTCCACAGTATGTGTATTTAATAATGTTGTTCAATGATCATCCTCCATCCGTTCACCATCTATTTCCCCCTTCCTATATCCTGTAGAAAGTCAATTACAGCAGAAATGACACGATTATCTGGCCAAACTGATAACTAGTTCAATACATGTTCCAGTTCAGGTAGATAGGCAGACAGTCTGTAACCTCAGGACAGAATCACTATCTTACAGCTATCTATCGGAAATATCTTTTTCCCCTAAAGCCAGTTTTTACACTGCCAAAAATAAAGATTTTTTTGACAGCGATGGATATGATTCTATTAAATATCAATTTAAGCTCCAGCGATGCAGTATTCTCTCAAAAACAGTCCGAGGCTTTTCTCAGGAAAACATTTAGTTCTTTCCCTGAGAGGAGTCTAATTGTGTTTAGCGTCTTCCGATTACATTTATTATTATTAATTCCCTCTGACCATCTGGCTAATGTTTTTCTTTCCTTTTTTCCCTCTCTTTTACAAATGTTTTTGAATTGAAATCCAAATGCATTACACTAGTTATTACATCGTCTCTGAGAGTAATTGGTTTATTAAAGAAAATAACTCAAAAAGAACTTGCCTTGTAGGGTATTGGGCTCCTGCTCTCCTATTTTTGTAGTTTTGTGTGACGTTTAATTTCCATGGGTTTATTGGGGGATCAGAACCTCAGCCATGCATGGCACAATGTGGAATTGTATTTGCAAAAGACCCAATTAGAGATCACATGCTATCTTTTTGTCTATGCTGTATTTATGTCTTCTTGTTTGACTGTCTTGTCAGGAATGAGCAAGTTAGATGATGGATGGGGGCCGCAGAGATGGTTGAGTTTGTCAAAGTTGTTTATTAATTATTTGGAGAAAGTAAGATGACCGTCATTGGCTCGTGAATTGTCATTGCAGCTTCATTTAAGGCGGAGGATTTTCTCCTTGGTCCATTTAACTAATTAGAGACACTTACCAGACCCATGGTTGACGAAATTAGGTCCACATGGCTCCAATTGCCCGTTACTGTTTATCGTTGTTTTGCAAGTCGCTGCTCTTTAGTGTCTTACAAATGTACATTGGTTTAATGTCATTATAAAATCATTCACCCATGATTCAGTTTCTAAGCTGCCCACTTGTTTAACCTCTTTAGATCATAAGACGAGGCGGGATAAATAACTCGATGTACACGTTTTTGTCTAATAGACCTTTGGTAATGGTGCACTGATGGGAAGGTCACAATGACTGTAAAGATGGAATGAGTCAGACCTTGTCATATATAAACTCTTAGCGATAGGAAGACCACGGAATCATGCTCAGTCTGCCCTATTAGGTTTTACTGTTGCTGACAATTTATTAGCACCCCCTCTGTTATTAAAGCTGACAAGACCAGCCATGTTTAGACAATTAGATCGCGTAATAAAAGCAAGAGAGCCCAATAAAAGTTCATTCTTTGTGTCAAGTTTTATCTGAATTTTATATTGCACAGTTATCAAATTTTACTCTAAACGTCACAGCATGATGATGTTTTTAAGTTTTGCTACACCTTGTTTATGAAAACGGGGTCATTCGAGCAAAATGGAATGACCTCATTTCTAGACAGGCATCTGAGTTAACTCCTCCATCTGCCAAGGGACCCCGGGGTTTGGGTAACTGGTACTGGATGGTGCATTTGAGCACGACGGCCTGACAGGTGCCAGCCTCCGAGGGATTTGTGAGAGGCGGGCATGAAACAAAGCATCACCTTTTGAAAGTGTTATTTGATTGACTGCTGCTCCCATTACCCATCAGGAGAGAGAGCCTCTGCTGCAGTGGTAGAAGGAAGCAGTGGGGCAGGCAGGAGGGAAAAAAAAGTAGCCGATCGAGCTCAGCAGAGCTTTTGAAGTTCTGTGAAACTCAGACGCTCCAGAGAGCCGAGCAGGCAGGAGGATGAGAGCGCGAGAACCCAAAGATCGACACTTAAATAACACTTTTCTTTTTCTTCTTTTTCAAGAGCCACTCTATAAAGTCGAAACCTTCACTTGCATGGCCTTGAAATTTGATCACGAGGTTGTTAATGCATTTTCCGAAGAGGATAAAAGAACAGACTTTCCATTTTTGAAGGACATATTAAGTATGGATATCCCCCCTGGAAGATAGTTTGGATTTGGAGTATTTGTTCCCAACTGAAAAAAAACCCCCAAAAACTTAAATATTCAATATATGTCTTTTCCCGTCATCCGTAAACATTAGTACACGTGTCCAAAGTAAACAAGGCACATCTGTCTTATGCTAGCTAGCAGCCTGCAGGTCCGCATCTGGTCTAACCGGACCACTAATGCGGCTAAATTATAGTGATTCGTGATGTTCTGCCTCAATCAGTTGCTTGCTGGGCCATTATGAAGTCAACAATTTTGTTTTCTTTCTCATCCTTAGTTAGTTAATTAAGTCTGCAATCAGCAAGCCGTCCGTCTCTGTGATTTTTATTGTTAGTAATTTATTATTTCGCAATCAAAAGAAGATTAACAGTCCTTTTTGACGGCAACATCTGTAGCTTTGATTAAATTCTACCTCTCAATAATTTATTGGTAAACAAATTAATCTTTTACGACCCAGGCCTCTGTGTGTGACTTAAATAACAGCTCATAAGTTACTAATAACTTCGTGTTGCTTCCCAAGGGGGTAAACATGAGAAGCGTATTGAAACACTTTTCCTTAATAAGACATCCGCTATATTTTAATAGTAGTAGAAACTAACCCTTTATTAAGTTCTGGCAAATATTTGCACATTTTTTTCCTCAACTTTTTGGTTTGCTGGGATATACAATCTCAGTTTCAGATCTCATTTGTGATCAAGTTCGTTTAGAGCTTTCTGGGTTTGTTAAACTATTTACACTAATACAAACCAACAGCAAAACAATAGTAATCAACAACGGATGATTGAATTGGGATTTGGCAGTGAATAATATTTCACTCATTTGCTGTTTGTTTCCCTTACTGTGCACTAATGCACCTTATATGCCTGAAAATACGGTCTCTGTACTCTGATGATAGCACAGGAGGAACTAATGTAGGAAATGTACATCAAACTTATCACATGGTTTCTACACAGATAGCAACGTGTATCTCCAAGGCAAAGCAAGTGAATTATTTTCATGCTCTGTTCTCATTTTTCCTCCCACCCTACTCTCCCGCTTCAGAGAGAAGCCCCTGTGGGATAGATGTGATGAGATGGAGCACGCAGAAAGCAATTTATCCTCCGTTTGTACCATTACGTTCATTTAAGAAAGCAAACAGCCTGCAAGCAGACCAACAAAGCAGGTTGTGGGAGTGGGGTGGGGTGGGACTATATAGACCCACCTCTCCTTCAACTCAACATCAAGTGGATCAAGCTGATTAAGCTTGCATGTACAGTATGTGTTTTATCAATACTTCAAATGAAAAGCCTGGAAGACATGCAAGTAATACCTAATGCATTTTCACAAGATGATGAAAGAGAGGGAGAAGGGTGTTTGGCTGTGAGCATGGGTTCTTCTGCGCAGAAATATGCAAAACGGAGATGGGAAAAGCTTGAAACGAACCCTACGGCTATTGAAACCTGCTTTGCTGATCAACTTCTGGTAATCAGCAGCTGCAAACGGTTAGATAACCCAACAGCCGTCGCTATTCTGGAGGCTAGCAAGGTTTGACACCTTGACTCATTCTCTCTTTGAGACAGGTTATCAAAATAAAAGAAAAAAGAGAAAAGTTTTATTTTGGACTATTTATATCTGACAAATATGATTTGCATTCAGTGATCTTCCAAACCGCCTATTGTGTCCGTCAAAATCAAAGTAGTCCATTAGGAGTCACACACATTATGTACTTTGCCTGTTTGTTGACTTTGAGGTCACATTCGGCTTTTCACATGATGGATAACCCAATTTCATAAACTAATAACTGGTCCGCTCGGCCAGCATAGAATCGTCGCTTTCATCTTGCAAACAGGCCATCCCTTACAGCTCTTGCCAGAAAGAGATCAGGTGAGGAAATTGATGGAGATGCACAGTACCCGACACATGACTCCCACGCCATCTTTCTTACCTTTTTCTCATTTCTATCTTTAGTTATGCTCAGTGGGAACACACACACGCGCAGCTGCTGTATTGTAACGCATGACCCGAGTGTGTCACAGATGACATTAAACCTTTTTAAAAAAAAAATATGTGCTCCGAGGTTTTAGGTCAACCGGGGACAATGTGAGTTAGTGCTATCAAGGAGTTTTATCGTGGGAGTCATGAATGTTGCCTATTGCCATTAAAATGCTTTTCAATATAATATCGCTAGCCTGTTTATCAGTCGTAATATTTCTGTTGTGTCTCAGCAGCATGACGAGAAAGTTTAATTATATTGAAGTCAACTCATCATGTTAAAGTTAACTGACCTTTCTCAATGGGTGAGTGACCTTTAAAATTCTTGACAATTAATGCTAATTGCTAATTCTTCAACGATAATATATCCCCGATGATTTACGCTGTTGTCCAAAAGTCATTAGCATCCAGTGGTCCCTGATTCCGCACGGTGTCCCGGACACAATTTTCTGAACCGTATCTCTGGGGTGCAACTGTATCATGAAGTTCAAAGCCCATTCTAATTAATAGCTCAGCCAGTGTGTACTGGGCACGTAATTGAATTTCCCTCACCCACCGATTTGGTGAGAGTGTGTAGACATAACACAATAGTTTTCTCTGTTTATAAAAGCAGCGTCCATATTTATATGGAGATATTATAGAGGGATGATTTCTTTCTATCATATGTTTGCGTCTGCATGACAGTTTTATTCCCAAACAACACAAATGGAGTGTTTGCATATTTTGTTAGGGTTAGAGTTCACAGATGGAACCAATGAATTTTCGGTGACATTAATACCTTTGGGGACGTTTTGAAATCTAAACAAGTCAAAAGGTTGGGCAGCATGGATCGTGGTCTTGTTCTCAGAATTTGAAAAGATGATCAAAAATACTTTTGTGAGATTAGAGGCTTGTGTCAATTAACAGTGACACAAAACATGAATCATGTTTCTCTTTTGGCCGAGTGAATTTCTTCTTATAAAATAGCGTTTATGTTTTCAACAAGAGTGAAAATGTTATTAAATGTTGCCATTAAATTTTTGCCATGTCACCAGAAAATAAACAAGATCATACAAAAGGCTTCTCTATTTGTTTGCATTTTATAAAAGCCCTTTACAGGGCATTGATTTTGCCAAAGTGTCCTTCATGCAGAATTCGACAAGTGGTCTTCTTTGTTCGGTCACCTGAGCTAAACCTGTTTGTGCTCCCCGTGAGACCTAATAAAACCTCGTAGAGGCCAGCAGACAGACAGAGTGCCTGTAAAAATGCTCTTAGCCGGTCACAACCCAGTAATGACAACACACAGACTTATTTGTCTCTTGTAATGGGACCATGATGTCATCACTGATCATCCTGGAGCCATAGGTCTTGAAATCTGGCTTGGTCTCAAAGAGGAGGTGTTGTATTAAAGGGAACCGAGTATTTTGATTACAGCATACTTTTGTTTCAAAACTGCAGGGCATCCTAAGGAGTGCGCCTGTTAACCCTACCAACAGGGGACCTCCCGTGTGACTGGCTATTCTTTTTTCCCGTGATGGTCTGTAAATGTCATAGTGAGAAATGACACCCTAGAACCACTTGTCTTTCCCGCAGTGATTAAATATAAAGTATAATCCTCAACCTGCAGTTATATGTCGGTCATTAAAGGCTCACTGTAAGGCCAACCTGCCTTTACGGTGGATAATGCTCATGTTTTAGCGATAGTTGGTGACGTCAATTAAACTCTAGATTACTTTTACGACTTCATGAAACAAATTGTTGCTGATCCATTTTGCGGCCGTGTGTGGGGTAACTCGGTTATGAACCTTTAATTTCCCCGGTAGTTTGTCTTTAATACAATTATTTTTGTATCATAGTTTGCAACAGGCAGTTTCTTTCCAATTATCCATACATTTAACAAAGAAGTTGACGGTGGAAGGTAAAGCATTGAATCATCAAAACAAAGACAGGCAGCCAGGATGATTTATGACATGGTCAAGAGAGTGAAACACTTGAGTGTACTATTGAATGGCTTTAGACTGTAAAATCTCACTGGTTGCATTTTCCCTAATAGTGTCTTGGACTATATCTGTCTCTCTTTATTTGAATGGATGTAGATGGAGGAAGCAAAGGTGCTGGTGTGTTTTTGTGTGTGTGTGTGTGTGTGTGTGTGTGTGTGTGTGTGTGTGTGTGTGTGTGTGTGTGTGTGTGTGTGTGTGCAGGCTTATCACAAGAAAGAAACACACACAGTAATACACACATACTGTAAATACGCTGAACGTGGAGCCTCCAAAGCTGATTAGTTAGACTTGTGATTTCCAATTTCAAACCCGTGACACAAATCCCACACTTAATATTCATGCGGACGTGGTCGGGGGGGGCGTGTTGGAGCCACATGATCAACTAAGTTAAGAGGATGACATGTAGTAATTCTTTATTTTTACTTATGGATGCTCTATTGGTTATCTAGTTGTTTGTTGGTTTTGACGGTTGCCATTCTTTTTCCACACTGTACTTTATAAGCGGGATTACGGCCTTATCTCACAGGATTTTATTTTCGAGAGAGAGCGTAAGGGCCAGTTCACTGTTAGTGTGACGCTCTGTCTGTGTCCTCTAACCTTGTAATCATGTCGCTATGTTGTGGAGTCATCACAGCACTGCAAGCGGAGAGAACAATGGGTGGGGGTAGAGGGGGGGGGGGGTCAAGGAAAGATAGTGATAAGACAAAGTGAGACGCAAAAGATTAATGGGCAATAAAGAGCAGTTGAGGTAGAGGAAGAAATATAAACTTAATGTCCTCACTATCATATCAGTGCAGTTGAAGTTATCACCACCTTTCACCTTAAACCTTTGGAAATCCCAAAATGATTTGTCTTTTTCACGAGCTCATGGCATTTTCACAATCTGTTACATCACCCGAAAAAAAAAAATCAAGTAGTGTGATATGTAAATGTATGTAAGAACAACACGGCAAGCTGGGACGATCATAAGGACAAGGAGAATCCCAAAGGAGGAGCACACGGCAAGTCAGCTAGACCTCTACCTCCCAGCGGCTGAGAAGAATTGCAATGAAAAACACTTCACTCCTTTGCCTTCCTGTTTAGTCCGCAGCTGTACAACTCCCATGCCATCATTCATCCCTGCCTCGGTGGAGCTGTGTGAGGTGTTTCCAGCCTCCGCCAACGCTCCATAACTCAAGGCTTCCTCTCCAAAGAGACGCTCCTCAAACAGCACCTTTTCCCATCTCCTCCCAAGCACTCTCATCACTCCCATCAGTCTGTCTTTAAAACAACCAGCGGAGACATAAGAATCAACAGCCTGCGACCATCAACGTAACTCCGCATAGCCGCTTGCCTCATTCCCAAAGGGCCTAAGGGGGAAATGTGGCAGACATGTGGCTGATCTTGCTCCTCTGGGAGACTTTAGGAAAAATTGCAGCAATAGAGTCTAGAGGGGCTATAATTCACCAGGCTGACTCCATGATGCTGTGACATGGTTATTAGCTATATAAACTAGAGCTGTCACCGCGCCATTATTGCTCACGTTCGCGTGGAACCATCTTTTTATTTACTCATTTTTGTCCGAGTCAACTGTTGGTTGTGTCATTGAAGTAGACATTACCTCTTACCTAGAAATGAAGCAATGGCATAAACTCTAGGCCGTATCACATAAAGATGAATTCATCTCTTGTACAGTATCAAGCAATGCTTTTCATTTTCTTTGACACACCCCTAGGAAGAATCAAATATTTCTGCCCAACTCTCCTCCATGGCTATAAATAGTATTTTCCTAAAATATATATGAGGGTGACTCAGCGCTTATTGTCTTTGATACTAACAATCATAAACCGAAATACAGTTTTTTATGAGCACTTTCATGCATCAGTGCCCAGACCAATATTGAATTACCCCGCCAGACTATTTTGCGCTTTGAATCTTCGGTCCGTCACTTAATTACCTTTACCGGGCCTGATACTCCTCTTCATCTTCACCTCATCTTCTCTGTCTCACGCCATCTCACTTCCTCCCTCCTACGCTTTTTAGCACCCTCTTTGACATGCACGTACACACTCACATGTGGGCGCCCTGAGGAGTTGCTGTCAATCACCCATCAGGCGCCCAGGTCAATTTGCCAGGCTGCCAAATGTGTTGTATCAGTGTGCTCCTCTGTGTCAAGAGCTCTCATTATAGGCCAAAGGCTAAACCAAGGAAGAGAATGAGTCTCTCGTCCATTATTTCCAGTCCTCCATGACCTCCTAACCTCTGCTTTCTTTGACTAAATATCACCTTCCCAACCCCCATACCTGGCCATGGCAGCAGTATTTTGAACCCATCCAAACTGGCATCACCTCTCTTTCCCTTCTGGCTTCGGGCAATTTGATCTGGGACTTGCATGTGGAGCCACTTATGCTTTCTTTTTGTGTGACGGTGACGAGAAGATTATTAATAGTGCTGGAAATGTTGCAGCTTTTGCTCAGGAAGACAAACTCACTGATCATTTTTGTGAGAAAAACTATTTTCATCTTTAGTCTAAATTATTTTTGAGATATATGCACGGCTACAATTTTACCCACTTCAGCACGTTAGGCATGTTATATTCGGCAAGCTACCCTAGCGGGAAAAATCACTTCACCACTGATCACTAATGCACAAATTAATTTACCAGCGTGGCAGCATCTGCTTGATGAATCGCTCGTAATTAGCCTGTAGGTGTAACTGAGGTGTCCTTGCTTATCTACCTTCTCGTTTGCCAAACTGGCTGATTCAAGTTGGATTACTTTTCTCCACACTACACAATTAAACACCTTTATACTGCTCTGATAAAACATTTGAACAGCCAACAATTTTATTTAAATAATCTCCAGTGTGACTTTCAATGGATTATTCGAGTCTCCATCCCAGCACATGCCGATCTCAGGCAAGGAGGAGAACAAAACAGGAAGTGTGGAGGGAGAGACTCAAAGACAAGAGAGCATTCTCGAAGTGATTAGTGTGCATCCTAATCCTTCCTCCCTAACCTCGTGTTGAGAGAAGAGATAACCTGGTAGACAAGAGCAACTACCAGGCCTCGCCATGTTAGACCTGTAAGTGTCCTTTAAGTGTGGTCAGGTTGAGTGACTGCTGCTGGCTTGGAAGAAAGGGTCGAGCAGTAAGAGGGATAACAAGAGCCAGTAAGAGGATGTGAGAGGACTTTGTCTTTGTTTTTGCAGCGGCTAAACAGGGATTAGTGCTTTGCTGACATATTCTGTCAGTTGCCACACTGTGAAGTCTGCTCAAAGGCCAAATGAAAGTGACTCTAGTGAAAATGACCATCCCCGGATGGAGTGACTCACGGACTGATCCAGGCCTGGACTCCCTGTTGATCCCCCACAGCTCCAGAACACATTGCAACGTAGTGCATGTTTTTGATTGGCCGACACGATGGAAAGTCTGTCAGTGTTTTAACTGTTGAATTACTTTTGGTGGTTTGTTTTCATGCTTGACGAAAAGTAGAAAGAACATCTCGGTGAAATGTCTGAAGTGAAAGAGCGCAAAGAGAAAGAAACCGGCAGTGACAACAAGATCACAGGCATTTTCATTCTCACAAGAAGCCTGTGATTTATATCTCTTGGAGTGGAAGGAAGGTGATGTGGCGATAAAATCCCAACCTAGCGAGAAAAGACATGACATCACCTTGAATGCTCCTTTCCTGACGGACACTTTAGAGGTTGTTTGTTTTACTTGTTCATTAGATATACGCTTTGGTCCATGCCCCGGGAAGACAGAGAAGTTCATTGTGATAAAGCCGTCTTTTTGCACTCCTGCCTGCCACCATGAGGTGCCAAACATCTCTCTTTGATGAAGGCACACTTTGTTTGGAAGTGGACGGAGAAGCCAGAGATTGGGGTGGCCTTGTTTTGTTGGCAGGGCAGTGCTAGCTCCTTATACTTAATGTTATTAAGCCGGAGCAATCAGAAACGCAATCAGATGTAGTGACCCTCCAAAATAGAATCACCAAATTCTGTTCCAATGAAAATTTGAGTCTTGATTTAGTCCAAGAAGTATGCAGGAGGGGGTCAGGGTACCTAAAGAAAAGCCAGACAGGCATTGGGAGAATTCAAACAACTGTGATACAAACCTGTAGCTCTGAACTATGAGGCAGAAATGGCAACCACGACCACACCACGCTGGAAATAACATCCATGAATATTTATTGACTTTGCTACACATCGGTTCTATGAGAATAATATTAGTCAATGTGTTTGTGGAGCAGAAAGTAACTTCTTTACTCCATGGCATCTATATATGAAGAAAGAAGTTCTGCTAGCCTGGCGCTCCGGAGCGTCTGGCTTGGTTTGATCTCAAGTGACAAGTGAGGGCTTTGCAGACAGGGGGAAGAATAGCAAGCTTGGCGTACGAATAAGGTGTCTTTGATAGTTGAAATTAATGAGGCTGGATATGTTTGGCACCGCTCATTATGCCTACATATAGACCACAAACCCTGAGGGCCCTAACTCTGCTTTCTCCTCTTTGTGTCATGATCTCTCCGTTTCTGATTTTGAGCCTCCTCTCCACTTTTTGCCCTCTTTCTTTTTTCCTACTTCCTGCTCTCTCTCCCCGGCACCAACTTAAACACCCTTCCCGTCTTTCAAATGCTGTGTCTGCGATGTGCAAGCTCGAGATAATATAATCGGCCGTGTGCACGGTGAGAACAATAAGTGTCATGTCGGGCTGACAAAAAGCAGACACTTCTTCAAAGGCACCTTAACATTCCACTTCTGCCCCAAATTAATGTGGCTAAAGGAAGAAGTAGGGGTGGAGCTACTCAAGTGTTTCCTCTCGCTAAACCTTGCTGCTGTTTTATTTCGTATCTATATGTGGCTTATGAGCAAGAATCAGTTCATCAATGTGCCATTACCGGCTGAAAAATCAATGAGGCTAAGTACAAATAACCAATTCCAAAGTCCATACTATAAGCATGTTTGTATGTCTATGATTGCGCGCCTGTTTGTGTTAAGGGGTTGATGGTCCCAAGGTTGGCTCCTGAGATAAGGCGGACATCTGTTAGACCGTCTTTATCTCTGGCAGAGCTCCCGACACACAGTAGTGGTAAGAAGCCCCATCTAATCAGAACAGGCCCGGTCTTGTTTAGCACGGCTGCCAGTTCAGGGAGCCTTCCACCCTGGGTTCTGCCCCCGAGAAGTATTCGTACACAAAATGGCTGCAAGACAGCTCAATTCTCCAGCTTCCACCGAGCACAAAGAAAGGTCCATTAAGGTTCGGAATGATGAAGTTGGCTCGAAAGAAGCATTTTTTTTTTTTTTACCTACTTAGTGTCTTACCTTCTCGGCTCGCAATCAACCTGCCGCTACCGTTTTGGCCTAAGCACCCTTGTATAGCAGCCCCATAGCCCTGTTGCTGTTTGCTCTGTTTCCCAATCTATTTCTCTCAGTGCTGACCGTGTCAACTGCAGCCTACTTTCACGTCACACATAATACCCGTCGAGCTCCTTGACACAAATTGGCTGATATTGACTGCAAGGAGTCTCACAGTGTATCAAGATTGATTTCGTTTTTCTTCCTTGTTTTTCTATCAGACGTTTTTTTGGCCCGGGTTTTAATGCATGTGTGTGTGTTTTCAGGGTAACAAGCAGCAACACTAGCCTTCAGTGCTGTATAAAACTAGTCCTTTGGAGGTTTAATGGATCTTGGTAGGCCTTGTCACTGTGTGTCTTGGTGTGTTTGCCCCTGTAGATCATGCGAGCGGAGGGTTTATTCAGCTGTGGTGGTGTGTGTGTCACACGGATGGTTTGAATAGCTTCAGCCAATAGGCTGTTGTTTTTAAAAAGTAGATTTCTCTCAGAGAAAATGCACTTTTCATACGACATCATAGAGAGAAGATTAAAGTTACGATTCCCAACTACCACACTAAATAAAACACGACACTCAGCAGCCATTTTAATTGTTTTATATTCCTCACCAGTTATTCCTCAACAACTCTCACGCAGGCTTCATTTTCATTTTAATGACTGTCTGAAAGAACATTAGCACCTGGAGATACCATCTTTCCCTTGCTTTGATTTTTAAGTTAACGGTTGTTATTGTTCCTCTCATCTCTGTAATGAAAATGTTTTTCAAGTGAAGCCGATCTTGTTAAAAGATGTCAATTTATATTTCCGAAGGGCGAATCAGGAATGAAATGTCATAAACCAGATCACTGCTAGACATAATTATCAAAACGTAATTATTGGCCAGACTAAGACTTCTTTCAGTTCATATTAGATCCCAGAAAAGGATGATAACCAGATCAACCAGGAGAATGACTCCCACCTGCTGCACATCTTCTCCAAACAAGCTGACATATGGCTTTTCCAAAACGTGAGCTGCCAAGTCGTATTTCCTTCATTGCAAAAGTCAAAAGTCACACACCAAACCCCCTCTAATGGCTTAATTAATGCAATTTTCTCATTTCTTTTCCAAAATCCTTTCCGTGTCACTTCTCACAGAGGGGGACCTTTGACTGGCCCCAATCCTATCACCACCTTTAATATGTTGAGACTCAACATGTGTCACTTTCACTGCTGTGTTTTTTTCCACAAACTCTTTAGATGAATGTCAATTCAAAGGAGTGCATATGTCAGAAGAAATTATGGAATCATGTGTTGCTTTGGAGAAAAGCCAGAAGTTGTCTTGTTTGCGCAAACCCGCATTTTTTTTCCTTGTGGTTTTGCAAAAACTTTCTCCGCGATAACGTTGTAGAAACTATGTGGCTTGCCGCTCACTGAATTAGAACGAAATCAGAACTTTCACAAGCATAACGATGAAGAAGTACATGCAGTGGTTACGTTTGGCTGCTCATAATCATTTGAACAAAAATCTCAAATTTATTATAAAATATTCCCACGGAAACCGTAGCAGAGCATGTTTGCTTCAATGTACTTGAGTACAAGCTGTTGCATTTAACTCCTCCATGACGTTTCTATGGGAACGCTCTTCTTGTTTTTCTAACAAGGTATTTTTGTCCGCTGTGTGAAATGTTCTCAGCATATTGCGACATGTTTGGAGAGTCAAAGGGAAAAGAAACATTATGTCCCCAGGATTAGAGCGAGATGTTGTGTGATCATGGTTTTAGCAATTAATCCTACATATTACACCGATATCGGTGAAAGCGTGTATATAAATGTGTATCACTGCACCAAACAATTTCCACTTGTTCGCACACCCAAGTCTAATACGCCGTGACATCAAAGTGCCCGAATGTGTATTCTCACACACATTAAGAAGTTGGCTCATGTTCTTTCACAGTCCAGAGTGGCTTCATAGCTGTTATTTAATGGTCATTTTGTTGTCAGCTATAACATGACGTTACCCAGGGGTAAGATAGCACACTTTTGGCTGCACAAAACCAAGGATAAGTCTTGAATTGCCGCTACAATTTGAGCTATCAAATCATGATGGTCGGGGTAAGATTGCTTTTCCTTCTTACGTTGGTTTATATTACTTGGGCCTGTACACTTGGATTTATCTCTTTAGAGAGCCCATTTATGCACCTTTTTCCTCCATTTTTTCTTTAACAATGTTCACCGGGTATCGAAACGGAACTGTACGTTTTTCAGTACCATGAGGTCATTTTATTTCCCCTCTGTAAATTGAATTGAACTTTATTTATTTATTTATTTATTTATTTATTTATTTATTTATTTATTTGGGTCAATCTGGGCAAGACACGGTCCTGGGCCAAGAGGGCTTTCTCTTGTCCTTGTTGCTAATGATCGTCTTTGATGGCCACCGTGCCTTTTTACCACATTCTACTTCCATTGATTCCCCCTGCCTATTTTCTCACTGTAATGGATGGCGTTGTCCCTCCCTCTCCGCTGTTATTACAAATAATTGCGAATCAATATGCACTTAAGGGCCCGCATCGGAATAATATTTTAACACATAATTTATTTTCATCTATGTTGAGTAGTCCCACCCTTTTACAGGAGTCAGCAGTGACCACAACGCTTGCCATCCCAGTCGATCAATTGATGCAATGAGCTAAATATTGTAACCTGTTTTTTGGGGGGTTAAAATTGCATTTTTTTTCCTCCCAAACTGAATTTTTGTACTTGATCTTGCTAGGTTGTATGTTTGTGAGTGCACGTGTGTTTTTCCCACTAGATGCCAAGCAAAGGGTCATTATAAAAATTCAAACATGTCCCCAGAGCCTTGCAAGATTTGTGGTAATGCTTAAATTTTTGACCAACCTCCCTAAGTTTTTTTTAGATTTTCCATAATATCCACATAGTCGCTGACGTAGCTGAGGTCAAAGGTTAAATCAGTCCATGTTCCGTATCACCTCTCAACCCGGTCTAATGTCAAAGCAAGATCACTTATAGATTTGAAAGGATATCCGTTTCGAGATGCCCAAGGCAATGTGGGTCAAAGGTCACCCGTGTACATGTGTTTTGTCAGCACGATTTGTCAATGGCAATTTTCATCAATTAGAGATCCGCTCACTCTCAGGAGTGCACCATACATATTTTTTTTCAGATTTACATTCCAATTGCTAGCACAGATTGATTGGCTCAATCATATATGGTTGTGTTCTTCCAAAGCAAATCTGTCCAACCAGGATCTTGCATTGTGAACTGGAACAGATCATGTTGTTCCCCTTCCAGATAATTGTCCCCATTGGAATTGTTTGAGATTACGTGAGGATATATGGGGAAATACTGTGTGTGTTTCGTCAACCTCATTGATTTATCTAATTTATTCAAAAGTGTGTCTCGATTCATATTGTGGATAAAATCAAAATATATCTAGGTCGAATGGAGAGATGTTGGCAAGGTTATGAGCTGTAACAGATTTATCTCATGACGTGTCTCTCTTTAATGTTTTATAGTTTATTTTGCTGGAAGCTTGGTTCATGTTTGACAATTTCAAATGTGAACAATAATGGAGTTTTTATTTTCCGATGGCTTTAAATCTTACGAAGGAAGTCTGTCGTGACCAAAAAATCCATTTGCACCGCCTTGTCTGCATGCTGTTACCTGAACAACGCTGAGCTAATGAACTCTGCAGAGTGGCAGGGTGGCACTTCCCTTATCTGTCTCTTTTTATTTCTACCTTTTTTATTCACACCATTTGCATGATGCACCTTCCAGCAGCGGCTTTGTTCCACGACGAAAGGGGGGCAGATTGCTCGGACCTAATCCTCAACCCCACTCTAATCAAACCTGCCGTTCCCTGCTTTGCATTTGAACATTGGCTATGTGATGGAGGAAAGAAAGGCCAGATAGAGGCATTTAAATATAAGTGCCGGCAGGCTAATCTCTTCAAATCCAACCGACAATGTTCAGTCACTTTGCTTCGTGGCGTGTTGTTTTCTCAAAGTCATTCTTTTCCATACTGCTCAAACTTAAATAGATTTTTTTTTCTGCAAAAAGTGACAGTTAACTCCAATCTCAGCACCAGAATTGCATCAGTTATAGGCTGTAGATATTTTTTTTTTGACAAAATGGAGAACAGGACAGTCTGAGACTTTTTTTTCTTACTTTTTCTCCAATCATGACTCATAACTCATGATATTTATCTCACTGTTACCATAACAAGATCCAAAAACGATAAGTGGGATTATTTCTTTGGGCAAAAATATGATGCAACAACACACACATATACACACTTTTTTTTTCCATTCTATGCTTCTTGAGCCCCGAAGCAATGCGACACAATAAAATACAGTTTTCCAAAATGATCAGAGCACCCTAAAGCTCGTGTGACATTCAGTCTGGATAAAAATCTTTGGGGTGGAATCAGCTACATCCCCAGCAGTCTCAGCATTACACCATAGGGAGGAAAAGCAATAAAAGTACAGCGATAAGATGATCTGATGAGGGAGACATTTCTGGCACAAATGATGATGCTAGTATTATTTTTTTTTTTTAATGCTCGCAACAACCTTTTTGTGTGACAGCTTCGTTATAAGGCTGCAGAAGCCGACTTTACACCATTTAATATTTATGTGCATCTAAAGAATTGTTTAGTAAATGTTTTTCCTATTTTCATTTTTGGGCATTGAGGAAATGCATACATATTTTTTTGTTTTGTTTAGAATTAGAACACAACAGAGAGAGCCTCTATTACAGTAATGTCATTTTGACAACATGAGACTTACCGCTTAGTGGTCTGCTATTGTGTTGGACCTCCCTTCACAGTATACGCCCCGAGTAATTCAGTGGACCCCCCACCCCACCCTCATCCTGGAGACAGAGTTGGCCCGGGTAATTGGGATAATAATTATTGCTGCATTTACTGCCAGCTGGGTGCCTGAGAAGGTCAGGGAACGGCGTGAGGACAGCCTTATCTCCATGTTCTTACTGGCTTCCATATGACAAGTGACAATAGGAGCAAGCTTTGGCCGTGAACAGAGCAGCATGGCACGGGCCTACCTTCCGTAGACAAAACACAACAAGCACAGTGCGAGCATCAAAAGTGCCACATTGGCTTACTGGCAGAGTGAATGGATGCACTGCAGCTCGTCAGAGTGCTCTGGCAATAAAGCCAAATGGAGATGGAAGGGAGAAAGGAACAAAAGCGGTGGAGCAAATGGAAAACTGCTATTGAAATTAAAGGGGGGGGGGGGTGTAATCATGAAAAAGGGCCCCTTTCCACACTTAGAAGTTAAAATCATGAACTTGTTGCTTTTAAATCCTTGTGCAGTCTGAATGACATCAATAACAAAGGCATTTGTAATTTATGAAGAGGACTTTGACCTCACTATTCAAATTCTACTTTTATGCCTTAGCCTGGTAAAGGCTCAATGAAAAGATAGCAGTAAGAGGTTGAAAGTCCACTTTTCTTTTGCAGCCATTCCGTCATTCTCATTCAACTTGCCCCCTCCGACCTCACCCCTGGGTTACCATGGCACCGAACCCTGATGTCGCAAAGCTCCCTTTTCTTCATAAATCAGATTTTTACTATGCTTTTAAAGTGTATCTTGTGACAACTCTATTTTATTCCATTAACTTGGAGCGCTTTCAGTGGCCCATGTCTCAGGAAAAGAATGCAACAGTTTCCGCTTGCGTCTTTTTATGCACAGGCGTGAGAACAAGCTTCTGGGAAAGAAAAAAAAAATGGTGGGAGTCTCTTGCATGTATCTTGCCATCCCTTTTTTCTTGCTCTTATCTAACTTAAAAGATCTCTGGCATCAATCATTTTTTATGACAACACGTTAGGAAAACTCCAAATGTGAATCAGCTACTTTCTCCCTCTGCTTGCACTTTTTACATATAGCTTAATTAGATTAAAAGGAAACTTGGCAACATTCATCGTGATGTTTCTTACAGTTTCAAATCAGTGTCTCCATCCAGCCTGACCATAATCAGAGCTGGGCCACCAAGACCATAGATAACATGGGTGACAGGCTTTGCAATTGGCATTGCAATAAAAGCCTTATATTGACATACACAGCGAACCATCTCATCTTAATGGACCTTGATTTGTGTCCTTTCCCAAATTGTTCCCACAAAGTTGGCAGCAAAGTGCTACAGCTAAAAACCTGTGTCCACGAGTACGAGGGACTCCGACTGTCATGACAGTAATGATGACCACATTTTTTTGTTCCTCTGCGGGCCTTTTCATCCAAGGAGATGAGCACGGTTCCGTACTTCATTATGGAAGAATTTCCTCTTGAAAGGACACAGCTATAGCATGTGGCAAGGTCTCATTACGACCATCACTTGCACATAATCTTTGCCCACTTACATCCAAGACAAAAGAAGCTTACTTGTCTGGACCGGGCCTGTTTCACGTTGGTATTCAAATCCAACTCAGGAAATGAATCATAAATTGTCTGTAAAGAAATTGCCATCTCAAGCCATTAGCGTTTGACTTTGCAAAGACCGCCATTACTGATATAACCAATGGAGAGCGTTTGACTGGGTGAAGAAATTGCCAATTTATGTTCCACAAGCTTGAAAAGCTCCCTTTTATGAAATGTTGTAATGGCTTAGAGAAAATGCTGATTTATGCAAAGGAAAATAGAACCTGCCATGGATAAAATGACCAGATTTGACTTGGGAACACTAAAGTGAAGAAAAACATCAAAAGGGTAGGCCACACACACTCAAGTAAAATCATGTCCACATATTTAAGCTCTTAATAAAAAAAAGACGTTAATCGGTTATATCGACCATTTTTGTTGGATGTTAAAATATATTTGCTGACTTTTGGTCATGTGATGTGTTCTGTTGTTTTGTTATTATAGGTTCTGTAAAGCGCTTTGTTACGGTGACAGCTGTTGTGAAAATGCAATTTCAAAATAATTTGTATTGTATGCGCCCAAATTAATCTGTCATCTGTGTACTTTTTTTTTCATCTCTCTCCAGCACAAAAACTCAAGCCCGATTTTATCCTACCAAATTTAAGGTGGCTTTGCTACTCTCGGCATGGGTGTCATACCGCATTTCGGGGAATTAACACTGTGTGAACGTCAGCCAATTGGCAACTCCTATTTACTGCTACCAGCTGTGTTTTCTTCTCTTAACACATCTACTTTCTTTCTTTTTTGCCCCCCTCACATTAATCTTTCCAAGATCACAGAGTATGGCATGAGTTAAGATTTGTCATATCGTGCAAACAGGCCTTGGAAGCCTGATGAAGCTGTTCTTCGAGAATATTTCCACTGTGACGGACGATGCCATCATAGAGCTGTTTCTATTTGGTCTCTTGGTTTTGGAGACCTAATTCTGGTCTTTTGTCATCAATGTCCCTCATCTCATTTCAATTAAAGAGCATACTCAACCTCTGGTGCCACCTAACAAGGCTTGAAAGATTGTCACAGACATTACAAGGCACATTACAGTGTCTGGCTGAGTGCTTTGCTGTGTCTCATTTAAAATGGGACACCTTATTGGGTTTTTGCCCGCATGGTCTTGCCAAAGAGGGACCATGCCATGAAATGAACTGGCGACACGGAGCTTTTTTTTTTTACGGGGACAGTGAGCTGAAGCTAATTACCGAGCAGCTCATGTGACACTTCAGTTTCAAATGTGATGGGAAAATAAGTAGAAGAAACAAAAGATGGAAAATCATCTGACCACACATACACTGGTCACTTGAACTTGCGTAACATTAAAACATGACATTGATCAAAATGTGCAGTGATATTGACTGACGCTGCTCCTTATTAGCATTTTTGGTCACAAGGGAAATGATGACCAGCAGTCTTGATCATTTAAAACCGATTTGTGTGTGTGTGTTTACTTGAAGTACTTGCACAAACAGGAAGGTATTAAAGCTTTAACCGATGTCTCAGAGGCTTATGATTGATTGATGCTTGATAGAAGATGATGAATGCATATTTACATCGAAGAAAGCGCTGCGATTCCGGGGCCCTCTGTGGCTTCAGGAATTTAAGGCAGCAGTTGGGCTTCATTAAAGCAGAACGCCACCATGGCTATAGATCATCGCAGTGACAGGGCAACATTACGTCTGGTGGGGTTGATAATGATGTCATGAATGTGAGGGTCAAGGGTTGAAGGGCCATTAACATACGTTAAACTCCTCGATACCGATGGGAGATAGCATAATGGAGGTATTTATATACCTGGTGACATTGTGAGCTGTTAAAAATGCAGAAAAGTACATACGGGATGATAGTGAAAGTCACAATAGTCATAAATTAGAATGAGCAGGACAATGATGATGGATGGGAGTGAAACCGCTTCAAGCGACCGTCGGAAAGTCTTTTGAAGTTCCATTTATTCAATTGCCCTCTTCCTGTTTTAGTCTCCCCATCTGTCAGCATCTGCCAACCTCTTGAACTTTCCATTGATTATTACACAACATCGGTAGGCTATTTTGAAAATGATGCCGCCAGCCATATTTTCCCCCCTTCTGCTCATATGTCTAGGTTGCCATTATTTAAGGTCAGGAACTTTAACCTCTGGCCTCCTTCCTCTTTCCTAATTTTGTTTTTTACATGAAGGCTCCGAGACTTAATCCAGTAATGGAGGAGACAAAATAGCCCACCAATTGGTGTTGGGGCAGGCTACCCCTCCCCTCCGGCTTCCCAACTGTCCGACTCTATACCGCTATTCACCCAAGAACAGCCCCCCCCCTCCAGTCTCCGACACAAAAGCCGGGACCAGCTGTGCCGGGAGCACGGAAACCATTTTACTCCATCTTTTTAATTCTGCTTTATTACCATCAATATTTCTATGGTTTAAAGTGGCCCTGACCCGTGCTGTGCTCCGACAAGAATCCCCCTGTGCCTCTTTCTTTAATTATATATCGAAGGAACGGTGGCAATGTGTGTGTATTGGACTGCAAATACAAATGATTCTGCATTGGCTCAAGGCTCACCTGCAGAGTGTGAGTCAGTGACATTTAGAAAGGGATCAGTTCTGCATTTGCCAATGTATGGAGTTGAGTAAATGAGATACTTTGCAGTTGGAGACATTTAAGATGGAACCTCTGAGACCTTTGTGCCCTTATAATAGACGAGATACCTGCTTGTTAGCCTCTAAAGGCTGCTTTCTGTAACAGCTGCGCTGATACTCAGGTTTTGTCTGCACGGCAACAACCTGGAAAGAAAAATAAACTTCATTTGTATGACACTGTAAAAAAAAAAAAAAAAGTGTAAATTAATAAAGAATGTAAAAAATGTATTGCAGATCTAATCGTTTGTCCACCATCACGGGAGGTGTCAGGGGCTGTCAATCAACCCTCACAAAGAACTTTTATCTTTCTGCCTTTGAATTAAATGTGCGATGAAATAAAGATGAGCTAAGCCTTACATTTGATTGCAAGATTGCCACAGGGCCAAATTTAACAAGTCCATCCCATCTTCTGCCGCAACGGTGGACAAAGTGAAAAAAGATCATGCTAAAATTTTCAATCAACAGTTATCAGATAAAATTGGGTTGGAAATAAAGTTGGAAATGTGATCAAAACTTCCTTTTTTGGTTATTCTGATTAGTCTGGCCTAAACTCTGCTCATGTGACCAATATTGGATTAGCCTTTTATTAGCTAGTGTGTGTTTATGAGTCACACTGGGACTCAGCGCATAACAGAAGTGACTACTGGAGCTGCTTGCATCCTTGCTTTAAGCCCCCGTGGTGTCGGAGACATCTGCCAAATCCTCCTGGATCAAAGGATGACTATTACACTGATGGGCATCCATAGTTCAGCAGCAGCCCCCCTACCCGCCCCTAAAAAAGCTTTAGAGGGCTCATGACCTCTGTCAACAGTTCAGGTTAAAAAACACAGGTGGGATAGCATCGGGACATATGTAAATACACAGCACCTTATCACAAAGCTAGATTTGGCAACAAATACAAATGCATTTCACAACTTTTCATTTGTTTTCAAGCTTTGATGTTGTGATTTGAATGTATTGTTTGTTATTTATGAAGAAAGTGTCAGGCAGTAGAGCAAGTCCAGTCAGCCTTTTGGATCACACTGTAAAAATATGTATGTATGCATGAGTCATTTTATACATGTGACCTTTTGTCTTATGCAAAAACAAATGATTTGGATTCAACTAATGCAGGGCTCATTCAGATTTCCTTTCACCCATAACATCTGCTGATGCAAAAAAACAATTCCAGATGTATTCAGAGGAGAGGGAATTTTACAGCTGATGCATGCATAGCAGAGCTGATTAATTTCCCAAAACACGTTCGTATTTATATATTTTTTCAATACAAACTTCTGTGTGAGTGACCTTTCCATGAACCCAATTCTGCAGTCTTATGTCTAATCATGATTGGACATTTAACATTTTATTGATTAAAAATCTTTCAGATACAGTGCATTCTATTGAGATAAGAAAGGCTTTTTTTTTTTAAATGTAACGGAAATTGTCTTATGAACATATTAAAGTACAAAAATGATGTAGGAAGATATTAGTGGATGAAGCCCATTGATTTTCTAATGAGCAGCTTTTCACATAACTGAAAGCATTAGCTTCCTCTCACTCTAGTGAACCACTTAATTGCAACAACCATATAAAGTGTATGCTTTTTGCATGAAGCATAGAAAGCAAATGGAGTATAACTAACACAATTGATTTTGGTAAGACATGAAAAAACGGATAACCACGGCAGATTTCTGCAGCGTCGGTGTGCTTTTAGTGACACTTGAGCGTTCGTATGTGTTTATTCTAATCTGCATGTGTCATCAGGGTCCTCAGTGTCCAAATAAACACTCACTTCCACCTTTGACGTACCTGCTTTAGAAGACCTGTACAATAACAATACTGCAGGTCCTCAATTTACATTTCTGCGTTTTATCTCCCCGCTGATGTGAACCTTTGTTCGGATTGACTGTTTTTTTTTCTTCCTTTCTCCCACACGCTCTTGATTAACCTTTCACTTTTTTTTCACTCCACTCCACACCCTCCCCTTTCTACTTTTATCTCCCTTTCCTTCTCACCCCATCGTCTCCAGTCCCTACATCACCAGCTTCCAACCTCTATTGCAAACTTTTGTCATCCCGTTTGTACGCTTACGTGCAGGAAGGCAAGCTGCTGTTCTCAACGTAATTATGTGTTTTGTCGGGCGCTGCCTCTGTAGCTGGTGATAAAAGGGGAAGCCTGATTAAGATGAAGGAAAGGCCATTGATTCCTATTGACTGGCCTCTCAAAGGCCTTTAATGTTGGGGATGTAAATGAAGGTTTTCCACCATGTTTAATTAAAGACAGTGTGCCAAAAAAGCTGAAAAAAAGACTCTTATGCAAAACCATGTCTGTAAACCTTAATTGAGTCCCCACTTCTGGTTTCCGGACATAATCTAGTAACAATGAATGTAAATGCTATTTGGACTGAATCTAGTTTGCTTCTTCTCCCAGCAGTCAGACGGCTCCTAGCAACCATGACCGGATACAAAGACTGAGGCATGAGTTCCAGCAGGCAAAGCAGGACGATGACGTGGAGAACGATCAGCACGTGTACAGCTTGGATCACTCATGGGTGAGATTTGTTCATTTCATCACTTAGTGATAACTGCATGAACAGTTTGAGATTTCAAGGCATTTAGGGATGACATCATTTGAGGGCCATAAATAATTGGACACAAGCGGCAGGGCCAATTGAATACCTGTGACCTTTGATCCCTCAGGCTGTGGTCTGACGAGTCTACATTTTGAATACAGCTCAACACTATAAGCGCATGAATGTCAAAGTCATTGGCTTTAGTACAGCTTGTATTGAGCGATTGTCTCACACGGCAAGGATCTGTTTTTATTTTTCTTGTGGTCGTAAAAGCTTTCTGTTAGCTTTAAGAACATTCCGCCACCAGTCCCCCACCCACCCTGAAAGTACAACATTTATTTTCTCTGGATTTGTTTACATGTTAGCCCTACATGTAGGTTCAATTTGAAATTAGCTATTTTTCCCCAATCACGTTCCTGATCTCTTTCTTCCCATGCTTGCTGTCAAAGTGAGATACTATCTGTTTGTACAGCACTAAGCAGTCTCCGCATTTTTCTCTTAACGTCTGAGCTCCTAATTGCTTGCGATTGTTGACACTGTTGAGCGTACCCCCGTTATTCCGGCGGTAATAAGATACGGGGCCAGCCTTGAAGTACTGAAGTCTATTTTATTAGTCCCTTTTAATCCTACCCGGCAAGAACTCACAAAGGAAAAAGTTGTTAGAAAGATACAAGGACATCGATGTTCAATTCTGGCAATGATTAGAGGAACCCTTTAAAAAAATGTTTTAGCTTGATTCGGAATTCAAACTTTTGATCAAACACTGAGTTCTACTTCAATTTTAAACTCATGGAGGGGAGTATTGTTATGCATAAATCTTGAATTAAAATGTATCAAAAATATTTCTAAAAAAAAATTCATACTTATTTTTTTCTTTGAATTTAATCTGTAAACACAATGCCTTGTACAAACAGAATCAACTTGACTTGAAAAATCCATAACTTCTTATAGCCTGCAAATGATGCATCATCTAATGTTGATCCAGTAGTGCATCATAAAACCGCCAAGTTGCCTCTGACTCCAGTTATTTTTATTTTTCAGTCTCCCTTCCCCTGCTTAGAAAGAGGGGAATTTCCAGATGTTCACCATAAATTGCTCAGTGCTTTCCAGTGTTATGTTTCTCTTTTTCTCTCTCGGGGAAGAAATAAAATAATTACGTGCTGTTAGCATGACCACACATTCTGCAGACATATACCCACAGATAACACAGAGTGCAACATGAGAATCCCAGATACATTCTCTCTCTTTTGCCAATGTTATATAGCTATGAAAATCACCCTTGGCATTCAGCCACATGTACCAAATTCCTCAACTTTTAGTTCTGTCTTTCATACCAGTTCGATTGGGATATGTCGCAAGCCAAACCGACCTTCCATCAAGTACCAGGAAACAGTTTGTATGTTTGCATGAAATGATGCCTAGATCTTGAATCCTCGGTTTCGGTTACATTTTTAAGTACTTTAACCTCCGACAGCTGCTATCTTGGTTCCATATTTTTGATAGCTGCAAATGATTGTCATAACAACACCCCCCTAGCTCACCCTCTGTGATCACTCTTATGTTTAAACAGGTGTACCAAACCCTCTTTTACACCCGTCCGTCTCTGTTCGACACTATTGGAAAAACAAGAGGGAGCGAAATAGATTCGAGTCTGCCACAGCTACATCATGTTTCATTTTATTGGATAAAAACAAACACGGGGGTCCTCCTTGATTTGATTTCAACAAATGTCATGTTTTATATGGCACTGTATTCCAAGGCCTACCACGGAATAATTGGATTCTACTTCCTGGCCTAATGCCATTAACGTGACAGATTTTCTCTCCTGGTTATTTCTCATGCATCTCTTCTCGCATGGCGTCATCCACCTCCCAACCCTTTAAGCCAAATGGTCATGAGCTCCTCTCAAAATTGGGACCGTTTGGTGTGTCTGACTAATTTGTCCTTTTCTAATTTGAGTTTGAATCATTTCTTCTTGCACACTTCTTGTACTGTGTGAGCTATGTTGTTGCTGCAATTTTAACCATATGAGTCCAATTGGCTTCAGCTCAATTGAATGCTGAGGAAAGGACCTGCTGTTGACGTTGAGTGAAATGTAATTGCGCTGTTATTGCAGCTGTCCAAGCCATGAAAAAAAAGCAACCATTTCACAAGAACTGAAATTCTTTGCTGTCAACCTTTCCAGCTTATAACATACGTTTGGCCCGTCTACCTTTTTCAAACTACAGCTTTCGGTACCCGCTGTCTTGACATTATAAATTGAGTCCGATTAGTGAGACATTTTCATTTTTGTTTTGTTTTGACCATTAGTTTTTCTTATAAATGTTCATTTTGTTTCCTTACGCCCCACACACACTTGAAGGCGAGAAAGATGTCAGAACGGCGAGGCTGAATATTGCACCCCTGGGCTCAGATCATTAAAATGTCCCTGTCTGTCAGTGTCAGTCGAAACATTTCATAATAAGATTGAGCCTAATGAGACACCCTACTGTGGTTTGTGCTTAATCAAATTATTGTGTTCTCCTTTCAGAAGGTTTGTTAAGGGACTGCTATATCCACGTCAAACCGCTCACCTTTGTCTTTGCAATTTGTCCCTTTTGATTACAGTCTAGTAACGGGATGGAAGTACAGAGTGGGCGCCATTCGGTAACCGGTGAGTCTCAAGTCCCAAAGCAGCATCAGGAGGATGGTGGCAGTTTCCGCCAAGCTCAGAGACAATACAATTCTCTGCCACGGTAAGTCGCGTCTGAGCTGTCCTGAAGTTCGATCGGCATGGATACAGACTGGCCGGCCAATCGGGAATATCATTTTCACAAAATTCCCGATGGCCGTCTTGTCCTTTCACAAACCCGTCATCCATAATTTCCTTGACATTGGTTTGATATCAGATGTGTTCAAATCATCGTTTTAACTTTGTTTTCTTAGCTTCGCCTCTTTTTGGTGATTTTTATCCATCCGCACCAACACATCATTTTTCCAATGCCGTCTTGTTTTCATTTCCATCGCTGTCTGTGAGCAGTCACATATGGGTCGATTAAAACATGTTTCCGTCTGTGAATATGGATTGGCGGTCCACATGGACGAAGAATCAATGTGGTCTGTATAGGCCAGAGCAATCTATGCATTCCTTTCATAGGTATTATCTGCTGGCATCTCATGTGATGTGACAGTTGACTCCCGGCCTTCCCTCCCACGGTCAGTTGCTTCTCTTGGGAAAGTTCATCTGGCCAGTGATAAAAGACTGACTATGGTGGCTTTTGATATGCATTCCAACCATAATCTCCTAACACTCTTAGCGGGCACTTGTGTGAGCTCAGGCTTCATGTTAGACCATGGTAAATGCCTGACACCCCTCGATTAAAAACCATAATTCGCCTCGGTTTTGACATTTTTTAGACATTTGTTCTTCACAGGAATTCCTTTTTAAAATGGAAAGTAAAATCCCAAAAGAGCCTCCCGGAGAAAAAAAAGCCCTGGTAGCTGCATATCTGATGACAGATAGGATAAGCTCGCCGTCTGGGATGTGAGGATTGGCGGGGCACTAATGAAGGCTTGTTGTTCGACCAGGATTAGCAGAGGCAGGCAGCGGTGGGCGAGGAACAAGCGTGTTGGTCGGAAAGAGAGACTACTGATTAGCTTGAAAGAGACACAACACGCCTAACACACACATGAATGTCATTAAGATAAGATTCTTAAAAGCAGGAAGGTCAAAGCGGGCCAAGGGCTCACCAACTCAAGCAGCTCCTGCATTCCTCTGTACCATAAAGTAGACTTCAATCAAATCAACTCAGTCATTAAAATTGTATGTGTAAATAAAAATAAATAAATATATAGATTTTTTTATTTTTATTTTTTACGCACACACACACAAAATGATAGAACTGGTGCCAGTTAAATAACCAGCATGTGTGAGTCTATGCGCACGCGTTTACTTGTGTGCTTCTTGCCCTTCCCGTGAACTCGGATTTTTCCCAGCTGTTTAAAAGAAACGCCCCACAACCACAAGTTTTTTCCTGTGAACCAAGTTCCTAGCTTTGTTTAAAATCTGTCAGTCTAGTGCTAAGTCTCTCTTTTGGGTAATATATTTCCCTCCATCCACCCCCCCCCCCCCCGGTCTGTAAATTTAATCGAGTATTTTGTGACAGATTCCGGCTCGAGAGTGGAAGTGATAAGAGCGTTCCACTTATGCATCAATCATGAGTACACTCCTGTGGGACTATGCTCTTTTTGCACATCCTCACCAAAAAAATTATTTTTGAAAAAGTAAACTGTCACTCCTGAAGTGTGGATAGCTGCCTGGTGTGACAGGCACAGAGAGTTTCCAAACAAGCAGTTCCCTCATGAGTTGTGTTGGCTGCTCTTTAAGCCAAGCCGGGGTGTAAATGCATGTTGGCTCAGCCCGACAGCAAAAGTCTGATGTGGAACATGTGGTCCGGCTCGCTCGGCAGTCTGTCCTTACATCTGCCTCGCTCCATGTTGGCCTCACATGCATATGACATATAGTTAGACAAACACGGAACAAGATAAGATTGAGTTTCACATAGTCAGTGCATAAATGCATTTGCAGCTGTTTACATGTACATAAATGTAGACTTGAAAGTTTGCTTGCTCGACAAATTTCAAATTTTATGTCACACAATTGTGAATGTGAAATCTAAAGTATATGATGTGGAAACAAACTCCTCCTTGTAAACAATCTTAACCGGGATCTAATTTTTGTCTTGTCTGTTGTCAACTCGACATTTAGTCTAATCCCTTCACGGACTTTCCAAATATGTCTCCGCTCAAAATAATCTACTCCATCATCACTGACTCGGAGCAGAAGGCTCCATGGCAACTACAGCTTCTGCGACTCGGTGGTGAAAATGAGACCCCAGATGATATTTTAAATTGGTTATATTTATGGGATTCATGTAACAAGATTGTTATAAGTTATACCCAAAAAAGGATTCTGGTTGGGAGACTTTTCAAAGTTGCTTCTTTCCCTCTTCAATGTTCAAAAACCTTTTAAGGCTACAGCAGGTCAGTGAGGTGTGGATGTGTTTTTTCTTAGCAACATGACATAAGAAGCGCTGTCACCCCTCTTCCAATGCGTGTTTGCTTTAATGGATCCTAATAATGGAAAAGCAGATCTCACACTTTAGCTCAAAGACGGAGCAACCTGTCATAGCTCAGGGCCACATTTTCAAAAGGCATGCTTGAGCAAGATATGAGTTTGTGGTAATTTTTTTTTCTCAAAAGTTATAATTCAATGTGAGTCAAATTTCTGCTCTAGGGATGATAAGTATCATTTTCATTTAAAAAAAAATCTAGGCCGTCTTCTTCAAATGAATGAAAACTTTTTATCGTTGTAGAACTACTAGTTTGTACTTCAATTTGATTCCAATGTCTATACCATAATTTTTGTTGTTGGTGTTGTTGTGCCAGCATTAAATTTTTGGGAGTTGATAGTTTGGCAAAAATGAACCTTATGACATTTTAACTCATCTGGTCCATTAAGCCACGCTACGTGTACTGGAAGGAAATGATGACACATCACTCCCCCCTTCAATCTTCAGCTGTTCAGTCTTTTCACGATTAATTCTGTGTGTTTAGGCCACGTAAGAATCCCAGCACCGTGTCCCAAGACGCACGTGACAAGGCCTACACACCAACAGATGGCCTTCAGAGTGCCAAGGACAACCCACGCCTCTCTAGCAACGGCTCACATAACGGCTACCTGGGAACTTCCAACTTCAACACTCGCGTCCTCTTGGAGACTCAGGAGTTGCTGAGACAGGAGCAGAGGCGTAGAGAGCAGGGGGGGCATCAGGGTCCTTCCAGCAGTAGAGACCCCGTGCAGAATCCACCGAAATCCAAAGGTCCCTACCGACAGGACGTCCCCCCGTCTCCAACTCAGCTTGCCAAGCTCAGTCGGCTTCATCAGGGCTCAGACAAAGGGAGGCAGTTTTATTCTTGAAGCTAGCAAAGTTAGGACTGATTTTATTGAACATTCATTTAAAAAAAAAAGCGAGCAAGGAGTCCAAATGCTGTGATAAAAAGAATTTCCTTAAGTATTTATATTTTTTTGTAAAAAAATATTTTCTCATCGAGTATGTATATACAGTTAAGTGCCTTTTTCCCCAGACTAGCTTTATAATTTTTGAAATTTTGAGGAGACAATTTTGGGGATTTTTGTATAGCAACCTGAAAGACTTTGCCATTGTGGGGTAAGGTTGATATTCTTGACAGTAGTGTAACCTAAGGAGTCCCTGCTTTGTGCACCGTACATCAACTAAAAGTTGAATTTCTTTTCATCTTGCTTTACTTTCTTGATTTTCTCTTTACATTCACTCCTCAACTAAAGTGAAAAAAAAACAGCTTTAGAAGTATATTATTCCAACCCTGTGTGGCCTATCCAGGGATTCCAGCTTTCTAAATTGGGTCAGGTCAGGGTTATTAATTAATGTACCTCATTAAAAATGAATGCAGCCCTTTTGTGTTCATTTTTTGTTGTCATGTGTTGCGAGGAGCAAGAAACGGCAACCTTGCTGGCAAGGTTTCGGCCCCGGCCTTGTCCGGAACGATTGGGATGTAAGTGAAGCCTGCTGGCCCTGAGGTGTCAGAGCTGTTCCTTGCTGAATATTTTATCAGGGCGGTCACATGGGAAACATAGCAGCTCTCCAGTGGGTGGCCCTGTTCTGTCTGTTTTATCGGCTGAATACAACAGAGCTGATTTGATTTCCCCTCCAAGATTATGTCCGTTCATGGAACTCCATTTGTGCTCGTCTGTCAATAATTGGTGATTTTTTTTTTTTTTTTTTTTAATCTCATTGTCCAAGTGTGTGTTTTTCACAATTTAATGAATAATAATTTGGAGATATTGTGGGGATTTTTTTTCTTACTATGTTTTTCTAAATATTGGTAAATCTGCTTTTCACACTTTTGTATATGAATGTGCAACAATTTGTTGTTATTGTATTCATTCATTTAAAAAAAAACATTCTCATTCAATTTAATTTGAAGTCAGGGGTGGCAATTTGTCATCTATGCTTCTACAAGTCTTCCTTGACGCTTACTATGGTATTTCTGATCTTTCCTTATGTCAATACATACTTTGAACATGTTAGTCTTTGTAATAACCGCCAGTTACCAAACGCTACAATATGTCACTGAATATATCTTGGCATCCTTGCCGTATGAAGCTTTTGGCTTCAGAGTCGGAGAAAAGCAGAAGAGTAGGAGGCTAACAAGACGGGGAGCTCTGACCTTGTCAATGATTCAGTCAGAGGAGTAATCGTAAGTATTCCTCTGAGTTTTTGTTTAAAACTCAAGGTTACCATTTTCCTTGCCGCTCTCTTCATTCCATTCCTTTTTCATTTGCCTCTCAGAATGCGTGTGGTTAAATGTGAGCATGTGTTGCGTAATACATTAAGGGCTGTAAATGTACCACAATATCCTTGTATGCAAATGCTCTGTTATGTGTTTATTGTTTGCCTCTGTAATATTATTCGGGGCATGTTTTTTTTTCCCATCCAGTGCAAAATATATTGTTACTGTTCATGATCATCCGGTATTGTATTTTATTATACACACATGGTTGTATAATGTAAGCATAATCTCCTCAGTTTTATAAGAGAATACGAGTAAAAATGGACTCTCTGTTCTTTTGCGTACATGCAATAAAACATTTTTTCAAACAAAGGAATGTAGGTTTCTATATTTGGTTGGAAAAGCTAATGAGGAATACCCGCCGCTATCCACTTTAACTGCTTATCCTGTTCGGGGTCGGGGGGAGGTGAGGTTTTGTTTATCAACCATGCATACGCACAAAAGTGTTGGTAATGACCGTGTGCCAACATTCGCCCATGCATGGGAACATATGTCAATTTAAGTATTGAAAGTAATCATACATGTATCTGACCACAATGACTGACAAAAGAAAATATTCTCTGGATCGGTCGTCTGGCTTGCAGATCGTCTCGTACCTTTCTCATAATTCCACATTTTAACGTGAAATGTCTTCAGCAGCTATCTGGCCAGTCGTTGGCAGCAAGTCAAAATATACGTTTGAGTAGCAATAAAAATATGCAATGAAATGAGATCATCCGAGTTCCCCCCCACCTCTATAATCTCTATTCCTGATTTAAGTTTTTACTTTGAGCTGACTCAACGACTAAAAACAGCTTGTGAACCTTGAGATGGTGATGAAGACAAAAAACGTTTAAGGAAAGGCTAACGTCAGGTTTTAGATGTCTGCACCGGCTCTTCATCAGAGACTCCTTGCCAAAGCTATCTTCATCCAAAGGAAGGGCTTGAAATGATCCAGCTGGGCCATTTCGAAACTACTTGATGATTCCACTTGTCTGGATACCACCTTTGGGAAAAAGGGTAAAATTAAGGTGAAGCCGGAGATGAGACGAGTTGAGAGGGCTGGACTGGGCTTTAACTCTTAATACCTTGTGCCGAGTTAAAAAGCAACGTCTTTGAAGTAGCTCAAACTTTGATCGTCCCTCCTGAGCCACAATCCAGTTTCTCCAATATTACCTCTGAGCGAGTGTCAAAAGAGCCATTTGGAGGACAGCGACCCTCGAGGACTGAAGTTGGACAGATATCCTTGTCATAAGTGAATGTGAGTATTTGTTTGTGTATAAATGCCCTGCAATATGCTGACGATCGGTTCGGGGTGTATCCCGCCCGGGATAGACTAACCCCAACCCGAATGAGCAGCATGAAAGATAGATAGATAGATGTTTGTGCACAACAGACGTTGCTATTATCACCTACACCAAAGTTGTTTGTCTTGTCTATATGTTGCAATGGCACACTATTAAATTTCTCGGAAACAGTGTGCCAATGAAAGTTTGATGATGGCAGTCTGTGTGTCAGCAGAGGACCGAGTATGGAGGAACAGCTGCATTAAAACATGCTACAATTGAAGTGGCCCTGTGTGAGAGCATTCTAAATGACCAGGGAGAGAAAAGGGGAATATAGAATGTGAGTTGAATTACAGCAAGCCTACAGGGAATTAAGTTGTTATATAATGCTGTTGAATCTTAAAGTCTGGACAGATTTATAAGTAAGGACACCAAACAATCTAGAGAAAAAGCTCAGTTGAGATTTAAAGCCCCAATAAAACGTAGGCTTCATCCCAGCATGGTGTCCAACACAGCATGGAACATATTGGGTGCTCTTCTATAAAACCTTAAGCATTTATTTCTTTATGGTCCATGAAGGTGATAAAACTGTCTTTGCATCCTACAGTTATCCTCATTTCCATGACAATCATACTAAGTAATGGAAACCTGTCAATGAGTGACAGAAGAATTGTCCGACATCTGACAGCCAGACGAGGAGACCAATGTACTGGAAAGAACAAAGGCGATGTCCCCACAAAAACAAATGTAAGTCTTTTTTTTTTTTTTTACTCTTTCAGTATGCAGTGTGTGCATTTGTGTGTCACCAATTTTGAGTTGAACTCACCCCAATCTGGAATTTAAAAGTGGAAGCCAACACTATGATAAACTGTGCTCATAAGTCCTAGCAGATGCATAAGAGAAGACATTTGAGGGACCTGCAGGCATGCACATACACACACACACACACACACACACACACACACACACACACACACACACACACACACACAAATATGCATTAGCTAACATCTGGTATTGAAGGAACATAAGGACTCTGTTTGGACCATGAAAAGTGAAATGTGTGTGGTGAGACCCAGAGGAAGTGGAGTTTGTGCTTTTTGTCTCACCTTTCTTTTGTAAATGTATTTACAGTCTACTATTTACAACGTTTGACCTTCAAAAGATTTTGTCCATATGCATGAAATACGGACGGGCCTTGGAAAATATCTCGCACTGGTCCGCAGTGGGTGCAAAAATGTAAACAGGAAGAATGTTTAAGCGCAAAAGCCCTCGCCGTAAACACAACAAGGAGCATATTAGAGAATAATAACAACCTTTTGAACATGAGGGGCTTCCCAAGTGGCTTTCCCTTGAAGCTAATGGGGCCTGTCGTATTGCGCACTCTCAAACACGGAGCGCGGCAACGTTCGGGACCCCTTACTTTTCAAGTAGCCTGTCAAAGCGGCAGATTGAAAACAGAAGGTGTTCCGAGGAGCTGTTTGATTGGCGACACATGGTAAAAGAGCCCATTAGGAACGACAGAAGTGGATTTTCTTGCAAAAGCGCCTTTGATTCCTCAAACGCGTGTCTTGAAGGCATCTGCCCTGCGTGAGGCATCACTCACGTGCCCATTCGAGTCACTAGGGGGTCGACAGAAGTTCTCTGCAAATATGTACTGAGCTTTCAAGGACACACTCCTGAGTGGGTTAAGTAAATATAAAAATAAATACAATTCATAACTAACGTGGTGTTGACCAGCTTTGAAATGGTAATTTATTGTTTGAAGTTTTCTGGTGAAAAAAAACAAAGTAGCACCATGAATACAAATATTAACGATGGTTGTTGTTTTGATCTCATAATAATATTTCCAAAAGTATTCATGTTCAAATTGTCTTTTTTTTCTAGCGATCTATTATTTTTTTTTTTTTTTGCAAGATAAGCAAAATTCGACTGATTATCCTTTGTTTGATACGTTCATGATTAAAAAAAAAAAATAATTCAATTTTTTATTTTTCTGCAGTACCTGCTTTGGCATTTTTTACAGGTATATTTTTTTATTTTATTCAGACCTTATTTTTAATTATTCAACATATTCTCACTCAAAATTGGTCAGTATACAATAGCCCCCAGCTCACCTGTGACAACTGAGGTTAAGCGTTATTGAAAATGGAAGGATGTATTATTGCCTGGGAGACCTCATGTTGTTTTACTGCCTCAAAGTGAGGTACACTAGATCCAAATATGCTTCCTTGCCAGATAGTGTTCAATATCCAGTGCTGTCAATTATATTGACATTCCAGTTGTTTGACATCAGGTTCACCTGCCCTTTTCTTCATCACTATCCTCCAGAATGTCAGGCTTGATGTTTATGGAATTACAAAAAAAACATTCAGTTGAAGTGAACAAAATAGGTTCAGCAAAGCGTCTCTGTATAAAATCTACATGAGAATAAATCCTGTAATCTCTCCTCAGTTTACACAGTAGAGTGGCTGAAAGCAATTACTCCTGACAAAGAATGCCCCCCCCATACACACACATCCTCCTCCGTAGCTTCGACTATTCCCATTGCCCTGTCTGGAGTTAATCCTCTGAACTTTCCAAAATGTCTTCCTCTATTCCTTTTTTCTCCCCGAGTGCAAACTGTAACACCCCCGAGATATCGTACACACAGGAGAGGCGATTGAAATAGCCGTCCAGAAATTCCCAATGTCTTGCCACGTGCACCCACACACACAAACCTCTTTGTTCTACCTGACCCCCACACTTCCCCTTTTGCCCTGAACTCAACACACAACCCCACTCAGAGAAAGAGAGAGGCCACATCGAGTTATTATCTCTTCACAGTGGGATCCTCACAGGTGTTGAATGATGGTCGCATGGGAGGATGGAGGGGGGGGGGGTAAAATGGGATTAAATAGAAGAAGAGTGGCTTTCTTTCTTTTTTTGGACTTGCGGGAGGAGGTGGGGCGGGTGATTATTTAACGATAGTGGGGAGGTGGTGAGATCCTGACACCTGTGGGCGACTACTCAGAGATGGGGGGAGGCAACATCTGGTGCTCCGATAGCCTTCAACCCGGTCCAGAAATGTTAATGGTGTCGACCCCTTATGCTTTAGAAATGCTTCATTATTGTATATTGACTTTTGGTTCGTTTGTTACATAAATGCCCCCCAACCAAACAATACAAACTCAAAGTGGCTGTAATTGTATTTTATTTTTGTTTTATTAGGTTTTTTTAAAAAAAAGAATTTGAATTTGATTGGAGATGTAACAGAGCAGGGATGATGAATTGTTTGGTTCTACAGAAGCAACAATGCGGCAAGGTTACTGGATTTCACAAAAGATGTTGTTAGCTAAGGGGAAGGTTATTGGCTGGATAATAATTGTGCTTGCCAATGGCTTCTAATTTATCTCATTATGTTTTCGTCAATGTGATTTTGAACACTAATATTGGTAAATAAATGAGTTTTTGAACATTTTTAATGGCATAACATAATGCTGGGTGGTTACGCTGGTCATCATGTTTAATGTTCATTATTGTTGACTGTGAACCATTTTAGAGCCAGACACTTTTTTTTTTGTTTGTTTTAAATTCATTAGCAAAGGAATCAAAAGCCTAATCGAAAACAAATCCCTCACTATATGATCTCATCAAGCTTGTCATTTTTATGATGTGTTTCTGATTTAACCGCGTTTAGGCAATATCTTTTTATGCCTTTTTGAGATGATACAGATGTTATATTTTAACACTAATGCATGTGGGATCTTCAGACTTTCCAGGACATGTGCTTTCTTCCTTTTTTAGTGACAGCGTGTATCTTTAATGGTGACAGTGTTTTGTTCTTCGTGTCTCTCGGGACAGATAATGGGAAGCGCTCCCCCTCAATGGCGAATAGGCCAGAGGAGGCTCTGTAAACATGAGGGAATGAAGATTAATCACACACTAGAGATAGTGCTCCCACTTTAATAATCGGTATTGATTACTGTCACCTTACATCTGCACCAACAGCTGCTGCGAGACGGGCCCGTCGCCCAAGGCTGGTCCACTTTACACATCCGCAGTTAAATCATTGTGTATTCAGTGGAGAACAGCTGGATTTTTGTAAAAAATAATAATAATACATCATTGAATTGCCTTGTGTGTAAATATTTTTCACCAAAATAAAGGTCATGCTTAGTCAATAGGCGCGTGGCATAATATGATAAAAAAAAAAGGTAAGATGAACAATTTCTAGATTTTGGTACGGAACATCTTCACTTGAGCTTTTCCGGTTTGCTTGCTTTTCTTTACAAATTGTTTCATCATCTTGCCAATTTCCTTTCCATCGACCCATTCCAAGAAGCCTAGCCTTGATCTTGAACTTTTGAATATGCATTTATATTTGACGCGTTTTGTGACTCCCTTAGGGGCAAATTTATTTCCATCCAAACAAATGAAACTTGTTTTTATAATCTTGGCTCCACGTACAATGTGTGAATAAGAAGTGTATCACGCCTCGAGGGCACCCATCGAAACATCAAAACAACACTGCCAATTGTTGTAGCCATACTGATATAATGGCGGTGGGAGATCCAATCATATCTGAACTCTGACCCCGAGGCTGATACGTGGTTGCGGCGGTGAGATGGCTGTTGTGCACACAGCACATGTTGTTAATGAGAAAAGAGAAAGTGTGATGTTATTCTGAATGAGAACACGCAGTGTTGTGACCCCCACCATGGCCTCTTTCCATCTTGAGAGCCAGGGGGCAGGGCAGCCGGCTGAGTTTGAGTCTTTTGGGGACTGTTTGATTGGCGTCTGCACGCCGTCGATCTGAGCACGTACAAGAAAGCTGAATGATGAAAGCCGAAAATAAAATGCTGTAAATTGCACATGTAAGAGGTTGGATATAATCTTTGGTATAACGCCAACATATTTGGAGTTAACTTGAATTTATATGTACCAATTTTTCTCTGTACGAGTACAAATGGTAGTCATTTCCATTCTCATGATATTAATAGTCGGAGGCCTTTCTTTCGTTTTGTATCGTTGCACTTGGCAACAGGGAGCTGCATACTTTGTCCACTGGACTAATTACACCATCATGTTGTCACTTGTAAGTACACACTTGGTCTATTTAAAAACTATTCAAAGAGCTCAACCTCTCCCATAATCATGTAGCCTAACAACAGATCGATGTGAGGCATTTATTTGGAATGACTTTTCAAGGGGAATTCACTCGTGCATTAATGGGAGCATTCAGGCTAGGACGTGATGGTTAATTGTTAGGTGGTAATGATGATGATGTAAAAGCAGCACGTATTGACCGGGTACCATTTCTCTCGTAGAGAGAGGACCATGCTGGCATGTAAGCTGAATTGTAAGGATCACTCATAAATTGCAAAAGTTGTAATAAATCCATGACAACCTGTAAGGGGTTCAAATGGAGCATATTCAGTATTGTTGAGATTTGATTTCACTGGCCGGAGCAGCATCCAAGATAAACTTTCAAGGATCCAGCAGAGGACTAGCAAAATGTCCCACACCTTGATGAGCCTGACTGCTCACTGTTTTAATTCTACCCATTTGGCGATGCTTCGCCAGCAACCAAATCCATTTTCTTAATCCTATAGGCTCACTGTCACCCAAGTTCCTGTTTAACAGATCAGCGGCAGTGAAAGCTTAGCGATGCAGCAGCCACCCCTAAACCCCTCCGCATGACTCCCGGTCTGGCCCGAGCAAAGCTTTGAATCACCAGAGACGGTCATTCATTGAATCTGGCGTCGTTTACTCTCCGTCTCGACTCGTCTGTCTCACATGATACTAAGTATGACAGACTTAACTGCATTCTTTGCTTTGATTTAACTGTTCCACAAAATGGATAAAACTGAACTTCAGTCCAGATTTCCCTTCATTCAGTTATGTTAGACTATACAAACATAAGTAAGTGAGAGAACATATGTCTCTACAGACCCATTCTGGCTTGTGTCTGACTAACTCATAGGAATATGACAAAGAATGCCATCTCTGTGTAATGCTAAAAAAAACTCAAATGAACTAATCTAATCATGTTGGACATTGGAGGATTCAAAGAAAGGCTGCTCGGGTATCTGACGGTAGGCTTCCCGTATAAAGAAAATTGAACGTATATTTATTCCTATATGTGTGTAAATATTAGTGTTATTACCATGTGCACCCTTGTCTATGTTTGTAAAGTGCCTGACCTTGATACAGCCTAACTGGTGTGACGAGAGATAACAGGTGGATTGGCAGCCCACGCTTGTCGCTCTATGTTTAACCTGTGAGATTCAACACCCCTCAAGGTGGTGAGACCAGCGGGTGCCTGCTTGAGTAGAAATTATCTTTTTTTTTGGAGGGGATACCGCTGCTGATCTGAGATTGTTTTTTTTTGTCATTCTCCCAATGGGGCTGTTGAAATTATAGCTTGCAATTCACATCAAACAACCCATGAAATCTTGGCTTGGTGGAATATTACTATGCGTAAAGATAAATGATCACATTAAGGTGATGCAATGTCTTCATCTTACCGGGCTGTCTTCACTCCAAGTACCATCCTTTCAACAAACATTTTTTTTTCCCCCCAAGACCACTTTCGTGTTCTTATTATGTCCGACCACCATTTCCCTTTGTCCGTCCTAATGTTCCGGTTGGTGTCCTCGCTAAATAATTACAAGAAACCTGTCCTCGCTTGTCAGTGTGGTCAGGCCCTTTGCTATGAGTATGACAGCCATCTTGTCTCCTCAGTCCTCTACTTCCATTAGCTGCCCAGGTCACTGTGACTGTGCAGTCATTCCAGGGTCAGGGCCCTCCTCTATGGGCTGTAATTGCAGTACACTGAGCACTCCGAAGCTGCCTCGCCCACCTAATGAATTGTCACCCACTTTAATATGAAATTACACAAGGGTGACTCGTAATAGATTAATACAGTTGGCAAGGTTACTCTCTAAGGATAATCCATTGAAAATTGCTGATTGCCTGCTTAAAATTATTATAAAACCCATGTGAAGTGGGATTAGTCAGCCAAAGTGATCCTATGTGATCACTCTTAACTATCACTGGATCACTTTGTGTAAAGAGGGGTGTGAATATTAATCCACACCCTTCTGAAAGGTTAGCTTGTACTTGGACAGATTGAGGACACAGAAACTTTTCATCACGTTAATGCTGATTTACCGTAATTCCCGGACTATTTTGTTCATATATAAACTGCACCGGACTATAAACTGCAGGTGTTTTAAATGAAATGTCCAGGGTTCAAAGATTGTGCAAAAAGTAGTGGCATATAGTCCGCAAATTACGGTAAATATAACCTCTAAAGCATGACACAAATATTTGCAGGCTTTGTTATGTCTGCTAAACTAACCCAAAAACTTTTATGTCACTGTTACCTACGTTATTATTGCTCGAGTAAATAAATTAGGTGACATTTGAGTATGTAATGATGTCAAACGCAATCATTTGGACATGCAAACTAGCACGTCTTTTAATATCTACTTTTCCTCTTTCCTAAATCAAGAGCGTTAGTTAATACCTGCAGGCGTACAGCGCAGTAATTTATCCGAGCGCAATAAAAAAAGTGTGTCAGAGAATTAATTAAGGCATTAAGGTGCTGATAGCAGGGGTTCCAATGCCTCTGAGAGACCGAAAGAAGAGAGAAGAAAATAGATTGAAGCAATTTTGCATTTCCCGCATAAGGGTATTGTCGAAGGCAGCTAAACAGTCCATTGGGGGAATACGCACAATAAGACGATACACGTTTGTATCGATACATTCCTTTGCCTCCAACTTCCTTTTCTTTGAGTTCCAACTTTCATGCCTTCAAGCCTATGCTCCTTGATCGCCAACTGATTGCCGGGGCTTTATTGCATTGACGAAGGATGACAGTAGCTGTCGCGGTTGTCAGACAGCTCAGCCTGCAGCATATCAAACCGCGGTTTGTAGCACGACTTTTGACATGCTCAATCGTCCATTAAAGACAAATCACTGTCAGCCCTACATTCTGTCTGACAATCAGTCATCAGTGGCAGGAGCATCAGGAGATCCCATTGAACCTGTGGTTAGAATAAGAGAAGTCAGACACAGGTACCGTAATTTACGGACTACAAGCCGCTACTTTTTGCTCGAGCTTTGAAACCTGCCAGTGAGGCTTATCTATAAATTTGTCATGATATTGTATGATTTGTGCTTATTCTCTTATACGGAAATTAAACATTAAAACACCTGCGGTTTATAGTCCAGTGTGGCTTACATATATGAGCAAAACAGGATTTTTACCTGGTGCTTCTTATATTGGGGTGCAGTTTATAGTCCAGAAATGACGGTACATATTGTGTTGAGAAAAATAATATCATAAAAATTCCAGTCCAGAAGATTTTGAGAGTTTTAATCAACTTTCCGTTTTGTCCTCAACGGTTTTGAAGTCGAAATGAATGAAAGTCACGCTTGATACCAAAAGCATGCATACAAAGCTGATGTAAGCGGCTGAAACAACCCTGAAAGAAATACCTTCAAAAACCAGAAGCTGAGGTGTGACTTTGAGTTGTGCTCTGTCCACAATGGAACATTAAAGTTATCATGCGACCCCACACACAGGGCCTTTTTCCTCATATAACATCCAGTCGAGCTTTCTGAACCGCTCCGGCTTTCACGGCGGGTCAACTATATATATCGGCTGAGAGGCGGCCTTTGAAACTGTACCGTTTACTGTCTCAATTTAAAACCATACTGTCAACCGTAGGTGACGATAAAGACGGCCAATTATCTTGTATAGTTCGAAACTAAAGGAAGTGATGCTCTCTGTCACTCATATCACAAGGCTCATAAAAGTTAATTCCAGGGTCAACAAGCAGCTGGTGGAGAAAGAAGGATGAGCCGAGGTGACTGAGAAGGGGCTGCTGGAACACAGTAGAAAAGAGACAAGCCTTAATCCCCTAAACTTCTTCCTGAAGGCAGCACTTTTTTTTTTTTAATTCTGGGTTTATCCCTTTCCTGGGGAGGGGATGTTATCAGCTGACGCTTTCTTCTCCCCCCTATCCCCTTTTCCTCTTGCCTCTCTGCGATGCATCTGCCAGGTGTGATAAGGCAGACAAACTTTTACCTTTTACAGGGCTATTAAAACCATTTTCCCCTGCAGTTTTGAAATGATTATCGCCTTAGGCCCACAGTTCCGGGTGAGCTGATAGCTCACCTCCATCTGGCCATATCTTTGTGACTCTTTGAGGTTCTCGTCTGGCTGGGTGGTTGAAGATTATATGCATTTACTAAACGGCTTGAATACAGTTGGGGGGGGGGGGGCAAGGGATGGGATGTGGAGGAGAAAAAAAAGGGGGAAGAATTGAAAAGCACTGGGCATCCACAATGCTGTGGTGGTTGATAAGGGATACGGTGACAGCCTCTTCCACTTGCTGTCTGAGGCCAGGATTGACTTAATGTGGGACGCATTGTCAGCTAAAGGCCAACTGCATTCATTCCTTCCTTCAAGCTTTTATTTCGTCTTTTTTATATTCTGTACATTGAACTGGACAGATATTTTATTTCACTAGTTTAAGTAAGTGTGTAAATGTAGAGATGGTCCGCCAAGGGGAATGAAATAAGAGCTATCAAGATGAAATGCCTAGTGGTTAAAATCAGAGCTGAATAGCTCATTAACTGTGTAAAGGTGCAAAGAGACCTTCTTTAGCAACTTTCTTACATAATAATCTGACAGTTATTTTGGTGGTAAAAGCCATATATTAACATTCATATAATTTGCTCTTGGGGAATTCTCTCTCGAGCTGACCTCTGCTACTTTACAGCCTAATTACAAAGACTGTCAGCTAGACACATTGTGGAAGGTCAGTGACCTTGCAATCAGTATAAAGAATTAAACAGATGATAAAGCCTGGTTTACAACATCCTAATCATGAATTATCAGCCAGTGGAACCTGCAAATTAATTTTTCATGTAAACCTTTGCAACAAGTCATATGGGAAGAACTGAGCATGTGGTTAATAGGACCAACTGGGAGGCATAAAGGTTACTAGAAATGAAAAAAAAAAAAATCTGTTGCAGATGCGTAGCAAAGGCAGGAAGAATTACAGGTAAAACGTTCACTGTTATTAATTTAATAATCGCAGGAAAATGCAATGGAAATAATTTGTTGCAGTTTTACTCTGACCTTCCAGCAGTCGCCTCTTTGTTATTCGAGTCGACAACATCGCAAAACATCTTTGACTCGAGAAGCGTCCTTAGCAAAAGCATGTTGCCAGAAGTGATTGCAACGACTTGGGCATGTGGTCAAGAGCCTGCACAGTGCCTTTTAATGAGTTATATTTAGCTCTGTGCTAAAGTCATCCTTGTCCCCTATTTTCTGGCTTCAAACATCGATGAAAAAGCCTTTTTTGTCAATTATTTAATTCAAAGAATCTTGTAGTTGATCACATATGATTAATTGATGCGTTTGTCAAACTGAGTGCATTCTTTGGCTTCAACTGCAGGGGCGCTGTTGAGTGGTTAGAAAAAGTACGAGGAAACGATGTAGAACCTTCAAAAATGGATATTGTCCCATTGTATTAACAAAATATTTGTAAAGAATTCATTTTACATAAAAATACAATTACTGAAGTAATCACAAATAAAAATGAACTTTTTAGTGCGAAAAGAGTCTGCCTTTATATATTGCCCTTATACCCGGCCTTGCTCCCTAGGGAGAAACAATTTTCTTCCGAGCAAGACCTTTCAATAATGGAGTTCACTATTAATCATCCACCCTGTCGCTGCTTCATAGCTATTTCCTATTTCATTTAGTTGCCGTTCATCTTGCCCGAGACCCCCTCCACACATCCCCCCATTCCAAATAACTCTCTTCCTTCCGTCCTTATAATATGACATTATTGGCTAATGCATCCCGACCCTGACTGCGGATGCCTCGAATGCATGAAGTCCATCAACAATTAAACGCCAGTGTGACACAGAACCGCTCGGCCGCCGAGAGCTGATGGTCGCGTTGATACAATTATTTCATTTTGAAGAACAGATGCGATTGGATTAGAAGCACGGGCCTCATGAAAATTGGAGAAATCAATGGTCCAGCCTAATGTTGGTTCTGCAGAGAAGCATTTATTTATATGCCGGAAGACAGGAAATAAAACATAACGGATTAGCGGGAATTCCGAGAATGCAGGTGGATTTTCATTCATTATTGTAGATGGTTCGTAGAAGCTTTCAGGCAAATTCAACAAACTGACCATGCTTGAGATGACCAGTACTAAAAATCCATAATGACACAATGGCAGTTATCATAGCTTGGTTGCCCTTTTAGCTGAATATGTGTCAACAAGTCTTGGTGATAACTTATTTATAGTGTTTACTCTGGCTCTTCCCCAAATGAGCTCGAGAAACAGGAGGGAGGGTGTGGGTTACTTCAGAGGCCCAAACCTCGACAGGATCCCTGGAACAAACCGTGATTTTACATATTTATGGAGTCAGAGGTGTCGCTGCACTGTTTTGTCGCCCCAGAGCTTGAGTCAAGCTGCGGTCATTTGTCAGCTGTTAGGTCATGTCGGCTGTGTTGCCATCAACTTGTCTTTTTCACACTCGCGCTTACTGAATGCATGATCGTTCAACAAATGCATGCCGTTTAGCTAAAAGGCATATTTATACTGCCAGAGCCCAAGCGGCAGTGCTATCAAATTTTACCGACTACCCCAGACTCATCAATCATACGTGTTTTCATGTGCACATGGTTAATAATTCCCTGTGATTCCACAGTCTGATGCCCAGAATGTAGATTTTCCTCTTCAAAAAAAAAAAAGATTTGATGACAGATGAAGGGCATGACAGATCCTAAAGAAGCGTCTTTCCAATACAGTCTGAAATATTAAACAATGGCTGTCTTTTTTTCAACATTTCACAACCTTTTGTCATTGGAATGTTTTTTTTTTTGTCACCATTCAAACCTTGTTGCCATTTTATCATTTATATCTCTGGAATTTGTGATGTCAATTCTTTAGATATGTCACGATCAGTGTTTATACGTTGTGATTATTTTGTTTACTTGTTTCTTTATAGGGTCAAGGTTAGGGTTAACCCTTGTTGCGTTAATACTTTGGAGATTACAACTGCTCCTCTGACAATTTAAGCATTCATTTATGTGTTGTTGTTTGTGTTCTTATGGATGTTAGTCTCAGACTCTAGGCCAAATAACTGTTTCTCCAATTACCCTTATTTTCCACACCCTCCACTACAGAGTGCTAATAAGTGTTTGAAAATGGAAAAAAAAAAAAGCATGCTGCTTAATGTTCACCTACAATCTATTGTCAGCCCGCCGTTGCCGTGGTGAGGCAACTCCCGCTGTGAGGAAAAGGCAGGATGTATTATCAGTTCACCTAGCTTTCAGAGAATTCAGCAACACACAGAGCTCAATGGGTTCCCATTAGAGCACTGGTGGCTGTGGTGGAGTCTCAATGTGGAAGGGACTTTATACAGTTCTTAAGAAAGTGGAGCCACCTTTGAATCTGAGGAGTGTGGTGTATGTCTCTCTTGCCAATTAAAAGGCTAGAAAAAAATAGCGCAGCCCCCAGGCTTAGTTTTGCACAATCACATTTGCACCATGGGAAACCATCTGTTTTGCAACCTTTAATTTTTGTTGACACTTCTGTTAGCTAAAACTTGCCACACTGTTAATTTTTATGTGGGCAAGACAACTGGACAAAATAATAATAATTAAAAGGTTCTGAATCTTATTTATTTATTTAAATATTAAAGAGCCAAATCCACACTGTGTTTTGTTACAGTGATTTACAGTTGAATCCTGATTTAATTTTTTTTTTTTACTAAAGTCACTCAATGCAAATTACAGTACCTGTGTTAATATTTGTTCAGGGAAAATTATGTGCAAGTAAACAATAGTTGTTTGAATTGACTGCATTATTTTAGGATACATTATGCATTACAATTCAAATTCACTACTGCACAAGGTCCTATTAGCATTTTGATTGTATTATGGCTTGTAATAAGAATAGTATCTCTCTCAATCTCATCACCTCAGTGGTTTATATTAACTTGCAGAGTGTTTAAAATGTCTGGATGTTATGTTAGAATTAGCATTGCAAGCCTTATTGTTCAAAGTTGTGCACAGTGAAATACTCCATCATCTGGTCATGAAGGCTCACTGGTGCGCTCAAAGGTTCTCCTGGCTTGTTCAACAAACCTTTTGAGTCATAACCTAAGACTTATTAATTTGGTTTGGATCAAATCAACCTTATGTGCTTCAGGATCTGCTCTAACGGCAGACTTTTGGAATTCAGTCTGGTCCTTGTCATGAGCGTATCATCTGAAGCTGACATCATTTTGCATCCTGCTGCAAGCTGCATGGCTGATTTTTTCGTGTGGGACAAATAAAGGAATATCTTATCTTACTGAGACTCACCTAATTATGAGCACCCATCTTGCGATGTGCTGAAAACAGATGAGGGCCCATCTTTCCCTCCAAGGCAATCAAGCTGACAGCAGCCTTGGTGACTGCTGGAACTGCAAAGCTTGTTTAGAGATTCCCCCCCCCCCCCCCCCTCTCCCATTTTTTTTTAAATCACAACAAAGGCTCAAGTTAAGCTCTTTATTCCAGAGGAGCCATACTTGGAAATAGCTGGCGGTTGTCATCACCACATTTCCAGATCTGCAATCAGTTTATTTTATCCTCTATAATGCCTCCCTCAGTTTGGCTTATGTTTGAGTTCTCGACAGTAAATTGTCAGTCATATGCTTAAAATCACATCTCGCATTTTACATTTTTACATTTATAGTAAGCATTATTAGACGCAGCTCCATATTGCTGAGAAAGACAAGTTTTTCTAGATTTATGAAACACTTATATAATGACCTGTCAGAATGATTCTGTCCAGGGTTGGAAAAAATACAACAGAAAAAGAAAAATGCCTTGTTATATTGTTGCTGAGAGACCAAATTTTGTGTTTTTTTTGGGGCGCGGGGGGGTAAAACCACATTTTTTGATTGCTCCTGTACTGTCACATCGGACGCTTTTTGGGTTCCTTATTTAATATAATTTTAATTGTAAATAATTCCTCTGCTAGTGTTTTGGATAAAGACAGCATTGACTTTGTGAATTCAGCAGCGAAAAATAAATAAACAAATAAATACCTACAGATACATATCATTCGGGTGGCACTTCATTATGAGAATGATTTATCAGCTGATCTGTAGGGAGCAATTCATTGGATTTTTTTTTTTTTCTCGTTCGGGCGAAGTAGATGAAAGTGCAAACACACGCAGCAAAATAGCAAGAGACTGCTGCTATGCTAAAAAGTCAATAAAAGCAACAGCATGGAAGGGAAAAGTGATTAGCAGTAAAACTAATAGATTGTGGAATATTGTGCTAAAATGCAATTGCTTTCTTTTCAGTTGGAGATTAGAAGTTTTAAGAGTATCGCTAATGTATTTTGGTATAAAACCCAAGTTCATTTCTAATGTTTTGAAGGTCCCCTGCAATGATTCCTGCTGTTATATGTTCTATATATTAAAACTGCGCCTGCTGTATTGTTGTTTTAGGTCGGTTCTCTGTGGAAATAATTTATAATGTGTAATAACCTGCACAAATATCAAATGGATTCACAATGTCTCTCCCAGAATGTTTCATATCTTCAACGAAGCGCTGATCTTATCCGAGTCCAGTCTCCAAATGCAGATCACTCTGTGATCGCCTCCTTTTTCTTTATCTCCCGAAGCTTTTCTTTTTGAGAAACGCACAGGAGACGATCCTTCGCCGCGCACAGCGATAACTGGGCGAGAAATAGAAGACGAGACGAGTTTACCTTGGATTTATTATGCCAGCATGAGGGCATTCCAATTGATGTCTTGCCTGAGTCTGGAAATGGTGGGCGTGTGGGACACCCTCCTCTGCAATGCAATATTCAAAGAGATCTTACATAATTCATTCCTTATCCTCTGTTTTTGGTAAAGCCAGCCTCAAAGTGTCACTGGCAGGCCTCTTTTAATTTGACAAGTCTGTGAAGATGCTGCACCAAATCTTGACTGCTTGGCTTCTCAACTTTCTCGCGGGACGGCTTGATATCGGGATGATAATGAGACACTGGTTTCAAAAGAATAGATGAATTAATAACCAGTCGTGTGTCTGGAAGGAGCAGTTCAAAGGGCGTCGTAATCCCCGTGCCTCGAGTGGCCCGACATCTAAACGAGAGTTAGCATGTCTCGTTCCCGTCACACACACCGGTTAATAAATAAACATGTGTGCTTTTGATGTCTGGATAGGAATAGTAAACAACCTTCTGGGATTTTTTTGTATGAGGTCAAATGAGAGTTAATCATTGATTCCAAAGTTGAATAAATGTCTATCAAGGTCAATCGTCAATATGGAAAATCAATACGATGGTTGAATACGAACTGAAAAACAACATTGTTGCCTTCAGATGTGGAAACCATTTGACCAATGCGACCCAGTGTGTACCAGTCTCATTTAATGATAAAGCAGTCCTACTTGTCATTGTTCCCTATCCATCATTTAGATTGGACCCTGGTGGACCCCTTGTCACATCCTCCAATTTTAGAAACAGTGGCCAATCTTGCATGCTGTGAATGCCAATTGCTGCATAGAATAAAACGGCTCAGTTTAATTTCTGGAGCAGCTCTCTGCTTTATCGTTGTAAATTTCATCATAGCGTTGTTTGCCAGTGAGCACCATTGTCCTACTAAAGTGCACCGCGGTTCTCGGAATTGTGTTGGCCACAATACGGATAATGATGTTTTGCAGATTTGCTATTCCTTTTGATTATCTTTTGACTAGCTGGTGGGGACTAGTTACAGTATCAAACATGCTTTCTCTGCTTCCTGCACCCCAACACATACATTTTTTTTTCTAGGTCACATTGCAATAAATCACTTGTAACCGGAGCACATATATTTTCAATTCAGCAGACTTTTCAATCATTCATCTCCTTCATAGACCATCTTAAGAAAACACTGCAAAATGACTCCCTGTGTTTGTTAGCCAACACCCACCTGGAAGCAGTTTACATCTCGAGAGGTCCAAAATGAAATAATCGGGGCCAAAGAGAATGTATGAGAACAATGTGTGGTTCATGTTGCAGCCAAACCATTTGGACCACCTGTATTATGCCCGCACCCCGAGACAGCTGGTTCTCTTGCAGCTGGACGCAAGAAGCTATTAGCAAATTATTTAACCTTTTCCATTCTCTTATGACATACCGTACATTCATTAGGCCAAGCTTCCACCAGTTTGGTCCAGCTCCCCACGACAATAGCCGCTTAAATGTATTCCACAAAAAGAAATGAGACGGCACCCTATTTACTGTATTTTCATACGCACAGCCAAGTGTCAACACTAGACAGGGACAACGAGTAAACAATAATTAAATCACTTTATTGACCTAAGCTGATGCCTTGATTTAACTGAGGGTAAACCCGACATTACATCTATAGCCACTGATGGCAATTATTATTATCTAATGATCCACACAGCTTTAATGGACCATATTTTCTCTGCATGTCATGCTCTCACTATGGTGTTTACGTCATCTCGCCATATGACATCAGGGTTATGTTGACGGTGTAATCGGATTTATAAACTGATCACTTGAACTATGTCGTGTAAATCCAGCCAAGCTGCCATGTTCGGTGCGAACAATGCATAGCTCATCATCATCATATTGGCATGTCTTATTGTAGTTCTAACATTTCCCCTTTAAAGTGAATGTATTTGTCTTTTCTAAGCTCGTAAAAAGCTTCTTACTTATTAAGCCACTTTACGCACACATACAGCAAACAATATGCTGAAAATAAACCACCCATAGGAAACACTGTGCTGTTCTTCGCAGTAAATCTTCATTCAGTCCAACCTTAACGCGTAGATTCACTCTCAGTCACATTCATTCCACATTGTTATTGTTCCCTTATTGTGAAACCCGGTGAATGGATGTCGTCAATAGTACTGAATTCATATTCACCACCATGCTTGAGTAGCTGGTGGCTGTAATTAAAATGGGTGTTGAATTACATGTTGGAGTGAAGCTCAGTAATTACTTGGACTGTTTAATTCTGTCTTTGAGTATGATACAGTGTTTGTACGAGCAGACAAAGGCAATGGTAACTGAAACACCCCCCCCGTCCCTCCCATCGCTGCCTTTGTTTAAAATATCCCCAGCTCCATATCAACGCCTGCTATTGAAACAGATGGGCTGCCACACAGAAGAGATAGAAAAAAAAATAAAACTTTTCAATGCCGTGTGTCCTTATGACAGCCCTGACAATGCTATTGAATTTGTAACTATGTAACCGAAGGATATTTTCCGTGCTAGGTTCTTAAACATCCATGGCAGCCATGTGTTTTGTTGCAATGTAGGCAAGAACAACTCTGACAAGGCCTAACGGGAACAAAGAGGTATTAAAAGATGTGCCTCGATGATCGCGAGTCTTACTTTGGCAGTGTGACATTGTTCTACCAGGTTCAATGAAAGGTCACACTTTTTTTTTTTAGGTGGGGGGTATGGTTGAATCATGGGTGAAAACATGACCTTCCTTTTTGGGTTAGTTTTGCCACTACTTCATATTGTAAAAGAGGAAGCAAGTATGTTGGCATATGAACATTTGGCTTTGACTGTAAACAATCCAAAATGTTATCTTGAACGCCAAGGTTTCCCCCAATTCACCATTGTTACAATTCCTTTTAGCATATATCTTGCATGGCAAATCTGTCATTAAGATGTTTACAAACTGCCAAAGGGCTCTAAAATAAAGTCAAATTGTGATTTTAGTGTTCAACCTCCCTCTTCACTTTTCCCTGCAAGAGAAAAGTAGCCTATAACATGAATAATTAGTAACTATGATAAATTGCAGCAAGCCCCCATCCCAAGAGGCCAGCAGAGAAGTCTTACTCAAAGACGACAGCCTTCTACTGTCTCTAAATGAGCTATTTTTAATATGTCAGTCAACAGGCAGTTGGGGGATTTCACTACCGGTATGTGTGTGCTTAGTCTTTGGAAAAATTCTCTATAATTATTCCGTGCTACATCTGTGTGCTAATTAAGATATCATGTCCAATTAACACTCACAAAAGGCAGACACTATATAGTGGTGTCTGCTAACTGAACAAGTGTATGTTCCTTGCTTTGAAATTTCAGGGATGTTTTAAATGGATTAAGAAAATGTATGGTGATTATAAAGCCACAAAATGGGTTGGGTAGGGTCATAACTATTTCACAAATTAGCTTGAGCAGAAGGTTAACTTAAATGTTTGCCTCAATAAAATAGCTTTCATTTTGTTATACCTACAAAAAATATATGAAGACCTATTTTGTATTATTATGAGAAAAATAAAATATACCCAGGCCTGAATTCACAAGTTTGTATCATTGCAAAGTGGGAATTTAATTTGTGGTGCAAAACTGACCTGAGACATAAAAACAGGAAACCCATTTGGCAACACGGTTTATATTTATGTCAGAAAAAGGAAAATGTCAGGTTACTGCGACAGTGGCTCCAGGGTTTGTTTTGATCAGTGTAATTAAATCTAACCTCTTGTAGTTTTTTTTTTTTTTTTTAATGTTCCCTCTTATTGTTTTTCCTCTTGGTTTTCACATCAGCAATGATTTCCTAAACGACTCATTAATCACAGAAGAACTTGTAGGTCTGAGCATTACAGCATGTCCACGTTGGAATACATGACATAATTATGTGCTAAAACATGTTTTATTATGTGTTTATTGTGTGTACAAGTGCTCCAAGTTCATTTGGTTATCATCACAATTCACAGAGGAACGGCACAAAGGAGATAAATCAGTTCAATACCATTCACACCTGGGCACAGGAACAAAAAAAAAAAGACTGAGTGCAGCCTGGTGCCACCTGACTGATGAATACACTCATGAATGTGGACACTTGGCTGGCGCACAGAGAATAACAGGGAGGGAATCTGGCACTTCATCAAGTAGAGCCACGAGTGGGAAATTGTGCAAGAGCGATGAGGATGATGCGTTTATCTAGCTTCCTCTGCGTAACGTACTGCCTGCGCTACCCTCTTTCTTTTTTGTCTAATCAAACATGAGCTGAACTCAGGCAAGGGTCGCATGACTTATTAATTGATTTTCCCATTACATGTATATAATGCCCTGTGATTGGCTGGTAAAATCATTCACCTCACCAGTCACTGTTGAATCTGATTTATTTTTAAATATATGGCCTAAAAGTATTTTAATTAAACAAAGATACTTCAAATCACTTTACTATTTCGTTTGTCTAAGGCATTCACTCCACTAAAGTGTGTCATCACAATGTAATGTGGCCCTTTAACGGACTTAACACTTGGGCAAATCTATTTTTGTAAAACATGTTGAAAATTATTTCAAGACACGCATAAATGAGAGTTGCACACTGCGATCTGTAATGAGATTACAGCTGAAGGCGCATGTGAGGACATTTGCGCGAGTGAGTTAATTGGCAGCCAAAGGACCTAAAGACGAGATGCTCTGCAAGGCCTAGTAACATAACAATAAGTCAGATCCAGGGCAGGACTAATTATTCCAGGCTGGCTGCCAAATTCACAATATTACAGCTTCACAAATGCATTTGATGCATGAGCTTGCTCAGTCTTGCATTATATGGTAGATACTTGGGAAATAAACTCTCTAGGAGAAAACGAATGCAGGGTACCAGGAGCTCAAAAAATATGTTTAGACAAACAAAAACTCTTGCAGTATAAATTGCATATGATTTTTAGACTCCAATAAATACCCTTGCTCCCTTTCATGCAAACAACAATTTGCTCAGTTTAATAAAAGGTATACTTGGACATATATTGCATCTTGTTTTCCAAGCTCAGATAAAAAAATAATCCTTATTTTTCTTCGCCTGGCATTGAATTGCTTTTTGCCTCAGTGTGAGATCTGCAACTGGGTAACGCAGACAATAGTGAGGAAATAAAAGTGAAATAGAGGGAAATGGGGGGGCATAGCATTGTTACGAAAAAAGCCGCAAGGTAAATAAGATTTGCTTCCATTTCTGTTGATATCTGTCAAAACACTAGCACTCACGGCTTAGGATAAAATGGAAACTCAGCATGAGCATGTGTTAGTGTGGAGGTGATTATCCCTCGGGTGGGGGTGTATTCATTTTTGTCAGATGAGCAAAGAGACAGAAAGAGGGGGACTAACCCAACACCACCCCGACTTGAGTCGCCACCCCGGTCGACAAAGCTCAATATAAGAGCAGTGCCGCAAGGTGGTAGATCGGCAATCCCCTGTGACATCAATTAACCATTAATGATCAGTCATAGAAGACAAAGATGGAGAGTAGTTTGGGGTCAGTCCAATTTTACAGCCACTCAGACTGAGAATGACGGCTAGTTAACCCTGTTGAACTGCAGGGTATTTTAGCCAATGTGCCACATAATGTAAATTCTGATTTGCCCCCAAAAAAAAGACATAAAAAAACACAAGGGTTTAATTTACATTTGGAGCCACTCCACATAAACACAAAAGAGTCATGACGCAATATCAAGTGTCACAATGATACAAACAAAGCAAAACCTTCTTGTGTCATGCTATGGTCGAAATCTTATCAACTACGTGATGAATTGATGTTTATTTTTCACCCCAGTCTTGCACTTATGACCATTCCCTTCTTTGCTTCACTGCCGCCTCTGACTTTTTTGTCATCTGTCTTACTCATTTAAACATTGACACGAGACATCTGGCACTGGCCAGACATTCCTGAGCCGATGACCAATGTCCTCAATAACAAGGATATATGGCTCCATTAGCCCGCTTGTGATTATTTAATCATTTCTTAGAAGGCTTTAATTGAAATGGTATGATGGATCATCAAGAGGTTGGCTTACCACAGAGAGCTTTAATTGGGCTCGTGTCCTCAGTGCCCCGCCATGGATCTGTCACCCATTGGTAACATTATTCAGTGGACCAGGTAGGAATGAGTTGTATGTGGACAAAGCAGATTACTGACACAAATCTTAACTTGCGGAAGGAAGGTTGTCCTGACATGGAATGGTCATGCTTAGCAACACTTTGAACTCTGTGGAGATCTTTGGTGACTCATTAAGTTTGAAACTATAGTTTGAGGACAGACGAGTGATGTCACCAATTTCTATCGAGCTTGCAAAGATTAGTTCGGGCCCTTGCGTATCCGTCCTATGGGAATATTCTACATCAGTCTTTCTGGGGAAAGCATCATCAAAGGCACAGGCAATGTGCCCGCTGAGCCCTTTATGTCAATACACTTAATGCGATGCACTTCATGCTTTGCTGCTCACACAGCGGTTGCGGCACAAACGAATACGAGTCAATGACAGACTCAAATGAAAAATGTATATGTTTGTGTGTATGCTTTGTTTGCTGGCTTGAGCAAGATTTGAAAGACTTTTTTCAACACCCACACTTGTTTGCTCTCCCTGCCTCTTTTTCTCCTCTGACATTATTGCTGTGTGGTTATGCTAATGGCGGAATGATGGTTTATGATGTACTCGGCTGATAGGTTGACAGACTGTAATCTCAAGCAATTTCACAACCTTGAAAAGTACGTACTTCATCGCTGCGTTCCTACAATTGGATCCATACCAATGAGAAACATGATCGACATACCCTTAGCCTGGTAATAATAATAATAATAATAATAATAATAATAATAATAATAATAATAATACAATAGGGGGCCTAATTGAAAATTCACCAAATGATGACATTAACAATTCTGAGATTAGAGTCAAGATCCATTTGGTCAAATCTCATTTTAAATATCTCAACGACCTTTTTGCGGTGCCGACATCGTGCTGAAGGGCAAACAAAATACCTTCAATGTCAAGCCAGCGTAAAATAATGAGCGTAATTTGAGATATGCTGCGCCTCCCTACATTATAATCGCAACACAAACACGATGGTGTTTATATTGCGATAAGCATCTTTCGGGGACGAATTGTGTTATTTTAGTAGATTAGTGTTTATGAGGTGATGTTTGATGATAGTTATCTTACATGTAGTAAATGGCTCAGTAAAAATAATGTGAGTCACTCTGTGTGAAGGAGCAGCTTTTATATATAGATTATATGACCCCCATTTCGGAATGTTAGGATCTTTTTTCACGACAGCACGACATGTTTATCTTGTTTGCTTCCGACTTTAGTCGCAGTTGTCACGAAAAATATGGGCAAAGATTGCCAAAGTCAGAGTAGCAAAGATTGCCAAAGTCATTCCCCCCCCCCCAAAATGAGGGAAAGAAATTCGACACTGACATCAACTCATGTCAAGGACACAAGATAAAAGTATTTTTGTGATGCAAGTTGTATCACGGCTGTTACTATGGTGACACTTGATTACGGTGGCTTTGCATAAAAGAGTCCGGGGTAAATTAGAAATCCAATTTGTATTGTTTGCTATGCTCGGAATAGATTACCAGTGTATCAAGCCGCTGATGCTAATTCAGTTGGCAGTCTGCGTTGTTGTGATGAGAAAGGAGAGAAAGTGAGGGGGCGGTATTTGTGGAATGTGTTGCGTTGTTTGTCATCATTTTTATTTATCTTGCAGTCACTCCGCAGGCTTCAGGCATATGGTCTATGATAATTATAGTCCATATCAGGTGTCCCTCTCACCCTGAGTCATTCTCACATCCACTGTGATTCACCCGCACCCCCTTTTATTCACTTTCAACATGCACTTCCAAATTCAATACGAGTTTGAACACTCACATTAGCATACTGCCCAAAGGTGGGGGGAAAAAAAAATCCAGTCTTTTCTTCCGTTTCCGACTCTTGTTTTGCCTCCAACTCCATCGAGACGAGGCGCCGGGAGAGGCGTTGTTGATGCACTGTAATGTTAATTTTATCCCCCTGTGGAATCTTATACAGCAGTTTCAGGCCTCGCTACTTCAAGGACTCCGAGCAAGTGAACTGATGGAGAGAAAACAACTCCCCGCCATGAATTCTATGCTTGTATTGTTAGGATTTCCAGGCCATGTTAACTTCAAGCAACATAAACAGAATATTACCGAAAGCTTTAATTTGAGTCTTCTTTTATCGTCTGTCCACCGGATTTGCTCCAGTGATACCATATATGGCATGGAGATATTTCTGTTGATGTGTTTAATGGTTATTTCTGCTGGTCACAGAAACAGACTCACAAGTAAAACTAGGATCATGTACAGACATGGAATTGTAGACTAAATTTAGATGATGAAACCCAGAATATGTGCTGGCTTTGGTAGAACATTGTAGTGGTAGTTGTACATGAAGTGCTGAAAGCCGCAAAGGGTTGGAAATTTAATGGAACCACATATGAAAATAATTCACTGCTAGAGACTTTAGAATATGCTGCATATTATTAAAACAGATTGGAACTGTATGTGGAGTTTTTTTCTGATACTTTCTGGATACATTTCCTGTAACTGGGCATTACTTTCTTGGACCATAATAAAATTGCTTTTAATCAGTAGAGTTGCTCTCATGCCAGAATCAACATCAAATTGGAAACAGTTGCAAAGTTGAGAGGAATCAATTGAGGCTTGGCAGCATCTTGAGTGAAAAGCAGTATTGTTTCTATTGACAGCAGCACATGTTTTCTCAATTCTTGGCTTTCCTTTGTCGGTGACGAGTCTGAAGAATGTTTTAACTTTATTAAAGCTCTGTATCGAGTAATGTTTTTTTTTTGTTAAAATTGTAAAAATACAAGAACATTTTCATGTAAACAAACCCAGAATTTCTCCCCCTTTTCAGGCTGAATCATTTCACAAGTTGTCATAAGCACTTAAATCTAAAAAGGAACCACTACTCGAAGTTAGTAAAGTTCCAATACCAACGTCCAACAATTCGACTAAGCTGTCCCAAATACCATCAGAGCAAAAATATGCACATTTGCTCAAATATTAGCCTTAAAATTAATTTACACTCCATTTATTTTTGCTGAAAATTGACACAAATATTAGCCATAAAATTAATTAACACTCCATTTTGGGGGGGGCTGAAAATTGACATATTGACACCCTCTATAGAAAAGTCACAGTAGCATGCTGGCGGCTGTCACTTTTGAACAGTGCAAGTGCTTTTAAGTGTTGGAGCAAAGACAGTGTGCTTGTTTGTCACTCCAGGTGCCCAGACACATAAAGCAACACTTAACTTGAATGTGTTTGTCATGTACCAACCTGCTAACCTCAGCAGGGTGATACCATACCACGGGATTGCATGACCAGGGTTTTATTCACCGTAAAAAAAAAGAGTGAGGTTAATATGAGAAACACACCGCTGAGACATCAACATCAAAAATAAATTGTCACGATGGACCACCGATGTGTGTGACCAATTTGTGGGTACCCTCTATGCTTGATCAAATGCAAAGCTCACATTCATATTGAAATCAGACTTCATCTGGAGCGTCGGGGGGCTGAATGGGGTTGAGAGCTTGTCACCTTGTGTTTTAGCAGAAAGGCCAAATGCATCAGTTTGATTGAAGAGCTATTACAAATGGGGAGGCCTTAACCATTCAGATGTGCTCTTTTAAAATATATTTAGTACTGACCAAAAGACTGGGGATGTTTTTCATCTTGGCTTGGCTTGTTCACTGGTTAATCTTTTTGAAGGGCATATATGTACTCTGAGCTGCATTTATTCCTTTTGACAACCGTAAATAAAATAAGGCCTTTTTTTTTTTTTTATACCATTTTTGCATGACGGTATTACAGTTAAAGCAGTTACTGGTCTAATAACCATTACAAAAACATAACAATTATTTTGGTAACTCCCATGCTGTTCATTTAGAGCAACTGTAATTATTACCAACTTTATTTTCATTTTATGAACATTACGCTTTTGGCTTTTTTAAACCATTTCCTTTGTTGAATTGTTTTTATGTCTATGTGCGGCGACCTTGAGTGTCCTGAAAGGCGCTTTATAAATAAAATCTTTATTATTATTACTAGGCCAGAAGCTCATCAAGATTGTTGAATGATAACAAATGTATGCAGAATTATCACAGCCATGAAAGATACTCTGCAAGGCTTTACATTATCATTTCAATCAAACAATTTTTTATGCCTCATTTTTCCTGGATGTTAAAATGGAAAGCCGTACAAATAAAAAAGCCACTTTTGACGAATGTACTACATATGTCCCAATTACAGAGACACAAGTTCAACCTCAGCTCACCCTCTTTGCAGATGACTTGCAAAACCGTAAGCTACACGCTTGAGATGAAGACAGCTACTGGAAGCTGGAAGAAAGTGGTAATGAGAAGCTTATACTACCTCATAGCCATCACCATTCCCCAACCAATAGAACACTGATTGCAATGTCAGGGAGGCCACGCTCATCCTAAAATAACATTTGTTAATTGAAATTCATTTCTATTATTCTAAGGTCCTTGCAGACTCACAACTCTCCATTCATTTCAAGGCTGCAAGGTTGATTTTTGTTGTTATGGCAACTGGTTTGTGCCTTATCATCAAAGTAGCAGGCCATGACATAAATTTCATGAGACCATACTAATGGCATGAACGGTTTCTCGGGGAAATCAATATAAATGGCTATTTTTGAGAGCCTGGATAAAAGACTGCTCCTTGCAGATGTCAGTGCAAAATTTTCATGCATTCTTCTTTGTTGTTCATGACTCTTGGGTATCAAGTCACCTTTTTAAATTCCACCCAATCGCCAAATCCTTTGATATTATCATCTTGAACCAGTAAGATCTCACAAGCTTGCTCCTTCATTAACATTTGCCAATCTGAGAGCCTGTCAAAGCCTATTAGACGTATGTCAGAGGACGAGACTGTAGGAGGGGGCTACCTGGTGTCTGGTGTCAGACCTGTCAACTCCAACCAACCCCCACCCAATCTGCTTACATGTCTAATAAAAGTAGACACCAAGTTGCGAAATCAATGTAGCATGGCAAGGTCAATAGCTAGCTACAGTTGCAAATTGGAGGAAGTGGTTTGGGATTGACTGGGTGAGGGGCTGGAGGATGTGAGGTGCTAACATCCTCCACTTGACCTATTTTTTCTATGCATTCTGATGTGCAGGGTCACAATTGTAGTTGGTAGCCGTGATCTCGGGGAGATGTATAGAAAAATAATGGAAGCTATTCTCTGCATACCATGTGCATGTACAATAACAGCCAAACTTTCAAATCTCTCATTGGGTGGTATTGGTAATGTGTTTTTCTGAGTTTGTCTGCACAACATGTATTGCATGGCCTCAACCTGTCAGCTTCTCTGAGTCCACATGCTTCGGCGCTCCATTCATTCTGGCCGCCGAACAGTCGGGGGATACTCTGTTGGATATTGCAGAACATGCTGCCCCAAGGCAAGGACATTTTTCATTCTTGCATCACCATCCATTGTCCGAATATGTGCACACTCCGGGAACAGACTCACCGAGAAATTGAGGCCTGCGCCGCTGTTGGCCAGCTACATATGGAAACAAGCTGACACGACCATACAATGGAATGTTAGCGAATATTATTCCCGCTTCTCGAATCCCTCAATACAAGGAGTATTGTGCACCCCGACAAAAAAGATGAAAGGTGTTTCGAATGCGTCGCGTAAGGCTTAGGTATCCATGGAGGGTTATAATAGGTTTGCTCAATGTTTTGACACCTCAAGTCATTCGTGCAAATTTGCATTCACTAAAGTTAATACATTCACAGTTGGGAAGGGTGCACCGATTTACCCGTGCGGGTCTATTTGTCAAACACAATGATCTCTTCTCCAAAGGAAGTCAAGTGGTGTGTGTGTGTGTGTGTGGTGGTGGTGGGGGTGGGAGGGTACAATGTTTGCAAGCAGGATGATTTGAAGTAAAATCCATGGATAAACGCTGCCGTCGGTTTTGATGGCTGACATGTTGTGCGGCGCGGAGACGTATGTAGGTTACCGGAAAGCTTTTCAGTCCTGTGCAATGTTTTCACGCTGACAAGGGAGAATATAAATCAGCCATCCCGGAATTTGTGGGCGTTATACAATGACTACCTTGTTGCTTGTACACGAAGGCTTTTATCAGAAGAAGTGTGACAGGGATGTTATTTATAAATGAAAAGTTGAATTTCAAAAGGTTCAGCGACAAATTATCAGCAATGGCATATGGCGAATCTAGGACTGTTTGTCCCATGACTCGGGTTGCCACTGCGACATTTTCAAATGTATGGCATCTTTCGTGAACTCTTTCATTGTCACAATTGAAGAAGTTTGTGCTTTTGCTTGTTTGGATCCAAGCAATCTGGACAAAATAATTGAAGGAGGAGATACGGGGTAAAAGACAGAGTGAGGTTATAAGTGCTCGTGTCTGGGTGGTGAGCGTGAGATGATGGCAGCTGTGGCAACAGAATAAATTTGAATGCTGATTTTGGTTAATAAATAACTTTGTGAACTCAAGCACCTGGTCCAGTTTTTTGAGTGCAATGAGGTGTCACGGCGAGTTAAATGTTGAATGAATAGGGAAGTGCAAGGAAGGGGGGGGGGGTATCTTGATGCCACTGGCAATGAGAAATATGGCAATGAGAAATCATACATTGTATTTTCTCCAAGTATTGCTAGTGTTAAATGCAAACCTCATTTGTCAAAATCGAGTCAATACCATTGATCAGTCCTTATATGTCCTCCAAGTAGGCTGTTGTATTATTTCTCATTAAAGTCCAATAGACCCAAACTACTTCTGAATGTAGCAACACATAATGCTACGCTATGCTTGACAAATCTGGGTCACACATTAAGCATGTAAATATCCCAGCAGCGCTCCAATTAAAACACGCCACCACTTAATCCAATGCTCCACCTCCCAACTCTCTTTGGATCCCTCCCGTCTTCTACCGCTCATTTATATTCACAGTATGCTCTGTCACTTTTCCCGGGCCTTAACTCTTGCTCTCAGGGCAAACTGTGCCCCCGCTGGGAAATGATGAAGACCAGAGTCCCCCCACCCCTATCATTAAACCAATTTCCTAAAACATCAGGGTGTACTAATGAGAAATTTTAATTAATATTCTTAATTATTTTTTTTTTGCCTGTGCCAGTAATCAAAGTGATTGCTGTATAATACTGCACAAAGCTCAGATTGGTGATGGGACTTAAAGTTTGCGATATTGCTCAACATGTTCAACTATCAAGAGTAATTAGAAAGCCTTTGATCACTAAAAGTGCCCTCACAACTCATTTAGCTTAAGTGTGCGTGGCATTCTATCTCATTGTTCCCATGCTCATGCCTGAGGTCATGGAGAAGCTGTTAAAATGCAAAACGTTAACAACCATGGCTGTAGGATGCAATTTGTGTGTCATTTATTTAGCTCACCTCCTGCGACAATTCCTCTAAGGATCGACCGTATTGCAAACATTTCCGAGAGAATTTCGACATTTCCTCATCATTTGTCTATTTTTATGACTTTTGCGATGTATTGCCTATTTTGTTGGTTGGAACCAAAAGCTGTTTTCCATTCCTGAACATGCACACATCATAAATATTGGATTAAGTAAACAAATCCACGGGGCTCACTTCTGAATCGTAATACTGAGTTGGCCTTTACAGCATGGAACGATGCCACGGTCACAATCTTTGCTTGAGAGCTAACCTGAGACTGGGGGAAGGAGAATTTTATGTAGTGGTGTAATCTTACGTGACTATTTTCTCACCGGTGTTAAAGTCAGGCTTGATTTTATTTATTTTTTTCATGAATACTAAGTAAATACAAATGACATTCTTGAATATCTTTTTCTCTTCAGTCACTACACTACAAATGGTTCGCTAACGAAATTTAAATCGATGCCTTTTTATCGAAGAGAATAAGCTCCCAGCAGCGTCCCAGACCGCCCATACGTATATAAAGTTACATTTGTAGGGATCCTTCACACGGGTTCCTGACTTCATTAGAATTGAACCCTGCGCATGAATGTCCTCCCTAGAAATTAGCCTGATTGTAAAAGCCGAGATGAGAACAGACCCGCAGCCCCCCTACGGGCATCCAGTATCGGGTGTCGCCGAGTTTTAATGGCCTTTTACATCAACGCGTTCGTGCGGCGCTGGATGGGCTGGTAACATTTGGCGCTGTTTTATTGGTTTCTTCAGCTTCAACTTGTCCCCCGTGCCCGTGTAATACAACAGCAAGGATCGGTTCGGAGGAAGAGGCCCCCTTGCTGATTAACCGGGAGCATATGTTCCTCAATGTAAGCTTATTGCTCATATTCCATATTCTCTAATGGTTATGGGCGCAGTCATTCGGAAGGTTGCTGAGGGAGTTATCAGTCAGGATGTCGCGCGGCTGATGTGAGCCCCGGCTGAGAGGTTTATCGAGCGATGCGTGCTCGTTTGAGAACACGACTGGCGAGGGGTGGGGAGGGAGCACCCCCACAATGAAAGATGTATGTACTTCTATGGCTCTCCATCTTTAAACAGTGGCATTTTCTGAAATTTAGCATTATTATCCATAACACAGGTAACCGTTAAATCATTGTGACGGCATTCTGCAATATACGGGACGGTATAATGTCTAAGTCAAGACGGCCATAGAAGTCCCTGTGGCCTGATGTTATGAGATGGGGGGAGGTAAATATGAGACTGTAATACTGTACTGTATTACTGCACCCAGCTACTGCATTGTCACAGCATAATACTTAAATGCAATGTGACATTTCACAAAAGCTCTTTTTCCAGTAGACTCAAGTGCTGTGGAGAGTGAAGCTTAAACTGCCTGGTGGGTTTGGGACAAAATTTATTAGACAGCCAATATCCAATGCGAGAGTGCATCAAAATTGATGTACTGTATAAGCAAAGATAATTAAAGTTAATTTTCACTCATGTAGCCAATTTAAAATAAGATAAAAAATACGCCGCAATTCCAAGCATTGTTTGCTGCAATGATTAAGTTGAGAATGGAATTATTAATTATTGTTTATACAGATCTTGTATTGCATTTTATTAGTCGGTTTATATCGTCTATAATAGTTAGAGCTGCTTTTTTTTTCTCTGTGGTGAGCAATGTGTGCAATTAATACCTTTTGCAAAAAGGTTGATTTGGACATTTGAGCAATGTAAGGGCCAAAGGCACAAACGTAGGTTGTCCAGCCTGGAGTCAAAATCACCTCGCTTCGACAGTTCTCACAATCCCAACTACCATCACTTATAGCAGCTCTTTAAATCACAGTGCTGCTGCCTATTTATTTTTTTTCTTTTTACCCAGATGGGCCGCAGCAGAGTCATTGGGATTCCTAAAACATTGAGTTCAACCATGCAGAAAATGTGCTTCCGGTATTGCTTTGGTCAGCGGTGATGCAGGGACACTTCGTGAGATGCTGAAGGTGAGATGGCAGGGACTTGAACATCTTTGATTACTCCTGAACAATATAATTGGCATAACATAAGTGTTTGAGACTGTACGATCGTATCGATTTTGGGAAAAAAAAAGCCGTTCGTTATTTACAGGTTGCTTCCAAAACCTGAATAAAAATATACACCCTGTGTTTGTAAGTTAACAATAGGTCATCTTGAGGCCACTGCTCCTTGAAGTAGTTTTTGTGCTCTCAAACGGTGATGAAAACATAACCGAATCTTCCAAGGTAATATAATTCAGAAAGGCCATTTTCGCACATCTTTCTACTGCCTCATTTTTTCACAACTCTCCCCCCCCCACCACCACCCCCTGTCATCCATCTCTCACGGTGATTGGTTTAGCTGCTATCTCTGGGCAGCAGTTCTGTTTGTGCACTGCCTATATGTGTCAGAAAGGAGCATGATGTTAATTTTATGATCTGTCACACGTCTTGCCTTTCTGTGATGGGCAGTAGCGACTAGCCCTGGACTTCCTTATCGCTTCGTTCATTCCTGTCCACCACTGCCAGGCTAAAGTATCATCACATATACAGTGTGAGAATCACGGCTGAATTGGTTTCCATATGCTATCAAGAATGGGTCCACTCCGTGTGGAGATTATTTTGACACTATGACTCTGAGTTTCAGAGAACGGAGTTTGTGTATACACACACACACACACACACACACACACACACACACACACACACACACACACATATATATATATATATATATATATATATATATATATATATATATATATATATATATATATATATATATATATATATATATATATATTTTTTTTTTTTTTTAAAGGATGGGTTTGAAAGCAAGCTTTCATCACAAAATGAAATGAGAAAAAAATGATCTACCTGACACTTCTTCTGTCACCAAGTCTCCTAGGAAATGTTTCATAAAGCCAGTTCAATGATGAGTGAGCCCTGTTCTTTTCTATATGGTATGAAGTCCCAGAGCTTTGCACTTTGGCCCAAAAGGTAAAGGTATTAAGCAGCCTTTGTAACCCGTCAGCTACTTGGGAGGGAGTGTTTAGGCAGAATGAAAAGGGTACATACAGTAGTCGTAGGTTATTTGGCTCTTGGGTAGATATGATCCCAAGACAACCAATTTATTAGTAAGTTGGCTTTGTGTATTGTGCTTTTGTGTTTTGGGTAAATAGACAGACATTGAAAACCAACATTAAAGGGGCTCGAATTTCTATAATTGTGGAGTAAAATTGAATTCATCAACATGTGGTTTTCAATGTTATGTTTGTGCAACAGGATGTTCTGTCAAAAAAAAAAAGTTGATCAATGACAGCCAGGGGAGCAGGCTGATGATGTATTATGGGCCTTGTTTTCTTTCTTTTTTTTTTTTCGGAACCACAAGTTTAGTACCAGAAAGACTTCTCCTTTCCTCCCACTCTCCGGGTCTGCCAAGAGGACACAGAGGGGAAAAAACAAAAATAAGAGCGATGGGAGGAAAGATGAGAACTCTCCCACCCATTTTGGAACAGTTCCCACATGCTGGGCTTTCAGTGGGAGGGCCGGGTTATTACAGTAGTTTGTCAAGTGTTCCGTTTGGAACCATTGCTGCATCTTGGTTTTTCCCGGAGCTGGTTAATTGTTGGAGAGCAATCAGATTTGATTGCAGTGAGTTAAACCTCCGAGCAATTTTACCCTCTCACTGGGTACGTTAAAAAAAGCTTCATTGTGTTCCACATGAATGATGGACACGGTGCACGCTAATGACGGAGCATTACATACATACGAATGACCTAACCGCAACATATGTTGCGGGAAATTTTCTCCGCTTTGTTAAACCTGGAACAGGTTAATAAAATAGCTTATAGTTCCATGTAAGCAGCTTTGTGTTCAGAACGTATTTGTAGCTGTATTTTGTGGTATTTCATACAAAAGTAGAAGGGATGTGACTTGTTTGTATGAGTTTTTGTGTTTGCAGTCAGGGGGTGGAGCCAGATGGAAAAATATGTCAAGCAAATAGAGCAGAAATTCTATTGTTGTGGGTAATGACTTTCCATAACACGCGGTGAATATGAAAGGAACCCCCCCATCATTTCCCTAAGAAACCCCTTTTTCATCTCACTCTCCTCCTGTCTGTTTTATTTTACAAACAAAGCCAACTATGGTGCATGTGCGGAAATAAAAATCGTATAAAAAGCAGGTGCCAGTCCATTGGGGGTTGCATTACTGTTTCATATTATCCCATTTTGCGTGTGATATACTTTTACTGGTTTCGGGCATACAATTAGCCTCAGCATGGTGCCGGCTCAAAATATTTCCACATCGGCCTAATTTGGGCTCAAATTACAGCGGATGACCAACAGTGGTTTAAGATAAAGCTCCCACAACAGGGGCCAATCCCAATATGCCATATTTGTTGCGAGTTTAGTGTTGTTTGGACACGTATGGAATTATAATTGGATTATCTCAGAAGCACAGAAAAATGTGCAACTACTCTATTGTGCCACAATTTTTATATAGTCAATAAAGGCAAACACAACAAACAGTACATGCCAACTTTCTCGACCTCCTTCCTTGTGATGAATAAAAAGCAAAGCACCAGGGGCAAAGAGACAAACGGCAGTCATTACATTGGCTGAGGTGTTCCTTTTGATTCACAAGGAATAGGTTCTACATTAATGGAGTCATTTTGACTCGTCTCCTACTTCACAGGAGGTGAAAACAAAGACTGGGGGAATGATAGCCTCGAGCCGTAGCAACGTTGCTTTGCTATACATTACAGAAGCAAGAAATGTTTTTTTTTGTTTTTTTTAAATCCGGTGGCATTCATGTTGAAAATGCAATTTTCCAGAGCGACTGATTACATTCAGTTGTTAAAACGATTTAACGATATCCCACATAATTGTCAGTGTTGCTAATTGCTCTATACTGTGATATAACAGGCACCCAAGTCTTCTAATTGCCACATTTCTAGAACACAAGCAAACAGATGAGCTCTGATGACAATCAAAAGCAAAATTAGCGACACACGCTGCAGGTGCAGAGGAAGGCAGCACGAACGGTATTGATTAGCCATAGCCACCTTTTGCCACGCAATCAGCCGTTCACATGCCATTGCAATTAACCATTTGCATCTGCGCCTTAGCTTTCCATCACTATCAAATTATCATCATGTGCTGTTTTGTGTTGACCGCTACTTTTGTTCTGCAAAAATGGAGATGACACCAAGGAATGTTGCTGGAGAGAATGACACGGAGATCATAAAAAATAGACAGAAACAAAGAATTATTGTGTGGGTTGAAGAGGGCACAAAAGAAGCGAAATGGCGCCCGTCATCGGTATCGGACTCGAGTCATGACATTTGAGAAGCTTTGGGAAAGGAGGCGGTTGATGAAAGAGTAGAGAATACATTATCCAGGGAAAAATATATACACATATATATGACACATTTTTTTGTGTCTCTTTTGAAACTTTGTGTTTTCTTCAAAGCTGTTCTAACGTGGATTAAAATTCTTTGATGATCCTATTTTAGGTCATGCGTAAAGCAGAATATGTAAATCTTTACTGTTTACCCAGATGATGCATATTTGGTTTTGTCTGTAAAGAAATCCACAGAGGAGCAACCCCATTAGCGCACTACAGGATAAGCACACCAAGACCCAGGGGAGATCATTATGAATAAGCTGTTTGCTGCCCTCCAATATGTAATTAACAATGCACGGAGAAGAATTAGTTCAACAATAGTGGTGATAATGGTTGAGGTTTGATGTTATTTACTTTATCCGGGCCGGAACTTTTCATTGGGTTATATTATGTCATTAACAAGTGATGAAAATAGAATCGTCCCTTTTGGAAAATCTTAGGTGTGTTTTGGTTCGAAAGGGAAAATGGAACCGGTACTAGTAAAGGTTTATGTTTGGCATTCCCCATTCCCCATGTGAGCCGTGAGTTTGCACATGACAGCTTCATATTTACACGTGAAGACTGCATGAATATAGAACAATTCCATAAGGGATGCGCCTCTGATTTTATTCCCTCAACATGAAGCGAGAGAAATGAAATGAAAACAAAAAGCAAATGTGTGTGTTTTGCTGATAAACCAGGCATCCATCTTTCATTTGAAAAGAAAAAGAATGAAAAGGCAATCACTTTGTGTCGCATTCTTTTGTAATTGACACGAATTCACAGGGAAGGAACAGGTGGGCAACCGGTTGTGTCCGATTGTGGACCGTCTAGAAAGGGTTCCCAGAGGCAATGGGCAAGCATTCAAACAAATGCCAGCTTCGTTTATCCCAACCCTGCCTCATCTCACCATCTAGCCATCGCTTGCCAAGTACTTCACAGGCTACTGCGTGTGGAAGGCGCAATTTCATGGGCTGTTGGCCAAACTTTCTCAATAGACAGCCTCAAGTTTGTTCAGTCATATAATTTAAGGATGTATTTAATGTCGTGATGAGAATGCTCGGATGTGGTCACGCAACTTCACATTCCATTGCTGACTATTTTTGATACATTTCCAATTTCGGCAATCAGCAGGCAAACTTGTAGCATGGATTTTTTTTGTGTGTGGAAATATTATCTTGATTTTTGGAAGTAAAGTGGCAAATATTGTTCGATAGGGTTGTTTTTGTGCAGTCGTGCAAGATTGTAGAAAGTTCCTGCTGCTTAATGTGTACAAAGCCAAGGCCTTGACAAGCATAAGGTAGCAGCTGGTCAGAGCCGTTTTCATTTGGAAAGGAAAATGCTTTCATACATATGCACGGGAACACACGCTCACACACACACACAAGGAAGTATAAAAGAGCCTCAGGATGTTTCAAACGTTCCAAGCGAGCAAAACTTTTGAAGTTCTCGGATGTAAATGCTCTCCAGGTTTCGTTTTCAGATGACTGGGCTAGCCTGGAGTCCATATTGTGCTTTTGATGATTCAATACCTGATCCAAAGGATTATGGTGGACCCATGGGATGAAAGGTAGCAAAAAAAAAAACCTCTCTTACCTTTCCTGTTGCGTCACATCTCATTTGATGTAAGGAATTTTTTTAGTGCTAGCAAGATGTGCTTGTTGTGTGTTTTTTTGCTGCAGGTGCAAGTTGCATATTCACAAAAGAGACAAATGGGACTCAAACTGAGCTTTAGGGCATCGGGGTCTTTCATTAGAATGCTGATCCAGTCAGATGAGCCTGGAAAACACAAACTTGGTGAGGAGGCCTTTGCTTGCCTAGTCAGGATTTTGCATTCATCCAACCAAGAGGGCAGTCCCGACTATCTTTTTTCCTTCTCTTTCTGCCTTCTATTGTTCTGCTTCACAGCTTGGTCAGCGTTTTCTTCCCCGTCGGAAAGTGTGGGATTATGCAAGACGGCCGGCATCAAATGATCGGTAACTTAGCCCTTCTCTTGTCTTTAAGTCTCCTAAATGCTGAGCGTGGATATCTGTGGAGCCTGGAATAACAAAACAGACAAGCTCTGTCAGCACATACATGCGTGTGGACACGCATGTAGCCATATTAGCATTCACACGTAGTTTTTTTTTTATATCAAGGTCAAATGATGTCGTTTTTGAACGTAGGAAAACAACAAGAACGCAAGAGTCTATTCTAAGGCTGAAGAATTCTTATTTCAATTTCCTGCCTGAACAAAAACATTTCGCACAGTAAAGTGACTTCACGCTATACGCCGTGTAACATCACGACTGCAGTCGATGAATAACGCAGCATGAAATTGCCATACTACTGCACGATTCCTCTTTGTGTTATTCCAGTAGAATTTTCTTTTTTCTTTTGGAAGGCACAGGCCCTCCGTGGCATGTCCCAGAAAACTCATCTGATGCTTGTAAACTCAAAGCATATTGATTATTGGGTGTCAGTGAGTGAACTGTCTCTGAGGCATTGTGTCTTATCTGAGGCATTGGGTCATCTTTTCAGTCATCACACTGGTTTTACTCCTGCCTGAACCCACACTGTCCTTTTAGTTGATGAAATCTCTAACTCACTCGCTCACGCTTTGCCCTTTTAAAAGATTCCGGTTCAATACCAGCCCTGGAAGTTTGTGATCCTCTGATTAAAGTCGATGCATTTCTCTGCCTTAAATGGATCGGCTTTAACCAGTTTATTTTACCTAAATGATTAAGTCTTAATTTTCTTGTTTGCGGGCGCTTGCTCATTTGCTCTAATGACCGAAATGATGCCAACATTGCAATTACAGAGCTCTTGTTTGATTGAGAAACATGTGTCCAGCTGGTAAGCCAATGAGCTATTAAACATACACACATTGCCAAATCAAATGGATCCACTATTATATCCAGTAAATACTTTGCTCCGTTTAATAACACTAATAAAGTTTATTGTGCGATCAAAACACTACCCGGAGTTCTTCACAGCAGTGCAGGGAGGTACTGCAATTCGCACCACATTATCACTACTGCTCTGTTTTACTGTCAATGTAATGAGCCATTGTGTTTTCTAATAGGTACAGTCAATTTTATTCAGCCACCCAAGTTGGAAGTTTGTGAATTACTAATGCATGTTAAACATTGCCGTGCTTGGTAAAATACATTAACAGTGCGATGAAACGTCGAATCCTCTTCCCATGCAAAAGCGTCACCCTGAATTACACTCCGGTGGCTGCACAGTCAACCAAACAAGCTCAAGTACAGCCTTGCAGGCAGTCATTCTGCCCGGCAACACCTTATCCCAGCCATGACAGATAAGTGTGTGTGTGTGTGTTCAGTTCGTTGGAGGGTTGCGGTGTGAGTGCAAGAAATGGATGGCTGAGTTTGATGTTTGGGAGTGAAGGAGTGGTGGGTTGCTGGGGTACTTGAGCCTTAGCTGTGGAGGCACTGAAGTGTTTTCCTAGCATATTTTTAGGCTGAATAATGTGTCTCCATAGATTTGTGGGTAGATTCTTACTTCTGCATATTATTTTAACCATAATGGAGCGAGGGTCAATCTATTGGACAGTGCACTCATTAATTGCATTTCGTCATGGCTACAATATGTGTCATCACATCACTGCCTGACCATCGGTGTACTTATATAATGTAAAATTCTCTCTGATGAATTTTGCAAAGTCTCAACCCCGCAGACCTCATCACTGGATTCTTTTGTAGTGAGACAAGAGGAAAGCTGCAACACAAATATTTACAGTGCAATGACGGCTGATGTAAATATGAGTTAGAATTACAATGTGGTAGGGCTTGCGCAATAGTGTGGCAAGTCCAACGGTAGAAAACACCTGCCTGACGGATTGCTGTAGTTTAAGAACGAGGAGATATATCATGAGGGGGGCCTGCCATGAGGAGGGGCCGGGGCGGAAGAGGAACTTTCAGTAGAGCAGAGTCCATGACAGTTAGGACACATGGGGGAAGGCAGGTGGTTCAGTAGTGATAAGGAATGAAAGGGGCTGAGATACTTTTGATGGCTTATTCTTAAAAGAAGTGGATACGAGGAACCCATGACTGCTTCCAGTCAGCAGTTGAAACAGATTCATGGATGAAAGAGAGAAGGGACACGGTGTGTCAGCGATGCTGGATGCTCACGTCACTGTCTTGGAAGGATAAGCTATTCCGAGTATACCCACTATTACCATGCTAATGGAATATTACACACCAATCTAATGAAAGAAAAAAATAAATAACTCACAACTCCTTTCTTATTTATTGGCCTGTCTGGGGACAATGGATGAAAATTTGCTTTGTAGCTATAACCCAACATATTTATGTTCATTACTGTGCATGTCCCTATTTAAATAAAATAAAATGAAAAATCAATTGAATCAGATTTGTTATAAAAATAATATTTAGATCTTAATAAATTGCTGCAGATGGCCTAAAATAGGTTTAGGTAATGGTTGGCTCCAACCTTCTGATTTCTGAGCAAGAGATGATGGGTTTTTCAAATCCTGTAATGACCATTCTGCGTGTGCAATTGTGTGTGTGTTGAAAAGGGACAGGAGATCATCAGATTAATAACTACCGCTTTTATTAAGAAAACACTGTTACTTTGTTTGTTCATCCAAGCATGACCCAACTAAGCCAATACACTCGCTGCTCCAGAGCTGATTATTGTCCATTATGTTTGTTTGGAGGATTTTGGTCGGACTCAAATGGATTAGAGTTGATTTAAAGACTAAAAAAGAGGGGATTATTTTGGGAGGGTGGGTGCAGTTGTGTACATGTGTACAAAAGTGTTTCCTGAAAGTAGGAAGCAAACACGTTTTAAATCAAACTGGTACTGTATAGCCTTGTTGCCTGGTGACAATGTTGTTGCTAGCTTCTCTGACAATGCAAAAGGATAATGAAATCTCTTGCTGTTCCAAGTCTCCAGGCGATAGTACAAACAGAAGAGAGGAAATAAATATACTTCGTCTTTGTAGCCTGTGGATTACAACTCACTTAATAAGCCCTTTTGCTCTGAAGCAACAGCTTGGGACATTATATCGTGATGAAAGAATAATTCCCACTGTCCTGTTTTTGTTTTTGTTTTTTTTTGGTCTCCACTTTTTATTCTCCTCGCCCTGAATTTCGATCGGTCTATTGAGTAACACACTATTGTTCTTCATTGGTAATTTTAGCAGCTTTGGTACGCCTCTCCGTTCATACCTGTCATTAGCGAGAAGGCCTCCTCTTTCTCCTCTGGGCAGGTCACCTCGTGGAAGGTGTGAGGAGAATCTATTAGAGCCACCTTGGGGTTTCGGCTCGAGGACGATGAGAAACTATGAAGCTGCTCTTGAATCGGAATGGCTTATACCTACCTATTTTAAATATTGTCACGCTGCTGTTTCTTTGGCCTCCTTCCTCATGTTATGCAAAATATTTTACGCAGATCTGGCAGCTCGACAATTACTCGGAACAAGGAAAACAACAATACAAGAAAAATGCACGGGTGTCAAGTGACGACTTCAGGCTCTACCGCGCAGAGAAGATAAACATGAATCATGTGTGTGTGTTATTTTGTGAAAACACACTCCCGGTGCTTCTAATTAGCCAATGTGTTCATTAGCTCTGTGAAGAGATTAGACGGTCAGTCAATCAGGGTGACGGGCCAAAATGTGACTCCTCTCTCTTGTAATTATGCAAACTAGCAAGAGAAGACCAATATTGGACTGCTTGGGTGTTTCTCACTCCTGCTTAACATTCTGGTAAAAGACTTAAAAGTCATTCGAACTTGTTCAATGTCACCTTGGTGGCTGCTCCTTTACTTTTTTTTCAAAAGCTGCTGTGCATTGTTTCCATTCCACACACCATTTCTTAACCTTGAAGAACCAAGGTGCTGTGCAAAACACGTACCACTTGAATTCAAAAGAATAAGGATTCAATGGCATTGGCAACCTAGGGAAAAGAGAAAGATGTGGCCCTTGTGTATCCATGGTTACGTTGGTTTTATTGCTGTTTGTTTTGGGCAGTCTACGCAATAAAATTCCTGTAAGAGAAATGAATAGGCACCGGGTGCAGTTCCAAAAGAAAGCTCATAGAATTCTCATGAAAAAAAAAAAAAAATCCCTCCTTTCCTAAGCCATCTGGTTTCCAAGGGTCTTGTGATTGGATTGCCCCTGAATGCACGCGTTCATCATGTTTTAGTTTTCCAATTAAGATTCAGAGTGCAAGAACTCTCATGTCTGCTATTAAAAAAAAAAAAAGCCAAATGGAAAATTAAGGGTCTCTAGTAGCAGGCTCGATCAAGCTTGACCTCATTTTGGTGTTAATGAAATATAGAGGCGGCGACTCATGCATGTGCAGAGGAGGGGGAAAGGGGAAGAGTGCATGGTAAAGGGAAAATAGGGAGTGTCAAAACATAAAATGCATGTAAAGGCTTTATTTTATTGAAAGTGGAAATCACACATTGTCCCGGTTTGAAATTGTAATATCATCTACTTTCAAAGCATTTTTTTTCTTAAAATTACATGAAATAATCTATTCTTCAAAATGATAGTTTCTGATCGTAATATGGTCACCAGTTGCTGTTATTTACCTAGTAGCCTTGAATTAAGGCTAGTATCGATACCTGGTATCGGTACTCGCCAATCTCTAATATGTAACAATCGACCAAATGTATTTCTCATTTAAAAAAAAATATTGGAGTATTTGATTTATGACATAAATATATTTGATTTAAGTCTGGGCAAAATGGAAGCCTTTTAACCAAAATCTGATCTGACTTTTGCAAACATGCAAATAATGACTCCAGTAAATGTAGTCAGCCAAACAACAGCAGTAATGTTCACCCATGCTGACAGCCCAACACTTATCCAGGCTAATATTCATCATCTGCCTTTCTGAGGCGTGTTCAACAAATTGGACGAGAGACATGTCTCTCCAGTTATTATTTAGCAGACTATGAGGAGGTGCCATAAAAGCTAAATGCACCCTGTGCGTGAGTTATGCAGCAAACATGAAATTAGACACACATCACTATCCAAGGGTAGACAAATGGGATGATGAAATGCATTCAAGCATTGAAATCTGAACATTTGCCACATTTGACTTGTTCCTGATTTCCATCGATTGACCACACAGGAAATTTTATTTTGAAAATAGATTTTTGGAGAGGGGGTGGAGAGTGAAGGATGACACCAGATGCTTTAAAAACCCCTCTTGATTCATTAAAAAGTCACTGTCACCAGAGACGAGGCAGGGGTGGGGGTTAATCCTCGCTCACAATGTGTGTGTATGTGAGACACAGCTGAGTGATCCTCGTCATGTCTCTGAGGGGTAATTAGCTTTGGCGTGGCCTGTCGGTGTTCCGCAGGCCTCCCCGGTCCCAAGACTCAGCTGACTGTGTCATGGCAGAAGCAAAGCCTCGTCTACGGGGAGAATAGCAAGCAGCGGAGCCGTTAGGATGGAGAAGTGACGAGGGGGTCACGTTGGAATAATATTCCCGTCAGACTTCTCTTTCTGCAAGAAATATGTCTTTTACTCATGTTATCTTTACCCTTCTTCTCTTTTTCTGTCCCCCTTTCCCATTGCCTAAACGTAATTCATAATGCTCGGTGGGTTTTAGTGATGTCACATATAAAGTCGGACCTGTCTGACTGTCAATCAAAAGTGTCTTCTCTGTAACGTCTCTCGTATTAAGTGTATCTAGTGCTATGGGAGATGGATTTCTATATATAGATAAGAAATCATTTCATTTCAGCTCCCCCTTCCCTCTCTCTCTCTCTCTGCCCTCTGTTTCCATCAATTCTTTGTCTTTTCCTCCACCTTTACATTGATTTTTCCCTAACATGGAGCATGACGCCTATCAATATTTCCCGCTGCTATGGCCAACAGCCATCCATCAGTGGTTGAAATACACAACTCACTCATTCTAATGTTAACACGCTGAAGCTTGTGTCTGCCCACCTTATGTTATATTTCACCAGCTTTGTTCACTGCTTGCCAATACAGGCACTATGTGATCAATTTCTAGTTTTATGTTTTTAATAAAAATATAATATAATATAATAATTATAATAATAATTATAATAGAGAAACTGTTTCGCACATCAACACAGTAATTATATTAAATTCGCAAAGATTGTTTTGTGATTGTGAACCATTTCATCGACATATAGAAAGAGTTCATTCTAAAATCAATGTAACTTGAACGATTCTTTGTTCTTAAGAGGATATTGTAATTTGTTTTATAGATTCCAATCGCTCTTCCATAGAAGCATTGTCAGGGAAGTATTTAGTGTTGACATTTTTAACAGAGTGGTCAGGGCACGCTGATTAATAAATAATTAATGGTATAGATTGATGAAGCCTAAGGGCATTGGATGTTCTTGCAAAAAGTGAAACTTTAATGACAAGAATTGAGTTTGTAGAGTGTAATTAATGAATTGAAGAAGTGGGGGGGGTCACCAAGCCTCATTAAAAAGGCTGACTCGAGACTGCCAGCTTGGGTGACCGTCACAATTCGCCATTTTGCTAATGATCGGGTCATCGCCTTTATCCATACACCCGGCATGCCAATCAGAAACACACACAAACACACAACTGTGTTCTTTCTGAGTGCTTGAATGGAAGCAAAGGCCAAAGCTGTAGCTCACAGAGTCATCAGGACACCACAGGATGCGCCTGAGCTCAGGCATTCCCCTGCAGTACCACGCTATCCGCCATCTGCTTGACCTTTTATTTGGCGTCATCAATACTTTGGAGGCTAACTAATATTGAACTTCTGTTTATCATCCGCACTGTAAAAAAAGCATATTAGTATTATAAAACATTTGTGCGTAGACTATACAACTAGAGCTATCCATCATTTCAAAAGATGGGAACGATTGTCACCAGCCCAGTATGAAAAATTAGCATGATAAATGTCTTTGCTAATGATTTATGCAGTGAGCATATAAATACATGGACGTAAACCCATTTGGTCTCAGGGGACTAGCCCAGAATGAGAATCCCAACCCCCTCACAACAGTCAAGACCTTGAGGCGAGTGCTCCAGCCATAGTAGCAAAAAGGGCCTGTCCTACATCCTGACATCCCTTAATGAATGTGACATTTAGTTGATATTTGCATGCCATGCATGATGTTAAATTAGCATGTTGAAACACTAAGCTTCAGATTAGACAAAGCTCAGCAAATGCACACAATCCATCATGCAAAGATTTTTCTACAGGTGACCCGCGCGGCTTATCCGAGAAACCCACTTAGTCCCGCTTCCTGGTGTAACCTTCATTAAAATGTTACACACACGACTTATTTACAAAGCGTCGGAGCGAAACGTAGAATCTCTGCGGGGAAGAAACTTTCAATCCCATCTGTCAGCAGATGAAATTGCATTGGTGACAAGAGGCGAAATATCAATCAGAAGTAATTTCTTCCCACCACCTTGGCTGTCAGAGCTGCAGAAGAAAGTTGACCCTCTGTCATTATACATTTGTTTAGCCTCTACATCATCCGCTACACCGACTACAAAACACTGAGATGTTGTGGCGCCAGCGACGTGGGAATATAAAGCAGCTGAGGTCATTTGTGTGACATGCTCAGTGTTGCTCAAAAATGCCAAGTGAGGATATATTGATTGCTTCTTATATTAATCATATAAGAGCAATAGTAAAGTCCACCATCAACACCCCTAATGTTACATGAGTGGCAGACAGCTATCGCCAATAATAGTGCTTCTATCAGCAGGTTGGGGCCCAGACAGCCTTGGGAGTTCCGTCAAGGATTTAACTGATTGGTATTACTGGTTCCAGTAGAATGAATGTCAACACAGTCTGTGTATGTGTCTCACATGTCAGACTTCATCCAACCTCAGTGTCGCCGGCAGACAAAAACACCGAAGAGCCTCTGAAATGATTCCTTCAACCCACACACCTTTGCAAAACACTGCAGCGATGGGGATGTTTGAATAGAAATGTCAGGTCATTAATAACTATTATCACAGCCTTATTGCATTTTCTATACCCAAGGCAGAGAAAACACGGTTTACTTGAATAGATTTGTTTCGAACTGGTAAAGCTGAAGGCTGGTATATGGGTCCAGGTGATAAGAATGACATTTGGAGGTAAAAGTCAAGTACAGATGCCAGAAGGACTTGCACTTTTCCAAGTAAAATAGTAATTCTGCAAATGTGAAATGGTTGAGATGGTGAGCTCCCGTGCTCATTTGCACTTGTGTCCACTGTATCTGCTTTCATGGTGCCACCCCTCAGGTTGCGTATCTGTTCATCGCTCTCTCCGAGATATCCGCGAGTCGAGAACCCATCTGGGGGCTTCCTCTGGAGCCTCTTGAGAGGGCCACAAAGGTTTCTAATTATCCCTGACCTTCTGGTTCTCCCACAGCTTGCCTCCCTCTCAGGGCCCCTGTGGCTCGCACAGGACTGCCTTCTCCTCATGGGTTCCACATCTTCCCTCAGTTTGCCCTCTTCTCACCACCAAAATAACCCTTCAGCTTGGCCCCGGACGCTAATTGCTGCCGTTAAATAGACAGAAGGTGTTTGGTGCAAGGCAAGGTCAGTCGAGAAGAAGAGCTCGACCAATTGCTGACAATGTCTGCTCCTTTGTTGTTGTATTGGTTGAAAATGAAAAAGTTACATTCAAGGACAAAATGGTAAACAAAAAAAAAAATGTTTACTTAATTATCAGCAGATGATGGATGAGTTTGGAATATTGAGAACTTTAAGTGTGTTATGGCTTAAGCTGTGTTATTTATTCATGGTCATGCATGAATTAAAAATAATAAAAAACACACAAACCCTGTTCCGGAAAGTCAATTTATCACTTTTTAAAAAGCAGCCTTATTGACCCAAAAACAGAGATTACTTGTGTAGTCACTCTAATTTTCTTTTTACGACATGAGCGGGCCATAAACCTTTGGAAATGATAGCGTTTCCACCTGCCGCAAACCACCGACCATCTGGGACTTTTCTCTCTTTTTCATTAAACATCATTGCAGTAGATCAACATGTCCAGTGAGTAACCTGACCAAAACACATTGCCTTGGAAACTGCAATTATCTGCGTCCTAATGCGGGAGGATCGAAATAGACATCAGTAAAAAAAAGAAGAAAAAAAAAAGGGGGCTGACACTATAAAGCATGTCAGTTAATATCAGTGAGTCAAAGCCATGTTGTAAATCATGACTCCGCTGCTGCACTCCGTCTCTTGCTGCTCGCTAAGAAAAGAGTTACCAAGGAAACGGTGAATTAAATAAATCTAGTGTCTTGACAGGTGCTTTGAACCAAATATGACCATGCAACACTGCTGATGTCCTATTTAAAATCAAAACACTAAGAATTACTCAAAGAGTTGAAATAATAATTGTTACAAACCTGGACACCTTCAAAATCTCACAGCTAAATAATCACATTTTAAAGCAAGATTTATCTGTTAACATTAACCTTGAATCCTATCGGTGAACAAAAGCTCACTGTCAAGCTGAACCGGAATTAAAAAATTGCATTTTTGAGCATAAACGGTACAAATTGAATTGGCCTTGACTCACATGAACCTTTTTTCTTGTTAATTATTGGCAGAACAATATGAAATGTTTAAATAACTAAACGTCTCTTTGTCACGGTCTTCTTCCTCTGTTAAACTAGTGTGTGTGTTTTATCGGTGTGAAAGTGTTTATTTTGTCCTTGTTATGCATGTTTATTCTACAATTACAAGAGAACCACACGACACCAAATTCCTCACTTCATCCATTATGTATCAAGTGATGTCCTAACTGCTCGTACCGGGATCACGCTCGGAAACGGGCCTTAAACAACTGGCGACGTCTTGGCGAGAAAAGCGAGTACCCATATGACAAGGATTGGGGAGCCGAGGCAGAACAAAGCTGCTCAAATATTGATCAGCGGCGGCGTCTTTGAGGTGTTTAGGCTCAGCCACAGCCGCCCGTGGGACTTGGTGGCGGGTTTTAAAGGCTATGCAACCAAGAGTGTAAGTGCAGGCAAGCTTGGTGCGCTTGATCCACCTTCTGCTGTTGATTCAGGTGGAACAGAAGAACACAAGTCCGCAGAGGGAGGAGCGCATCAGCACAACCGCAGCATTGATCAGTGAAGATCTATTGGATACACATGTATGGTATGCTGTATTTTTTTTTCTCTATGAATTGGAGGCTATCCAACATATATTTCTAGTAACTAATAGTTGATTTTGCAAAACAACATTTATGAATTTACAATGATTTGTTGTAAGTATGGCCGTTTTGTTGTCATATTTTTATTACTCGGATTAGATTTGTGTTGGTAAATTGCCTTGAATCAAAATAATGTTTTGATAATCATTTGCCATTCTCTGCAAGCAAAGATATAGATGGAGCAACATTTCATTAACTCATTCACTGCCAACCCAGTTAATATCTTTGACGTCTATAACAGTCAATGGCACTAAATGAGTTAAATTGTGTACTCTTAATTATTATTTTCATTTGAATTTGCAAAGTGTGTGTGTAACATACGCTGGTCATATCACCAATAAACCTAAAAAAATTCCTAAGAATGATCAGTTTGTTCCATATTTGAAATGCTTACAAATGGGAGCTTGTTTTTTGAAGCTTGAACATGATTAGGTGACACATATTATCAGGAAAAGGGCGGAAAATGAAAGTACTTGCTTGGCTCCCTTGTTCGTCTGGCTGTTTTCTAATTAAACTCAACTTTTTTGATGAGCCCCCAACTTCTACTTCACCTAGCTAAGCTGCCAAAACCACTCAGCCTTTCTACCCGTGCTCTCCGTGCTGATTTGGACGTCCGCCACCGATTCCCTGCATGTCGACACAGCATCAGGTGCATTTCCACTCATTCCATGCCCATTTCAAATTTCCATCCTCGCTACCGCAGGCTGCTGACGAGAGACGGCTGGCCAAACATCTCCTCTGTGCCAGATTCCCGACACAAGCTGCAGATGCACACGGTGACACGGGGTCCCTTCACCCTGCTGGCACAAGTCCCCGCCTGGCCATCTGGTGCTTGAAGAACAGGTGCCAGTCACTCCTCACGCCTGCCCTCCTATCTTCCTGAAAGACACAGCCTTCCAACACTAAGGTCCCTTGCACCAGCTTCACAGCTCCTCACCGCGTTTCTGCCAACGCACTTATCTCCTGCTGGGGACACTGCCCACATAACACCAGAGAGCCAGCGTGTTAGTTGTTCAGAATCAGCTCACATGCACAATGGGTAGCCGAGCTGGAATATTCTGAATAACCTGCTCTCGCCTTGCCATTTTTTGGCTACTCCTGAAAAAGACGTCGATTGAATGCACAATCACTCACATCGTCTCCATTCATGAGATTATTGAAAAGGAATAAATGTACTGGCGGGAAAGATGGACCCGCATCAATCTATCCAATCCGAATTGGAATATCAGCTCAAATTTTGCAGCTTGTATGTAGAAACTAGAAATGAGTAGAAAATGGCCATTAATTTCATGAAATTGTAAACGAAATTGCTAATTAGGTTTTTCTTTCAAATCATCATAAGTGCAGATATTCTTGGCTCATTAATTTACTGTGTAAATATATATCAGTCACAGGCATCAAAAGGTTAAATTAGGGAGCCTGTTTCGCAACACATTGCCGCTCTTATCTGGAACTTCCTAAATACTTCCAGAGGCTCCCATTTGCTCAGCCGTCACGGTTAAATCTTAAACTTGCGGGAGAGTGTAACTCAACCCCTACTGGGTTTTATTTCTATTTGATGTGTTTTCGATTGATTTAGTTTGTGTTCTTAATATAGGCTTTGCACCTGGACCAAATATCTTGAAACTCTGTATGTGTGATGGATTTTTTGGCTTTAACACACATTCTTCTCAGCAAAATATGCTGCTCTTCCAACATCATCTTCTATATGCACCTAAGTAGCTCTTCAAAAAGCCCCCCTTGTATTCCAGCAACGTGATAAATGCCACCATTTCCCCCTTCATCTCTTTGATAAGGATGAGCACAGATGAAAGAAAATCTAACAGAGGGATGCATTTGCCATTTGATATCAGCCACCTAGAAAGGACAATCGAGGTGCAGAGGGACGACTGAATAGAAAGAAGCGTTGATGCCAAATGTTTTAAGCACAAATGCATCGCTTCAGTTTTTTGTACCACTGATGTCTGCACTCGGGATTTCTCTATGAAGAGGGCAAGTCATTGTGGTATGATAGTTTGGAGTAGAGAGTAATCATTCCTCAAATACCGTAATTTCCAGACTATAATCCGCACCTGAATATATGGTTAGCTCAAATTAGGGGAAATCCTGTTTTGTTCATATATAAGTGTCTCAATTATATTATCTATATTATGTCTAGGGTTCACCATTTGTTTTAAATTGTTAAAAATAATTTTGTTTATACGTGCATATTTTTATACATCTGTGCGTGAGTATACATATACAGTATACTTGAATTATAATGTTCTTGTTTTTTGCAGGAAGGACGGTCGCAATTCTAATTTAAATGCGATTTAGTGAAGGGAAAATATCATAAATAAAATGATTTGACTGTGTATACTTTCTGCCCTTGGCCAATGATTGCAAGCCTAACAGCTATTAGAGTCTCCTAAGTGTTGTATTCTTGGAGATTACCTGCGCTATCATTTTGCATCCTTATTATACCGTATGCATGGGGAAAAAAAAAAAAAGAACTCAGCAATCAGCTCTTGATCTCGGCAAAAGCCAATTTGCTCGTTGTTTTGCTTCTGCCGCATATCAACTAAGACGGGAGTCACTTTGGTTTTCCATTTTGATCATCAGCACCAGTCAAGAACTCTTGATTGTGCCCAGCGAGTGAGTCATTTTCAATCATGATATGAGACTCGTACAGTATCTGTCATGAATAAACATGGCCAATAACAGCCCCCCCTCCCTCATATTGTTATAATTCTCACCTGCTGTATTAAAATGCGTAATCTTCTCACAATTGCAGCCTGAGTGTGGTCTATTGTATCAACAATATCATAGCAAGCAACAAAGACCTAATTAGTACCTGCCTAGATATGATGAGGAATAATTAGCGGCATCATGGAAAGTCACTGACAGCAGTCTTACAAGTGGCACACGAGGGCCTATGAATGGCATGAAGCAAAAAAAATAATAATATTGAAAGGAAAGGAAGATAAAAAGTGTCATCCCATGACTGGGTGTGGTTGGTTTTTCCAAAGCCGACGAGGTCACCATGACATCTTCGCAGATGATGTAAAAAGGAAGCGTTTTATAGCAAGACTTGTAATCAACAAGCCAGTACTGGTTTAAATGACACATTTTGTTTTTCATGCAGTTCCAGCAAATAAAATGGCCTCATTAAACAGGCGTCTATGTGGCGCTATTAGAGGAGCGAAAAGGAGAAAGTGTGGCAGACAATATGTCTTCCTTGTTATTTAATGTTACGTCATTAATCCGAGTGGTAAAAATAATTTTGGTATTGCCAATAAATTATATGAAATTTACTCGGTTTTCTGCGTGGCGCCATAAATTGCTATTTTTTGCATGTGTGTGTCGACAATAACAAACATTTGTGACACACCTAATAAGTACCATTGGCCAACCTGATCACAGCATTACGACAGTTCCCTAATCTGAAACAATAATAGACACAATTTTATGTTGACCCTGATGTGTTATTATCAAAACATAATATATTTAACCAGTGCTTATTTGTATGCCAACATTAACTGTTTTTCTCTTTCTGTTTATAACCCCTTGGTCATTACCGTGGTTACTCATTTGCACATTTTGATGAGTTTACCCCGCAGCTGTCTTCAGGCCCGTTGTGAAAGTATGTGTTGAACTTGTTAATTTTGCTCATGCGCAAACATTGTGTGAAATGACTTTTAAGAGGGTTTCAAAAATGGCTGCTTTTGTGTGTTTGTGTTTACTCCTAAAATAGTGAAGATTGCTATCGGCTTGCGAATGCTTTCTGGTTTGTCCCCACTTGATAAGAGAACCAATTGCACGTGTGTGCTTATGCTTGTTTGTAGAGCGAATTGGAAATAGAGAGAACAAAATGCAACACACAAAACGGTGAGTGTGGTAACAACATTTGAAATAAATATTAAAGGGAATCCTTTGACAGCATTTTTTTTTTTTTTTTTCAAAAACATTTGAATACAGCGCATATATTTTCTGACTTTATTTAATTAAAGTTATTGGATATGTGCAAGAAAATATAAATTCTCAGCAATGGCTTCTCCCTGATATCATTTCATGCAAATGATCTTCTACAAGGCTCTCAGCAGATAAAAAAAAAAAAAAAAAGATGAAGGGGGAGCTCCAGCACAAATCCTGGTTGGTTAATCAAAAGATTTAGCAGAGCACTGAAGTCGAGGACTCACCATGATGCTGTACCAGTTGGAATAACGAAAATTTAAATTGAGTCCTGAGGGGTGAGCATGAAGAACTTTCTGATTGACACATGACCCCGCTCATATATATATATATATATATATATATATCCTCATCCACAAAGGAAATGATCTCACACGCGCGTTAGATCAGTTCCTGCTGCAGCGTGTTTACACTGTCCAGACCACTTTGCACTTAGCTCCTCCACACAGAAGCCTGTTTGGCCACAGAGGCCAGGTGACAGATAAAGCTGGCGGACACTCCACATCCAGCGCTGTAACGTCGCTGACCTTAGTCAACACAGATAATCAGTGACTCATTCAGCCCACAAGCACAGGATCTGGGTTGTTCAGCAAGGTTATCTTCAACTAAAAGTGGAGTCTGGACCCTGCAGGCATGTGACAGGATGGCAAGCTTATGTGACCTTGTTAGGCTGTGACTCCATACAAACCCCAACAGTGCCCCTGGTTAAAGGTTAACACCCACAAATGATGAAAGAGGCTCTGTTGTTTCTGAGCTCTGGTGATGAATACATCCAAAATCTTACAGCCCCCTCAAAAGTAGATATACATTATATGCCATTTTTTATATTCTTCTTTTGAATTAGATTATTCGACACTCATTTTGTTTCCATAAAAAAAAAAAATATTCCAGAATAAATCTGAAATCAATTGGTATGGTTGTAGTTAACATTGCATCAGACATCAACATGTGTCTCCAGTATAATATTAATATATTATAAAAAAAAATGTGTTTAGCCCTAAAGCACAAGTATTGAGATTTTTTTTTTTTTCCACATCCACAACCTCCAGGCATTTCATTCCGGCTGAAATCTATGACTTGGTGAAGTGCAATATTTACCCAGCACAATGGACAACCTAACTCTTCTTTCATAGTGCTGCGTCCAAACGTAGCACTACAGATCCTATCTATTTGATTTTTCACAGTCCTAATATAACCTCTTCCACACGAGGCTTTTTATTACCGCTCAGGGAGACAAGCTTTATTTGCAAGCTGTTTGCTGTAGCAAATTGTTATTGCACTGTGGCATTTCAATTGAGTGAGATATCAACGTATTGTGTCATTCACTGGACCGACGTGACTCCAATAGTAAAATAAAAATATTGAAGGAAGGATTTTATTAAAGGGAACGAATGATATGCTTTGACATGAAGAGCGTAAGAAATGTTTGACAATAGACTGACGACAACGGGCCGTGGGTAGTCGGCAAATCTGGTTCAGATGGTCAGAATTGTTATCCTGCTTCTGTGGACCTTGCTAATTATCTGATCATTTAAATCGGGTGTATTGAAACAGGAAGCCATAGAAGGACACCAGCCCTCGAGGACTGGAGTTGCCTACTCATGCAACTCCCTATTGCCAAACTGCTGTCTGTTGATTTTCAATTTGCAATAGTCCTATTGCCAAACTGCAGTCTATTGATTTTCAATTCTGCAACCATATGTAGAGTTTTTGTGAAAACTCACGTTAAGTCTTTATTGGTTGAGATTATCCAGAAAGGCAAGTTATCCTTGGACCCAAGATGTCTCAAGAACCCCAAAAGCCAAATATTAGGTTTAGATAATGATTGCCTTAGCCAGTCAGGGATTTAACAAGCAATGTAGAGTTTCAAACAGTGCTTGCATCAAGTGTGTCTTGCATGGGGTAAGTGGCAAACAAGTCAAAGCAAGGCCAGTGTGTTAACTCCCCCCCATAGATCAAATTACGATCTTAAATAAAATGGAAACATGTTCTGCACTGTTTGGCTTTTCCTTCTCTGTCCGGCCCCAAGTGACGTCTTTCTTTAGTCCCTATCGTCTTTGTTTCCTTGCTTGTCTTCATTAAACTTGTCAAGTTGTTGCTGCAGAGGCTTTGCCAGCCTACTTCTTCTTCTTCTGCTTTACTGCTCTCATCAGCGTGCCCTTCAGTTGCCTGGAAACTGAGCGTGACGAAGACCTGAGGAGAGCGGCAACACCTGATGCCAGCTAAACATCAAACTGAGTTATATAAAGTGGGCAAAAAGTTTCAGAAGCCAAATGAGATGGGTATGGAACGACTTTGATACTAAGTGCTGTTAGGATTGCATAGTAAACAACAAAAAAGATTTTTATTTATATTTTCCTGTTTTAGGTTCTATAATAAACTGGCTAAAAAGAAAGCTGCCAAAACATGATGTACAGTACATTCAAACGAATGCACAGCATGAGTTTTCCGAATGATCAACTTTATACCACCAGTAGTTAATGATGTTCAGCCATAGTCGAGTTCACCACTTTTCTCTGGGTATTTGACATAAAATATTTATTAAAGCTCTTCTGTCATTTAGGTGTTAACCAAACAATCTAAGGAATGATGCAGCTGACTGGTTACTGTAATGAGAAATTAAATGACTATAATTTATTAATTAAATTGACAAAAAAAATGTATCAAATGAGGTACGGTATGATGTGCATGCACAAACGGCTGATTATTTATTTCTACCGTGGTTTGCCAAAAATTTTGATTGGGAATACACTAATCGACGGTACCTAATGAATATTATTAAACTTTGATGAGGTCGCGGCTTTAGAAAAGGAGCAAACACTGGACTAAAGAGTAATCATTTTTCCTTCAGGAATTTTGTTTTCAAGAACCATGTTCCTGTTTCAAGTGTAAACATTCTGATATGAAGTGGATGTAAACCTTATAATCAGTGCCAGATTTCCTGTCTTTGTGGATTCAAGCTCCCTTCTGGAAAGTGAGACTGCCCCACTTTTCCAAGAGTGAAAAGAATAATCTATCATATCTCACATCTCCTTCTTGTCACTAACTGCCTACTGTCTCTCGTCAATGCGTAACAAACATTCAAATGAGCTCTTTCCCCATCACTTTTGCAAAACTGATTCGTACATCACTGCCGGGCGGCTTGTGATGTTAAATCAATATAAGGGGCTTGTATTTGTACGTGGTTCCGTGGCTACAGAGCTAATGACCCAACAAAACGGATGAAGTGTCTGCTTAGCGGGATGATGGGACAGCGGAGTGAGGAAATAAGGAAACAATGAGGCACCTATCTGAGAAGAGCACTCCGTCTTGTTGTGATGTGACGCTGATTGCAGCCACCATGGATAATGTCTGTTTATACCTTACTTTTTTAGTGAAGGGCCCATTGTGAGGTTGGAGAGACACTGACAGGGTGGACAAATCAGACAAGCATGTCTCCAAATTGGATGCATGCAAGTGAAACTAATTGAGAAGCTCAACAATCTTTGCATGACAATCTTAATTTGTTGTTGTATAACTGGTGGAGTGGTAGAAAGTAGAAAATGCACAAACTGGTTTCTGATCGCTATTAGAGTATTACAAAATTTAAAAAAAAGCTCAATTCAATTATAATGTAATTATAAATCTGACAATGTAACAAAATATCAGAGAGCTGACATACCAGTAATTCAAAATCTGGCATCAGATTGGTATCAGACTCGGGCAAGGCTGGGGGTATTTCACAATTCAGCAGATAGTGTCTGTGTCCAATGGCAAATTAACATAACAGTTAACAAGAATTCAATGTGTTGGAACCAATGTGTGGTTTGTGTTTTGCGCTCTGGCCCATTTTTGAACATTCCCACAAACCTTGTGGCGATTGCACCCAGCCATATGTCTAGTCTGTAGCTTCACAGACACTCCAATCCATTTAGCCTTTTCAAAGGATGGCTACGAGCTTCAAACACTTTATAATTAACCATAAAATATGACTGGAGGAATTGTGGTGAGTTGTATGGGTTTTTTTTTTTCTTTTGTCTGACATCCAAAACGGGCTTCTTGTTGAGTGATGTCATTCATCTTTAGAGCAAATTATAAAACCACGACTAACTAGTGTGGCATCATTTTTATTAAGTAGAAAAGATGTTGACTTTGATGCAGATTTACCAAAATAACTTTTTGGTACCATAGCCCCTTTCGGTCATTTTTTTTCTTCTTCAAATATTGTTGTCCATTCCAGCTCTGCTCGCTCTCTCTAAATTTCTTTGTCGTGCTGTCCGTCTCTATTTGTCTCTATGGACACGTTGCTTTCTCTGAGGGCTGCACTCTGACACAGTGTAAAGAAATAAGTTTGCTCCTGCAGTGACAGCAGCACTTTGCAGTCGGGATAACAGCTCAGGATATTGACAGAGTTGAGGGAAAGGGTCACACTTAGTTGGCAGCAAGGCGGATAGGAAGCTTATTTGTCTAAGGTTACAAAAAATGGCATTAAAAGGCTTCAAATGAAGTGCTTATGTGGTAACCGTCCTCACCTTTTTACCTTTGGAGTCGGAGCGGGCCTACTATTTTGTAAAATTGCCAATTATCGCTATTTTATCACATAGCATTCTTCAACTAGAATAAAAGTGAGAGAATTCCAGTCTGAACATGAACCCAGTTTAAAAGGTTGCCGACCTAAACAAACAATTCCATCCCACATTGTTTTTTTTTTTTTCATAATACAGACAATTATTATTTATATCAATGTTGGATTTGTTGCAGTACAAAGTCACTTGACTACACTTGGGGTAGCCAAGAAAAATCATTCCGGTTAAATAATCAGTGGACACAAGCAGCTCTTTAATGGAGATGCAATCCATGAAAAAAGACTTTGAGTAAAGTGTGCTCATGGAAGAAGGTCAAATTGAATTCATCTTTTCTTTCTTTTGAAAAAACAAAATATTCCGATTGCTCAAAGAGATTCTGAAGAGATGAATAAAACAATTCCAATTATTATAATTGAGGCTCTATTGACATTACATCACTCAAATTATTGCTTGCTATGTTTTTTTATTGCAAAATATCCTTATCGGAATGAAACCCTTTAGAATGCTGAAACTGTAAAAATCTTAAATGACGTAACCGTATGACTCACCCAGAGGACAACAACGTTTCATTCTATTTATTAATAACATTGACAGATCTTGTGATGCCACATTCCACACTGCAACCACACTTCCTTTTTAAAAGTCTTCATCAGACATCCGTTTTTCGTGTGTGCGAATCACATCCTGTTGGCAACCTCGCCTGTGAATAATGAAAGACCAAGTCATTATGTCCAGTAACTTTTGATGCTGTGTGTGTCTGCAGTTGCTCCATGACAACAGTTAGACCTTGTGATACCAAAGAAAAGCGGAGAGGAGAAAAAAAAAAAGACAGAATATAAGACATGGACAAAAAGTACAATTCATGCAAGGACACTGGATTAAAATAGTTTATAAAGTCAGTCGTTGACTGAATGCATGTGGGTAAAAAATGATTGTGTAGCGGTATTATAGGACTCCTCTGGGATTTGTTTCAGAGCTTAGAACGGCACACATAATGTATATCCACCTACACAAACACTCTGACTGATTGAGGTACCGCCCACCCCTCCAGCAAGACTTTGACACAAAAGCCCAGCTTCTCATCTTCCTCGGTCGCCTGTCTCACTGTTTCAGCTAATCTAGGGCATTGCATACATTGTTGGGATTTGCGCTTCTTAATTGCCGGGACTTTGGGCTCTCGATTTCAAACCTGTTTTGATCAGCTGAAGGTGGATTGGCCAGAGGGGAGCTAGCTTGAGCACCTGTTGGGGCAGTTCTTATTATTTAACAAAGCCTAAGGGACAAGATTGGTGATTAGTGCATTTGGTTCATTTTGTTAATTTATTTTTAATTTTATTTCATCGCTTATGACAAATAGAAACATCACAAACCTTGTTGAAAAGCATTTTCACTGTGGAATAATTCAGTCAACATGAAGACCCCGGGGAGCATTTTTTTTTTTTTTTACGTCATTCACCGAGGAGATTTTAGTGGGGTAATCTCTCATGATTTAAGTCAGATGGATTCAGCAGAAATCATATCAGCCTCCCCAGACTGTGAGCTGAGGAGGCAATATCCCAGTGCAATTCTTCAATGACCTACTTTTTTTTTTCTGGCTGGCACTTCCCTCCTGGACCACACACCCCTCCCCTTCATCATCTGGGGTTTCTCCCGATATGTGTTTGTGATGATGAGTAGTGTTCATTATCTCAAACTAAAAAAAAAAAAAAAACGTAAAATTGAGTGAAAAATTTAATTTTCCAAGCAAGGACCCATTCTTGTTTTCCAGAAATGTAATTAAACATCAGAAACAATTGCAAATTGGCTTCTGAAAAAAAAGATTAGCTTGATTAGGTATCGAGGATTCGCTCATTTCCATCAACGGTGTGAAATTGGGGTGCTACAAGAGCAACTTTGAAATGTAGGCCGCGTGCACGCAGCACTATAATGGCGTTGCATGTTCAGCTCGCACGCACATCCCGAGACTGACAGTCGGCCGCCTCATCATTAATTCAGGAGCAGTCTCTCGCACCCTCCTTCTACCCCTGAGAAGCTCTCACTGCTTCCCGGCAACATTATGCATATTTATTCATACATCTTTCCTGCTTGGCTAAATGTCACTGTAAATGTGTCTTCTACCAATGAGACCATTTCTTTGTTTTTGTTTCATTCGCTGTATGCTATCTCCTCTTCTTCTGCCCCCCCCCCTACCCTTTTCTTGAATGAGCAACCCCCACTTGCAAATGTTTCATGTTCTTTAACTATTACCATAATGTGTGTGAACTTCATATGCGCTTTCTTCAGCCCTCTGCTAATTTTCTTGCCAACGCTTCAGCGTAGCATTTTACACCAGAGCTTGATATCACTGAGGGATGTCCCACCTCCCACACAAACATCCTGCTTCGAAAGAATTAAAAGATTTATTTGTGTCCACCATGTCTTCATCCGTAGACAGCGAAAACCTTCCCATCGTGTTTTCTAGTTGTCTCATTTCTACTTTATTATTGTTTTTTTTCTCAGCTTGTACTATAAAACACAAACACACAATACATTCCTCAGATATGACGAAAAAATGGAATTCCCAGTTTATAGCTTTTGTCTCAACGAAGAATTTCTTTGGCTAGCAATAACCGACATCTGCCTTTTTAACTGTGACAACATTTAAGAGCGCGTCAATGTCTTTAACCATGGTTGTCATGAAGGATAGACCGGAATACAGTAATGATGGAAAAAGTCTTAAAATGTCAAGGGCTGCACTTCTAATACATGCTGTAATTCCTTGGAATGAGATGCTCATATAAGGTCCCCAAGGTCTGGAAAGGAGTTTTTTTTTTTCGCCTTTCAGACTTAAGTTTGTCTCATCTGAAAAGAAAGACAGATGTTTACATTGTTAAATAACTGTAAGATGAGTAACATAACTTGTGTAGCTTACTACATCTGCTTCAAAATTATTCACCACATTTAAAATGAGGACAAAAATCGTTGGGCATTCTATCATTGTTACGTCACATGGCGTTAACATTACAACGAAAAATTACATTGCATCTGGCCGAGGCCCAATATTTGATCACTCAAAATAATTACATAAAGACTCGTACAGCAATTTTCACAAAATTTGCTCGGGGAGGTGGAGCACAGGCCAAGGTAGAACCAATAAAACGTTCGGGCAGATTTTTATAAATGGCTTTGGAAGAGGTCTGAGCTGTAAAGAGTGCGCTAGCAGTACATTAATGTTTTCCTTCCATTCAAAACCTTTTTGTAACCTCTCATCCAAAATAGCCCAAAGTATTTAATTGCAAACGGCTTGTTGGGATAAGACTCAAAAAAACAGATTTTTCAATCCAAACTCCAGGTTGGAATGTTCCCTCCTGAGCCAAATAGCTTGAACCTAAAAAGCTTACTTTGAAGAGGGGGGGAAAAAAATGCTAATGAAATCAAATCCACCGCTTTCGGCAGCAATAATAACGTCTGCTTTTTTTTTATACCAAAAGTAATTATTCACCCGGCTCTACAAAAGATTATTGGGGTAATATAAGAAAGAGCAAATCCTTTAAATTGTTCTTTTATTGTTTCTCTCCAATCAAGCCCTCATTTCGGATGACACAGTTAGGCACCCTTGTGAAATGACTATCCACATTATTCCTGATATCCCGAGGACACCAAAGGCAAGAAATGCCTGTCGTCAATTTAACATTTGCTTTATCAGTAAGAATAATTACTACACTTGGGATAGGACTGTAACTCTTGCTCTCTTCGAGGGTGGAAGAAACATTGTACTTGTATCTGCTTTGAATCCAAGGCTTGTATTACACTAAAAGACTTTACTCAATCAAGGCCAACGAGCGAGCGCATATCACAACCGTTCATTCAAGTTGAAAGAAAATGCATGCATGATTTTTTTGCTGCAGAAACATGTTGTGCAATGTGAAATCGGATTAAAACGCATACAGGATGCTTTGTGCTTTAAGTCTGACAACAAGCCTTATTCCACTTAAATGCACTTGTCTGGGAAGCAGCTGTGCTGTCAGTCTTTGAGGCTGAGGGGGCACTGCTAACCACCACCCAGCGCCCCCTATAGGGCACAAGGTTCATAACTACTCAGACCTGCAGCTGGAAACGCTCACTTTGGAGTCAGTAGAACTTGAAGCAAGCTACTTTTTTTTTTTAACTAGATTTGGCCTCCAACCAGAAGGACAAGGCAACAAGTGTAGACGCAGGCACATTTAAATTCCCAATTCACTTTTGTGTTTGTTTTTTTGTCATTGCTTTGTGTCAATTCTCCCGGTGCAGTCGCATTTTTAATAATTTAAAAGGTAATAAAATGGAATTTACGATTTTAAAATTACAATTTGTTATGAATCATTCTGGGAGCTCTCAACATTAAATAATATTATATAAAAAGACCAAGGATGGGGAATATCTTACTTCTCCGAATCTGTTGCATTGTATATTGTAAATCCACAATGAAGACCCCAAGATTAATCATATGACTCCATTTAAGTCTATTTTTTATTTGTAAAAAAAAAAAAAAGTCTAAAGACGAGCCAGATGAAGTAACAGTAAAAGTTAGAATATCTATCAGAAGTCTTTTTCTTCCCACAACTGCAAGAACATTTCCTTTCAAACGTGCCCTTCAAGCTCCTTTGGGTCAGCGCATGAAGTTCAATAAATGCATATCGGACTCAAAGAGAAAAAAAGACAGCTGCGTGAACTCGCGCACCCACACACGCGCGCGCGCGCGTACTCATCCCTCGTAAAAGGGGCGTGCGGGGCTGGCAGGCACTCAAACCTTTGGCGTTTTCCATCAGAGCAGCGGCAGCCGTGTTGCGCGTAAGACACGCGGACGGGAAGAAACTTGCACAATTGGATATATCTGTTGCTTTATGTTATTTAAATCCAACCTAGTGGAACCGTTTTGGCTTTTCCGTGAGACAGAAACGCGGAAGAACGGAGGGAGCGAACAGCAAAAGGCAGCCCCGACAAGCGCGTCTGAATGCGGGGAAGACAGCAAGCAATCTTCGGGCATCGCCTGCGCGTCTTTACGCGGCAGGGAAATCAGCAAAATTGCATTTGTCCCTCGGTATGAAAAAAAAGGGCGGTTGGGGGTGCATTAACTTATTTTAGTTTGTTTTAAAGACCACTTTAAGATTATTTGACGTTCTGAGGGAATCTGTCGGATCGCAGCTTGGAAGTGCACCGATGCACGCTCCTCCATACAGGTGAATATATCATTTATTCATATATGTATTATTGTTATGACGTCAATAAGATGAAGATGTTGTGGTTTTGTGAGCACTTATATGAAGATAGGCTGTTATTTAAAAGAGCCATAGACTGCCAACTTTCCCGATTTTCTAAAGAATCAAATAAATCCAGGAGCATGCTATACAATTCTAAAATGTGTCTTGTTGTGGTATTACTGGCGATTGTACACAATTTAGAAGGTTGATATACATGAATACAAACCGTCTTTGTTCTTAATCGAGCTGCGTGACCCCATAAAAGCAGCCTTGAGTAAAACACCAGTACAATTCTGCTCCTATCGTTTATGCTTGAATTGATTCCCCCTGAATTTAAGAGTGCTATTTTGTATGTCAATGCTGGGGGCAAGGTCCCATTGCCTCATCTTGATAACCACTGTGCGTGCAAAAAAAAAAAAGTCAAAGAATAAACTGTATTGTGCGAGTTTACGCAGAAAGTGACGTTGCAACAAGCGGTGATGGGGTCCAAGTTATCTGAGCGGAATGATCACATTGAAGTTAGACTGTTGAAAAAGAAATAACATTCTCATACTTGATTAATGAGCGCAAATCAATTTGGTGAAAATGTTCCATGAATATTCCTGCTGGAAGGGCTGTTGAAAGACTGCGTCTTTTATTAATGTCTTGCGCCACTGTGGAAGAGAAGACAGGGGGTGAAGAGAGGGTGGCAAAAGCGAGAGATGGTGAGGAGAGAAAGAGAGATAGAGAGAGAGAGGGAGGGAGGCATTCCTTCCACTTAATGGACGACTGCCGCTCTGTCAGCCAGAGCGCAGCTCCGCTTTTACGCATAAAAGGTGCATGGCTCATGCAACACAGCGGGCCAACCTTAACCTCTCATGTAGGTAAAAGGTGGTGGATATTTAAAGAACCTTTTGTGTTCTCAACAAAAAGTTGCTTGTGAGTTTTCAAAAGTGCACAACTAGTTGCCAAACTGCGTGCGCACACCTGTTTAAATGTGTTTGTCTTCTCCACAGCCGAGGATTGCGCCCTGCCAACTCTACGTCTGACTAAAATAAAGGACGCAAAAGGGGAGTGGATCGTTTCTTGAGACATTGCGCATCTTGGCTCCGGTGGTGGGGATATGGCCAACTCCGGGCGAGAAAGCAAAGCGCAGTGGGTTGATGCAAGAGGAAACAGGAGCTGAATGACAGGATGCCAACGACGACCTGAAGTCAAAACGCAGCAGCTTCACTTCAAGTGACTCGTTTTTATTTATTTCTTTTTTTTTTTTTTACTACCGAGATAAGACTGGACATCTTTCCCAGCCATAAAGTGGATGAGTTTGTCTGGGATATTTTTTTTGGCTAATTTTATTTTGGGTTTTCAAAACGAGGATGCATTGTGGATTAGTTTTTGTCCTGTTGATGGGATTCCTCTTGGTGGCCAAGGCTTTCAAAAACGGTAAGTGACATCTGATGTCTATATAAATAATCCTTTTACTCTGCTAATCCCAATATAGAGATATTTAAAGATTAACCCCTTTGGATCCTCACTGATACGCTGGTTCACAAGCACCGCGTGGCTAGAACAAAAGTCAATATTTTTTACAATTTAACTTTATTAATTTAGAAAAATGTAACGCATTAAAGTTAAAAAGTCTGCCTTTTCATATGCTGCAAAATTCACATCAGATACATTCTTAAAAATTTATTAGTCACATAATATTCAACACGTTTACTTAATTTGATGTTTTGAAACATTTTTGCCCTGCGTTTTAATTAATTTCATCTTCCCAATTTTTTCTTTAGCATCACTTTTGCTCGTTACACTTTTGTTTACTTACATTAAAACTAGCCTGATCGCCATGAGAAAAATCTTGAGCACTAAGTTACTAAATAAGATGAATACATTTCTGGAAATATTTTTCTTTTGCATGCCAAAATTATACAAAACTGCTCACTTCCTTTCTAGTCTATAGTTGATCATTAATTTCGTTTGCAAACAATACATGGCTCAATTTTGAATGCTGGTCATTTCCCGTTTTGCAGACAAATGTGGAGGCAACATTCGAATCTCAAACGCCAACTACCTCACATCTCCCGGCTACCCCCAGTCTTACACCTCTTCTCAGCGCTGTACATGGGTGATCTCGGCCCCTGGCCCCCACCAGCGGATCCTCATCAACTTCAATCCACATTTTGACCTGGAGGATCGGGAGTGCAAGTAAGAACTGGTTCTGGAAAGAAAAAAAAAACTTGTATCATTTTATATATCTTATATCTAGATTGCAATTATAAAATATAAGTTACTTCATGCATTCTTACCTCATAAATGCAAATGATAGATGACGAGTAGTTGAAATTTAAGGTCAAAACATAAGTGGAACTGTTTGTCAAAGTGAAGTTGACATAAGTCCTTTTTGTTTAAGCGTCCCCGTTCCTCAATATTGTGCGTGAAACTGCGCCCTCTAGCGATTGATACGACCTCAAGCTTGCACCGCACACAGAAGGTCTCACCCAGCTTTGTGGTTGTGAAATGTCCTCACTTCCTGTCTTTGTGGCTTAGAGGAGCCACGTGGTTTTGGGCTGAGAAAAGTTTTGTATTGTTGTCAGAGTTGGGCAGACAAATCATCACATGAGGGGATTTTTTTTTTTTGCAGCAATGACTCATAGCAAAAACTGTAAGTCTTGACCAAACATTTATTTATTTCCTATCCTCTGAAGTAACAAGTTCCAGTGAAATGTTTGCAAAAAATAGAACATGTTCTCATGTTGGTTTCATACTTCAAGATCTCTGTCAAAATTAAGATGATTAAAAAAAATAAGCAGTCCCACTGAGGAACGTCTCCCAATCTGTTGTCGGATTGATAGTTTGAGCAGATGAAACCAGAGACAGAATCTAATGTGATGAGTCGATGTCATTGTGGGTACCCGGAGGTGCGCCTGAGCTGGGCAGAATGCCTTGCTCTGATTGCCTGTCTATGCATGTGTGTGTGTGTGTGTGTGGTTGGGTGCGTGTGTCGGAGCCTCTGCCCCGCTCTGTCTCAGCTGTTTGTTTACGCTGCAGGGCTCAAGAGAGTAGAGGGCTTTGCTGGATCCTGTTACTGTATCCCCACTCCACCCAAAAACCTGGACCTGCTCTTCCTTTGTTCTTCCCTGAATGGCTCCTGTATCTGTTTACGTTTTTGTTTTGTTTTTAAATCCAAGATTTTAGTCTTTTAACCTATTTAACCTACCTTGATTTATGATTCGGTGTATTTAAGGACTAGATGCTCCACGGTTCTTCTTTGGGGTCGGATTTCAGTTCCAAAGGGACTATAAAACTGTCTAAGGGAGTGGGTGAGGAAGCGACAGGAGGAGTGTGGGGGGATGCCTGCCACAATGATCATGCTAATCAAATTAGCCAGGAATGAATTTCCTGTGTCTCAGCACAGGCAGAGGAAAGAAAAAAAAAGGAGAATCTAGTCTGTGAAGGCTCAAGGATGACAAGAGGGTGGGATTTTGAATCATTCAGGATTTTTTTTTTTTTTACTTCCAGCCACTGATTGTTGACTGTTCAGTGCCAGTTAGTTGAGATTGTACTGGAAAGCCGGGATGTCCTGACCTCAAACTGTTTCTATTTTTAACCAGATGCACTGATGTTTCATTTTTAATGGTTTTATAATGGAGCTGTTTCCATGGATCTTAAGTTTTACTACACATTACGTTCCAGCTTGTGTTTTCACTTCAGTATCAGAAGCCTTTTAGTGATTTAGCCAGGAGTTCATGTTTTGTTCTTTTCACAATATGCCAATTTGTCACATGTGGGTGGATTGTTTTGGGCAATACTGTATTATGATTTTTTTTCAAAGTCCATGTCGCAACACCCTTCGCCAAATCAGCCTTTACAAAATGGACACTGATGAGAGAGAGACAGAATGGCTTTCTTATCTGATTGACTGGCAGAGTGGATGGAGGCGGAGGAGATGTGGGGTGGGTGCTACAGTGCCACGGTTCACTGCACATCCTTTGCAATCTAATTAGTGGGCAAATGGAACACACATGCACCACATGGTCCTCCAACATGGCCGTTATCAGAAAACCAAACAAGAAGCACTCAAAGTGGTGCTGGTTGAAAAAAAAAAAAAAAGTGGTGCATTGGTGTTGTTGTATGCGCTCGATACCCTTGTGGGCTTTGTTTGGGGAAGTGCACGGGCCTGTGTCCTGACGAAGAAGTAGGAAAGCACTTCATCACAAAGATAAGGCGACTAAGTGAGCCCTGCGATTCTGAATGTGGAACGTGTTTACCTTTCACGCACCGTTGTAGACTTTCACAGAGCGTGGTTTAAAGTGAGGGGGGGGGGGGGTGAGCCCGTGCAGAAGAAACCGTTTACAATTCAAACAGGCTCTAAAACGCAATTGATGTAGAAATTCAAATAAACAACTGTTGTTGTTTTTTTTGCAAAGCAATCCTGTTTTTAAGCAATCTGCTAATGTCGAAAGCTTCAATCCTCCATCTGTAGCTGCAGGCTGTTCTCGCCATCTCGCTTCCCAAGGCTGACTCATGGAGGAGAAGAAGCTTTCAATACATATGATCCCGACAGTCCTTATGAATCATTGATAACATCACATTTGCTGACCATTCCGAAAAACATGTCCTGTAAAATCAATGCAAGTCAGCCAGCCAGTCAGTCGGTCTCATATGTTTGATCATGGCTGGGAAAAGGGGACTCGGAGTTTTCGGGATTCCATGGAGAAGAATTCCAAGTAAATTAGACGGTGGGAGCGGTCGAGGGAGGGGGGGGGGTTAGACGAGATATATGGCAGAGTGGTAGTAAGCCAAGTTATTTCAAGAATGCCTTCTCAAGCAGCCTTTTGTGAAGGTAAAAGAAGGAAAGCATCTGCAGAAGCCCCCCTGCCTTCAGGTGGCCGTAGCTCAAAGCTCCAAAAGCATTTCTTTCCTCTAATGAATGGTAGCCTTCCTTTTTACTCCACCCCACCCACTCAGATCTCCTACCGTGTCGCTCCCGTCAAGCCGCTCGGCCTGCTGGGAAGGCAAACAGTCTCTGCTGTGCACCCTTCGCCGGCGGAAAACATCCTGGTTTTTCCAAACCAGGTTTGGACTCCACGCTGGAAAGAGGAGGAGCAGGGTATGACTGGAGCTTGGATCTATTGTTAGCTCTTCCTTTGACATTTGAAAGGCCGCTTACAAAGAGTACCACCTGTTAGTTGGAAGTGAGAGTAAAGGACAGAAGGGTCTTTGGGGTCAGCTCCTCTGTAAATCCTATTAACCTCTCTACCTGAATATCATAGGTGCTACATGTTCAAGGAAGGTGGACAGATAGAACTTTCCGCGCAATTTTAAACTCTCCTACTCCCGCCACCCAAGCAGACTGCGTGGTTATTTATTAACTGTTGTTATGGTGGTGACCTAAAAAAAATATCTTATTTCAAAAACAGAGTAGCATACAATTTTCCTATTTGATATTTTTTTTTACAGACAAAAGCAAACAGAAACCAAATTGAGTATTGTTTTTTTCAAAGGGATGTTTGATAGCAGTCATCAAAACCGATACCAAGCACCAATACCAACAGTACTTTTGTTCCCCCCAAAACTCAGACAGATAATTTTATAGAAAGACCAAATAATAGAGGAAAAAATAAATATAAAAATAGCATTTTTTTTCTTAAAATTACATCAAATTAATGGCAGTTTTCAATTCTTCTTATTAGTCATTTCACAGATATCTTTTGTTCTCTCAAGAATGGCATTAATACCAAAGGAGTCCAAAGCAGAGCTACAATTGACAAAACAAAAGTGTGTTAAGTGGCGACAATTCTCTTAGTGACCCCCCCCCCCAAAAAAAAAGTCCCCAAAATTATGCACCTGGTATTTTGCACACCACAGTCGATGACAATGGAAATCAAATTGCATGTGAAATTACGTCTGAAACGGCTCCCCGTCGTCGGGAAGAGCAATCTACTTTGAATGCTTCTTGTTTGCGCTTCACAACAATTATTCCAAACATGTTTTGTCAACATCTTGATAGCGGACCCATTGCAAAAAATACAGCAGTTAGCTGTTGCAAAAAAATAAAAATAAAAATACAGCTGTATAAATGTTAAGTGCTCACCTTATCAATTAACCAGAGCCAAGAGAAGAGTCTAGCATACAGGAACACGCCGTTGACCTTCACTCCCATTACTTTCTTTCTTCATCACTTTTAAACATAAAAGGTTACTCCCTGGCTAATGAGCAGGATTGAAGTAGAATTCTGCACATGTGCGATAGAAAGCAGTGCGAATGACCGTGGGTGTTTTTTTTTTTTTTTTTTTTAATCTGCCTGTGAAGTCTTTCACCTTGGCTTCGACTTGGAAGGGCAACCTGATTGAAAAGCTTCCTAGCTGTGGCATCTGCCATCCTCCCCGCTGCTCTGTCACCACTTTGATTCATGCACAATCGGACCACAAGCGGGAGGTGAGTCTCCCTACCTCACAGCGGGAAGGAGATGGCCATGTTCAGAAATAAACCCGCCGGATTTTAAGTCTTCCTCACCATGTAGGTTGTTGCAACACATGTTTGCGAGGGATGGAATGTTGCTCAGACATCGTCACACTGTGGATTTTTTTTTTCTTCTTTTTCTCTTTCATCTTGCTCGACTTCTTTCCAGCGCCAGACCGATCCGGGCCGGGATACTGCTCTGTAAATTGTTTCGACATGTTTCTACAAAAAGAACTACGATGAGGAAATTGAATGGATTTTGTATTGAAATGACGGCATTTTATGAACAGTCTGCTTCACTACCGTAGACGGCTATGGACGTCAAAGATCAATTTTGACTGAGCTGGCAGTGAATGAGTGATGTAGATGCATCTGAGGAAAATATATTTTGTTTGCAGTAGGAAGTTAGGCCCCAGACGTCCGAGATCCTCTGGGTGATTTTAGGTAACTGTGTTTTCACACAGCAGGCTTCAAATCGCTGCTGGTTGTCCACCACTCGACGTGGCGTGATTCGGCCACAGGACAAGCAGACAGTGATTGATGGGGCGCTTGCCTGCTGCGCTCTGATTGAGTTGGAGCCACTCACAATGTCTCGCTTTGTTTGCTCTTTGCTTGATCTCGCGTCACTTAAGTGGCTCTTTCTTTTTCATTGCTGCCGCTGTTTTTTTCACAGCTGTGTCTTTTCTGGAGCAGAAATCGGCAATTCATCTGCTTTAAATTGATAAATTAAAATTTGAGAGAACATATTGAAATATTTTGTGATCCTCGACTGAAGTAGACACGGACGCCATATGCTTATTTGAATTTCAAATAGTGTCCAGTTCTTAGTTAGCCACAAATGATGTTAATCAATGACGCATGTCGGCCTCCTTTTTTGTTAAGAACCTGTTTGCTTATTTATTTGATAAAACTATGAATCTTTGATGCTGAGTCAATACTGTCTGACAGGTTGATTCAATGGGTTTTTTTTTATGTTTATATTGGGTTTGTTTCTTTATCACCAGCTCCCTCCAAAAGTCGCTTTCTTTCTAACGGACTCAAAGCCACCCACCCACGACTCGTCTTTTCTCCTTCTTGGCCATTGTGACAGTCGAGAGCAATTTGAACAGCGCCCAACAGCTTTTACCTCGGGTTGACCTGAGTTTCAACTCGCCTCCTCCCCGTCCTCGGCCCACTTTGAATGTCGTCCGCTCCGTGCAGCTCATTACCGCCTTGGCGTCGCTCACTGGTACAAGCAGAAAGTCTCAGATGGATGATCTGATGCTCTTGATCTGTTGCTTTTTCCTCATCTTCTGTGATTTCGGTTGCAGTGTAGATTACGGGCTTTCATTTGAATCGAGTACCGCAATTTTTTTTCCCAAGCATCCTAAATCCCTTGCGACAACTCCCCGTTGATTTTTATGATAATCTAGCATCGTTGCATATTCTTCTATTTAAATTGGATTATCATGCTAGCGTGAATAATCTTGATGCTTTAGAGTTTGGTGATGTTTAATCAAGCATGCACTTGATGTTTCTACGTGACAAGGAGGACGGAAACCTGCTTAACACAGAAATACAGTCTGTAATAGTCTCTTTGTGCCACTTGGCGCCCTTCTTTTGCCCTGTTAGTTTTACCCTTGACCTCAAATCGCTGCCACAGTGGCGGATCATCTGGGTCACGTCACCGACCCCTGAGGAGACCTCTCTCTTTACTCACCTTTGCCTGCTCCTCTCTCCTTTGCAATCAGAGATCCTTTCAAATGTCAAGGTGGGACAAATGGGAGCTATTGCCGCCTGTAATGGCCCACAGAAATGAGGCTCTCGCTCTCACACACACTTCGAGGACTGCAAACCATATTTTTTTTCTTACATTTCGTTATATACTTTGTTAACCTGCACTGAGTCGAGAGAAAAAAAATAGCCTGGAAGTAAACAAACTTCTCGCCAATGTGGACTCATATATCTCAATGAAGGATGATTCTGTATAGTCTATACAAAGTGGGTAGATGTAATAATGGAGTCTAAATCTCCCGAATCATTCAAGTGATTGTTGTCGTCTACAGATCACACGACAGTGTAATTTGGAAAATGAATATATGGAGGCTGGCTACTTCCATCAGTGGTGATGATAATTGCTATTTAGGAAAATGCTTAGGCCGCAAAACCAGAAACATTGGCAGTTAAAAACGTGTCCCAAGCAAGTGTGGCCATATTGAGGGTGTGAAAGCCAAAAAGGACCGTTTGGTTGGGTACAGCTGCGCTTTTGAGGCCAGGGAATTTTTACCCTTTCTTATCTTTCCAACCATCCCTGTGGCAATGGAGTGGTGAGAGACGTAATCACGCCCTTCTTCCCTCACTGACAAGGAACCACTTCTGAAAACACATCGGCTCTGATTGGGGGGGAGGCTGTTTTCTCCTGCTGTGTTGATTTCCACATCCGAATACTTCAACATTGATTATGGTGTGGGCATACAGCAGTGCGATATATATATATATATATATATATATATATATATATATATATATATATATATATATATATATATATATATTATATAAAAAAACAAAATATATATATATATTATATAAAAAAACAAAATATTGTTTATATGGGGTTTTTTTTTTGCTTATATATAATATCCTCATACAGTATTTGGATGTTGACTGCTGAGTTCCTAGATTATATTCCAATGCAAGGAAATCGACTCGGGAGGGTTTTGAGTGAAGGCTAATGAATGTCATATGCAAACTAGATTTACATGGAGGAGGAATGTTGGGAAGAAAGAGCATTCTATTTGAGCCAGGATCAAAACACGGCAAAAAGTACCTCAGCGATCATGGTGTACAAGCGTTAATGATGTTGTGACTGTGCCCCCAGTGACAGTTAGTAAACGTGTGGGCCCAACTTTCTTGACAGCTGACAAAAGCTAATTTTCCTTTTCGAGTCCTTTGGGGCCCTCCCAGACCTGCAAATCAGTTGCTTAGGCTCTTGCCCCTTAGTGTTACCCTGAGATGTTTGAACATGTTGTAGGTGACATGTTTTCATACAGCAGCTTTTCAAAAAGGACAGCTGCAGAAAAAGAAATGTCAAAAGACATGAGACTTGCTCTTAAACTGCAGCCAGGATCCAATTTAGGGGTTCCAATTTGCATCTTTGTGCTTTTCGAGGCTGATTATAAAAAAAAAAGATCAAGTTTTCAGAAACGACTGTTTCAATGGGAAAAAACTGCAGGCGATATAAATGTTCGATTCTCCCGCTGAGCATTTGTTGCCTTCTTTTTGGCTTTGCAAGAAGCTACTAATGTTCTCGTCCGATGCTGGCCAATTGCTTTCGCTGTGTGCCTGGATAAAGAGGGCAGGCTAATACATCTGAGTCACTGAAGCGAAGGTTGTAGAGAATTACTTTCAGCCCCTTTCCCCATCCTAACACCCCTCTCTTTTTTCATTTTAATTTCCCCATTGGATTGACAAACCATTTTCACTATTAACGCTGTGAATGTGTGTGTGTGCCAATATGTGTGTGCGGCTCCAAAGCAGACAAGACAAATAAATAGGTGCAATGTTTCCCCTAATTATATTGTCGTGAGGCATAAGAACACCACCTTCTGCAGTTATATGACGCGACATGACACCACAAAGGGCCTGAGAGACAGAATGCAACTTTAAATTGACAGGTTAGGGCATTCATGACAAGCTAACCCCGAAACTGAGGGGGGCCGTTTGGGACTTAAAACCGGGCTGTGTTTCCTGCGTGATTATAGATAAGAGACTAATACATGACCTCTGTCATTTCTAAAGACTCTCAAGTTTTGAAATAAATCCTCACAGGTGTAATCGGAATGAAAATAGACAGGGGAGGTGTTAAACTGCCCCACCAAGCAATTTTCCTATAATGCCATCCAGATGATAAGTCTAAATGGATTTGCATTAGCGTAGAGATTGTGGAGTCATTGAGGCGGAACTACTGGAGGTCTTGCTGAGAAATCCACTCATCAAGGAGCAATAAAGACATTTTGTCAAATCTTTTTAGTGCACACAGTGGAGCAGGCGCGCAGAAAATAAAAAAATCTATTCTCTCTGGATTCCTATTTTGTCACATTTTCCAGCACCATCTGAGCTGATGATGAAACAGGATGTGACAGATTAAAAATGTAATAAGCATCTTTCCTGGAGGTGTGAGGAGCTAATTTGAATGGTGACAAAAAAAAAAAAAAATCTGAAACAAGCACGCGGCATTAAAATTAATCTGTGCTCCCTTTGTAGCAGAAACAAAAGCTTGGCGAAGAATTCACTATATTGGGAAATCTAAATTAGCGTTCGCTCACTAGACTAGTAAACCTTAAACGAACTTGCAGCACCTGCATCCGCGAAAGTAACAAGCATCATTAACCCAAAATGTTTAGGGAGATTCTTTTAAAAGCAAACTTCCTGACCATGAAACCACATTTCAGGGAGAATAACATTGTAAACACTATGTGCGCCTTGTAATCTTTTTATTGCACTTGATAAAGAAGCTGAAACAAAGTGGTTCTTGTTAAAGTTACACCAGCGAAGCCGTTCTCACAGCTGGTGGGAAACAAAAAGAGCACGCAGAAGTTTTAAGGCAGGAAACAGGAAAAAAGGAATAAAAAAACAAAACACTCAGATGTCTTGGCGGCTTTGAAAAACAGAAAATAGAACTCCTGTCTTGTCAGTTGTAAATCACCTGAAGAGGCGGTAGAATGTTATGCACGCTTTGAGTTGCAGTTGCACTGCACATTTTCACGAGTGCAAAGTAATTCTGCAATAAAGATAAATGCCAACCAACCATCGATCCATCTATACCACTTATCTTCACCAGGGTATACTTGAGTCCATCCCAGCTGACTATTAATATTTCTCAAAGAATAATAACAACAAGCATATTAACATCCCGGAGGCTGTTTGGACCACCTTGGATGATCTGAGTCAATTTCTGCATACGTTACACTCTGTGTGTGTTTGCATTCATGTCTCCTTTTTCCCAGAGTCCAATTTCAAAGCTTATCTGCTTCCAAATCCAGTTCTGACTCAATTAGTCTGCTGTTTCCCCCTCCGGTGCTGGAGATCTAAATTCCATCGGCATGTAATTTTTCGCGCGTGTGCGTTTTTAATAGATTTGGCACCTGCTCTGCAGGTTCAATGCACATGGATGGCAAGACTAGCGGTTTTTGTGTGGGTTTGTGTAGAATAGAATAAAATTATATTATGACCACAAATATGATATTTGCGACGATATCAAAAATATGTTTAGCCATGTAACTCATGGTGGGTCTTTTCTTTTTTTCAGGTATGACTACGTGGAAGTCCGAGATGGCGTGGATGAGAGCGGTCAGTTGGTGGGCAAGTACTGCGGCAAGATCGCCCCATCTCCCGTCGTCTCCGCCGGAAACCAGCTCTTCATTAAGTTTGTCTCCGACTACGAGACCCACGGAGCAGGTTTCTCCATACGATATGAGATCTTCAAGACGGGTAGGCAGAAGCAAAACCTTGTCACTATTGAGAATTTATGATCATGTTAAGCTCTTAAAAAATGGAAGGATCTAGTAAGTCAGATTGTTTGGATAAATGTTTCCACAGATTAAGACTAAGTTGTAATTACAAAATTTTATATTCATGTGTGGGATCTCTGAAGGCTCTCTTTGTAATTTCATGCTTTGTTGGTGATCAAGCAAGGCAGCAAAGCATCAAAATGACATGTTTGCAATATGGCATGCAATATGCTGCATTCCAAACCAATGATTCACATACGCATATGTTCCACAATTGCTCTGCTATTTATTTTGTGTGAAGGCATTATTAGATTTGTCTGAACTTGGTGTCTGCAAGAAAGTGGTTGGTTTTTTTTTTTTTTTGGACCATTGTCAGGTTGGATCTAGTTATTCATTTTCAATGCAACTTCATTTTCATAGTCACGGAGTCTAAAGTCTATCTCAATTGACTAAATGGCAGCCTCCACCCTGTAGCGGTTGCCAGTCAATTGCAGGGTGGTGGTGAACGGGCCATCAAGTGGAAATCGATTCCATGCCAGCTGCACCAATGTCGGATGTCACTCTATTAGAGGCCATATTTTAAGAAACTAAAAAAAAAAAGTGCATATATAGGACTAAATAATAAACATATTGGATACATACCGAGGGGGGCTGCTTCTCTATTTCCAAGAGGGAGGAGGCTTGAAACACATCTGCAAGTGACTACCAGGCAGCCTCCACTTTCATTAATTACCCTTAGCAGAAGTCTACGGGACAGCCCCCGTTGACCTCAAAGACATGATGAACGGTCGGCGAAGGTCTCCTCCTTCATTTTAATCTTGACATACGTGTGCGTGTGTGCAGCAACGCAGCTGGTGGAGCGTGGTTCCATTTACAAGATCAAAGTGACACTCCAGCCCACCAAATGGAAGCTCATCGGCGCTCGCTCGCTCGTACCGCCTGATCCCCCCTTGATAGACCAGTTAAATCCACAACATTCTTCCTTTGATTAGTCTGGTACTTTCCAGTCCCATCTATTATCATAGATTTGAATTTGAAATATGGAAGGGGCCTGGTACTTAAAAAGCTGAGGACATACAAGGACTATTCCATTGAGTGACATTTTTTTTCCCAATCTAATGAAACGGATTTACTCTTCGTAGGTTATACGATTGTTAAATTGACGCGACCGAATTAGCAATCTGTATTAAATATAAAAGACCAATTAAAAAAAAAAGATGGAAAAACAGCACCAACTGCAGATTCTGACGGGACCGCCCGCCCCGTCTACGGAGTTTCACCAAGGAGTTGTTATTTCTCAGTCGACCAAAAGCCTCATTATGCTATGAATAGACTCCATGTTTTGACTACTGCAGAGCAGGGAGCCAAGAATGAGGCCCTGAGATCAATTAAGTGTGCGGTTTCTTTGACGGAGACAGAGAGCCAAGTCGAGCCAGGGATACAAAGCTAGCTGATTAGCGCCGTCTTATCAACAAGCAGAGTATTAGCTGGGAAAACATTGTGTTGGCAAACACATGTAACGTTAATGATGATGCGCAGATGATCTGATAATGAAGGAATTGCCAACTTGTGCGTGCCAGTAAAGAATGCGGGATGTTTATTACTCTATGATTAAAGGCTCAGCCATCACTTGATGTCAAGCTCCGAAACTGGCACCGCCTTTTGTCACGGTTTCATCGCAACCAAAGGTTACGCTGACATTAAACATGCACTCAAAGTAAAATTATGTAAACACACTTCGTAGAGGATTACGTCCCAAAAATATTTACATGAGCTGGTGTACCCATTTCCACTAAAGACTAGGTAAATAAATGTACATAAATATCTGAAATATGCAAACATTGGTACTCCTGGCCTTCATCACGGGAGGCTGGCAAGTGTTTAATTGGAAAAAAACATTTTTTTTGCTGCGCTCTACGGTCGGGTCCTCATCCGTCTCTCAGCCACTCCGATCCAATCCAACCATCTTAATTAGCATGGGCTATTTAGTTTATAGCCTGCAAATTGGCAGCCACACTCCACTGAAAATGGAGAGGAAGTGCCACAGGGTGTAGGAAGTGAAATAATCCTAGACTCACAAACAGAAATTAAGGTTGGGAGATTGTTTTGTGTTTCCTGATGGAATCGGTGGTGACTGAAAGCGGTTTCAAATATCATCAACACAGTCTTGAGCAATCGTGTAAAAAAAATATCTTGGTTAAAATATTCAGCAAATTGTGTGATTTGACCTAAAAAAAATATATATCTTCCATAAAATATTCAGCAAAACATAATTGTTTTCCTCTTGTAGAAGACAAAGCCATTTTGATGGAATCTGCAAGTGTTTCTTAAATGTTAGCATGCTGGCTCGACATATGTTTTCCTTTAGCAGCTTGGCAGTTTGTATAGAGCCACATCAAGGCTGGCTGCGGGCCCATTCAAGTAGGCGAGGTGGCTTCGATACTGCCGTTGAGGACCACCCCTCCACTCCCCCCCCCCCCCCCCCCCACACACACACACACCAACCGCATTCAAGCTCATCATTACTATTACTCAGAATCATGACTAAGTCTTCCGGAGGACCGTCTGACATGACTGCTATCTTTGAACAGAAAAATCGCCTTTATTGCATTTTTTTCTTTTTTTTACACCATAAGCAGTCAAGGTGCTTTTTCCTTGCACACACCTGTAAAAACACACTCAAGGTGTATGCTGGTGTGTGTGTGTGGGGTGGGGCTCAGAAGGGGGCAAATGTAACTTTCATGGACGGCACGCCCAAGTGGCACAGGTCACATCTGGCACTGAGACATGCTGTCATCATACACACGCAAGAACACACAAAGAGACGCTTGCTCGTGGAAATATATATAAATATAGAAAAGACCGTTTGAGGGCAGTCAGGAGCAGACTGCAACATTTTACCTCAAATGCCATCATCCATTATTTGATTGGACCAGGCGGGTGTGACAACGCAGACACTTGAAAGCATTTTAAACATGTCAGAATGAAAATATCTTCAAGCTTCATTCTCCGTCTGTTATTAGTTTTGATTAGCACGGCAGGCTGAAGGAGGGTCCGTACGAAAGGATGATAGAAGTGAAAACGGTTCCAGGAGGTCGGGGAGTGCGAATAGAACATCAACAATTTAGCTGACTATACCTTCTCCTATCGCTCTTGATGCTAATAACTTCTGACCGAAGAGCGTGAGTGATGAACTAATGGAAAGACAGAAGCCTCTTTTTTTTTTTCACTCTTTCCACTGTCCGACGACACGCTTTACAGCTTTGTGTAAACTAAACACAGACATAAGAAGGCACTGTGGAATGTTTTTTTTTTTTTTTTTTCATGGTAGTTACAACACTCAAACGAGACATCTGGAAGGGAGGAATTGCTCCGTTATAGAACATTGAGTTGATGCTCTTTATCTAAAAAAGAACCTTGGACTTGAAAATGTTACTCAAAACACATAAATAATTCTTTGTAGCAAAAATCTTGGCGGGGCTAAAATCTGACATCAATGAAATATTATTTGACAAGCATATTTGGGCCAAATTGCAACAAAATCAGCCTGAGTGACATTTGTTTACTCCCCACACCAACACAGCAGGCTTATTTCAATGGGGAGCTCAAAGAATCCATTACTGCTTGCAATAAATATTGTAGCCATCCCGGTTGGATATTGTCACTCAGCATTATTTCTTTTTCTCCCTGTCATAAAATGTAGTTTGCTTGAAAGCAATATTTGGACGACTGTGGCTGCTTTGTCTCAGATGCGATGACACATGTTAGTGTGCATCTTGTTCGGCGATGAGCTCGGCCTGACTCAGTCCTCACAAATTCCCTTTCTGTTACTTATTTTGACCCTGCGGGTAAATCCCGCCAGGAGACATCGAAACATCTTGGGCGATAAAACAAGCAGACGCTGAGTCAGTTGGGAGCAGGGAGCGTGTACTTGGCTGACAACAGGATATACATTTCCTGCAATGCTGCTTGTCATCACCGATCGCTGTTCACATGGTCTGGGGACTGATGGTGTCGCAGGGAAGAGGTGCTTTCCTTTCCTTGGGGGAGGGGGCGAGGCATAAATGCCAAACAAAGAAAAGCTCACAAAAATTTGAGTCACAACTATTAAAGGAGTCTTTTTTTTTTTACGTTGCTCTAAATAAAACGAGCGTGAGGGTTACTCTGTCGAGCGAAACCGATCAACAAGGTTTTCATGTTTTTACCTACATTCGTGTGATATTTGTCGAGCTAAAACAAACCTTGGCAATAACTAGTGACCCCATCCTTCTCCTCAAAGTATTCCCATTTCAAATATGTGCAAAAAGCTGTGAAATTATCATCACCCACTGTTTTCAAAGGGCACAATTTCACTTCTACTCGAAATGTCAGCTTTCTAAAACGATCCTTGTCGGGGTTTTCAACTTGAATTAAGAGCAGATCGAGATGGTTCTCCATTTAATTTCTCCCCCCCACGAGTAGACAGATTGAAGCCCGCCCGGTATGATGGCTTGAATTTGCGGCCCAGCAAGATGTCTGAGTGTCAAAAGCAGTTTACAGCATTCAGCTACAACAAATGTAGCCTGGTGGTTTACGTCAAGCAGAAAGAAAAAAAAAATCCTTGCAATTATGTTTTTGGTCAACCCCTTCTGCAGGCTGTCAGACGAGCGGGAAAATGATGTTATCCCGGGCACATTTCTGCCACTAATAGCTCCAAATGATTGCACTGGATGACATATGACTGTGTGCTTATGTGAAGCAGGCTCATTGAGAATCTGCATTGGAAGAGAACATCTTCCTCACAAACTTATTCTGTCACTTCTTTAAAACTTTCCTGTGGCTGTCAGCGCCTTTTTTTTTTTTTTTACTGGATTTTAATTTAATGCTAAGACACGGATAATGCATTCCTGCTAAGCCATTGACAGTAAGCACTTTAAAGCGGGAGTAAATATTTTGACATGAAGCTTTGTCAAATGTCGGGTTTGAGTTTCAATATTGATGCTTATTTGTGATGTTTATTTCTTTTTAGAAAATAACAACCGAAAGTTAAATCTTCTTCCTGTTCTTTCTTGCAGGTCCTGAATGCTCCAGGAACTTCACCTCCAATAGCGGTGTCATAAAATCACCGGGCTTTCCAGAAAAGTACCCCAACAACCTGGACTGTACTTTTATGATATTTGCCCCAAGGATGTCAGAGATTATCTTGGAGTTTGAGAGCTTTGAACTGGAACCTGACCCAACGCCTCCAGCTGGCGTGTTCTGCCGTTATGATCGTCTGGAAATCTGGGATGGCTTTCCTGGAGGTGAGCGTTTGTTTTAGTCGCCCTCGGGAGACAATTAAAAAAAATTAAATAAACAACATTCGTCTATTTCAATGCAAATTTTCTTGAATTGTCACAATTGCCCGGAAAGTCAGGTCATATTACATTTTGCCACTAGAGACAGACAAACAAATGTTTTGCGATATTCTAAAGTCTCAGTTTCAGCTCGACATGACATATAAACAAGTCAATCTTGTCAGGGCAAAACCACCTCAGACTGTCACGTTATCACAGCACTGAAGTGTTTTTCTATGTGATAGACAGCCTTGGCTAACAGTAAACAGCTGGAGGATTTTTTTTCTTCTTTTTTTTTTGAGCATCCTGAGGTACCTGCTGGATCACTTGCTCACTAACATGCCATTTTTATGTCCAGCTCAGACTTGAACATGTCTAAAACCGCACATACAAGAAACCATCTTGCGTTTGCGACCGGTTACAAAGATTAATCTGGGCCGTCACGGTGCGCTCCCTAAAATCCCCGGGGCCTGGCCTTTGCCCTTTTTCTCCATCTGATAGACAGGGAGCGCCGTGTTTTGGGATGACAGCCAGCTGCAGGGAGGTTGTACTGACACTCGCCACTGATCACAGCATTAGTAATCACAGATAAGCCACAGGTCTCAGCACACCAACTCGGGTGCATTCTTACAAAGAAGCATGGATCAGAGCGTACTGAGCAAGGTCGTTGCGTTTGTCAGCACCCCCCTGTGCCGCTAACATTTATCACTTTTTTTTTTTTTGTCCCTGGCTCACTGACATGATTTTGTTACATGACCTGTAAAGCTCCAGTCTATCTTTTGCCTGAATTTCCCGTCTTTTATTTTCCAATTCAGTTGGACCGTACATTGGACGGTATTGTGGACAAAACACACCCGGAAGAATCATCTCTTACACTGGCATCCTGGCACTTACAATCAACACGGACAGCGCGATTGCCAAGGAAGGTTTTTCTGCCAACTTCACAGTCATCGAAAGGACCGTTCCAGAGGGTGAGTTGTCGTAAACACACTCAAGAAAAAAAAAAAAAGAATCATCATGATGATTAGATGACATCGAGAAGAAACAGCACTAATTGTGTTTTCTTTGTGGAATGTTTTACAAGTCCTAAATTAACGCACAACATGCCTAGACGTGACCCAAAATGTGGATTCTCCATTTTGTAGACACAGACACACACGTCTGGTGTTTTAACATGCGGCATCGCAGTCACTGCGTTTGACCTCCTGACCCCATTGTACAAAAACGCTCCAACTAAACATTTCATTAAGAAAGACAGGGCAGCTAAGAGTCATAAATCTGTCCAGAGGCTAAAGACCACCCTTAACAAATACATACAAAGTCTGCCTTTGACTAGCACGGGAGATGTCTGACATTCAACAAATCTACTAATCATCTCCAAAGCATTTAGTTTTACCCTGAGGGGGGAACCACAGATTACAAACATTAGAAGAAGCAAGGCATTGTGATGTCATTCTTACCCCCCTTAAGATACTCGAGCTGTTTTTATCACAAATCTAAGCTCAGGCTGACTTTTTCATCATGATAAAATGGTAAAACAGCCGAGTTTATTAGCTGATGGGATGGACCAAGACAGTCCTCCCTTTTCTTTCACAGCAATGTTTGAATGGAAATAGCTGCAAGTCATTGATGAAGGTGATAAGGTGTCAGATCACATTTATCTTATTCGGTGCCTTGTAGGCTGTGATGCTTGACAGCTCACCTGATCAGGTTGTGCCAGTGGTTACAAACAAGCGGCTCTTTGTGTTTCTCAAAGTCAGTCGGCTACACGACTTAACGGATGAAATGTCAGTTTGACAAGACCAGACAGGGAAGAGCGTTTTTGTATTTTTTTATTTTTTTTTACTTGCTCGTCAGGAGTGAGATGCCAACATGCATGATCACATTTCTGTTTTAAGGAAGTTTCGAAAGAATAAATAGTGACCCATGGACCATCCTCTGTTTTGGCTGGCCATTACAATAGTGCCGCCTGTTGAGGTGTCAGCATGTCTGACCTCCCGGGGTTAGCTGAGTCGACCGCAACCTGACCCGGCTGGATCCGTAACCTCCGAGTTTGGTATGTCCGGAAAGGGCTGCCCCATGTCAACACAAAACAACATCAACCATCTCTTGACACGCTCGCCGGGTCGTTTTGATTGCGATTTACAACCCCAAGATACAGATAATAAATTCACCTAAACTCTCCCAAGAGACCAAGTCAAAGCAAAATAATGGCATGTTAAAAGAAATTCCCATAGATGAGGGAAGCAGATTCAGTCCCAAGTGGAAGAAAAAAAAAAGACAAACTTAGCCTGCACTGAATATTTTATGGTGACATTTTTACTTCCTAATGCAGAACACTTCCAACCCGAAGCAAAGAATGAAAACAGAAAGGATTTAGTGAAGCATGTGGAGTTCTTTTCTGGACATCAAGCACTGAGTGCTTGTTATGTGGCATCCTCCTCCCGAGAGATGAGCTCTGAAACTGGGAGACAGCGAAAACAGATGCTCCATCTATTGTGCGGCAGCCAGCACAGCGCTACAGTCTCTCGCCTTCTCATCATTTTGTCAACCTTCCTTTCTCAGACTTTGATTGCGGTGACCCGTTGGGAATGGAATCTGGTGAGATAACATCCGACCAAATCGTGGCCTCATCCCAGTACAACCCCAGCTGGTCCTCGGAGCGTTCCAGACTCAACTACTATGAGAACGCGTGGACCCCCGCACAGGACTCAAACAAGGAATGGATACAGGTAACAAAAGACATCATTAAGAACTACAAATGATTTCACACACCATATTGAATAGAAGCTTTTCCCAGCTTTCTATGGGAATAAATCGAGGAGCCCAAGTGACAGCACAAGCACCTTCGATGACTGAGCCAGAGCACTACCTAGATGCAAATGGGGCGTGTTTGATTTATGATCCAAAGTCCCTTCAGGCCTTGTAAATTCCCAGACTGTTTTTCTTTTCCTGCCATTTTTTTTCCAGCTCTCTCTGCTTCATTGCTGAAAAGTTTGGCCCCAACATATTCCTGAGGGGATGAATAATAGAGCCGACCGCAAGGCAAATATTTACTTGCTGAGAGTTATAAGCAAGCCTTTCCTTTATTATTGTAGTGAAAATATTGTCTTGGGATCCCTTGGTGCTCCTTCAGACTAATTTAATCAGTGAGAGAATGTTTATGTGTGTTGGTGCTGTGTTCTCCCATACATACTTTTTTTTTGTTGTTGTTGGGTACGTTTGGATTTATGGGTGACTGAGCAGGTCTGGAAGGGGCCCACGCTCTCTTGTGGAAGAACACAGCATGAGCTTGAGTGGACCTGGAAGCAAAAATACTTCCTAGTTTCAGCCGCAACTGTTGTTACATTTTCTTCCCACACTAAAATTCGGTCGAGGAATATTCGTCTCCAACCGATGCTTCTTGAGTACTTCGTCCCAACGTGGCTCCTTTCCAGACGAAAGACCTCCGCAACGATTTGTTGTCACTCGAGACTCCCCTTGTTATACAGTATCGATCCTATCGAAAATTTGATTTGGCAGTAAAATGTGGATTTTAAAATGGATGCGCTCTAATGGGCTCGCTCGATTCTCCAATACTAATCGGATCAAAACCCTTCTAATGTCAAAGCAAACCAAAGAGCCAAGTCTGTGGTTACCATGTAATTTATGCCGTCTGAGGAGCGGGTAGCACTTGTGACGGGCACTTTGAGCACGAGCCCAATTATCACAAGTGGTATTAAAAGACTGGAATTTGTCATTCCGCTTTCATTAAGTCGGTCTGCCGTCTACGTAACAAGCTCAGATCCTCTCGAGGCACGTACAAATCATCTCAGTGTACCGTGAGATGCATCACAACCATTCATTATTTATTTCATTATCATTCTCTGGCTGGAGTTTGTGGCAAACTGTTTTATAATTCATGACAGGTGACTTTTTGGTTCCTGGACGTTTCCCCTTTGCCTACTTTTGCTTGTTGTCATTAGTGATGATGATGTTGAGGCTGTTAGATTAATTGGGCAATTTTTTTATTTTATTTTTTGAAACCCTGAAAGAATCTTGGCCACCCAGTGACTCCCCTCCCCCCTCCCAAAAGGAAAAAAATCCTAGCTCCGCCAGTGGATGAAGGTGCTAATCCTTGAAAACAAGCCTTTCTGGTGATTTCTTTTTTTGTTTGTGCTCACTCTCTACCTCTCTCCTTCACTCATCAACTCACTCCTTCCTCATGAAAATTCAGGTCTGCAGAGGAGCATGAAGGTGGGAGATTTGTGTATATTATCCTCCTGTATGTGCCAGTGTGTTCTTTGAAGCCTAAGAGGATGAACAGCAGGAGCCTCTGCAGCAGGTTGAAATGAAAATAAATTAGCCCGTACCTAGGACTCCCCCGGCTTAAGGCCTGATCATCGGCTTTATGAAGTCAGGATAGCGCCAGAAGGAAAACTTGATTAACACTTAGTATTGTCAAGAAAACACCTGCATTTGCACATTGTGGATCAGAGCACGGTGGCCCGGGAACTAAGGGTTCCTCGGGGACCGTAATGGGGGAAATTACTAAGGAGCTGGAAGCATATTAGACAGAAAGGATCTGATGGCCGCAAAGAGTCACTGGAGTGTCTGAATGATTCAATGAAAGCTGGAGCAGGTCGCTGTCAGGCAGCAGCCATTGATTGCATGCACACACAACATGAATAATTAACACCATCTTGGAGAGAGCCCAACTGTCGATACTTAAAAGCCTTTTTATTGAACAACTCACAATGGCATCATTATATACACGAGCATATGCGCCATACAGTAAGCCAGCTTTTTATGCTTTATGAGTCACATCTATAATTTATCATAGTTCCCGTTATTGACTGCAATGTTTATTTTATTCTTATTGGTATTTGTTTATTTTTTAACTGATTGGAGATAATACCAAGCTCATAATTAGTGTCATGGATCTTGAAATAGGACGTTGCCAGACATGACGTAAAGCTCCAGGTTGCCTTTGTTTCCTGTCCAATGATCGTGTCATTGTTTCATAAACATGACTCAGACTTGTAGTCATTCATGGACATGTGTCATGAATGATGAAAACAATGGAGCACTAACTATCATTTGTTTCTTGGTATGGCTTGTTTTCCTGTATCCTGTCTTTGTTAAGTGACTATTGTAGTAAACGGGAGGCTCTTGAGCAGTCAACACTTAATTATAGTCAGAATATCCAAAAAGAAGCAGAAAGAAATTGGATGCTCAAAGTTCATTAAAAAGTATGACTGAAACAAAACGTGTTGTTTCCATGTGAGTTCACGCCCCAAAAAAAACGTATTATCACAAAAAACGATTATGACTGTTTCGGTGAACCCGGAGCAATGTTTTGAATCCAATGGAAGGTCAGACTTTTCTATTTGATCCTTCAAAAGCCATAAAATAGTTCCAGAATTTATGTTCTTTCGATGTCTACCAGCTGGTCTTTGCTGACTTTGAAGGCGCTGCTCTCGTTCCCATTTCTCATGTTGTTGTTTTCAGTAGGGTTTAAATCTCACATATTCACCCATCATGAAGGTTCCCCAACATTGAAGAGGAGGGTTTTTAAAAAAGTATTTGACATTTTTTCCCCCACAGTGCAGACTGCTGGCTTTTTGGCAGCTCAATTATAAGTCAATCAAGCATAGAAAGATATATTGTCAGAGAATTTTGTTGATTTTTTTTTTTCCTAACGCCCATTTTAGCAGTTTTCATGCTGCATTCACGCAACAGTGACTATGCTTAGTGTAAAATATATATCATGTAGCTTGAGTAATAGCTCGACTCTGCACTCCCACAACTGCCAGCACTGTTGACGTATAATTTTACAATTATTGCTCCAAAACATCCCCCACCACCAAAAAAAAAAACGTGATCTGGATTAAAATATTTTTGTATTTACTTGCACGTCATTACACCCGCATGTGAAATGAGTCACGAGTGTGATTCAGCCTTTCAGACGTGCGCTCCAAGTCATTGCCGAATCTTCATTCCGACATCAGTTTCTGCATAAATATCACTTTGCACCGTCCACGAGCTGGAGCAACTGTCGTTAGAACTTTCACTCATTGTTATTTCAGTGCGTTTGTTGTTACTGTGGCCTCTGGGCTATGGAATGCAAGCACCCAGGCAGGCAGTCTTCTCTCCTCTTGACCCATGTAACCTTGGTCTGTTAGCGCAACCACTACCTTGTTGTTCTTCCTCTAACAAGTAGCCATTAATAAATCATGCTTTGCCCATTATCGGGCCCCTACTGTCTGCCAGTCTATATGAAAGTGATCCACCCTAGACCTCACTCTGTCTACGTTCCACATCTTCTGAGCACATCCAGCTCGGTCTTCTCGAAGTGTTCCCAAATGTACTGCTCAGCTTTTTTATTAGCGTCTGAATGTAATTACTCTTCGTTAATATCTGGTCGGCCAATCAAAGTAAAGTGTATATGGCATATACTTAAAAAAACATTTCAGTTTGCACACCAGTGCCACTCAGTTTTGGGGTTTAAGGGGTCATGCCCTGAGATTTTTCTGTATTTTATTCATGGGCTAGTGGATTAACTCTTGCTTGAAAAAGCCGCAATGGTAGAGTTCTACTATAAGCTTAGAATATTATATGTAGCAAGATCTTTAAAAATATGGATGTCCTTGCCACGAAAACAGATGCCAAGTGACTTCTATAAGGGTTTGTGTGGTCTTCCTTTCCTGAAAATCATGGTCGTGGTTGTGATCATGCCTGATGGTTGGCAGACACACACTTGGATTCTTTTTTTAAGTCTGAGGCAGGCCAATTACTAACTTTGCTGAGCATCAGCTCTGAAAACGTAAACATGTGACAAAGATAGAAAGAACAGACATCCACCCACACACACTTTCGCAGTCTATATAGACTTACACCATCAGTGGGTTATACTTCATAAAAACACTATACGAGTCTCTATTTCTTATTGGTCACTTTGGAGTTGATCTGATTGCGCAACTGTGCTTCCTGTTAAAATAAAAATTCAATAAGTTAGTGCCATCCGCATCAGGAAATGATTCACTGATGATTTCATTCACAGATATCGTCACGACATACAATAATTGTAAATATATGACATTATTGTGCCATTAAAGGATTTTCTGTGTTTGTTCCGATTCTCAGGTGGACCTCGGGTTCCTACGATTTGTCTCAGCCATCGGTACACAGGGTGCAGTTTCCCAGGAGACCCACAGGACTTATTTTGTCAAGTCCTACAAAGTCGACGTCAGTTCAAATGGAGAAGACTGGATCACGCTCAAGGAGGGCTCGAAACAAAAGGTTCCTCAAATTTATCAAGCATTCTTTTTTTTTTTTTTATATGACCAATAATGTCCTCTAGCATTTTCCAGATGTCAACAGTCCAATAGTAGCATTGCATCATAAAAGTTTTGGTGATTTCTCTGCAATGGCCAAGTCACAGATAGCAGCAACATTTGGAATATCCCATCTCAAAAAGACCAGCTGATTTGAATTATGGTTTGTTGCATGTTGCCTTTCAATACCACAAAATGGGAAATACCCTGTCATGTATGCTTTAACATACAATTATGCACTCTGCTCAGCGTGGTCACGTAGCCACGTGCGTGTGCTTAAGCGGTCATCTTTTACCGAGGGTGCTCGTAGTAACCGTAGATTTTCCAAGGAATGTCGTTTTTCTTTGTCTCTTGTAAAAGATACAAGCAGTGACAAAAGGCTTGACAAACAACATTTTAGTGGAATGCTTGTTGAGGATGTCATGTTTGAGCAGCTGCTAGAGAAGAGGAAGGGCGGAATGGTATGCTTGACCGGAGTCTGGCTTCCATTGATTACTGATCAGCCGGTCAAACAGAGCATTTTTTTTTTTTTTTCCATCTGGATGCAACCCGCAAAGTGGGTGTCGGCAGGGTCACCGAGGCATGTTTGACGTGTAAATACTTTTGAAAGACTGTGGAAGTGACACTTTCTCACCAGCAACGGGGTAAACCATCAGGTTTGTGCACACACACCACTGAGTTTACTTCCTTTTTTTGTCCTCTCTTAAGTACACTGACCCTTGTGTGTAAAGTGCTGGTTGCAAGGTGCCACAGTAAGACTCAACCAAACTCCCCCCCCCCCCTCCGCTCAACTCTAAAGTGCTTCTGGACAGAATAGGCACCATTTACTGCCCGCTGAGTTTGCAGTTTTGCACTGTAGAAAAAGCAACTTTACACTTAGCAAAGGGGAAGACTGATGACATTTAGACTGAGTTGTTTCGTTGCGAGTCCTTTCCTGGCATGTTTGGAAGTAGACTGCATGTGCTAATGACTCTGCCCTTGCATAGGTCAAGTATTTTTCTGTGTATTTTTTTATCTATCCACCTTGCTCGTCTCTGCTTATCTATAAATTCAGGAGGTTAGTGGATTGTATGGTCACTGGTAATATTCAATTACCCAGAATGAACTCTTTGGCTGGGTGGTCAGGCTTCATAAATGCCGCTAGTAAACTCACTGAATACCCCAAGGCAATACTCTGACATCAGCTGTGCCATTTCTGACCTTTAAAGAAGACACTGCAGTAAAACATTCACAAATCTGGAGTTAGAGCACAGAAAAAGGGACATCTTGGGTCAATTGTGTCCAGATAGTGTTGCGAATACTTCCTCGGGTTTCACAGGACGTAGCCAACATGTGGTGAGCAGGAGATGGGGGAAACTATTTATGAGCCGGCAAAGTTCAGGCCAAAGACTTTTGGGGTCATGTGGATTTTCACTTACTAGTTGAATATTATAGTCATCAGATTAAATATGTAACCATTTTATGTCAAACGTAAATTTTTGTTCCTTTCACTGACCATTTTTTTCTTTATTAATATTACAATGATAAATTATACCGAGTACAGAAAATGATTTTCTTCCCTTTTTCTGACTCTCAGGTTTTCCAAGGTAACACCAATCCAACAGACATTGCCAAGACGATGATGCCCAAACCCACTCTGACGCGCTTCATCCGCATCCGTCCCGTTACCTGGGAAACAGGCATCGCACTGCGCTTTGAAGTGTATGGATGTAAGATATCAGGTGAGCCATTCGTGACCGACCCGCATGCAAACATGCTTTTCTGTTGCTTTTATGACTAAATCTTCAACTAAAAATGTGAAACTCAGAATACTTTTGTTATCATTTATATTTGAAATATGATCGATATGGAAAGTTGCGATAGGTTGGTGAGAGATGGTTGTTTATAACAGTGAAGTAGTAGTTGTTGTGAGATTAGCTATTCATGTGATCTTGTTTTTAGATGTCGCTCATAAAATATAAATGGTGCTAACAGCTGGCAGACAGACGGGTGGGCTTTATATGCTCCGATTCCTCCTGTTGAGCTGGTCTTGGCTTTCTTTTTGGTTAGACTTTTTTTTTTTATGCAGAGCTTTGATTTTGGCCAGAACTCGTCTTGTGTTGGCCTTTTTCTTTTTAAATGTCGCTGTTGTCCGAGTGCCTGGCTTTCATATGTGCTCAGGCACATCTGTGAGACTCCCGTCATCGGTGTTCATGTAAACCACTTGAGGCATATTAAAAACCGTTTTTAGTTACAGGTATCTCGGCTAAAAAGAAGGTTTAGGATTCACTATTTATTGATCTGAGCAACACGAGTGGCTGTTTGTATGATTGCAGAGGGCATTGTGGGTATATCAGTGTTGCAGCTGCGTTGTGTGTTTTTCGGGAACGCAACCAAACCAGAGCAGAGCGGAGTAAACACATCACAGGACTGAAGTCACCACAGGGCCTCTAACATGACGTCAGCACACCCCTGGGTGCTCAGAAGACACTGCCAGCTCGACTGCATTAGTACAGCACATGTGGCGGGATAGGAGCTGGGAGGCTCTTGTGGGCTGTATACAACTATGACTCATTCTTTTTTTTTTTTTATTTGAGGTTAACAATTTCTGATAGCGGAACAGGAACTAAAAATATAGCGTGTTGTGGTAAGATGGGCTTGTTAGTGCATCCTTAGTTTTTATGAGAAGTATTGGAACAACTAGATGGTATTTATTAGAGAAACAAGTCAAACATCAGAAGTGGTCGGGTCTTATCATAAAGTCTTTCTAGTCATTAATATCAAGAATCTCCGCCCACAGTTTATAAATATAACCTCTGTGATGAACCACTGAGGCTCCACCCGAACCCAAAATACAAAACATGAAGCTGTGGATGTCCAGCTGGGCTAACTGTTTGTTCCTCTGGGTGTGCCAGTATGTTACCCGTTCATCTAAACAACTCCAGAAGCCCTAGAAAATGTGAATAAACTTCTCCTATTTGCAATGATTGCTGAGTTTCTATGGAGACCTTTTTTGAGCACATTTCTACCAACAGATTACAGAACTTGAGATTTCTCACGGGTCTTACATAGGAGTTGCTTTAAGATGACCAGAGAAAGTCTGAATGAAGCCTTGTTCTCCAAATCTTACACTGGCTTGTCCCAGATGCAGTTAGGCTGCTTAGTTGTGCTGCAACACAGTGCACACTTTGTCTCTTGCTGACACAGAAAATATATAATAATGTATGGATGTATTCCTCTGTGCTAGTCAGAAGTGTTACAAGTGGCCTCAGCTTCGGCATCTGGGGATATACTGGAGGTCAAATGCATATAGGAGGAGGAGTTTTCCATTACAAGCTACTAAGTGTATTCTTCTTTGTGTCATGTAAATGGGAACGGTATTATGGCATGTGTCACATGAGGGAACTAGATCATTTGCACACAACATGGAACATTTAGTAAAGAAATGTGCCATTCATAATCAGTCACTCTGTGCCATTATTGGAGTTAAGTATAAACTGTGAAAGTTGACCAAAGCTGGTAATCCGTTGTTTGCATAAAATTAAATATACAGTATAAATATGTCAAGAAGAAAGGATGAGTGCATAAAAGAACCCAGCAGATGTCTGCACCTGTGGAGCAGAAGGTAGATGAGTGCAGCAGCGGATGAAACACAAAGTGTTTTTTTTTTTTGTGTGTGTGTGAGATTAAACACGCGTCTGTTGAGGTAGAAGGGAGGCGAGAAATGAAAAGAAAGAGCGCCTCCAGAATGCAAGAAATGGAAGCACCAGTTGAGTGGAGGCTTTTAATTGGCTGCCTGGAGACAAGTGCCTCGGGGTGAGGAAAAAAAAATTAGAATGCATGAGATCTGTAGGCAGGGAAGAGAATAGCATCACAATGAGTGACACCGTTGCATAAAGCTCAATTGTGCCTTTTTGTTTTTCTCTCTTAGAGTACCCATGCTCGGGCATGCTGGGCATGGTATCGGGCTTGATCACCGACAACCAAATCACCGCATCGTCACACACCGACCGGAGCTGGGTCCCAGACAACGCCCGTCTGCTGACGAGCCGGACAGGTTGGACCTTGCTGCCTCAGCCCCAGCCTTTCACCAGGGAATGGTTACAGGTGGATCTGGGAGAAGAGAAAGTGGTCAAGGGATTGATCATTCAGGGAGGAAAGCACCGTGAGAACAAGGTTTTCATGAAGAAGTTCCGACTTGGCCACAGCAATAATGGGTCTGAGTGGAAGATGGTTCTGGACACCAACGGAAACAAGCCAAAGGTGAAGATGACTTACTGTATTTTTCTGTGACTACCATGTATACAAGGCAGCTTGCAGAAAAATAAATAAAAATAGAATAAAAATAAATCAAATAAGAAGTAATTAGTCCTTTCGGCTGCAGTTCCAATCCAAATCCTACCTTGAAGGGCATTGTGTTTGTTCACCAAGCTCATTAGTCCTAATTAAAATGAATGTACTGTTTCCCAGCTTTGTAAGTCTCTCTCGAGTCAATGCGAGCAAGTTTCTGTCATGACTTGAATCAATTGAGGATCAGCGCCAAGAGTTATTCCCACTGCTCTTTCCTTTTAGTATTCCGTACAACTCACGCAGTTCAACTTTCAAAACTTCACCTGAAGAGAGGTTGAAGGGAGAAGGGAGAAAGGGGGGGAAAGGCACCAAGGGAGAAAAGAATATCCATCTCACTGTAGAAAATTAAATTTATTTTCCAGCATGTACTTACATATACCGTATATTAAAAAATGTTAAAAAGTCAAAAAAAGCCACCTTCTGTTGATTTCTTATTTTCATTTTCTTCTGTCAGCTTTTCGAAGGAAACAGCAACTACGACACTCCCGAGTTGAGGACGGTGGAACCACTACTGACCCGCTTCATCCGAATTTACCCGGATAGGGCGACCGCTACTGGAATGGGCCTTCGACTTGAGCTCCTGGGGTGTGATATTGAAGGTAAACAATCCATCAAATGACAGTCATCAGTATCACTTTTATCCAAGCGAGAAAAATATATTCAGCTATGGTGATGACTTCTCTAAAAGCAGTAATGGCATTGCCACCAATAGCGGTAAAGTGCCATTGACAGTGAAACCTTTTTCCCCACTCATGCTAATGACGTTTCCAGCTGTGCTAAGGTTTCTCGGTAATGATGCGTTCACTCATCGTGACCTTATCTTTCCCATCTATACGCATAGATGCACTTGTGACCTGTGTGTTATTTCGCATATTTTGAGTAGATGTTGAAATACGCACAGGTGAGCACATCTGTCATCCCAAACCGATAGCGTGACCACGAGTGGCTTCATGGCTTTGCAACAATCTGAGTTATTTAAAGGTGTGCATGAAGGCTTCGTATTGTTGATCTCACAGCTGTGCAGTTGCTGTTACGTATTCCCACAAGGGACACTTGTCTTGTCTCCCACTTTCATCAAAGCTGCCCTCATTGCTCGTCACTTCTTGGGGGTGGGGGGGGTCGGAAAGATGCCCACCTGGTCCAGCTGGATTGTAGCAGCCTGGCATCCATCAAATTACGCAAGCTCCTGTGCGTTCTTTGTTCTTACCGAGGGCCCCACACATTATCTTTAAAATGAGCTTTTTTTCTTCTCACTGCCACTCTCCAAGCTGATAGCACAGCAACAGCTTAGCAATATAAGAATGCGTAGCAGGCTAGGCCTAAGTGGATTTACATATTGAATTTCAGGGCTGCCCATTTTGTTGTAAGCCTCATTGACTCCCAACAGCAGCTTTAGTCAGATGATAATGCTTGTTTTCAGTTTTAATGCCAAACACGGGAACACACACACACACACACACACACACAGAAGCATAATGTTGGCCAAACCAGAAATATACACACTATAGCATAAATACACCGGTGCACTTTGTGTGTGTGTGTGTGTGTGTGTGTGTGTGTGTGTGTGTGTGTGTGTGTGTGTGTGTGTGTGTGTGTGTGTGTGTGTGTGTGTGTGTGTGTGTGTGTGCATGGACGCACACACAGCCCATAAGCGGCCGAGCTAAATCCTCATTTCACTGAGAGGCTCCCCTGATGCAGCAGTGACCCCATTTCTGACCTTCTCCACCCTGAATCTGACAGGGGCTGATCTACCTCATATTTCATCCAACTGAAGAAGAGAATGCACACACATGCACACACGTACACGACACACATGCGTGGAGTTTACTTCAATTTATCTATGTCTGTCTTTATCTATACTTCCCATCTTCTCTCCTATTCCTCTTTCCTCCTTCTGTAATAGTGAGACCCATTCATTACATTATGTATGTGTATGTGGGACACACACACATGCCGGATTGGTTGTGTAGAAGAACGGATTTGCAGTCATACCCACAACCAAGTGTCACGGGATCATAATGACAAACCAGTGTGGCTGTGTCAATAACCATCTGAAAGCCTGCACAAAGTTTTGAGCTCGGACTATGTCTTTGATTTAACACTATTTATAAACACCTTTACAAAGGTAGATGGGAAAAAAAACAGCAAAAGGGTGTCAAAAAAAACATCAAATCAATGCTGTTGTCTGCATGTTGTTTGCCACAGCTCCCACGGTCCCCCCTCCCACGACTCTTCCGACCTCGTCGCCGTCAGACGAGTGCGACGACGACCAAGCAAACTGCCACAGTGGCACAGGTGATGACTACGATAACACAGGTGCTAACTTCGCCCACATGAGTCTGCAACTAACCCCCCCCCCTTCTCCACCCCCCCTTCATACCTCATTAATTCAAAGCCCCGTTTCCTGCTCGCTTTAGCAGCCCTGACACACATGCATGCACCCATTTGCCTTCTACCAACTCTAACATCACCTGCTATGTAACTCCCACCTCTTTGTTCCTACCCGATGCAAAATATCCATCGCTCACCTTTCCTCAAGTCCTTTAACCACTCATGCTTAATTTCTCGCTAACCCGGTCATGTCTTGTTGCAGGTAGTACAACAATGCCAGAAACCACAACGGCTGCAGCCGATCTCGTCCCAGGTTAGTTCCTAATCACTACGGATTCCGTGATTTAACACCGAATATATTTTCCGCTGATTGTGTTTTGCCACCATGGGCAAATATTTACCTACTCATGGTTTGTTTTGTATTCCGTTTTTATCGTGCCTCATAAAATCTTCCCTCCGCTGATGTATGTGCGTTATTAAAGTTGATGATAAGCCCCTCAGAGTCCCATGCTGAGGCAGGAGGTGTGGATATGTGATGCAAAGATGATTAGCACTGGTGCTTTGCTGCTGGATCAGCATATTCACTAATCACCGGGCTGGCATCAACATGCACACAAAAAGAGGAACACAATGCAATTGCGGTCATCTGAGGAAGGCAAACTTTATATATTGCTTATAGAAGGTTCTATAGATGAGGTGGTAACCAGCTGAGAGCCTGTGCCCTGCTGTGACCTTGACTAATGGACCATTGGGTAGACCATCTCTGAGTCATTGCTGGCTCTGAGTTCCGAGTGTGTGCAAATAGAAATCCATTAAATGGTGAGAATTTGATGAAAACACGATAAAGACCTTCGATAACATCCCAAACATCTTCAGGCATCTTTGTTAATCCAATGTGAACAAAACACCCAGAGCAAGAACACCCACATATTTTCTGGCCTCTATGGAAGGAACCTCTTTCAATGTGTGGCATGTGTTCATGAAGAATGCCATTGTAAGCCATTGAGGCCCCTGCACTGTTACCATAGTTGTCTTCAAACCTCAGGTCCCTGCTCTCATTAAAATCCACAAATCTCTGTGGGTAGCTTCTATTGAATGGAGCTTTCAAATAGACAGCATGCCAGCAACTCATTTGTCCTCTCGTCCCACATCTTTATCCGCATTCTGTGGGATTCGTTCCAATGTGTCAAAGCCAGTAACTTTTTTTTTTTTTGGAAGAGATGATAATACATGTGTATATTATTATAGCAATGCCTTCGGTTAGATGTATACTCCATTAAATGATTATTCTTAATTTTGAGCTGCTGGGCAATGCAAGGACATTTTCCATAGCTATATGCTGCCCTCTTGTGTTTCCGGCAAAATCTAATATATTTGTTTCAATACATTTGCAGATTTTCTTTGGTTCGCCTGCGACTTTGGCTGGGCCAATGACCCATCCTTCTGCAGGTGGACTTCTGAGGATACTGTCTCTCGATGGCAAATCCAGTCTAGCGGAACCCCCACCCTCAACACTGGACCCAATATGGATCATACAGGTACGGATTTTCCAAATGGACCATACAACATATATAAATACTCACCCTTATTTTTGGAAGCACTTTATATTGTGTTCATTGAAAACACCTAATTTAGCATATTATAATGTAACACGTTCTTTTATCCAATAGGTGGCTCAGGAAATTTTATTTACACCTTGGCGACGGGTTTACAAGACACAGAGGTGGCTCGGCTGGTCAGCCCGGAGGTCATCTCCCCCGATTCGGACCTGTGTGTGTCATTCTGGTACCACATGTTCGGGTCACACATTGGTACACTACATATCAAACAGCGCAAACAGACTGTCGACGGACCCGCTGACATCTTGCTGTGGACCGTCAGCGGTCACCAGGGTAACCGCTGGAGGGAAGGTCGTGTTCTCCTGCCACGCACTAATTGGCCCTATCAGGTAAATTCAATTACTTTGCATTTTAAACAAATCAACTTCTCCGGGAGCTTCACTGTTTGTTCTTTTTATCTCTGTGTTCTAGGTGGTGATTGAAGGCTCGGTAGAGAGAAAGAGCTGGGGAGATATTGCCGTGGATGACATTAAGGTTCTTAGTGGACTCACTGCAACAGAATGCAAAGGTGACTTTCCATAGAGAGAATAAAACTAACATTTGTGGAGTGTATATCCATTTTGGACAAAATGTTGAAAACAATTATCTGCTTTAACAGATCCAGATGTACCCACCGAACCAATGCTGCCAGAGGATCACTTTAATGAAATCAGTAAGTTATTTCTGAACTTTTGTTTTTGTGCATAGTGGAACCACTAAGGTGTTGGATACTGATGGGAAATGAAGCTTCAAATTTGCTTCATGAACCAGTTGTATTTTTTGAAGGGTTGATTTAAATAGAGATATTTATTATCCTTTATTTATAATGTATTTATAAAATTATATCTTCTTTATGGTTTCTTATATTTGAGCTCATATGTCTATTTTTTTTCCAATCCCCTCTGCAGTTGAGGAGATCACGGAATATCCCGACTTTGTGGAGACTAACCAGATCAGTGGAGCCGGCAACATGTTAAAGACACTTGACCCTATTCTCATCACCATCATCGCTATGTCCGCCCTGGGCGTTTTCCTGGGCGCCATTTGCGGTGTTGTCCTTTACTGCGCCTGCTCGCATGGCGGCATGTCAGAAAGGAACTTATCAGCCCTGGAAAATTATAACTTTGAACTGGTGGACGGGGTTAAGCTAAAGAAGGACAAACTCAATGTACAGAGCTCATATTCGGAAGCGTGAGGCCCGAAGCGGCTCATTCGTGTGACTATGTAACGTGCACAAGTTGAAGAGCATGCACGGAACTCGCTGTAGCTACATCTTGTGTATTCGTACGAGAAGGCGGACTCTAAGGAGCGCCCGTTACCCTCAGCTTTCCAAATGAGGGACAGATTCAGGAACCGACGGGAGGTTTGAACTAATCTACGCTTTTCTCAGGAGCTGCAGTAAAAAAGAACCTACCAGTAGGGGACACTGTGTACAAAAATAAATACAGGAAAAAAAGAAAAAGATGTACAGATACGTAGATGAAATTTTAATTTTCTATTTTGATTTTCCATTCATTTTTACAATCGGATGCTGGTGTTGAGACCAATTTATTAATAATGTTAAGAGTATTTATCATTTTCTGGAGTTTTTCTTTTTTTTTTTTATTTTAGTTCATGAAGGCGATAAATTTCAAGTTTTGAAATGAAATATCCAAAATGAACCATATCCGGCAAAACTGTCGATTTGCCCACGCTATGGCATACAGGGTGTGCTCATAATTCATAAATCTGATATATGTACCCATTTTAACCTCCCTCACTCCAGAATGAGTCGCATCCTTGGGAATTTATGGTTCTGATAGTGCCTTTAGTACATATCGGATGGTCTCCTCTTTTGAACTGGGTGTTTTTTTGTTTTGTTTTGTTTTGTTTTGTTTTTTTGCTGTACTTGGCTTAATTTATAAGGGCAGAAAACAGGGGCACATGATCATACCTGCAAAACGGTATCTGATCTTTCAATCTATCACATCATAGTGCTTTACTTGTTTGTGTCTGAGAAACCACACACTGTAAATAAGTTTTAATATATTTTATTGTCTTTTTTTAAAAGTGATAAGAAAAAAAATGCCTTTTTTTTTTTCCTCACTGTGTGTCTGTGTGCAAATCACGCGTGTGTGTGTAAATACAATCCCTCTGACTGTTTTGTGGATGGTGCAGTGTTAACGTTTCATTTAACAATACCGTGAAGATGTTAAAGCAATTTCAACATGCATTCAGGCCAATTGTCATCACAACACCCACTTCATTAAAACCACCGATGAATGAATGAGTTTAAAAAAAAAAAAAAAAAACACACACAACAAAAAGGCACACAAAAAAACTCAAGCAATGAACTAATTGCATTATCTTCTGCTCTCATGTAGCTTTGCTCATATTGTTGGTAGAGTCACTAACATACCAAAAAAAATGCAACAATCATTTTTGCTTTACCACTTTTAAATGTCACTGTGGATTGATTGCTCACTGACAGAAAAGCTATCTCGACAATGCAGCTTGTGTGCACTTTGTTACTGATTCCCTCTTGATAGAAATCTATTAAAAGGGGTGAACTGATGAATGGTGCTATACAGTAATTACTTTAAACACACTCACAAAGCAGTAAGCGTCTTATAATAATGTCAGAGGTGATCGGAGTAGAATAGAACATTGGTTGAAATCGGGAATTGGGTATAGCCACCAAATTGACTTTACCTAGCCTCCCTCTATGGCTTTACCAAAGTTTGGTGGTAAAATTAGATGAGGAATGACAGAAATGTAAATGTGTTTTTCTATTAGCATTTCAAGCAACAAGAGGCCCAACATCAGATTGGTGTGAGCTCCCCCCCCCCCAGAGACTCTTGTTTATTTGGAAGTGCGAGGATGAACTTTGGGCAATATTTACAGCATCAGAACACAATATTGCTGCGTGGATTTTACATCACTGCCCCCCCCCCCCAAAAAAAAGATAGTGAGAACTCGAAGGCATACCTACATCTTTTGTAGTTGTGTGATTTGCGTGTTGTACTGTGGTGACGACATTCTCAGTTTGTTCCTTTTAGATTGAAAATGACACGTTGCTCCATCGCTACACATCATAATGTCTGCGCTTTTGTCTCGGAAAACAAAACAAAAAAAAAAACAAGTGTAGCTTCAGCAACATCTGCTGCTCAAATATAGGGGGTAAAGAATACTGTAGCGTGGACTCAAAAGAAACAATGTTGCACTGATAAATATTATATTTGAAAAGCGTATGTGTTTATAGCGAATATTTGCAAAGAAAAACAAACAAAAAAATAAAGTACAAAAAACACATATAGTGATGATATCTTTCATGTTTTTATATATAATTTCAGGTTATCTGACATAATTCTGAAATGTAAAATACCGGGATGTTTTCATTATTGAAAAAAGAATTATAGATTACCCCCTTACATTATAATGGCATATTAACGCCCCACTTTGTACTGTCATTACAATTTTGTGCTTTTTTTTTAATAAAACAAGAAAATACTACTTTTATTTTCAATACTGCTTCTGTAATTTGCTGTTGTAGAAAATAATGAATAAACAGCAACGCCTTAAAAGAGTGTTTTTCAAAATACTGACTTATTAGAAAATGGTGTAAGAAACGGCATTACTTAGAATATGTATTTCAGCAGAGGATTGTTTTGTATGTTTTGCACTCCTTGAAATAAGTTGGAAATAAATTCCTAAGTCTGTGATATGAGGATTTACCGCCACTGGACTGGTCAAAATGATTGCATCATGAAAAGGGCGTATACTTACCACTAATGAGACACTGATGTAAACTTGAGTTGGTTGAGTTGGTTTTCCTGGTAGCCTGTCATTAGTTGAAATCAGCCATTTCCCCCCTAAATTGGTATGGCCTCTTTTGGTGCACAATCACTTGAAGTCATAAATGTCTTAAAATAAATATTGCAATAATATTACTACTATTCACGAGGGTTAGGTGCTTAAACCCAGACAGGTAGCAAAATATAATAATAATAATCACGAAGCAGGCTTTGAAAGGTTTGTAATTCCACATGCATGCTATTATATGGTAGCAAATATTATTTTTTTTTGTCTAAATGAAGCTTCTTAACTCACTTTAAATTGTTTCCGTGGCACATCAGATTGCTTAAAAATTGACTTAATTCATGATACACTACAACACATGACTATGAAATTGTAATAAAATACAGAAATAATTCATCCCATATTTAATTATTAAATGAACAATTTAATCAATGAGATTTAAATGATTTTCTGGTGGATTTCTCAGTTTGGTGTGATGCATTTAGGGTCTTTTTCAATTCTCATTAACAAATAACATTTTGTTTCAACATTTCCTGGTGCATTTATTTATTTAATTTTGGAACTTGCGGTCTTCCATAGGTGGGATGACATGCAGAAGCAGGAATGCACGCATCGGAGTATATGCAATGTGGTCAGGAGGCTTACACGGTAATTGTGTTTTTTATTGTTTGTCATTTGTTTATTTAGTCCGTAGCTTTTATTGCTGGACGGGTGCAGCTCCGCATGGCATTTGCATTATTTTTCTGTTGCTTTCCTTCTGCTCACTGGTGTAATTCATGCTGTTTTGAAGGTGGTTTTGTCTCCTTTATCTGCAGTAACTAACTTTGTCCAAAAGAGAGCGCTACAGATTACAGTATTCAGCAGATAGATACTTAACGACACTATTTGCTCGTTAATTCATCTCGATGGTCTGCAAAATATTTCTTTCCATCCACTTTGAAATTCAACGCACTTTTTAACTTATGATGTATGTTTTGGCGCCTCTTAAAGTTTTTTTTAGCAGAACTTTTTTTATTTCCATCCCCCCCCCCCCAAACTGTTATATTTATTATCAGATGGCGCCTGAGCTGTGATTGTTTTACCAACCTCCTCAGATAACATTTGCCAAATGTCTGGCTTCCTTTTACATCTGATGCATCGCTTCATCACTCATTTGATTTTTATTTTGATATAGAAATACCAGAATTGAAACACAGCCTGATTTTCCTCATTTGTTGCAAAAAAAGTAAGTAAAATAAAGTTTGATTTTCTATTTTTATTTCTAAACAAAAATATAATACAGCACGACACACAAATCAAGAAACGGCTCGTATATGTATTTGCTTTGGATTCCCGGAATTTATCACCTGGTGCATTTCTCTTCCTGACCCGCAGAGGGCGACATACGGTACACTTTTGCAATCTTATGGTCAAATCGGGGAGTCCAAAACAAATATACGCGTCGTTGTATTTTTATTTGTTTCTCACGATATATTCTATTTTTGTTTTAAAATAAAACACAATAATATCAAATCGCTCTTTTACTTAATTTTTCCAGACAACAAATGATAAAAAAAAAAAACATATTTCAATTATGGTATTTGTACATTAAAACAGAAATCAAATAACGGATAATTTTTCTGTTTTTAAAAACTGCTTCTAAACGCACTATCCAATAAACAGAAAGGACACAGACCCAAGCATTCTCTGGTTAAACCCTCCTTGGAGACTAAACAGGATTCAAGGCCCTTCCGGGGATGCTTTGGTTGTTGTTTTTTCAGGGTGAGTCCCTTGCATGTTCTCAAACAAATGACTTTCAAAGTATCATGATACCAAATATAGTATTTGAAGTTTTAATTTATGCAACAAAACAGAAAACAGGACGAGCTATATCTGTTTTTGTTGCACGAATAAACATTTAGAAGCAAATTCAATCAATCTAATTAATAGCACATTCCCATCCAAGTGCCTTTGGCACCAAGGAGGGTCAGTTTTTAATGCTTATTATTTATGCAGTTAATTCCCTAAGTAATGACAAAAGTGCACATAAGTGATGTGATCACTAAAATAAAAAAAATAAAAAGATGAACAGGAACCCCGTTTACACTATATTCAAATTAAAGCACGTTTCGTGCAAAATAACCCAAAGTTTGCCGCTAGAGCGAACCAAAATCTTAAAAGTTGATGACATTTCTTTATTGTGTTTAGATTGGACAGCTTTTCTGGTGAAGTAATAAAGAAACAAAAATGACCAAGAATGATGCCCGAGGTCATTTTATTTTGGTACTTCAACAGGAAAAAGAAAATCTTAATAGGTTCTACGTCATTTCAAGAATAGTGCGTGTCGGGCAGGAGGAGAGAGGAGCGCTTCGTGTCAGCTTCGCCGCTTGTTGCTTTACTAAAAAGACGCACTAACGGATATTATCATTTTACCTTTTGAATTGAATTGAAAACAATTTCTATTTTGGATCGGGATTAAATGGGTGGTAGTGTAAATCTGCGGTGACGTTTTTTATTTTTATTTTTGTTTTGTTTTGGTGGAGAAAGTGATCGGGTGCCAGCGGAGCGGTGTGGAACCGCCGCTGCTGTGGCCGATTGTTTTTAGAGAGGGTTGTTATCTTCTGTGTGCTGCAACAAGATAATCACTTCAACGCAAAGGTAAACAAAATAATCATTTTATAATAATCTTAGGTTGCAGGAAAAAGTATGTAGCTGTTTTTTTTTCACTTATGTTACAATTTTATTTTATTTTCTTCTATAATTGTAACGTTTTTACTTTCTTGGTCGTGGTCCTCTGCTTTATTGTTATTGTCTAATATAGTCTTAAAAAAGTGAGCAAAATGATTTTTTTCCCCATCAGGCTTTAATATAGCCATCCATAACGAGATAGTTTTTTGTGGACAATAATGTGAAAGTGCATCCCCTCTTCACAAATACTCAGTTGAAATGATTCAGGCGTCGCTTAAAAGCAGGGGATGCTTCTGGCTCATAGAAAGTGGTTGAAATATATTATAAATATTTAATAAAATATATTAAACATATTATATCAACCGCATTGGGGTGAATCTGTGCTTTCGGTGTATCACTTTTTAACTTCTGCTCAGTGTATTCATTTTGCGTGGATACAAGCCGAATAATCACCAGACCTCGTCTTCCATAAATGACAGGCTGCATTTTCATTGGATAAAAGCTCCACATGAAGGCGAACACAATGATAAAGACCTTCGAAACAGTCGCTGACTCCGCAGCCACTTTAATCAAGGAAATGGAGGCGGGATGAGAGGAAGGGCAGAGGAAACATCGGGGATGTAAGAATGAGAAATGAGGAGGACAAAAGGGAGTTGGGTCTAGCGAAAAAAAAAAAAGAAGGTAATGCCGTCAGCAAAACGGACGTGACCTCAAGTTGCCATGCAGGGCACAGCTGCCATAGCCCTCTATGACGTTAAACTTGATAAAGGTTCCTCTTAGTCACCAACTAGATGCAATTGGATCTATGTGGTTGAATAAAAATGCTTAACAGCTGCCAGCTAGATGACGCTTAAGGGACCGAGGACTTGTTATCCTCGATTCAGTCCTGTGATTCATGTTTAGCTCTATGTGACAGCCACATACCATCAAAGTGGGAAAACAGCCAGGTCCCCTGCTGATAATCCCAGAAGAACAGTTATGCATTAGGAAGGGGAATCACATGCTTGACCAACAAGTCTTCTTTATGGAAATGCATGGCTAACACATCCTAACTTCCAGTTTCTTAAAGTACATACATTGGCAGTTAGATTGCGGGGTGTGTCTTGGGAGTTGTATTTAACCAACAATTTAGGCCTCTCTGTCTTTCTTCCCCCTTCCACATTTAGTTTGGATGTCTTTGGGTGGTGGCGCCTGCTTCTAAAAACAGAAGAGTAGTGAAAGCCGACCTGCTTGCAAGGGTCTCCTGTGAAAAGCAAGCTAAACTTATTATGTTAGCGGGAAAAAAAAAATTGTAGCAGAATTGTCTGAACTGTGAGAAGGAACGGGAATGTTTATTAGGCTCTCAAGCTCTGCATTTTTCCAAATAAACAGAGACTCTGCCTTGGAGTGTTACATGAAAGATTCAGACCTCTATTGCTTTTATATCTTACATTTTGCCTCAATTCCTTTCTGCAACAATCCAGCTTGATGTAAAATACGACATCGAAACTTGAAGTTCCAAGAGAAAAGAGCGACATTGTTAAAAGTTCCTAAATTGACTCGAAGCAGTGACGTGATAAACAATGCAAACACTGTTCTCCATCTTTTTCAATGGCTCTTTGACACTCAACTCAGCAATGCCCGGTGAGTCACAATCCGATTCTCGCACATATTGTAGATGCAAGAGTCATAAAAAAACAGCAGACATTACCAAATGAGGGACTTGAATCATCAGTGCACAATAATAACCATGACAGCATCCTAATTGGTATGGCAGCTCTAGTTGTCTGTAATTAGACAAAATTAATCCGAAATGAGATTTCCTTCGAGATACTGAAATGCATATTCACTCAGGAACCTCAATCTTGAAAAACAGTCCATTGTAAAGTATTTACTGTTGCCAGTCTACAGAGTTCTCACTCACTTGTGGTTGCGGAAACAGAGGCCTTCTAGGTCAAGCGTCAAACTCGGGGGCCGTAATGAAAGACATCTGCTTGTCATTAATTCGGCACATTCAAGCAGAGGCGACTAACAGCTGGGCTTTTTTTGGGGGGGGAATTAACACTTTTGACGTTGCTATTTGTGCAACACCGGAGCTCTTTATGACGTCTTGGCTACTGTCAGCTGGCTTGTGTTGTGTTCAGGCACGTGTTACGTGTACGGTATAACTATTTTGAGTCGGCGTTAGATAAAGTTTGTCCCTTTGGGGACCGGTAGCTCTGCTGATAAAGTCTAAATCTAGTCGAGGTTTCTGAGTTTTAATACTTCACAGCTGTTTTTTGTCTGACACTGCAGACATGCCGTCATTTTTTATTTATCTTAATGATTTATTTCTCAGAATGGACACACACTTCTTGTTCCTGATCCTAGAAAATAAATATCCAGGCAACTATTTTTTTATTTTATTAATTGATTTAAAAACTGTCAAATGACAACTATGACGTCATGCTCATGTAATGCTTTTTTTTTTGGGGGGGGGGTCATATGTGACTCCTCCAGCAACATAATACAGGCTTCCTGTGTGATCCAGTTGAGTTTCCTGTGTTTCAGCAAAGGAAGGGCCAACTCAACAAAGACGATGCACTTTGTGGAGATTTTAGTGTTTAGCAACTCCTCCTTCTTAAGCTCACAATTGGTCTTTGACTACAGCAGCTCGGGGGCAAACACTTGCCAGGTGGCAGGAACAGGCACAGGAACCCCGTCTCTGATCTTGTTGTAAGTCTTCCACGCTCAGACTCACGCGATGACAACTTTGAGTGTAAGCTCGCCAAAGCAACACATTAGAGGCAGATGAGGATAAACATCTGCATGGCAACCATATTGTCTGCTTTTCTAGTTTTTATCTGATTTGCTAATAATGGCCTAACAAGAAATGGGTGGAAGCTTGGTGCACTTGAGGTCTTTTTGTGACGGTCTACCTTTTTCTTTTAGAGTGATTGCAGATGTCAGGTGAGAAGGATGAGTCAGAAATATCCCCCACTCCCACTGTACAGTTATTTTCAGTCTCGGGATGGAGCCATGAATGGCAATACAGACTTGGAGCAAGTCCCAAGTCTGTGCACAAGTCTCAATTGTTTCTGCCGAACGAGTGAACAAACAGCTTTTGAGTGGAGCCTTAATTTAATTTCAACGAGTGTTGAAAAGTAGCCAAGACAAGTTACATATTATTGATCGCCTAACTAGGAAAAGTCGGTTCAAGTCACGTCTCGCTGCATTGGAGTGTATCTTTAGCCTTTGTCACACACAAGCGGAATGCTAGCTGGCTTCAGGCCAACATTTGTGGCTAAATGTTTTGTGTGAGATGCAGAGCAGAAAATTTAAGCTACTGTTTATATCTGCTGCAGGCCCCAAATGAAGCACAAGCAAGAATAATGCTTTTTCCATCAAGTAATATTATGACGCACACTCCCTCCCACTTAAAACGTGGAAAAATAACACAACCTGATATCTTTCTTACTGAAAAGAAAACATCCACGTCGATTTGATTTGAAGACTTAAACAAAAAAGGAATGACAAGCTGAGTGCCTGGAAAATTTTTGTTGTTCTTTTAAATTCCTTCCCTCCGGGTTCATATTTTCTATTCTAGTCTAGTTCTATCATAAAAATATTCACATTGAATTAGATCAGGCCTCATTTGGGATCTCCAAAGCCGTCAATTTTTATTTTGTGACGCAATTTGTCATTTGAACCAAAATTAAAGGCATCAACATTTTCCTCATTAGTATTATTTAATCACACAGGGCTTCTTTTATGGGAGAGGCGGACACACATTAAGAATCAGATCCTCTTTCATGCTCTCAAAGGACAGCCTGATTCATTGCTTTTGTCCTCCATGAGAGGATCCTCCTGATGGTAATGAGAGGAGGGGGACGGGCAGAGACACCAGAAGAGCCACCAGTTTCATATTCTCCTTCATCTAGGTCATTTGACATCTCTGAGATGACCAAAATGTTCCCTCTTACTAGTTTGAAGGAAAGGGGAAGGGAGCTTTGCTTTTTGGCTTATATTGAGCAAGTGAGCTGTGGATTGGGATGCGGGTAAAGTGAAAGAGGAAGGAAAGAGGAGGGGGGGAAGAGAGTGTGGAATGTCCAAGATATGCCAGACAATTCTGGACAGACCAAAAGAATGATGGAAACCCTCAAAGTACGTTTTTGCTGGTCTGTCCTGCTGTATAAAAATGTGATATTTCTACAAAGCAGCTATTTTAAGACACATTTTGGTGTCATAAATGGCATGATTAGAATACTGTGAACACCGTTTTTAAGAAAACGTCAGGGCTTTCCTGCATTTAGAGTATGTGTTCTTCCCCAGACATGCTAAGGAGGAATGGAAAAGAAGGAAAAACAGGAAAAGGCGGCGCATATTTCCCAACTCCGAGGCTTGACTCAATTCCAAAAGAAAGGATCCCACAGACTTTGCTTGCCTCTGCTGACTTTGCCCTTTCTTCTCCTCAAACATCAGATAGTTGGATTTACAACATTCTAATGTATGGAGGAGGATTTGAATGTTACTCCAGTAGAACATTCCTCTGTGCAGCTGCAAAGCTTCACTGACTTCTGACACATCACGGGTATTCAAATTTGAAGCTGATGGTGAATCCCAGATAGGAATTTTACAAAGTCTTGTTTCTTCTGCTCTTAGAAATGTGATGAACCAGTGAACAGTATTGGGACACTGGCGTACACGCTTGGGGAATGCATCACTTAACACCCTACGCTCAACGTCAGCGCTTTCTTTACCACACTGTAAGGGAATGCAGACTTTTATGGAGCCTCTATGAATAGGCGCTGACTGCCACCGGCCGAAAAATCTTCAGACTCTAATTCGAGACGCCTGCCTGGATTTTTTCTATTCATTTTAGGATACAAATTTCCATTGTTGCTAAACTACGTTTTATGGTTCTATGGTTATCATCGTATTCGGTTATAAAGTCATGAGAGTTGTGTTAAGAGCAATCGATTTGGTTGACCAAAAGAGCTGAGAGGTCAATATGCATTTCTGGAGAAGGACTCTCGGGAGCTCGTGCTATTTACAGGAAAAGGAATTATGGGAAATGGCAGACTGGACTCCATGTAGACCTCCGTGCATGTTTATGTGTGTGTATGCGATTATTCCATATATGTGTGTCGGAATCAAATTAGCTGCCTGTTGCCCTGCGACGGACTGAAAATAGCCAGGCCATCCATCCCCCTCCCCCTTCCCACACACACACCGAAGAGAATTTATCACCACCAGTTAAACCTCAACCGCTTAGAGATTCTATCAGTCTTTTTTTTTCAGGAAGGGGAGGGGCAAAAAAGAGGAGTTTTTGTATATCTACATATTATAAGGTGAATATAGACTAATGCAATATCACATTCCCATTTTTTTTTTCCAGATGGACCTGAAGCTGCTTTTGATATCTACGTTGTTAGGAGTCTTCTGCAATGCTCAGAAAGGTAGATTAGAAAAATATAACATATTCCTATAACTTGTTGTTTTTAGTATCACTGATACTGTAAGACTGCAGTAGAGGTAGCCACTATCCTGATTCATGATGATGTCATTGACCGAAAGTCTACCTCAGCATCATGCAGAAAATAATGGCGGCTGGGTATTCCGATCCCGTCTCCAATTACGATAGAGCCGCAGCGTTCCAGATGAACTGATGTGTAAACGCGAAGGCTTACAGAGCTGCTTACTTTGCAGGGATTGGCCTGCACTCTCTGACACTGCATCCTCTTTGTTTCTTTTTTTTTTCTTCTTTTTATACAGAGGGGAATGAGTGCATCAGTGCAAATGCCAGATACTGTGGAGAGTGCATCCAAGCTGGAGCAAAATGTGGCTGGTGTACAGACCCGGTATGAATCCATTTACTTAAAAGCAACAACACACATTTGGGATGGAATTGCTTCCTTTTTTTCACATCCTCGTGTAAAAGCATTGGCTAGAATGATTTATAGTCACGTGAACGTCTTTTATTATGGATGTAACATTTACTGGCTGTAATTGATTTCAGGACTTTTTAAAACAAGGCGAATCCGTGTCGACCCGATGCGGCGAGCTGCAGTCTTTAAAGAATAGAGGTTGTAGAGATGGGTTGATCGAGAACCCGCGTGGAGTAAAGAGGATCCTCAAAAACAAAGCAGTTACCAACCGAAGAAAAGGAGCGAAGAAACTAAAGCCGGAAGAAATCACGCAGATACAACCTCAGAAGCTCAGTCTCACCCTCAGATCAGGTGAAGAGTTGAAGATGATGTTCTCTGCTTGTTTTGGTGTGAGTATATCATGTAACGTGTGTGTATGTGTGTGTAGGTGAGCCCCAGTCTTTCAACCTAAAGTTCAAGCGGGCAGAAGATTACCCCATCGATTTATACTACCTGATGGACCTTTCATACTCCATGAAAGACGATTTGGAGAACGTCAAGAACTTAGGAACCAGTTTAATGCTAGAAATGTCAAAAATCACATCTGACTTCAGGATAGGTATGGAATTCAATTTTTGGTTTCATCATATAACGATGTCATTCCTAAGTTTAATTACAAAAAAAAATGTCATAGGTTTTGGTTCTTTTGTGGAGAAGACGGTCATGCCATACATCAGCACCACCCCGGCTAAGTTGTTGAACCCGTGCACGGGTGACCAGAACTGCACCAGCCCGTTCAGCTACAAGAACGTCCTGAAGCTCACCAGTGACGGAACAAGGTTCAACACCCTGGTGGGCCAACAGCATATTTCGGGAAACCTGGACTCTCCTGAGGGTGGATTTGATGCCATCATGCAAGTGGCTGTTTGTGGGGTATGCAGGTTTCTTCATGTCTATTTTATGAGACCTTCATCAATCCCATGCACATATTTAATGTATGTATTTTCCTCATCTCTCAGGACCAGATCGGGTGGAGGAACGTGACTCGCCTTCTGGTGTTTTCCACTGACGCTGGATTCCACTTTGCAGGAGATGGCAAGCTCGGCGGCATCGTACTTCCTAATGATGGAAAATGTCATTTGGAGAACAACGCGTACACCATGAGCCACTACTATGTGAGTGTCTGAGTTTTGGGATTTTGGAAATAAGACATGGCCACTCTTCTGAAATGTCTTGATTTTTCTTTCAGGACTATCCCTCCATTGCTCACTTGGTTCAGAAATTGAGCGATAACAACATTCAAACCATATTTGCTGTCACCGAGGAGTTCCAGCCCGTTTATCAAGTTAGTTTTATAAATTCTTTCATGCTGAAAAATTATTTTGAGTGAATTTTAAAAACTGGGATTGATTCCTGCTACTCTTGTTTCTTTGTGTATGTGATGTTCAGTGTAGCTTCCAAGAGTATAAATAAATAAATGGAACAATAAAGTTTTTAAAAATTCCAACTAGGCCAAGACATCTGTTACAAATTAATGGCAGCCTCTCCTTGAATCTTTGATTATTTCCATCTGCTGTGGAGCTGTGATCTAACTGTGATCAAGGTTCTTTCAATGCCTGACCCCACAGAAGCCCTGGTGGGCTTCCGAGCAATAAAAATGTGTAATGCAATAGTGTCCGTCCAAACCATAAAAGAAAACTTTGTAGCGCTCCAGTGCTTATTTAGATTATATGGTATAAATTTTACGGATTTAGAATAAATAACACTGAAATGTGATTTTGTTTTTTGTTCCCAGGAGCTGAAAAATCTAATACCAAAGTCTGCAGTGGGCACGCTCTCTGCTAATTCAAGCAATGTTATCAACCTTATTATTGATGCTTACAATGTAAGTATGTTAGACCAGATAATTCCTTGTGTTTATTTTCCCCACATTTACACCCCACCCAAAAAAACACATATGCCCATATTTGTCAGCTTTTTCTGAAGAATTATTTGGGTTGGTAATTTTTTTAATTTGTTTTGGTGTCCCCCTGGGGCCACCCCATGCCCCCCTAGGAAAAAAAATCTTAGCTCCGCCAGTGGTGTGCCATAAACCACTTTTTAAAGCCTTTTTAATGCAAGGAAAACTTGGAAAAAACAACAACTAATCAAGCCATCATGTGATAATGAACGCTAATTATTATTCATCTGTGATCTAAGGAAATATCCTGAAGACTGGCCTGAAAAAAAAAAATCCCCATGTTACTCAGTGAAGCCATTTGTATAGCCTGCTGTCTAAACAAAACTACCAGATGACATTCCATTGCGAGGGAAAAAAAATCACCATCCATGTTATTATCTCTTCTTTGTTTGACAGTCGCTCTCGTCTGAGGTCATACTGGAGAATAGCAAGCTTCCAGAGGGGGTGACCATTGCTTACACATCCCACTGTAAGAACGGAATAATCACTGAGGGTGAAAATGGACGAAAATGCTCCAATATTTCAATTGGAGATGAGGTAAGTCATTGAAATACGAAAAAATAGAACATGTCATTTTCATGTCATGTTAAGAATATTCCGTTGTTGTTGTTTTCAGGTCACTTTTACCATCAGTGTGACATCAACGGGCTGTCCAAAGCAAGGGAAACCTGAAACTATCAAGATAAAGCCATTGGGATTTACAGAGGAAGTCGAGATTACCCTCAACTTTATCTGTGAGTGCGAATGCCATAAAGAGGGCGTCGCCAATAGCGACAATTGCCACTTTGGGAACGGGACCTATGAATGTGGCGCCTGCAAGTAAGTCAATCCCAGATGGTTCTACAAGATGGAAAATGAGATTAAGGAATTCATATTCCTCCTATTTCCAAGGTGTTATGATGGACGCGTGGGCAGACAGTGTGAATGCAGCAGCAACGACGTGGCCACAGAGGACATGGACCGCACCTGCCGTAAAGACAACGGCACCGACATATGCAGCAATATCGGCGAATGTGTGTGCGGCACGTGCGAGTGCAACAAGAAAGTGAATTCGGAAGAGCGCTACAGCGGACAGTTCTGCGAATGTGATAACTTTAATTGTGACCGATCAGGAAACAAACTGTGCGGAGGTGAGTAACGTAATGGAAATCGCAAAGCAATTCTGTGGGAATCATTCTAAAACTTTTTTCATTTTGATTCCTTAGGGCACGGCCGCTGCGATTGCAGAGTGTGCATATGTGACCCCATGTGGACTGGGAGCGCCTGTGACTGTTCTCTGGATACCAGTACATGTCTGGCAAGCAACAAGCAGATTTGCAACGGCAGAGGGACATGTGATTGCGGCACTTGCAAGTGTACCGACCCGAAATTTCAGGGTCCCACCTGCGAAACGTGCCCTACCTGCCCGGGAGTGTGCACTGAGCACAAGTAAGTTGGACATTTTGGCAAATAATTACCGTATTTTCCGGACTATAAGGCGCACCTAAAAACCAAACATTTTCTCAAAAGCTGATAGTGCGCCTTCATCATCATCATCGGCGGTCACTCGAGACGAGTATGACAGTCTTCTTCTCAGGGTTGTCTACTTGTGGGTCCTCAGGTGGGCGTAGAGCCCGATCCGGGATCCACATATTTTTGTGCAGTATGGGCAGGAGAAAGTGGTGATGGGTTGTGGGTGTGCTGGAGCCTGTTTTTGTCTATAAGTGCGCCTTATAGTCCGGTGCGCCTTATATATGGACCAAATTCTTAAATTTAAACTGACCCGACTATGAATCATGAATCAAAAAGACTATAGATCATTATTTTGTAATTCTAAAGTACTTTTTTGCGTCTGAAGTTGAAATAAAAATGATAAAATGAAGAATGATATGATTTGGATTAAAAATCTGACATGATGTTAATGGTACGCCTTATAGTCCGGTGCGCTTTATAGTCCGAAAAATACGGGTGTAGAAAATTGATCCCAACTAGAATTTGTGATAATCTGCCTTTTTTTTAGGGAGTGCGTCCAGTGTCGGGCATTTGGTACAGGTGAGATGAAGGAAACGTGTGAACGCGACTGCAGCTATTTCAACTTGATCAAAGTGAAGGACAGGGACAAGCTGCCTCAGCCCAACGACGCCTCTTATCCTGTGATGCACTGCAAGGAGAGGGATGCCAACGACTGCTGGTTCTACTACACCTACGCTGTCAACAACAATACAGAAAAGGAGGTCCATGTGGTTGAAACTCTTGGTAAGCAAGAAGCCTATCATCAACTAGGATGTTGAGAAAGCATTTGCTCCTTGATATTTGTTTTGACCTTCCCTTGCTGTGTTTCAGATTGTCCGGCCGGTCCTGACATCATCCCCATCGTGCTGGGTGTCGTCGCAGGCATCGTCCTCATCGGTTTAGCTCTACTGCTCATCTGGAAGCTGCTGACAATCATCCACGATAGAAGAGAGTTTGCCAAATTTGAGAAGGAGAAGATGAACGCCAAGTGGGATACGGTGAGGGTTTGGAAGTACAACAAGCTCAATGAGATATTCAAGGGATACTTTTATGGATTTTGCAGTTCCCTGACTTGTGTTAATACAAAAAACAGGTGTGGGGGAGTATTTGGTGCAAGGTTGTCCTTTTAAATAGTAAATTCACTTGTGATCATGTTAGATGAGCTTTGCAGACTGGTAATATTGCCCACGTTCATTTTCTAAAGTCTTGTGGAGAAACAGATGGTTGACTTTGAACGGCACTCACAACCAAGCGGAAAATGTTGGAGGCTTCATGGACTTTTTAGGGAATGTTATGCGTAGCCGAAGCTTTTTCCGGGGAGTGTCTGCGCCGCCTCCTTTCCCGACTTCCTGCCTGGTGTAGTCATCGGCCAACATCAATATGACAAGATTGCAGCACGACCTAATGGGCTGTAATCAGCCTCCACCTAGTGGTGGAGTAGATAAAATCTTAAATTTATGACACGGGTCCTCTTCGCTACCTTGTGGTGAGATTTGGTACGGTCCTCAATTGATGAGTTGCAGCTCTCCAGCGATGAGGTTTTCAATACCTTCTTATTGTGAACCTTTTTGTGTTATGCACGCCTTTTATGTTTTCATCCTTGCCTTTTCTCTGCATCTTGCAGTTCTATCATTCATCTCTGTTGAAATCTTTCTGTGCTCATTCTCTATCTGTAGCAAGACAACCCCATATACAAGAGTCCTATCAATAAGTTCCAGAATCCAAACTATGGACGTAGAGCTGATGCCCTTTAAGTTCGTATTCTTTCACATTTCCTGCATGTGTTTTTGTGTGTGTGTGTGTGTGTGTGTGTGTGTGTGTGTGTGTGTGTGTGTGTGTGTGCGCGCGCACTGTCTCTCAGTGTCTTCTTTTTTCTCTGTGTTTGCAAAACCACTAAATATTACATGAGCTTGCAAGGGGAAGAGGAATATAATAGTGACAAAGCGAGTGCATGAGTATGCTGTGATACACAGGATTTGAGGATCAAGTGTCATTTCTGGCTACGATTACAAAAAAGGGCGTTTTCTGGTAAGTATTTAAAGAGGTCTTACCTTCAAACAACTCAGAGGCACTGTAAGACTTACAAATCATAAATCTGGGAACTCAAACATGTTTTGTGTTCAAATGATTTATAATTATGATTTTTTTTTTTCAATTCCCAGGGCGAAAATCCCATCTACAAAAGTGCTGTTACGACTGTGGTCAATCCCAAATATGAAGGCAAATGAGGAAGAAGAATTTGACATTTTTGCTGTACGTTCGGCTTCTGAGGAGGATTGTTGTTTCCTATTGTTGCTTGGTCATTACAATGCACATGCGTCTGTATTTTTTATTAACACGTATTTATATGCTTTTGTTGTATTTTAGATGTACAGTATGTGTATATACTTTTCAAATTTCTTAGAAGTTTATGAATCAAAGTTGTTTTTCTATCCTGCCAAAGGTCTGGTACGGGCATTTCATTTCACTTGTTTTACCAGCAGAAGGTGAATGTCATCCAAAATAATTCATGCCCTAGAAATAATCAGCTTCTTAAATGTCACGCTCATCTGCCATCTTGTATGCTATTCCCTCTTGTGTCTTTCTGCACTGACTGTTTGTGGTGTCCTTCTACATATGTGACAAGACGTGAGGTGTTTTGGATGTTTATGTAAATCATCAGCCACAGCAGCACATCATGCCACATTATGTGTATATCTTGAAAAACAAATGCAATAGAAGTTTAGTTGAGAATTTTGGTTCAGTTTTTGTGCTGCAAAAGTGAATAAATATTTGTAAATGTAGTTTGGACTGCAGCTCAGACATAATGAAGTTTTATTGCACTCACGAGATTTTCATATTTTCAAGGAATTACACCATAATATAAATGTTTAAAATCAACAAAACATTTGTATGGTTTGTTGATATGCTATCACAAATGGATTGTATACCACTCGTAAAAATCACATGATGGTGATGTTGAGTCAAAGGATTTATGTTGTTTTTATGAACACTACCAATTATAAAACATCTAATTTACCAATACGACTGACTTATTTATTCTCAGGTTTTTCCTATGTTTTTTTTTGCCAAAAACTCCCAAAAATATCTTCCTTTGTGAACTTCAATGTCAGTCGTATTTTGTTTTGTTTTGCAATAATATTTTATCATTCACCTTAATGCCTCAGAAGCACCACACACGCGCCTTTACAGTATTTTTTTAAGTGCCTTTTATTTCAATCACCATGTTCTCTCCCTTATGCTGTAATGACTTATTTATTAAATAAACTCCCAAAACACTGTTGATGTCTCTTAATTAAGATGGGCAGAATATATGATTGTTTGTGTTGTTGGTGTTTACAATATTTTTTTGATCTATAAATTCTTATGATAAACATCTTCTAATCTTTGCTATGTATCTATAATTTTACGATTAAAGAAAAAAAAATTGATATATTTTGCAGCCCCACTAGTCTAAACACGGTATTTATACGTATTTATATTCCATAAACACAATAGTAATCAGAGCGCTGTGTTGGGCAGAGTAAATTATTTTAAGGAAGATTTTGGAGTTGACTAGTCCTTTAAAGCTTTCAATAAAAATAAATTTATGTATACATCAACATTTATTTCTTCATTGATAAATTGATTCCATATAGAAACCGGAAGCTCAATTAGTATAACAGGATACGATTGGTAACAAACCGCTGTCAAGCTCCGCCCACTCAAAGCGGTAAACAGGAATGCTAGCTGTTAAGAAACATCGTTTGAACGATCGTTTGAGTTGTTCACTATAGACGGACAATTTGCCTATTAAAGGCGATGGAAGACGACATTCTGACAACGTTGAAAATACTAATTATTGGAGAAAGTGGCGTCGGGAAGTCCAGGTTAGTAACCAGGGAGGGTGTTGTTGCAAACGGCTAACGCTGATTAGCAGCAAGCTCGTTGTTGTTTTTTTGGGTTAAAACAAGAGTGTTAAAGTCTGACAGTCTTATCTGCATGAACAATACGAAACCGCTATCACGACTGCGAATTCCCGTAATACAGTTTAATACGATTAGGGTTTTTTTTTTTTGGTAACACGCTAGTTAGCTGACAGATAAGATGGTGACATCATTGCTAGGATGGTTTTCATGAGCCATAAAACCTTCACATTGCAGACTGTGCAAATTGCATTGATGTGTCATAGAATGAGACAAGAAATGATCCAACCTGATGACTAATCATCGGCTACCAAGAACTGCAAACTGTAAATTGTGCGTCATTATCATATTCGTAAGGTTTTGTGAACTTAAGACTTGCTGTCACGAGTTAAGTTGTAGTTAAGAATGAACTTTGTCCTACTGACACCAACATGGCAATGAAGTCATCTTGCAATTGAGCAAGTTAAGCACATAGCAGTCAGTTTAGCAAGACAGTTTTACTGGCATCAATGCTATCTATGTCAGCATCGACTTACGTGTCAAAAAGTGAGTCTGCTGTATTTTTTTTTTATTTCAAGTGTGTTTTTTTGTTTATCCTCTGCAGCCTTCTCCTAAGATTCACAGATGACACATTTGACCCAGAGCAAACAGCCACAATAGGTGAGTAACATAACATTTGATCAAGATAAAACTGAAATAAGTGTAGGATGTAGAATTACAAGGACACAATGATGTCTCTATTGAAACAAAAACCCAAATCCTTTCAAAGATTAAAAAAAAAAAAAACCCTGAAAATATTCTCCAATGACTACTGTTTATCTTGGCTGGCTGGGATTCTTTGATTGATTATTGACTGGTTGCTCTTTCATTTTTCAGGTGTTGACTTCAAAGTAAAGACCATCAGTGTAGATGGCAATAAGGCAAAACTAGCAATATGGGTAAGTACCACAATTCAGTAATCAACAAGAGTATTTAGGGGAAAAAATATGTACTGGAGTTCCAGTCAGGGTCCAGAAGATGGCAGTCATGCAACACGCAGTCCAACTTTGGTCATCCTGGCTTTTTCTGCTATGGTCTTTGCGCTGTTAATTTTTTTCTTTCCAATCAAAAATGACATGGTTTTATTTTGCAGGACACTGCTGGGCAGGAGCGTTTCAGAACGCTTACGCCCAGTTACTATCGCGGCGCACAAGGAGTCATCCTAGGTAAGCAATTCAACCCACCCCAATTCCAACACTGTGATTATGATATAATGAGTGGAAACATTTGAAGTCGTTTTCCCATCTCTGTGTTGTTATTGTTCTTGTTGTTGTTTTTGTGCAAACACTTGCAAAAAATGTATGATGTAACCTCAATATGTGCTGATGTCATTTTAATGTTGGGAAAGTGTGGGCTTGTGCAATGAATATGAAAAACAGTGTATTTGTCTATTTAATTAGTTACTAAACACTTGGATGCGATTCATTCAAGTGTTAGCTGACAACTTCAAAAAAACTACAAAACAAGTGTTGTGTGGATGGAAATCATAAACCAGATTACAACAATAATGCAAACACATTTGTGGCTTTGCCATTCCTCTTTTTGATGTTTGATGAAATGAGTGAAAAATGTGTCAATATATGTACGTATTGCACTTGTGCACTAAACCAATACGGACACTATACAAAATGTGCCTATGCAGTATTCAAAAATCGTCTGAAATGAAGCTTTTATTATTTTTATTTTTTTCAAGAAATGCAACCTTTGCTTGTTTAAAAAAAACAACAGCAACCGATGTCGAGAAATATGTCGTCAACGTGTGAAATTTGTCGGCCTCCAATTGCCTACCTCTGTTTGTTTGATTGGACCCAGTGTACGATGTCACAAGGCGCGAAACTTTTACCAAACTGGAAAACTGGCTCAGTGAACTGGAGACGTACTGTACAAGGAACGATCTTGTGAAAATGCTCGTCGGAAACAAGATAGACAAGGTGAGTTGCCTTTCAGAAAAGGTCACCATTTTATTGACATCATTTTCCACTGTTAGATGTTTGTAACAGTTTTTGATATTTAAATTAACCAAAAATCATCTGTCTTCATTTTTTGTTTGTCATTGATTTACTTTGCGACACCAAAATCCATCCGATTAAGTCATCGTGTAAGGTTAAATTTCGATAGATACAGCTTAATGGACAACTGACCGCTAAATAGAGTATTTAAAATTCATTGTGTTTTGTTCTTTGCAAAAATATGCCCTCTTAAATGCTCACAGTAGTTGACAGCTCCACCCGGCAGACCTCAAATAAGCCATTACTACTTCTTTGTTTCAGGAAAACCACGAACTCGACAGGGCCGAAGGGCTGAAGTTTGCAAGAAAACATTCCATGCTTTTTATAGGTAAGCCAGGAGGATTCCCTCTGAACAGCCACTGGGCACGTCGCAGCAGACTATTACAAGAAGGGAAACTGCTTTTTGGCTCTCTAATACTTTCGGTGGAGGAGTTTTAGTGTCTATTTATAATTCAAACAGCCCCCCCCCCCCCCTGTCCTTTAAAGAGTTGATGTTCTTAGCATTGACTATGATTTTGAACTCTTGTCTTCACAGAGGCCAGTGCAAAAACACGCGATGGCGTTCAGTGTGCATTTGAGGAGCTCGTCGAAAAGATCATCCAGAGTCCGGGATTATGGCAGAGCGATAGCCACGGCCGAGCCGTGCAGCTCACCGACGAGGACGCGGGAGGCGGTGCCTGCGGTGGATACTGCTCGCTGCTTTAGATAACAGGCGCAGGTTTTTTTTCCTGACACACAGGTGTGAATACCCAAAACACTCCAACACAAATCTCTGCTTCCGTCCTCCTCCCCTCACACGTCGTGTTCCCGTGAGCTGAATACCCGGACTGTGGGCTCGGATCATCCACCTCACTTGTATTCACACGGGCGGTACTCTTTGCACATGTTCTTTATAAAGGTGCGCTTGAAATGCAAAAGCCGCTCAGCCTTGATCTCAACGTAGGATGCGTATTATCGGCTTGGAATTTGTGATGAATCGACATTTGTCGGTTTACTTTCTGCAATTGGTGTCGTTTTTCTGCTAAAAAAAGGAAACAAATCGGATCAAAGTGTTTAATGATCTGGTCCTGAAGCAGGAATTATATTGACAAAGTGTATTTTTTGTTGTTGTTATTGTTGAAGCTGTCTTATCTATATCGGTACAGACGATTTGCAATATGGACAAAAGGTTTGGGATACCAGAGCGTACCAGTCCTCTTGATTGGTTGTGGCCGGGGATCTTAAGTCCATCTTCTCCAGTCTCAAGGACCTTATTTTGTGCACTGGAGTTGGTCAAGCTGGAACAGAAATGGACCTCCTCCAAGCACAAATACTGAAACAATATAATAGTTCAAAACATCTTGGTAAAGTGAAAATCACGGTCAAGGAAGCCAGCTGGAATTAATTTCAACGGGCAGGTGTCCCAAGACTTTTGTCCATCGTATATTACACTTTATACAGCACACTTTGTTTATGCAGACGTTCTATAATGCCAAACCATCTTAAAGTCCCGAGCAACACTCTGCTCACGGCTTGGATTTCACTCACACAACTGCCTCATTTACTCCCAATATAATCGACTTAGCAAGTGTTTTGGATTGACATTTTATTCACTTTGATTTTTAAAGCTCGTTTAAAAAAAAAAAATATATATATATATATATACATATACACACACACACACACACACGCAAGTGGATGAGTCAAATGGATTGGCACCAGCAAAAAAGCTTTCCACCCAACACCGTGGTCAATGTGACACTTCAATAGAGGGCGAGACACTCTGGCGCTCGCTCGTTCAGACAGATAATATCAGCGATATCACTCACAGCGCTGCGTTCTGTCATAATGAAGGAAAAGTGTTCAATATCCAGCAAGTGTTGCCTAAATTTGAACAGTCAAAGAAAAAAAAAAAAGAAAAAGGCTGTGCTCTTTGCCCCCACATTGCAAATGGGTTTAACAGCCGTGCTGGGTTTGAATCTGGGAAATGTACGGTAGCTCTGAGTGTCTGATCTTTTAATACAGGGATTGTGAAAGGGACACGAATAGCACACTACATTGTCTAATCACAAATGGGAGATTTTTTTTTTTTTAACCTGCATGTGGAACTGCCTTACCTGTTTTTAGTATGTCAATTTAAATTTAGGTCAAGCTAAAACAGTAATTAGGTTTTAGAATTGTTATCAAACACAAAATGGTTTTAATATTATTATATTAGTGCATACTCTTGTGCTGTCTGCCATTTTATTTCTGTTGAGAAATATTCTTGTGTACATTTTATGTATTTAGCAATTGATAGTATCATTCCTAAGTTGTAAAGCTGAATGTATACATATTAACTACAGACTGCCCCATCTGTTAAACTATTATTTCTCTTTGTATTTGTTTTTTTAAGTGTCATTATTATACATACTTTAAGGCTATGTCAAGATAAAGTTAACGCAATAAACGATAATAAAAATGAAAGCTATATCTCGTTATTTGTATTTGTGGAGATGACCACTCACACTGCTGTCACGGTTACCGTGTTGGAAATGTCGCTGTTAGGTGAGTAGTTTTTCACTCGGCACCCTTCGCATTCCGTTGCCTTTGGGATAAAGATGTGTGTTTGAACAGTGTCGGAGGAAGCCTCAGACCCCAGACGTGTGATCGAACTAAATCATATTTTTTGGCAGACATCTCGGGGAAACAACCACAGTCGTAAGTCATCCTACCAACGCTTTAACCGGGATGTGTATAATTCCTGGTCGATTATGAAAGGCTTAGGCCTGGCAGCGTGAGCGAGGACGCTTGTAGCGTGTTCCTCATCTCCTGCCACAGTGCGGCCCGCCGTCTGGAAATATGTCTCAGTCAAATACTAACTGAGGCCTTCATGTGGTGCGACAGTGTGCTGAGCTGTAAGCGCTGCCATATCCTCGTGCCTACATCGGAAAAACATCAGATAGTACGGAAGGTCCTGAACTGACAGATGCTCACTGATTTGTTTTTTTAATTTGGGGGAGGAGGTGTAGTGACTTTCTTTTAAAAAGATGATTCGCCAACTACTGACTGATCAATTTGATTGAGAGGGCAGAAAGTTTCCTTGTCAAAGTATCCTTGAGCCGTATATCAAAACGCAAATATGGTAAGTTTCATGTAGGCACCACGCCAGTGACGCCTATGCACCATTCACATCAGCGCTGTTGATGTGAAAGATAGACTAAACAGAGTTTGGAACTTTTTTTTTTTACAATGAGAAGTCAAGAGTAACTCTACGGGGAACGCTCGACGGAATACTTTCTGTCCTTCTGTCAGTCTCTTCATGTGTCAAGAAGAAATCCTCCGTTAATAAAGCTTTGTCCTTTTCTGCTCCTCTGCTTTGCCAGTATATCTCTGGCATGTATGGACAAAAAGTCGGACGAACTTCTCTCGGGAGCAGTCAGAGCTGCCATGTGTTAAAATGTTACTAGACATCAGACATCATTTCAGAAGGTGTCGGATTCCCGGGCGTCACTCACAATGTCATGCTCATGGTTAGATGGAGTGCCTTGCTGGCTTTTAAAAGCACGATTGGAAAGATCATCCATTCGTTCTCTGCCATGCATTTAGGAAAGTAATATATTTACCATAAGGAGAGTTTTGTAGATACTCTGGAAATGAAAATCAAATGATCTCTTGAAATGACCTAGCCTGATTTAGGCCGAACTGAAGGTTCAGGTGGTTTTGTTACTGTTGTCCGAAATCTGGCTCTTGTGTCTCTTAGGTTACTTTTAAATGACCAGCAAGTACAAGGGCTTTGGTTTTGTACCATTTTCTTCAAATTTCCCCTGAGTTGGGAGGTCTGATCAATGATTTTGTTAGCATATTGGCCCAGGTAGCAGGGTTCACCGTCTCCTCATCCACAAAACAGCTTTAATAAGAATGGAGCTGGAAACTTCCACCCTAGTTTGCCGTGAACCTTTAGCCTCCATTCCATGTAAGTTAGATCAGCTGTAATTGAGTTTTGCCATATTTTGATATTCAGTCAATCTAATTTAAACCAAAATGGTTATTTTGTAACCTGCTTTTTATTTTTTGAAAACAGTACCCCGTGGACAAGGCCTAAAAGGAAGTAAAGGATGAGGACTTGTCACCCTTTAAAAGAAAACTCCTCTCACAGGAGGGGATGCTTTCATTTTGGCCTCGGGTTACTTTTTGCAATAAACATCTGGGGCAAGGACACACCGGTAACTCAGGAGATGCCTTTTGCTACCAAAGTATAAAGATGAACGCATTGCCTTATCTTATCGATTAATCCCCCCCCACTCCCCTCCGTGACATCTGGTCACACGCATCCTCAGATTCCACGGGAATGCCGTCATTCCGCGTGTCAGGGTACCCATCCGGATCTCTACAACATGGAAACACCAACGGCCGATGTAGTCAGGCCTTCAGCTGCTATAATAAACTAATCACTTTGTATCAACATGGCCTGGGTGTTAGTTTTCCATGAGCCTCAAACATTGTCATTGACTTTACACATGTAGCGCCCTGCCCCCAGTGGAGGGGGGCGGGGGGGGTCCACATTAATAAACTACCTTCTGGTTGAAATGATTGGCATGTATAGAAACAAATTCATTATTTTATGTAAATAATCTACCCTCTGTGTTATAATTGCATGGCTTATTTTTCTTAGCCAAAGCCGATCTTAGCTTTGAGGTCGGACCAGAAAAATTAACTGAAAACCACTAAGACCATGTGACCCTGACAAGAAAGGTCTGGAAGGCTGTAGAAGATCGGCTGGTGGGGATACGCTGAACGCTTCAAAACGTTCTACCACTCACAGCCTTATGCTTTTTAGATGTCAATTTATCTTATTTTGTTACGAAAACCATCTACGGTTGGTTATCTGTGATGTCACTGTAGTGCATGTTTAGGTTAATACGGATCACCTCAGGAAATTTTGAGTATTTTAACAAACTGGACAATTGGATGTGAAAAGTGCAACGCTAAAGTCAAATAAAAGTCCCTGAGGATATTGTCCCCCGGTCACATGATCATATGATGCTTTGTAGTTCTCAACTAATTTGTTTCAACTATCCAGTTTGTTGTGAGTGTTTTATTTCACCGAATAATGTGAGAAAAGAGGCAAGATAAGTGTTTTGTAACGGCAAGACTATTGATGTTAGAACGGGTATTTTTATATATCCTTAAGAGCCCAGACTTCAGTTTGATTGAACATCTCTGCAAAGATGAGAAAACGGCCGTGTACCAAAACTTCCCCTCCAACTTGATGTAGTTTGAAAGAAAGCTGCCCAAAATATGTATTCGTTTTCTTTTTATGGGTAATAACCAGCAGAGTTAAGAATCTAAAAATATGTCTTCCGCAAATGTTTTATTATGGTGACAGTTTTATGATATTTCGTTTCATGTATTTAAATTAGTTTATATTTTTAGTTTCTTTTTTAAACATAATGACACTAAGCCCAGGAGTTATTTTTTCTTGCAAATTATATTTCTTCAACATCCACCCAAAATTCTTATAAGCAAACACTGACAAGATTTAGGGGTAACTACAACAATTGCCTTTGCAACTCAACAAAGTTTAGAATTTCAGAAAAGTACGTTTTCCAGACTAGATTGGACATCGTCTCACTTTCAGCCTGTCGTAAATTTAAGCCAGTTTTGAGAGTATAATACCTGTAAACTGTATTACGGGGTAAGAATGTACGTATATTGTATGTGGTAAAATTAAGCTAAGGTAGTTTTAGTCTGATCTGGGTTTTGCTTTTCTAAGAATTGGAAATGTTGAGCCGTCCCCCCCCCCCCCCCCCCCCCCCCAGTTGAAACTGACACCTTTAGATGCCTTCGAATTCCGAACCAGATGTTTGTAGATGTGGGCAATCTCGTACAGTACTGGGCCAACTATTTTGGCTACACCTCACCCACTTTCTGTTGCAATGTGGCTCATGTTATGACCCCGCTGCGTTTCAGCTTGTCTCGGTCCTCCCCTGTCTTATTTTACACGAGCTCTTGCAAACACTCGCCAATAGTAGACTTGTTATATTAGACCGGGTCATCACCCCCGGCCGCTGTCTTGTGCCTTCCTGGGGCTGCGAACAGATGCTGTTACAGCGGTTCTACTTCAAAACAGTTCAAACTTCAGTTCTTTGCTCATAGATCCCAGAGTGGCCCCTAAATTGGGTTATGATGCGGGATGCCTGAGCTCAGCTTGCCAGCAGGCAATAAAAATAATAATATTATTATTTGAAATAATGTGTTCAAATATTTACATTGATCCAATCCAGCATCAGACAGTAGCGCATGTATGTTTGAGGTAGGTCATGAGATGCCATCCGTCACCTTTGACCCTGGATATCAAGTACTGATTGCTGGCCTTCACAAAGACTTTGAGTTAAAGCAACACAATGTTGTAATTTGACCTGTAGAAAAACAGCTACACGATCATTTTGATTGCACGTTAAATTGTAATACCCAGGCCCCGCCCCCTTGACCAGACGATTATCTTAACCGGGTAATGTGGGGTGTACTTAGTTTTGTATAACAATTTACATACAAGCGATTTCAAATCAAAATGTTTGTGATATGACCTCTCATGAAAGAAGCATTTGAACAACCAAAGCAAAAACTCATCACATTTAAAAATTTGCAAGCCGTGCATTTGGTATCCCGTCCCAACCTAGTCTATATAAAAAAACATCAATAATATCATCTTGAGCATTTCAGAATGAACATTTATCAAATCACATGACTCAAAATATATCTAAAGTGATTTATACTTTGGCATCTTTTTTGGTTTGATGCTTAATTTCTACACTTTTCCAGTCCCGGATTTCAAGTCTGTCTAATCAGAGCGTCTCAACTTTACTGTATAAAACAGCGTTGTCAGTAATAATCCAGACATTAGGCTATATATTTGCATTCCCCTGCAGTTCACACTCAGTAAAGAGACAACACAACTCTCATTTAACATTTTCTTGGTACGGCGAGTGAATAATCGCTTCAAATATTGCCTCCTCTTGACTTTAACGACCAGTACATGAAGACAGATTGTTTGATGCCGTGGCTAGTCGTAGCAGAACAGGATTAGATGTTTCTGTCTTCAAAAGTCAAATGAAAATCACCAACTGACTTCATCAAATTGCAACTCACCCGTGCTTCGATTGCACGTCCAGACGGTTCCATAAGCAACATCTGGAGGAATGAACTGCCGCATTGGCTCAGTATGCCCGTTCGATTCCAGATTTATGGTAACATTGCAGTTTTGGCTCTGGCTGTGTACAAAATGTGAGGCCTGTTTATTTGCTAGCCTTCAAAAGTGGATTTTATACGTCTACACAAAGCTGCCTGTGAGCGTTAAAGCCCCTAAATCTGTCTCACCGACTTGGCCGGCTCGTCTAAATATCACAATACATTGTGCGTTAATGAAATAGATGAAATGTGCGTGTGCATCTGTGTTTAATACAGATCTATGCCATCCTTTTTAAAATACGTCCAGACGCTTTCACCAAGTCTGAACACATGGCTTTACGCGGGACGCTTCATCGATCAAAGGGATTAGAGACCCTGTGCGTTTCACAGATAATGCACATGGCAAAGGCAAGATAAGCAAAACCGGATTCAAGCTCAGTCCGTCAACAATGTAGCTTTGTATTCCCAAACACAAAGCGTTAACATTGAGAGGACGCTGCAGGAATCAACATTCGGCCAAACCGCATTCCTCCGGCAGCTGCCATTTCTTACATCTGCTGTATTGACTTCACTGTTCCGAGGAATTTATTTAGCCCTTCTGTGATGAAATATTACACAGAGCCACCGGGCCCAGCTCTTGTCCATGCCTTATTTGTGATCCCATAGCTGTCATTATGTTATGAGTACTTGCGGCTCCTTGTTTTCCTCAGCAGCATAGCAATAGAAATACTGTAGTTTCTATTTTCGCCGAGCAAAAACATTGTCTTGATCGCAGTGTATATTATTTAGATCCAAATATATGTCTACCTACTTCTCACAATATTAATTATTTGATTTTTACAAGTGGTCAGTTACATCTTGATAATCAACAATCCAATGAAATTTTATAGCAGGCATGTCAATAGTCATCCCTTTGGTCGTATCTGGCCCAGTTTTAGATTTTCTTTTCTGTTTCAGTTGGTCTCAAAATGATTAAATAAATATTCCGGCGCAGAGTTATGTTTTAAACAAGCAGTTAAAAATGTATGGACATGCATCATATAAGTAGTTTGTCGGACAAAATAATTGTAGCATATTTCACTATCTGGATTTTTTTATTGGTTTGTACCCAACACACACATATTTTCCACATAAAGTTGGAATGGGAAAGTAGTAATGAGGTAAAATCATTTAACAATGATGTGACTTCAAACACGTGGAGCAAAGATCGCTTTGCCAACAGATGCAGGCGAAAATGATTAGAATTGAAGAATTTCTCTGCTTAAAGGGCAAGGGCACATCTCAAAGCGATCCAAACATATGAGCTCAGGATTACTTTGGCAAATATTTGTCAAACACTCCAATACGTAGCTACATCCTCATAAGCCAGATCAAACTTATCGGTGCCAAAAGGAAGCCTTTAAGTTAAATGTGTCCAGAGGAGCTGTCTCTGAGCGTTGCGGTATCTTGTGATGGACCGTCACAGTGGAAACCTGATTGTGGTCAGACCAGTCTGTATTTGGATGTCTATTTTGGACGCAAGGGTTGATATGTGTGCCAAATATGACCCTCCATACCATTAGCATCAGCTAGGGTCTGTCATGGAAGGGGTTCAACATATGGGCCTTCGTCTTTTCCCGGGTTAACGCAATTGTAGGTATTTATTGTAGCTTCAAAATGACAACCTAGACCAGGGGTGTCAAAGTCATTTTTTGTCCCGGGCCGCATTGTACTCATAGTTTCCTTCAGAGGGCTGTTATGACCATCAACAAACTGATGAATAACTAAGTTTGAAACCCGAGACGAGTAAAAACTGTTATTTTTAAAAGATCAAAAAAAAATTGCTAGCAATTTGGGTATTTTTTAAAAAGTGAAGACAATTTGTAACGTAAGTTATCACAGATAAAGCACGATTTGTCTTCAGGGGCCACATAAAATGATGTGGCGGGCCGTATCTGGCCCCGGGTCTTGACTTTGACACCTATGACCTAGACCCAAGTAACTCCATTCATAAATACCTTAGAATGGTAAGAATGGATTATTATAATTATTTCTTAAAGTGTGACGAAGGACAGGCAAGCTATACAATATTCCGTAAATGTACACTTCTTGGCGACAAAGGCGCAATATCACTGTCCGTGCAAGAAACTTTGAGAACATCCATCCTATAATCATAGCATATATTTGATTTGATTTTTAAATTGTTCTGCCTCAACCTCTGACAACATCCCATGTGGAGAATTCATGACCAGGAGCAAACAGAATGGACAGCTTTTGATCTATTTATATGTTCAAAGAGTAATATTTTATTTTTCATCAGTCACTTGTTCAAAATGTATTTTTAGATTTACTTTTCTTTATGAAATAGCAGTACAAAAGTTCAATTGTTAATTTTCAAGTACTTACTCCATGTGGAAATATGTCACGATTGTGTATAATTCAGTTAATAAGCCAAATAAAAAAAATCAGTGGAAAGTTGAGAGACTTCCAACAAACAACTAGTGCAAGTCTTAAACACGACACATGTTGTCGTGCACATCTTTGTGTAAAGACATTCAATCACCAGGAAAAGACAAGGAATTTTTTTCTTCCTTGGTCATGCTTCATTTATTGTCCATCCCATTCCCATTAAGAGCTACATGCAAGCAGCGAGAGTAGCTCATCTGTAAGGCCTTTGGAACCGCAGGGTCACGGTTCAAGTTCATCTCCGAACAAAAAGAAATTGCATGCCTGCGTGTGTGTGGTCTGCCTCTGTGTGGTGCGCACCAAAAAATATACACCAGTCTAAAATGAATGTTGCCTTGACGGATACAAATTGGTAAAAAGTTTTTTTTTAAAAAAGCCTAAAGGGACTGCTGAATCAAAACACCCATTAAATTAAATCTTCACAAAAACAATAATCTATTTAGTGAATCTCAATTAATTGATTAATAGAGTATCAAATTAATCAGTGGCTATTTTAATAAACTAGTCATCGTTTTATAATCGAGTCTGAAAAAGTCACAAAGCACAACATTATGTTCTTGTTGCAACATGACACAGGTTTGTTGCTGACCCAAGAAAAACAGTAAAAACCAGCTAAAGCTAAATTTAAATAGCTAAATAAGATAACATACTAACATGCGTGATTAAAAAGTAGCTATAGGTTCCGTTCCATTTAGGTTTTGGAGAAGACATTTTAATGGAAGGTCATACTAACCACTTGCATGGCACTGTACATTTATTGGCTAAATTATAAGAAACAGCTGTCACGATGATCCAGTGCAGTTCTAAACCGGTGCAAACCACAAGACAATAATAACCATATTGTAGAAGGTATCTCATTCAAACTGAACATTGAACATGATACTGTAATGCTTTGTGGGCAAAATGTTTGCTGTCGTACTGAACGTCATTATAAATAGTTTCTAAAATTGATAACAGGGTTTTCAACACTCTGGAAAGGCGGCTTCTGATGGAATTATAAAACGCAAGTGAATAACTTGCCAGATAGTGAGCAAAATAAATGATGCCATTCATCTTCCACGCAATGTATTTTCCACTTTCCACTATATCATGCAAAGTTACAGATTGCCCCTGCAGAAATGATGCTAATTTTTTTAGTGTAATTAATCTACGGTGTAATAATACATGTCTGGCCTTTTGATTATGTCTGCTTTTCACAATAACCATGACCTGATCAATGACCGGCACACATCACCTTTAACAAACATCCATGAAGTTATGGCTTGATCCAAAACAGCTCAAATCCCCCCAAAGTGATTGCAAGACCCGACTACGTTTTTAATCAGTTCATTCTTTCAGGAATCAAACAATTAGCCGCTGCAGTTTTTCTCATATTTGTGTTCAAGGGGGCAGGCATAAGATTTAATGAACACGGCATCCTTCACATCATGATGGCTAATTACTTCAGCATGCCACAGGAGTCATATTTCCTCATCAAATGGGGAATTATTTTCAAGACCTTCTTGTATTTTATTTCGTGGTTCACTTATGGGCCAACTAACCTGCCAAGGTGAAACCTGGAGTCTGTCAAATGGCAGCAAAGCGAGAGTCTTTACTTGTCTCTGATTTGGATGGAAATATGAAACATGAGCTGTAGGAGCATGAAATGCCACTAGTCGTTTTTCAGCGTATAAATATATATATATATATATATATATATATAAGAAAAAAAATCGGATCGGATTATTTCAGGGAGGGCCACGCCGAGGTCCTGATACACAGGAAAACAAGCAGGCCTGCATGTTTGGACTTTTGGCAGTCTCCACTGGCGCGGACTGACAAAAGAACCACAGGATGCAGCGACGTCCAGTTTGTGGCATCTTCTGCTACCAATCTGGGACGGGCTCCTGTCAACATCTGTCCGTCAAATTTTTACAATCTTGTTTTCGTTCTCATGTTCTCTCTGGTCCAAGAAGGTTCATAACTTCTACTCGGGTCAATTGAATCCACCCTAGTAGGACACTTAATGTGCCTTTAGACCCAGACAGTGCACAAAAGCCATCGAGGCTACTGACAGTATCACACAGGATGCTTATCACCACAGGATTTCAAATTACATGTTCAGACTTCCTTAGGTATCCACATCACAACCCCAAACTAAGATTTTTTCATTTCCAAATCCTTTATTTTTGTTTTTTTAACTGCTGCTGCCCTCTTGAACTCGCCTAAGATTGATTAGGATCCAATCCCGGGTTATACAAATAAAGAATGATGCCAAACATGCTTCTGAAGGTAGCAAAAATACACAAGAGATAGTAATGGCAGGGGCTCAAACCACTAATGTGCGGCATGAGGCAGACACAGCTCGCCGCTGTATACATTCGGCTCTGCTTGTCATGATTAGTTTGTTTGGCTCTTAAAAACCGCTGCGCCTTGTGCGTCATAAACAAACATGCCCTATTTTGTGATGGGACACAAATTGTGGCCGGGTGTTAGAATCAAGAGTTCAGTGTCATCATCAACAAAGGAAAAGGTCAATTTAGATAAATGAAATATTCTTCGTTGTTCCTTTTACTGAAAAAAAAAAGGCGACAATTTTCTGACCCTTTACTGCTCCAATGCACACATTTTATATTGAAAAAAAAAAATTCTATAAATAATGAAATTATGATGACCTCGTCTTATTCCATGCGACTAATATTCAGTTGAATGCCAAGCGGTGAATACACAAATCGTAGCTTCTGCCTTCTAGTGGAAGGCCATTGAATTGTTCGGTCTGTAACTGCGTCGCTGGGTTGGATAGATCACCTAATACTGTCGTAAATATTTAATCTTTTTGGACCAATAAAGTGATCACTCGCAGCATTTGCAGTATTATATCATTCGATATTATTTTTCCTTATTGAGCTAAAACAGAACACAAACTCATATGTAATCTTGTGGCAACATCTTTTTCCATGTCATTAAAAATTAAACGAGACAAAATTTCCTTACCAGGAACAAAAGTAATATTTTTTTTTAATTCTGAGGTTTATTCAATGCTTGACCAAGTAAAAACTGTTTGGAAAAGAAATTTTACAAGAAGTAAAAACAATACAATGAGATATGCATTTGGTCATTGGATTGAAAATCCAGTCTCTAGCGAAATGACAAAAGGAGAAACAATTCATATAACTTAACAGTAAAAAAAAAAAAAACTATTGGTCACAAATTTCTTCATTTTTACAAAGTCAGTAAGAATAATTTATAGGCTTTATACACTGTTGTTGCCTTTCATTTCTCATGGGATGCAGCCAAGAGAAAGGCATGTACAGCACCAACGTTTTAGCAGTAGAAACCCTTCTGTTTGTGTCACTTTCAAGGATGCACCGAGAGTGGAATTGAACAAAAAAGAAAAAAAAAAGGCCTACTAGCTCCCTTGTACAATCTCCACCCAGAGAGTGGGTATCGTGTGAGGTGTGAGGGTTGCGGTTAGAAACACAAGGAGCAGCTCATACTGCTACCCTGCAGCTACCCTGTCTGGGTCAGGTGGATAAAAAACACATGTGGCCCCCACTGTGTAAATAGTGCCTTGGGGTTAGCTAGTGTGATTCATCTCATTATACATCCATAAGCGCGATAAGATGAAAAATATAGCGTTCAATTCTTGGACTTTGTGTTGGGGCAAAAAAAAAAAGGCCCAATAAAGGCTTCTGATTAAATGACAATACATGTCTATAAGTGCATCTTTTTTTTTTTTTTAACTGTTTGCACATTCATATGAAAAGGTCCAAAAGTTACTATATGCAGCATCGCTCCCTCTTCTAAATCCTTGGCCGTAATCACAGTCTGGGTTTGTCAAAACAAAATAAAATATAACTGCACAATTTACAAACGAATTTACATTTTGACATGATGGAGTATTAAGGCCACACACAAGACATGGGTCCATAATGACACAGTACCTTGAAGATATACATACACAGTACCTCAAAGATATCTTTAAAAAAAAAAAAAAAAAAAGTCCGCTTTTGCTTCTCCAGTTTGTCAAACTTGAATTTGCAAACATTTTGGTACTTTCTATCAAAGAGTGTCTTCAAATGTCAAAGAAGCCCCTTAATGTGGCAGGCTTATGTGAAAACCAAGTACGGAAGCTTGATCAAAAACACACTGTAACAACCACACATGTATAGATTAGCAATAACAAAATATTTAAACTGAGATACTACTGCAATGCTGCGTACATAAAGACAAACAAAAAAGAAAGACAAGGGGTAAAAAGTCAAATGTTTAAACTTGTCCTCCGGCTTCTTGTAAACAACAATTTGAATGTAATGCTAAACAGCTGAAGATGAAGCAGGGTAGTGGGAGTTGTCGTCTTTTTGATTTTTTCATCCTTCTTGTGAGTACAAAAATGTGAAAAACCAATACTGTCCATTTAAAACACTGATAATAACCACACACAAAAAAATCCCTTTTTCGTCCAGGGGTCATTTGTGAGCGTGACTTGATTTTGGATCCAGCTTTTGCATGTTATGTTCCGATTAGAGGGAGCATCATCACTAATAAAACACAATTCAAGGATGAGATACGTTCCACCGACAAAACACGGTTCAGTTTACAGTCTAATGGAGGACTCCAGTCAAAATATACAGGAAACCATCAAGGAATTACTTCTAGTTATTTTATAACAAAGTGTGTGTATGTATTTGTGTGTGCGGATAATGATTGATGACCTCATTTGGTCTTTCAAGGCACACTTCCACTTCCTGTATCACGACAGTGACTCTAAACATTGGTCAAATAATCTTTCACAAATTCCAAAGAGGCACTACTAGGATCTGAACTTTGCATTGACAAGAGCAAAAGTCACTTTGGCAAAATGCACATTGATCTTAAAAAAATAAGGGGGAAAAAAAAAATCATCCAAATTAAAAAATAAGTTAATATTACAAAAAAAGGTATCTTGTTATAGGAAATACTGCAGTACACTTTTGTATGTCAGCCCAGCGTAAAAGGTCCTATTGAAGACACTTTTAACAAACAAAATATTTATTTGTCCTTTGAAATCGTCTCTTTCGGAATCAAAACAGGAATGTTTGCATAGAGTGAGGAGTCTCAGCTTGCAGCTAATAATTACGCACAAGTGGCACTTTAACAGTCTTGATCTCTGCTATATGGGAAGACTTTTGGATGATGCAGCTGGTGGTTCCAGGGGTGCTGTCCTTCCCCTGCGCCAAGTTGGTCAAGGCCATGGCGGCATTGATCTCCTTCCAGTACGTCTCATCTTTGCCCTTCACCTTCTCCTTGTGTTCTGCTCTGACGCCACCGCTGATGACACGCAAACATGGGCCATGAAGAAAACAGAAACAAAAAGCAGAGGCAGAGATTAAGATAGGGTCAATAAGCACGGTGTCTTTTTTTTTTTTTTTTGCCTTTTTGGCTTTAGGTGATTATTATAATTATATGATAATCTTAATTTGACATTAGAGATAGCTTTATAAGGCACACCGAGAAACTTGAAAGATTTGAAATTTGCCATATAGTCCGAAAAATACGGTAAGCCAAAAGACGTTTGAACTCACTTGTCATATTTACTTGATCCATGCTCTGTAGTTTCTGAAAGAGAAAAAAATAGATGAGTTGATATCATTTTGTGGATAAGAATATTTCTGAAAAAGCCATCAGGAAAGAAAGTAGCTAATCGGATCGAGACTCGTGACTCATAGACTCCATTCTGTAATATTTAGTTCGAAAACAATTCGGCCCCCGCCAATGTAATTGTGAGGAAATCATTTAGCAAAGGACTGAGCGTGAAAGACTTGAGTGGAAATGAAAGAACGCAACGTGAGTCAGCGAGCGCTCTCTTTTTTTTCTCTCTCTCTCCTAAAATGGAAGCAATCATTATCTCATATGTAAATCATTAGCAGGCAATAACGTCGTCATTAGACAATCTAACCAACTTTCTCTTTGGGGCAACTGGTGTGTTTACTTGAATATGCCGTTCAGTAGAAGACGACCAAGTGCGTGTCAGTGTGTGTTCCGCGTTGAGTGACGAGCTCGAGACTCGAGCTTTGTTTTGCTTGCAGTGAGTCTTATGACACACTTTTGGCTTTGAGGAGGCTAAGCATCTGGATGTCCTCGCCAATCGCTTTCTTTAAGCTACCCAAACACACAACTAAGGCACCCGGGAGCCTTTAAGTAGCTCCATCTTGACCAGGTACCCAAAAACGTCCAGACACCAAAACATTCTGCAGAGAGCCAATTTTATTTTTAGTCAAAAACATACCAATGTTTTTCTTTCTCGTAGCTTTGAAACTTTAAGGCTCACGTTTAAGACAAACCTGTCCGGAAACACAACTTCTCGACAAAAGATGAGATGAACGTGGAAGTGTAGAAACCGCAAAATGAAAGTCCCTCAAAGCATTCCAATTAAATCCCCTGGATTGTCCCTGAGGTCCTATCAGTGCTCAGTCTTTATTTGGCTTTATCAGAGAGGCATTTTCCTTTATTGACATTGTTCAGGTCTCTGTGCTCTACGTGTTCACCTCTGCTAGGAAGTTCTGTAACACCCTCTGGATTCAGGTACAGGACATGGACCATTCCGGTAGCTCTCTGCCAAAATAAACGCAAGGCTTCCTGTCAATGTTTGGCTTTATGCTTGGTCGAGAATCAGCACTTCTACAATTCCAAAATATTTTTATGAAAACTCTTTTTCAGCTTCTGTTTTTTTCAATATTATTATTGGGAGTCGGATTGCTTCGATGAGTAACTACTCGGTCGATGTTTGAGGAGAGTGAAGGCATCCTCTTCATTCCATTTCCATCTGTTCTCTCTGCTAGACTGCGGATTGGCAACATTCACCGTCATCACAGCGGTGTAATTATAGGGCCAATGTTCATATGATGTTTATATTCCCCTATGATATATTAGCTCAGTGTTTGGCTCGTCGTTGGCAGCGACGACAGTAGCAAGTAGGTCGACTTCGCTGACATGAAAGACACGCAACATGTGGGGTGAAAATGTGTGTTTGTGTGGGCAGACGCTCGCACCCGGTGTCTTTCCATCCACCTTTTAAAGTGTTTTCACTATGTGTGAGGCAACCACCTGATCCATTCAGAACATCCAGTATGTCAAGCCAAGAAAATTTATGATTCAGACTAACCAATTTGGGTTGAGTGGCTTGTTGTACAGACAATACAAAGTCATATAACAGATGCGCTCGTTTGCTCATTTTCAGTTTCCAACGATCAAACTACCAGCATGAAGAGGAGGCAATCATTGTTGGTCCCTCCATAGTTCTTGGCGAATAAACCAGGAACCTAAAAGAATGGGCTGGTCTAGTTTGATTTCAAGGTTTCATACAAACCAAATACAACAGTGACTGGTGGACTGGGGCACCTGTATTCACTTCTTGTATCCCACAACCATTAAATGTGATATGGCTATTCAAGTTTCCAAAGATATGTTCCTAAAACATCTTCAAGTCAGACACTTTAAAACAATAGCTTTGCCAAAGACCATACGAATCTCCATTAAAAGACTAACAAATATATAGATGTGTATTTTTATTTCAAGTTCAGAGTAGTCTTTGCTTTTGGGCTCCACTGACAATGGGGTTTCACGCAACACCGAACGAGAAAACTAAGAAGTCTGACGGTTTCTGGCATGGGGCTGTTAGTCCAAAAATACTAGCTCACTTAACATCCCTGCGGGGTGATGGTGGGAGGGCATGAAGAAGGCAAAAAGAGAGAGAAAAAAAAACAAAAAACCTCACGAAAATGAAGGGGGAACATAAACCAGAGCTGACAAATTAAAGAGAGGATGAGGTTACACCTGTCCGGTTGAGTGCGCCCCATTATCCTCATTCCCATGTGGCGCTGTTGTTAGCAACAAACAACAATAAACAAGCTCTGCATTACAACCACAAATAAATGTACTAACACATGCTCTTATATTTACAATATGTGGGCAAGCCTCTGGCAAGGTGGTGAGCTCATCGTACTTAAGAAAAATGAAATACCGCCTAAAAAGTTGAGGACTGTATCAAAGATTTTCAAGTGAAGTTTCAACCACTAAAATAGAATTTCAAACTCAACATCCGAAAGAGAGGAAATGAAGTGAACAGATTTCCACTGAAACATCTCATCGGCATTCCGCTCGACTCCAACCTGCAACCGTAGGTCAAGACTTGAACAGATCACGGTGTAATTAGAAAGTCCTTTTGGATGTCTCTGGCAGCCCAAATATGAGTCAGGGGTTACTGTCATCATCGGCCATCGGATGGAAAACGTATTAACCAGTTTTACCGCCTTTGCAATGACGCAACTTTTACCAAAGCCTCATTCAAATTGCTGGACTTGCAGATGTGAATCCTCGGACACAGGTTTTTACTTCAAATCAAAGTGGAAGGAACAGACGCTAGATAACGACATCTCCCGATGCGGTTCTCTGATTTGAAAGCGAGCCACGGTTTTGATTAGGAGGCACGACACCGAGGGACCGTTGATGCCTTTGGGCTCGCTCAAATTCAGCTATTGTTAATGATTTGTATGTTTAACAATGTCAAGAGCGGTCTGTCGCCAACTTTTCTTTATTATTTGTCCTTGTAACACACACTTATGCTGCCCATGTGAATCCATCACTTGCGCCCATTTAGCCAAAGACATTAAACATGGTGCAAATGGTAGCCTTGCACTGTGGGACATTTACAGAGCCATCAAGAAGGATTTAGGAACAGAAGTAAGGAACCAGTCTGAGCAAGATGAAGAAACAAGCTTGTTTCCAGTATTTCAACGCTGCCAAGTTGTCACTGTGTTTACGTGGACCAGTAAACAGAGTGTAATCAGGGCTCCAGTAAATCAACCAGAAGGAGAAGACAAGAGAAGTAAATATATTGTCAAAGCTAGTGTCCTCTTTTTTCTGTGTGGCAAGCCAGACTGCTGCAGGGACGCCACGGACAAACAACAGACTATCATTACCGTGATGAAGAAGATCAGGGTTTATGTCATGTAGCCTGACAACACGAGTCGTACAAAAATGATCAACACAGGAGGTTCAAAAGTAAACAATGAGAGTCACACCGCAATGACTTCACCACAAATGGGAAGTGCTTGGTGATGAAAGGATGAAACTGTTTCATACCAAAGCAGGTACTAATGACTGGCTTTGAGCGTTACTGTCTTTGCGCAAATAGTGGCCAGGAGTGTTTACGTGCGCCACTAAAGGGAGCACTTTGTTTTTATTTGAAGGAGGTGTCTGTTGTTTATAAGGCTGGAGACAAGAAAATATATTCCCTGACTTGTGTTAGATGCAGAAATATGATGTTAGATGCAGAAAATACGATTGTAGACATTGCTCACTACGAAATGGAAAGTTTCCTTCACATCAGACTGCGTTCTCCGAAAGCGATGACCTGATAGTGGGCGTGTCAAGTTGATGATATAAAAATGATCAGTTGGAGTGGCCTCGGTATGAGTTTGGTATAAACAATGTCTGCGTTGGTCAGTCAACATCGCCGCAGGAGTGACGGTTAGAAAGAGGGTCATACCACAATTCTGCCAATTTTTCTTCGTTCCCACTGTTGGATCTGCCACTCCCTCAAGGACACTTTGTTTTTACGTCATTGCGGACAACAATGTTGCGAAGGCTTGACTTGCACTTGGAACACATCTTTGATCCAAAGGCCACTATTAAACCAGTATGATAACGATACGGGAAACCTGCCCCCGGCCACTAACTTCCTCCAGGCATTCACGTCTTTTCCACATCAATGGAGTCACTTGCACTACATTAGCCATCTGGCTACTGTATTCATCAACTCGAGTCCATAAAGTAGTCATTCTCGCCAAATATGCCTTTCTCAACCTTGTGTAATGTGTCTGACCCAGATCACTCAGTCTGCTCTGGCAAGGACTTATTTGGCCAATAATGATCTATACGATACCGGACAGGGCGAAATCTAGTACCGAGCAAGAAGAAAAACATTCAGCCAGATTCCTGCCATTTAATATCCCATTAAAGGGTCATTTGGCATGGACCCCTGGCATGTGGGATGGAATTCTACTGTTCCTTGCCTTCAATGAAATTCCCCAAAGGCTTTGGACTGTAGGTGTGTGTGTTTGGACTGGACGTTGTGTGTGTGCAGCTTGTGAATGGTAGGCGTGTGTGTGTGAGTCATTTTAAGCCAGCAGAAGTTTAGTTTTCCATCGGGGTAAATCTACACCCTCCATCTCTCCCACGTCTGACTGCCCTCTGTAGTCAGAGATAACAATGCGGGTTCACGACACCATTAATGGACTACATTTTTTTTTTTTTTTGCCAACGGCGTGATGGTTGCCAGGGATGCCACTTCCGCCTTGACCAATCACAAGTGATCCGTTGAAAGGAATTCTTGAAGAATGTGCCAAAAGAAACTGATTTTGTTTTTGTCCTCCTCTCCTTTTGTGTCCTTTTACTGACTGAAAATGTAAAACACATTGCGGTGGAATGTTTTCATACGGTATGTCCCCTTTCTGATTTTCCTAAATGGGTGATCAGATCAGAAGTCACCTATCCTCAGGCAACTTTTGTAAAAAAAAAAAAACGACTAAAATATCACAATATGAAGTAGCTAATCCCTATTAGAAACATACTGACAGTCCAATGAAATTGTCCTTGAATTGTATTCCATTTAAAATCAAGTCACGCTTGGTCTCCGAGCCGACTTTCCTCCCTATCTTTCAATCCAAAAGGATTTCTACCATTTTTCACAACAAAACACACACATGCACACATCCTTTCTCTTATAATAAAAAACACATTTGCTCATGTGAGGAACTTTGAACAAAACAAGCTGCTAAAGATCCACTCAATGCTGCAGAATGTGTCCATGTTAACCACAATGTAAAAAAAAAAAAAAAAAAAAAAAGACTATTGGTTACAAAGACTGAATTAAAAAAAAAAATAGTTGCGTGTTTGAAGAAGAACCAGCACAGATGTGGCCTTCATGGTTGAGATGAGCTACAGTGTCAAAGGTCTTTGGAAATGACATTGTAGAGAATGCAACATACTGGATGCTATTATCTTTTCTTTTTTTTTCCCCTCATAGATTCTTAGATTAGTCGGTGAGAAAGATAAAACACGTGGATGGATTATGAATGGAAGCATTATGCTTTCTGCAGACCTTTTAATTCTTTTCTCCAATAAAATAACAAAGCAGGCGAGATGAAGCTTTATCTTGGTCGGTAGATAGTTTTCCATTCTGAAGAAAAATATTTAACAACATTTTATAGGACACTCATAAAACTACTGGAAGATTAAATATTTCTACTACTGATATTTAATGGAGCGTAAGACTTTTTTTTCTTTTGTGACTTTTTGTGCAAGTGATCACATCCATCCAACAACAACTACTCGTTCCCAGTCAACCACAGTTGAGGAATGTAATTCTAAAGAATGATGTCAATTTAAATGAAGATGGGTTAGTTAAGGATCCTTGACTTGATCTCTAGTCACGTTCTAAATAATGCTTCCTGTGACGCACGTACTTTGAAGGATGAAAAGCAGGCCAAACAGTAGTCCTAGGGGAGAGCATGTTCCATACAGCCTTGTTGTGTCTGGCTTGCAACAGCCTGGTCAGAGGAGCTAGCTGGAGGGAATTCCTTGTCTGCTCTGAGTGTGTGCTCCAATGTGTGAACATGTGTGCTACTGGGACTCATAACTGCATTAAGAAAATGGCATTCCTCGACACAGGCGCCGTATCAAATACAACAAGGCAGATGGGATGTGTGTGTGATTAACAGGCTTAGGAATAACATCGCAGCTGCACAAAGTAAAACAAAAGTGTGCAGATGGAGGGGACACAGAGTTAAAGATGGAGAAGGAATGCAAGAAACATGGCTCCTTACCAGCGCGATAAACAAAGTTCGCCTCGGCCTCCGAAGAGGTCGGCGAGAGCAGATCGTCGTCGTACTCGTTGGAGCTGAAGGAGCCCGAGTGGTTCCTCTTGCGAGCGTCCATCACGGCGTTGGCCACCATGACGTGGCGCAGCGAGTCGTTGAGATAGCGGTGCAACAGGCTGCTCTTGTATTTAGGCGGGGACACGTAGTCGTCCGCCAGCGAGGCGGCTTCGTTCGCTGAGCGGAGGCCCGCTCCCATCCCCATGGCCATTCCCATCATGGCGGAGCCCTCCTTTTTAATGACACTCTGGTACATGGGTTTGGTGAGCTCCACGGCGCCGTTCTGGGTCCTCTGAGGGTTGTCGCCATCTGAGACATTCAAGAATTCATGTAGATACTTAAGATTCTTGAAGACTCATGCACAATACGGCCATTATTTATGAATATATCCTGAATATACTATACAGTATATATGTAGTCTGTCTGTGCGTGTGTATGTGTGTGTATATATAGTTTGTTTTTGTCTTAACCCTCCTTCAGAATTTGGCCTTTTCATTCAGATATACCAAAACATGTTTACATTTCTAACTGCTCATTATCACAATATGGAAGCCACTATGTGAACAAACACCAATCTGAAGCGTTTGAAAGTTGAATGCAGAATTTGAGTCACAATTGGAGACATGTAGGTGGATTCATAGAGTCAAAGAGTACATGCAATATGACGTTTGTCTCGGCTTGATGTCACTGGTAATTATTTCTATAATATGTTGTTTTTTTATGATTTTTAATGACACCTTTTGATACCACCGAGGTGACTAATACTTTATGTCATTTTCAAATGTAATTACTAGCCATGTTAATGTTTAAGGGCAGTCTGTGCATGCGCAGAAAATGATGAAAAGCTCAATAAAAATGAACTAATGTTTAATTTCCGTTGGCATTCCACTCCAGAGAATAAAGCAGCAGAGAAATGTGAGAGCCAACCATAATGGATGGGAGATTGATTCCTATCCATTTAAAACACATTGCCCCTCTTATTTCCGTCTGCATAAAGTTTACAGCACTATCCGTGGCACTGCTAAGGTAATCACATTAAATGAGAACTCTGATGAAAGAAGCAGAGGAAGTCGAGAAAAAAAAACAATGTTCTGGCAAATCAGATATCAGAAGGGAAATCAAGATGGATGGTTTTGTAGTTTGAGCAGGTTGGGTGAAGTCTAAGCCAAATTATAATCACAGCTCATGAAGGTACGTTCACGATGCAGACATTCTCAAAGTCTACTTCTATTCTAAAACCATCCAAACAAATGTCGATCTGCCTTTATGATCGCATGGTCGACATCCAAGTCTGGCACCTCCTTAAATAAACCTTGAAACATCTTAAACATTTTCTTTGGGTGTGCAAAAGTAGCTGCGAAACAAGCTCGAAGAGTTCACCAAAGAAGAATGGTCAACGGGTCAACGGGGTCACATCTACCCGTATAAATAACCCCTGGAGCAAAAAAGCATAGACTTTAAAAATAATGGTGGGCCTTTTCGGTGTATGGGTCAAATGTGGGCTAAGGCTGCGGAAAACTTCATAACCATAATGTGACAGGGGGAAGAGTCCGGGAGATATAGCGAGCCACTGGTGGTACAATGGCATGCGGCGGACACAATGCAAACAACATGCGCGCATTCCTTTGCAGCCGCACGCTCGGCCTCGGCCTCTCAAAGGACCTAATTAAAGATTACTCACACCACAGCGCTCTTCCTCTCTGTTCAATCTCTCACTATGCGAGTATACACCGTGTGTATTTTGTTTATGTATTTATCCCCCCGCGCAATGTTTTCTGTCCTGTCAGTGGCTAGCGAGGGGCAATTCTTGCAGCATGTGTTTGCACTAAGTACATAGCTGAAAGAAAGTTAGTCATTCCCAATTGCAGACTGGGCGACGGAGGTTGGCTAAGCAGGGTGTCTTAATAACAACGTTTTACAGCCCACCAGCCTCAGCGACTCTCAGCTAGCCGTGTAGATATACTGTACTCAGAATAGAGATAGTTCGAGCGGAGCGTCCTTCGTACCGTCTGAGCAGCTGTCGTCGCTGCTGACGCTCAGTCTCTCCGCATTGCCTTGAACATACTTGTTATAAAGCTTGATCCGGAGAGCCCAGCTCAGGTCGGGCTGCCTCACCGTGTTCTTAAGCCGCCTCCTGGCATTGGCGAACCAATTGGAAACCTGACAGAGAAATGAAAAGGAGAGTTCGGAAATACAACGTTACTGTCTTAACTGGATACGCATCGACAGTGAAACATAGACTTTATAAAAACGTCTGCTCAGACTTGACAGAGTGAAAGAGGACGGTTACCAAAAGGAATTCCAGACAGTTTCATCTCATATTTTCTGTACCTAACACCTTCCACATGCTGGACGGCCAATAAAAATCAGCTATTATTGATAAATGTTGACTTAGATGGATGTCCTCTATCTTTATTCTGGATTCACTTGGCCTCATTTCAATAAGACATAGATCCAGCGCTGACCTCAAGTTGAGATGGAAAAAAAAGACTCTCGAGCTCGTTCTTCCTTTTACTGGGAGGAAAAAATCATTTGATGTTAGACTAGAATAACTTTTCACACTCAATTGACTTAGTGATTTTGCCACTCTCTTAAATCTCACATTACAACCACTTGTTGCTCTGCAGAATTTGTCATACGAAGGAAATTAAACCGATACACATTGTGATAATCTAAACTACATTATTTATAGAGACGAATATACTATAAATAAAACTAAAATACCATATAAAATGGAAAAAATGAATGTCATCTGCTGGATCTGGTGTACTAATGTAGCCCACTACCAGTGCAAAAAGAAATATTGCAGCAGTTCTAAGAAGGTAGAAATAATATCCACGGGTGCACAAGTGTAATAAAATAAACAGCTCAAGTTGTAAAAACATGTTCTCCTCACAGCCTGTCAGTTCCAAAAACTCAAGTTCACATCTCGCATTTTTTTCCCGAGCTGATTAGACACACACGCGCAGACGCGCGCTCGCACGTGTGCGTGACAAAGACAGAAGGCCGCAGGCAGACCCACCTGAACCAGGGTCATCTGTGAACCCAGAGCCAGAAGAATCTTCTCGGTCTTAGTGGGGTACGGGTTGTCTCTGTGTTTGTACAACCATTGCTTGAGCGGTCGCGCCATGTCCTGCAGGGCCTGACGCTTGTGTCGCACTTTGCTGCCGCCGGGTCGACCCCTGACAGATGGAACATAATGTAGTACAATATGTTTTCCATACAATACATTATAGTCACGAGTAAAGACCGACGAGAACCAATGTCAGGTATCGGTACTCACGACCGGTACTCAATGATAATGATTGAGAAGTTAGAAGAATTGAAAATTGACATTGATTTTAAGCAATTGTAAGGAAAAAATGTGATGTAAAGATTATCAATGATTGCTTCTGTGGAGAAATTGGATGTACTTTTAGTACTGGTGATACCGATACTCAAGAATCATTACTCAAGTAGTATTACTCAAGAATTGAGTACTCGTACTGGTATCAGGGTGGAAAAAAAGTGATTTTGAACATCCCTTGTGATGAGCCACATTAACCTGACACAACCAGAGTTGAAGCAGAAATTTAGCCTTGACAAAGAAAATAATGCTTTGTTTTGATTGACACTGTCTGTCAGAAAGTTATTCACTTGAACAATACATGTATTTTTGTTGTTATAGTTTACAGTAGTGCAGAACTGCACTCCGTCATACTGAATAGTTTATTTTTTCTGGGGTTTGAGCTTTTAAATAAACGGTACCCACCACTGTGAACTAAAACCGCAATAATAAAAATTTTTTTGAATTAACAAAGAACAGGGCAGAATTGTAATACGTCTCATTGTGTCATTTTCAATGTCTATTGTCTTTTCCATGAAAACAATCTGCAGGGCACGTATAGCATCAGATAGCTCTTTAAGACCGATTAGTTTTCCATTTGACATTTATCTCGTACGTCAAACTCAGTTACACACGTGGAGTTAACACTTCAGCTTGATGTAAAAAGTGGTCCAAAGACCATGAAAGGGGGATTAGATGTTTATTTATGAATCAAGTAATGTTTCACAGCTTCCAGGTGGGAGCAGTAGCTTGTATAAAATTGTCAGTCATGACATATAAAGTAAGCATACAATGGGATGGCAATTTTCTCATCCTAAATCTGCAATTAAGCTTAAAGAGGAGTAATTTCACCACCAAAAAGAGCCCATAGAAATGATGACATCATTTTCCATTTCAAAAACTGTCTGTTTTTAGAGAGGCACCTGTACGAGACACAACTTTGGCATTTCAGAAACCTGTAGATGTCAGTATGGTGCAGGACTCTGGGCCCCTCCTTTATCTCCCGAAAAAGCTTGCACATTTTAGTTTAACCTCATTCTGAGGTTGGTGTTCTCCAAATATTTTTCTTGTAATCTAGATTGGAATGAACATCTTTAAAGTACATTTGACTCCCTGTTCTGAACATTGCTTTAAACAACAGCCTCTCTTGCACGTACACACGCGCTGTGACTTTACATCTCTGTTTGGAGGTTACACTTTGAGACACCTGACAAGCACATAAACTCATATCTCTGTCCCTGAAGGTTTCCAGTTCAGGTCACTGAACCCTCATATTTGCTCAATTAAGGAAAAACACCCCAAAAAATACAATAAACAATCTTTTCTTACACCTGTTCCCTGTCACAAAAAATAAATAAAATACTTGGAGAACTAACACATGGCCCCTGTGTGATGGATTAGACCACACAGAAAGTTGAAGGGCAAGTGTATTTATTGGAAGCAGATGGAGAGATCTATGAGACAGCTACCGAATAAGGCTGACCTAGTTATTACACCAGAATTAATTAAATGAACAGCACTGGTCAAAATATTCATATATTAATTCATAAATAATATTACATAGCGGAAAATAAGGTGTTAACGAAGTATGCTTTATAACTTGACCATTTGGATGCGCTCGGTCATGTCTAATTGCGCACACGCATGCAAAGACGCACGAGACAACGTGATTTCAAAAAGTAATCAGGTCATAGTAAGTGTACGTCTCAAATGAACTCAATGTCCCCGTCTTGTCAAAACGCTGAAGAAGAAGAATTCTGTGCGCTCTATCCTTACCCGTTCCGTCTGTGTCTGATGGCCTGGTTGTCCATGATGGCCTGGTTGCTGGACAGAAGGTCCGGATGTTGTCCGTCCATGACTTCCAAGTAATTTCTGCTGCTCATCTCTACCTCGTTGGCCTTCTCCTCAAACAGAACCTGGCCGCTCAGCTTGTTAAACACGATGGCGTTCATCTTTGGCCAGATAGTCCCCGAGTTGCGCAAAAATGAAAATATCCCCTCGGGTGCGTCACAGTGCGCAAGTGGCTTTCCTGTGAAGAACACGCGCGTTTAGTGAGGATGGACTTGCAAAATCCGAAGTAACGCTCTATTAAAATCTCGCACGTCGTTTGCAGGGTTGTGTTTCACTGCCCTTTAAAGTTTGTTTTTACTGTTAACATAAATTCCAGCTTCGTTGATATAAAACTTTGAATTTAAACGGAACTACTGTATTAAATGGTTTGATTCAAGCGCAGCAAACCTTTTTTTTTATCCTTAAAACAAACATCCAACCTAATATTCATTCAACTTAAAAAAAGCAATGTACAGACGATTGATACATCAATAGCAAAAGTGCATGCGCCAAAAGTTGAAACATTAATTTAGTGAAATGTTTTGTCCATGCAACGTGGATTAATTGAGTTGCGCATTTTAAACGACCACTAGACTATTGTGTTTGCATTTATAAATGACCATTATTGCACTTGTTCCACGTAACAACGTGCGCGTAAATTTGCGGGACTCAAACTGTCCAATTAATTGGGTTCAGAAGAAGTTCTCGGCTTTGAATTGCAAATGAATCCCACTCAGGTGTACGGTTATCCTCTTCTGCATCCTAAATTTAAGGCGCAAAAAAAACAAAACAAAAAACATTTGCATGCGTCAGCATCCCAATTGCGTGCTTCATTTACCTGTCACTGGCTCCTCCTGAGTCAGTCCGCAATGTAAAGCAGTAATCCTGTCTCCTCTGGCCCATTCCCCACTCACATGTTCCTCTCTGGAGGTCTTGTGCCCAAAATCGCGGAGCTCCGGCTCCTCTGCAGCTTTATCCGGCAACCTGCGCCGCTCAGCCCGGGACTCTGAATATGTCACCCCGCTCATGTTTCCTCGCACACAAGCTGAGCCTGCGAACATACTGGGGATGGCTTAGGCCGGTTCATGGGCAGGGTCGACGGGCGGGGGGGGGGGGGAGGCTCCGGAGGCGGGAGCGAGGCACCGTGCCGCTGCAAAAAAAAAAAAAAAAAAAGTTAACCGTGACAAGTTCATCTGGTTTAAATACAATGTGACTCAACTCAATTGCACAATCTGATATTGATGTAGTCTTACTTTTTAATTGGGGAAAGTCATCTAGTGATTATAGCACGTCTGCTTCACAACTGCTTTGACATTTATGGCAACTCAGCAATAATTCTTTCAATGAGTTGAAGAGCTCACTTGTAAGAAATGAAAAAAAAATGCATTTATTTACATACCTGACTAGGATATCATTCAAAATCAGCAGGGCGTTTACTATGATTAAAATCATACAATGACCCCCCCTCCAGCTTCCATTTTTTTTCTTGCTTCATGAAAATCGTCATCGTCACGCCGTTCTGAGTCTGACTAATATTCAAGCTATTATTTTCCTCTAATTAGACAAACTGCCCACAGCAAAAGCCACTATCAAATACACGACTGGCGTGTTTTCCTGCAACATCAATTATTCCATCAGGAGCAAACTCAATACAATCTACATTCCCAAATTGTGGATTCAGGCTGTTTATAACCACGCGGTCACTGATTACATCTGATCAACCCTCTCATTGACTTCCATTATAAAACCTGTCACGTGATGTGCTCGTGAGTCATAAGCTCCGAGGTCCTCAGCTGTGTGTTCTTTTGGGGTTTATCCAAGGTAGTGATTCGAAGGAGGTGACTAAGCAGCAAGACCCATATGAAAAGTCGGGGATCTGTGTAATTGCTGTTTATTTGTGTTTATTTTCATTTAACGGGGGAGGTTAACTTTTACTAACGGCAAACATGTTCTCTTCCGAGTTGTCGAGTGGTACAATCACTTTAATTAAGGTCAGAGAGGGTTTATTTCCTTCTCACCTGATGTGAACTTGCGTTACCTGCCATGACCTCCTTGAGAGAGGCCGACCTTTCTTGAAAGGAAGAAACGTTCACCAAATGCCTTTTGTACTTTTGTGTTTCTTACAGAGCTGTAAACCAGAGGTGGGACATCATGAACACCAAAAAATAATATCGTACCAGTGAGATGATGTGTGATGTGACTTCAGAGAAAGCAACGAAGCAAGTGCTGTCTCTCAATTTGAAGGTATTTCAATCCAAATTATTTTTTAAATCTCTTTTCCAAAACGTGCCCCTCAATTAAGGTGATGTTTTTACTCTAGACTTAAATCTGTGTAAACCAAGTTGGAATTATACATTGCAGCACGCAGACTTACTGGGTTAAAAGCCACAGACGTATTTGTTCACTGGTTTGCCTGCCATGGTGGAAAAAGTGACTTGGAAGAAATTTGCGAGGTTGTTTGAAATGACCCAATTACTGTTTTTCAGATGGGGTTAAATAATTTGGGACACAAATTTGCCATTGAAAACGTGCACTGAAAGCAATCAAGAATCAAAACCGAATGTTATTAGACTGGGACTGCTGCCTTAAATTACAGTGTGGCATAATTGCAACTCACAACACCCATTTCTTAAATCTTCCATGCCTGTTGTCTTTCTATTTATGGCTTCCCAAGGGAATAAAAACAAATGACTACTAAAAACACACACGCACACTTTAAAGGGAAAATACCAGTTAACTGATGAATGCACATGTAAATGTTTTCCTTGGAAAAGTGACCCAAGTCTAATTCCGTCAAGCAGAATGTGTTTGCAAAACTAAATAATAATTTGTTATTATGATTATTATTATTATTTCCGACATTGAAGAGCTAGATATGCTTGGTCCCTGCACTACTTGGCCCCCGATAGAAGTGGACTGTTACAGTCACTAATCTTGCCAAAACAGGAAACTTTTTTTTGTGCAAAACTGCAATGGCTGAGGTAACAATATACTGCAACTCATCAAATGTCCTCTCATGTACTGCGACTTTGTAAACAAGAAAACCAAGAGATGCATGCACATTGATGCTCTCTTAAGAAAACTCTTTATGACCAATCAAGCAACAGTCATACTCTGTGAATCTCGTCAAATCAGAGCTTTGTCTCAAATTTCATAATTTCTCCAATTTCATGGTCAGGTGCATTAGAAAAGAAGTTAACATAGCTGACAAGCATATAGAACCTGAGGCCCTTCTTTAACAACAATCAGAAAGAAAAGCTAGCGAGGGTCATTGAAATGCTCCAATTTAAAAGCTGTATTAAATTTTCTGCTGTGATTGAGAGGAACAAATCCATCAAAAGCAGCCATTACATTACACACGTGTACCTAATAATGTGTCCTCATAGTAGAACCGTCCCATCACACCAAAAAGTAATACAATCACTTAAATACATATGTAGCTCTTGTATAATTGAAAAACATCTTGAAAGTCACTCACAAGGCAGTTAAAGTTTAATGTGCAGACCTGCAAACATTGCATTAGGAAAAAAAAGAGATGTAGCTGAGAATATAAACTAGCTAAGGAAATATTTACTGGGTAAATAAATAAAATGAGAAGTGGGACCACTTGTGTCAGATCTTCAGGCAAACATCTAAGTCCAATTTATTCATAGAGCACTTGTCGGTAAAAACATTTTGGACCTGAATGGCATTATCTAGCATCCTTAATTGTGATTATTCCTAAAAAGTGCATTGTTTTTTGCAAGCTGGGTTATAATAGTTTGAGTTTTCATTAGCTTTAGTGTATTTCTTCTCGCAGTATGGTACGCTAACACTTAATGAATGAAAAGTTTATGCCTCGAACCTACAAAAAAAAAAGCTTGACTTTGTACTTAAAGGCCAAATCTGTCATGTTTAGTAGGATAATAACAAACATGACTGAGACCTTAATGGAGATGTTTGTATCCTTGTAAATGTGACCCAGATGCTGCGGTATTTGCTCACTCATTTCTCTATTTATTTATTGTCAAGCTTGCTTGGTATTTACACTGTATGGAAGTGAATGTCAGAATTCATACGTGGCGTGAAAGTCAATTTAAAATACAAAAAAAAAAAAAGCAAGTGGATAGCAGGAGATCTCATTAGGCGCCTTTAGGATTTGCGAGGAAGCGGATGCATGGCCGCTGAGCAAACACGAGGTGAGCGCGACACCAGACGCTCCCACCGCGAAACCTGCTATGGTGCGAGCTCGCTGCAATGATAGAAAGGCTAATACACGGGTGGAGAACAGGAGCTGTGTTCTGCCTCTCTTAACTTGGACGCGGCTCTGAGAAGGCTGTTGTGCGCACGTGTATTTTTTATGGCAATGCAGCGAGACAACATTGCTGCCAACTGCTGTGATCTTATATTAAAAAATGCTTCCTAGCCATTGAAAAGGGAGGGCGGAAAGCTGCTTCAAGTCTATTCATTATTTTTTATTAAAAAAAAGGAAAAATGTGGGAAACCTCCAAAGACGACTTGCTTTACTTGACATATCCAAAGACACCATAGTTGCATCCATCACCACGGGATGAAGGTATGCTCACGTGGTCATCTTGTTTCGCTATGTCCAATCAAAAGGTCGACCCGGAAACGATTCTGCCAGACTTGTGGCTTCCTTCATATTTCCCCCGATCATTTCCACTTTAGATTCCCAGGTGGTGTCAGGCCAATGGTGAGACATGAGGCACAGGGGCGTGGCAGATAGTAGGGCCCTCATTTTCCCCGCACAACATCAACAGGGATATCCCTCCACTATTTCCATGTGAAGCAATGAGAAAACATGGGATGTTGAAAGGTGACCAGGAAGGCCAACGCTGAACGTAATTGCTGCCTATGCTGAAGCGCGGAGGCCTAACCTCTAATTTCCCCTTGAATAATGTCGCAGTGTCGGACAGCGAGCCAGAAAAAGTGGCACTTTCTTTTCTAAGAGGGTTTGCGGCCCAACTAATACTCTCAGCTGTGGCTTGAAGACCAAAAGGCAGACTGTGACATCCTCCCAGCTTTTCCCTTGCGCTCCACAATGTTCAACACACAGTAAAGTGCAACCGTGTTTTATTTCGGCTTGAACGTCAAACATCCCGTCACAGTGTCAACAATATTAGAAACCCCTCCTCTAAATTATTATTAATGACATCATGACTGTTTTCAAAGAACATACAGGGTGGATGAAAAAGTATGGTTTCTTTTAAGCAGTTCCTGATGTTTTGGGTTCCTCCAGCTTCTGACATTTTTGGTGAGGAAGTTGCTTCATTCATGCACTGCCCACCATGCATCATGCTCCTCCACTTGACCCCGTCTAACAGCTGGGAGTGGTTTAAACCTCAGAGAGTGATGGAGTTCTGCTGTTGCCCCTATTTTTGAACACAGCTAATATAAATCTTAAGGGCCAAAGTAGCTTCTGTGGCATCTATGATAAATTGGAATGAAATCAGACTGACAATTTCTCTTGTGCTGGAGTCAAACTCAATATGGGTGGGTCAGTTAACCAAACCAGGGGATTAAAAGATCAGATGAAAAAAAACAACAACACACATTTACAAACACGCATAAACAATAAATTTCTCATTTTATTCATTTCACATTGTGGAGCCTCTAAAATTAAAAACCAATAAGGTAATTCAGAATTCAGGTAAAACTGAATAGAGATTTCCAATTGCAACCCTTAGTTACCAAGTTTGGTGACAAGAAAATCAATAAATAAAGTCCTAGCTTCAATTACGTTTTATTTTTGGAATGTACAGTAAGTAGTCAGTTGTTTTCTACTCAGGTTTTTGTCCATGCTGACCTCAAGGCCTGCCCTGTCTGTGATCTTTTATTTGAGTGAGTCCTTTATTTATTATGTTACTGCTCAGAAGCTCCTTTGTAACCCTCAAACTTCCACACACCCAAACAAGTCATAAATCCGATTGTTTAAACCTTCAGTGTGCTTGGTAAATAATCGTAAAAGCGAAAAATAACAATCAGTTTGATGATGTCATCGTTAAATGAATTACCTCATCCTCATGAGGCAACAGATCTGAAAGATTAAGCACAACAGCAAATAAATACAAGCCCTGAGGTTTTTGGATTTAATCAGAACATTTTATTTATAGCCACCTGCTTCCATTACACGCGTGGTGATTTTTTGGCCCGAGACTGGTTCGGGAAGAGCAGACGAATATTGCGCACGCAGTCGGCGGCGGCGTTGCGGACCTTATCATCATCACAGCCCATGAAGTGGATCAGAGGCTGCAACGAGTACACAAGAGAGAGCTTTGAGCTGGCAGGAAGAACACAGACAAACATTGGACTCATTCGTCTGTAAGAGCAAAACTCAAAAGTCACGCATGAACCGCGTGCACGTGTGTTTTCGCATGTGTGCTGGCACACCATTTCAAGCCGGACATTAAAAAGCTGAGCATGAACCACGTCACTCAGTTTCCTTCTCACAGGTCAGATTTATATCTATCGGACTATTAGTGGCTTGTGTAATGGAACAAGTTATAGATTGTTCTGTGACACGCTCTTGCATTTCTTTCCACAATCTCAAGATTTTGATAGCACAGAAATGAGCAGTTGAGGGGATTTGCTTACTGTTTAGTTTTTGTGTCATGTAGAAACTATCTCGGTATATTTAGATAGAGAAACCAACTCCGAGTGTTATGTTTTGTTTGGGGGGGGGTGAGCTTTCTTTCTTTTGTTTTATCTGGAGGGAAATCACTACATTACGTTTGCGGGTGGTTGCGGGATTGAGTCAAAATAAAAGTCAATGTAAGCATAAATACGACGGAGCTAAATTTATTCAATGTGTGCTTCTTCTTAAATTCCCATTGAGGTTTTCCAAACCACACTTTATTTTCAAAAGGGATATTTACACTGATAATAAAGTGACAACAATACATCCCGATAAATGTTGTTTACTTCGTTTGGTAGAAAACACAGCAAACAGAAGCTTCAACTCACGTCAATGCAGCAGTGTTGGAATTATGTGAAACATTTGCCCTTTTGGTTTTATTGGATTTTTAAATAGCATCCAAAAACACCTCGGTGAGCAAACTCACATCCACAGGCTGGAGAAAACATGCAGCTTGCTAACAAGTCTCTTTTGTGAAAAGAGAGGATGCCTGAGAAGTGCCAGAGGCCGAGATGTTGCCAGCGTTCACTGCGTGTTATTCAGACGCCGCCAAATAAGTTCTCGCAAAGCACGCAGCTCTGCTAAGATAAGCGTGTCTCTCTTTGCAGCCCCCCCCCACACCCCCGTCCTCTCAAACTTGCGCTTCCCCTCCCAGCTGGGATCTCGTAGAATATAAAACAGCGCTTGTTAGATATTCCCCGAGTGTGGCGAACACTTTCCGCTACGTTTGAAATCGGGAATCGTGCTCTTCTGAGGTTGTTGCACTTAACAGAACTCCAGTGACCTCCAAGACGAAAGGGAGAGGAAGTATACACGCTTCGTATAACTCTCTCGGGCCTCCCCTCTAAAGCAGTCTGGGAGGGCTATGCACTCAATTGCACATATTCGATCACACGTGGAGGTGTCACGGTGTTAAGTGTGCTCACGTTTGACCAGCTGCAGGTAGTTCAGACTTCCACTTGCCCAACCTGCCATTTATGGCTCTATCATCTCCCAGCGTTCCTGGGATTCAAGTGTTAGGATACGCAGGGGCCACCAAGTTTAGTTGAGCCCAGTTGGGGAGAGGAAGGAAGTCAAAGTAAACTTTTCCTGCAGTAGAGTTTTGCTACCTTTGGTTTCTAAAGAGGATGGAGCAAGGAGGAGCTTTTAATTAGGAAATTTTGTTGGAAATTTTGATTCTAAATCCAATTTGTCATTTATTCATTTATTTATTGATTTTACTTTTCCCAGTTACCGGCAAATCTTCATTTCTAATGAAAGAGCCAAAAAGTGTCCATGTGAATTTGCGCTTTGAGCAAACAATCCTTTTGGAAGCAATGCAAAGCGTCATCCAAAATCAAGCGCATCCGTATAAAACTGTGAGATACCAAGAGTAGATGTCAAATCAAACGGTGACGGGCAATACATCTCTCTGGCTTCAATTCTCAATGGCAAATCCTTTGAGATGCCCCTGATTTACAATCAGGAGAAAAAAAAACTGGTGCATCTGTGTTAAAAAAGGTGTGTGAAGGACAACAAGTAAATTAAGATGAATGGAAGGACAACATTGGAGCATTTCGGAAGGATTAGAACAACTATGACACAGGCAGCTAATCGATTTTCCAGAGCGAGATGCTTTCTTTAGAATGCCTAATTTCCTTTGCGAGCCTCAGGGTGCTGCTACACACATCATTAAGTGTGCTACAGCATGAACATTACGTTCTCAAAGAAATCCACGCTCATTTGAAATTGTACACTACACGTGGGCGAACATGTTTGGAGAGCTTCTCGGCGGCACAGAAAAACACATTGAAATACTGCTGCAATAACACCAAAGGTGGTCTGTAAATTTACACCAGAACATAAATTAAACACGGACTCCCTCATATCGATAGTCAATAAACTACCGATGATGTTGTTTTTTTGACAAATTCTTTCTACGGGGTGTCTAAATGTCATCGGAGCAGATCATTTTGATGACCGTTGCACGGTGGTGATCGACATGCTCTCAAAGTGGAATGTTTCCCCCGGGGTCGGGCAGGTACGTTGAGACTGAAGCCAGACTCAACAATGAGACTGCCTGTGGTGGCTTTCCACATCTGAGATTAACAACAAATGCAACACCGGGTGCAGTTAAGCTCTTTAAAAGTCCCAAAATACATTATGGAGAGTTGTTGCAATCCTTCACTGCTACATTAATAAGGTCAAATACTGCAGCAGATTACAGTGGGCGGTTTGTCATGCATTCGCACACGCTTCCCGAGATACCGTGGAAACGGGCGCACATACACACACAGAATGATTAAAAAAAATATTGCGTATAATAGAACAGTTCTTTAAGAATTTTACAAATTGGACTTCATTGTTTTGGGAACACCCAATGTTCAGTGACGTAAACCAATTATAGCTAAGTGCTTAACCACTTTGACTGTAACAGCATAAAGTGCACCAATTTTATGAACATGGGAAAAAAACTGCTTTGGTTCAGATATAAATAGTTTTTTTTTTTTAAATTAACAGCGTTGCCGTTTGTAGTTTTCTGTGTCTAAGGCATGCTGGATAAACCTGTACATTAAATTATTTATCTTTTTGCATCACTTCTCTGTCATAGACGAGAAGCTTTAATTTAGCATAGTTTCATCTAATCTGCTCCCAAAAACTTGCTGCATTTTACCCTGATGTCCAGGAAGCGGCCATAGCAACGGTTGCCACCAGCTACAAGCCTTTGACTTGCGCTGTAATGGCATGTAGGCTCTACCAGAGAAATGACACTTTGCACACACTGCCTTGTTTGCTTTAGTTAACTCCCATGATGGTTCGACATTTGAGCCGTGTTTCCTCAGCCGAATAAAAAACACTTTTGTTGCAGGTTCCTCGGTCAAAGGATGTCAAAATAGTCACTGTTTTGGTTTGAAGAATTTTCACACAAATATTTTTCTGTTAATGATAGACTCCCAAAATAATATTCGATAAAATCCTGTGACTGACCTTGACGACTCCTTCGCTGTGCATGATGATGCAATTGTTTGACTCCTTGGACAGCTGGTGGAGGGCCATCACCGTACTGTGACGGACTTTGGTGTCCTGCGACTTTAAGTATTGCGCCAGGTGGGCCAGGACTCCCGCCTCGCCGAAGGCCGCCCTGTTGTTACGCCACGGGCAGCACTGGGCGATAGCTTGAGCCAGGTGGCAACGAAGTAGGTCACCGGGCTGCGTGGAGAACAGGATGCCATCAAAGATCAGTCAAGGGTGCAGAAAGCTGCCTAGCAACAACATCTACAGATGTCTCATTAGTTGGATGGATGCTGTAGAGGATACAAAGCAGCAGCATTTAATGCTTCTGAAATTGTTTCGAGAAGAACACAAACTTTGGAGTGCGCTTACTCGGTCAGTCAGCTTGGCCAGTAGCGAGACCACCTCATAATCGGTCAGAACCGCCAAATTGTACTTGTCTTTGGCGATTTTGGCAATAACGGCGCATATGCTTGCCAGCACGTCGTCATTGTATGACTTGAGCAAATCTATGACCAGCTCCATAGCACCCATCAAGGAGCTCACCATTTCCCCTGCTTCCTAAAGACAAAAAAGTGCTTAGGTTAGATACTTTTATTTGCTTTCCAAGCAATCAGCCTGAAATATTCCACAACTTTTTCAGCACTCTCACCAAATCCGCCACATGGAATTTAAAGCTTAGAGGTGACATTTATAGACCCCTCCTCCCCCCCCTCGGAGAACTGTTGAATTGTGAGAGAAACCTCACAATTCAAATTCATGGCCATGGCAGGTACCGCAAGGGCTTTTTACCCACTTATGGAGCAATGCGTTACCAAACCAAGAGTCTAGTGGGGAGTACTAAAAGAACCACAGCGGAAGAGCTGGCAGGGGCACGGGCTTCAGTAGGGCTTGGCACATCGGGGCACTCTTTTAAAAATACAACTCGCTAGATTGCAGAAGAACAGACCAAAGTGGCCAGGTCTAAATCTAAAAAGCACACAGCCTTCTTCGACATCATGTTGGAGTGCGTCTGTGGCAATGTTTGCTCATCCTCTTTAGCGTGTAGAGAGAGGCTCACAAGTCCTACTAGTTCATTCCAAAGGTGACAGTGGAACTCTTGATGCAACCATTAAATGTATTCTGATCACAATTTAGGATCTCGCTATATAATGAAGTCGTTTGCTTACAAAGTCTATTTTCTCAGTATTGTAAAGTCGTCGTCGTGTCCAGCTATATTAAGTCCCCCCGGGCTTTCTGCTGCGTTTAAAAGCACGGCTTCAGCTCCAGTTGAATTCTGGCCAGGATGCCGTCTATGGCCTCTGTGATGCTTTGCCAGGAGATGAGAAACGTGTGCAGCGAAGGGTAGAAAAAGTTAGGAGTGGGTAATGGAGCTCAAGGCCAGAGAGCTAACCCTTCCATACACACACAGGAAGCTCTCCGTCAGGAATACTGATGACGGCTGGCCGCGAGTCCCAGCGACAGCGGAAGCTCTCACAAGCACCAGCTGCGATGTGACTGGCCCCGAATCTCTTTCATGGCAAGGATGGACCCCCAGATGCTGTATAATGAGACTCTTAAGCAAGATTCAAGTGAAATAGATAAGACGGAGTTTAACAAGCACTTTGTTGTCATGCATTTCAAGTTTCAATCATTCAAAGCTGCATGTGTGGGTTCATCATGAAAATGATATCGCACTGCATGCTGTATCTTGATAACAGATAGCATGTTGAGTCGGGATTTTCAGCGGCAGAATAAGAAGCAACACCACAGGATATTACTTGGGTCTTTTCACCCCGCCCGCTCACCCGCTTCCCACTTCAACAACCTTGGTGTGCCAGAGGAGCTGTTCTGCTTCTTATTAAGCCGTGGTTTGTGTAAGCCCCGTCTGACACCGCCCTGCCCCTTGCTAACGTTAACCTCCCGGCAGCAGGTTGCAGCGAGACAGGCATGGTGATATTTCAAGGCGTTTCTGCATTGAATGCTCAGTTCATTGTGGAACAACAAAAACTATTTAGGCCCAAGGTTGTCTTAAAAGTTGTCGGAGGCTTTGTGGAGAAACGGGATAAAAACTATAAAGTTAACAAAAGTAGAAAATGCCTTACTTTTTGTTGTTGTTTTTCTCGGCCATATGAGGTCAAATCTTGGTTTTACAGAGGATGAATTATAGATGTTGAATATGGAACGGGTGGGGCTGTTTTATTGTTACACAAATCGTAAAGAGACAAAAAACACATTTGCAGAAAATGAAAGAAAAGTGGCGTGGCACGTTTGTTAGATGTATGATATTTTTGGTTCAAACTGACAATACATTAAGCAGATGGGAATCTGCTCTTTGTATTCCAGAATGACGGGAATTGTTCCAGTCAAACATGTAAAGAGAGTAGAAATTAAAAAGCATTTAGTATATTTTCTGGAAACCAGCTGTGTCGTTCTTGTGTAACATTGCTAAAAAACAAATACTCTACCTTTGCATTCTCAATACATGGACAAAGGGCCCAAGCGGCACTGGATTGAACATCTGGGTTAGGATTTTTCAACAAGCTCCATACCCAGCGGATTGCATCAAGATCCTGAATGATCCTTTGGAAGGAAAAACACTCATGTGAGAAAGTAAAAAGACAGAGTGGAATAAGGACAGAAATAATATGCAAATTATGTTGAAAGAAATTTCAGTCAAGATGGAAAAACTGTCCCAAATACAGTACCAGTCAACCCCGAATCCTAACCTAACCCTAAAATAAAAAGAAATGTTTTGGGAATGTCCCAAACAAAGCCCATGCTGTGCATTTCCTAATTTGGAGCTCCAGATAATAAAACACAATGTTGTGATTAAAGAAAAAAATAATTATTTTTATGGTGTGTGCACACTCATGGAATGACCTAATGTAAAGTTTGTTATGCGAATCTAAACACATGCATATGTGTGTATTGTACACACACCAGCCACAACATCAAATTTAGAGCTGTTCCTAATTTATTTTACTCTGGTAGCAACCATAATTGCACTCATTATGGCATAGTACAGTTCTACCCTGCTGCAAACAACAACCAAAATCATAATTATATTGTTTGATCTGAAAAACCTGCTCCATCAACTCAATTCCGAGTTGGGTTGACCAAGTTCGGTCATGTTACCCTAAATCTGCCCGGCTAGCAGCAGGCTCCATAAAAATTGATGAATTTCAGCATCAGCATTTCACCACAACACATTCTCAAGTCCTACTCACTTCCTCCCCGGGCGTAAAACTCACTCAGCTGCTCTGCTTAGTCCAAATCCCACACGACGGAAAAGCTTAGGTCAGAGGTTAACCGACATCTGTGTAAAGTGCTTCATGCACAGATTTATATATAGACACACAGACACATTTTTAGTATGCATTATGTTGGCTTGACTAAAAAAAAAAAAAAAATGTGACTCCCCTTTCCAAATCAAACAGGTCACTTCATATTTTATGGTGCTTGTGTGAAATTTACTCAAACATTAGCCATATTTCATTTTGCATAGTCCAGGTTCAGAATGTAAATAAAAATTAACCAACGCTGTCATAATTACTCAAACATTCAGTTAATTGCGCTATCTCTGTGACTATCAATGAACTCATCAGAGGCGTCCCAAGCACCATCTGTCTTCTCTTTGCACATAAATCAGACTCCAATGATCATAACATCAGATTCCAGTCTGCGGGGCCTCTTAAATCTGCACCAAAAAAAAAAAAAAAAAAAAAAGGAAGCTCCATATCATCGGCCAGAACAGCTCTGTCTGCCTGTGAAGCAGGTATGAAACAGATTAGCATAGAGGTTGCATCTGACATTGATGGATTAGAGGAGGCCACCGCAGACTCTGGAGGTATCAAACAGTGTGTGTTCTCTCTTGTAGCAACACAGGATTCATTGGAGAAAACGCAACTGGAGTTATTCATGGAAAAGCTTGAAAAGGCCTTGAAAAAAAAAAAAAAATCTGGCCTTATGATGGTGATATTTGAGAAAGCAGAAAGCATTTGGGCTGAAATTGGTCTGCAAACTGCTGGACTAACACATCTTAAAATACAATTTAATTAAAAAAACGCAGCTATTGACATATCATTTTGTTTACAGCTATAAAGCCAATTATAAAACGTAATTATACGGTCTGGCCTAAATATATAGTCGGGTTAGGGTTGGAAAAACCGACTCATTTACTTGCTTTAATCTGACATGTTTGTTTTTAATGACTGATATGATAATAATGGCAGTTTTTTAACGATGTGAAAAATTCCCTGCCAGTTTTATTTGAGTCTTAATTCAGAAGTGTCTCGCGGTCTCTTTCGGTCTCGTAAAAGCCAACGAGGCACCCATGGAAGTCCCGTGCTGTTCTCCTGTATCGAGCGTGAGGTTTTTAAATGAAATACTGCATTGGACTGCGGGTCACTGTGCATTCCCAGCCGTGTTGTCTTGGAAATGGGAAGGGCTTTACATGTATTTGTCTTGACAGTGGCCACAAAGTTGCAGTAAAACGCCAGGAATTAAACCAACCGGTATTTAGAGCAGCAGGTAAAATAAGCAAAGCCTAAACAAAACTATGATTAAACCAGGGATCAAAGCAAAATCTATCTGCACAATACAAATTAAAGCCTCATAGCTCTTTAAACATCAACATGTGACAAGTTAATGACACAGTGTTTTATTCTCTTGTCATAGGAACTGAATGACCAATAGTGTAGTCTAAAGTTATTTCCGTGGTGACATGAGTAAGCTACCCCGCATTGTTCTAACAACGGAGCCACATCAAATAGGTACGCTATTGTAATGTCATCATTAACAATGTCAATTCTGTCAAGGGAATTACCCGAGGGAGACTTACGCCATGTTGTCCAGATCTGTGGCGCAGGCCTCCACCACCCTGGTTACATTCACCAGCAGCGCCTGGTGGAAGGACAAGAACTTAGATACACTTAGAAACTAATTTAGAAGAGGCTATAAAAACGCATGGTTGGGCATGCCTCGTTTCGTCCAATCAGGAGCCGAACAAGTGGTTGGAGGCCTCCACATTTACGGATGGCGATCTTGTTTGCGGGCTTTTGTGCAAACTCCGCCAGGGCTCCCACCACATTAACCAGCACCTCTTCGGGCTGATTGTCCAGAAGGGTTATCAGGGTCTCCAGGACTTTTTGCTCTTGAAACCTTTCAAGGATAAAGTAAAGGACAATTTTTTTTTTTAGGGAGGTTCAATCATTTGACTTCCCATTAGTGAGGCGGGTGAGCTGGAGCCTCACCCAGCTGACTTTGGCAGATATGGATTTTCTCCACTCATGTTACCCAAACAATTTTCGAGTACGGAGGTAGCAAGGAAACTTGTCTAGAAGTTTTTTTTTGATTGTGCCTTGTTTCCTGACTGGACTGAGTAGTAAACTAGAGCACGTATTGAAGAGGGATATCATGTGGTGGAAGCAAACTTCCACAAACCCCTGATGTACAGTTAAATTTCACTATCTTTATTCACAGTTACGGTCGCTGGCGTCTTGATGCTTGAAGCTATTGTAGTGTACAAGGCCAAGGTCATTTCGGTTTGGTCAAAGTCCATTGAAGAAGCATAGCCTATTCTTGCAAGAATAAACATTGCTAATGAACAGACAAGCTGCCAAAGCTAACTTGGGTGAAATTCACCTTAAAGATGAGCCAAGTGTGATAAACAGACTTTGATATAATCTTGTAAATTATACGGAAGATCAATTAAGTGATTTTATTTATTTTTTTAACCTAAAATTGGACGCAAAAAAATCTGGATTAGCGAAATTGGCAATCGTAATTTTCCACTGGAGGAGTTCTTTATTGTTTTGTTACACGTGTCGGTTAACACCTCTGTGTGCAGACTGACTGGGTCACATATTGATGCATTCACAAATCTGCACTAAATAATAAAGTTCCCTTTTTTCCACACATCACAAGCAGAGTCCTTTTCCCATTCCCAAACTTGATAAAATTTTGGCCCACGTTGCCCGAGTTTTGGCAGGTTCGTTGAAAATCATAAGCGCGTGGTAGACAATATTGTCTTAAAATAAACACGTTGATGAAACATTAATCAGACAAAATGGCTAACACATGCTTCCTCTTGTCTAAAGTGGGAGTCCCCCAGACTAGTACACTGTCCAGACCGTGGAGGACATCAACGATGTTAAAAAAAAAAAAAAAATCTACGACCTAGGTCTGTTTCCTTTGAGCTTGTACTTGTAAAAAAAAATAAAAAATACAATATGTTGCAAAATAATTTGACAGTAATGACTCGGTCACCTCAGTCCACAAAGCTCCTGCCTGACCTCGACATTTTCAGTAATTCAAATAAGGCAGCGTTGAAGAAAAAAAAAAAAAAGATCCTAAAAATATTTGCTCTGCGCCATGCTGACTTCCTTGCGAAGACGTGACCACATCTGACCCTTCTTTCACACCCAAGTGTCCGCAAAATGAGAGCTCGATTCATATTTGGGTCCTGTGGCACCATCATTAAGATAACTTTGTGACAGTGTGATTTAGTGTGAGGGCAAACAGACACTTTAGTGTTTATACGTTTAAGTGCTACTAAATAAGCTGTACAAGTGATGTTGGGCACCATTTGATTTATTGCTTTTGCTGCTATCAATAGTAGTTATGTGCTATTTTAAAAAGCGGGAACAGATGGCATGTAGCCCGTACTGGCAGTGACTTTTCCAAACTGTCATATTAATCAAAGGCTTGTGCAGTTAACTTGTTTTATATGAATCTAAGTTGCGGTCAGAGAATTTACAATCTGCTTATTTGGAAAGTGTTTTATGAAATGAATGTGTAGCAATAATCAATTAAAAAATATTGCACTCCATAGCTTTATTCTCCATGCCATATATTTTTGTTTAAAGGCGGTTAAAATATAAAATATTTTGTGACGTTTCTGCTTTGCTTAACTTGTGGCAGCTCCACTTCAGGGGGAAGACTTAAATTAGACTTTAAATGTAGGATATCATTCTGTCACGTATGATATATGAAGTGCTGAAAGAAGCATTTAAGAGCGACTCAGCCTTTTTTTTTTCCCCCCCTAAAAAAAAATTCTCTCGTCCATTTCAACTATTCACTCGGGAGGAGGGGAAGGTATTTTCAGATAATCTCACCTCCAAAAAATAAATGTCCTCTTAAGATGGTCATCACATCTCCATCGTGGCTCATTCACTATAATATCTAAAGTCTTAAACTGCTGATATTAACAAGTTTTATAAAGTTGCGAATTTTTGAACAATTGAATATTTACTTCACTGTACCTGGATTTGAGTCTGGGTGCTAAAGACCACAGAACATTTTATGCAGTAAATTACATCATCCAGACACAATAGTAAAGACATCATCATGCAAGTGGAAACAGTGATACATCTACTCCCCCCCCCTCCTCGCTATAAAATTTAAACGCTATGAGATGATGACAATAACGCATGTGTGTGTATGTGTGTACTAGTGGGTGAAAAACAGGGGACGCTATGTCTTAAACTTACACATCCAGGTTCTCCGGGCTTAGGGAACACTTCCAGATAGCTCCAGTGGCGGCAGCCATGAGCGTTTTGTTTTCCGTCTTTCCTAAAAGTGAAACCAGAGCCTGCAAACCACGGCTCTCATTCACTAAGGTGCGGGTCCGCTTGTTTTCTGCACACTGCAATTAGAAACAATATATTTTTGTGTCTAACTGGGAAATGAAAATTGATCATCACACGGATCAAACCTTGAAAATGACATTTGCGCAATGTATCCGTAGTTCGTCATTGTCAATGCTGAGGTTCTGGACCAAGTCTTTGATCATGCCCTCTGTTTGAATGGCATCTTTGCATTTTTCCTGCAGTTACAAAACAATTCCTGGATGTGAAATGATCTTGCTGTCAATATATCGAAGTCTGAGGATAAATGGTAGTCACCTCGTCAGCGCAGTTCTGCAGGATGCCCACCGCTGGTATGAGCATGTTCATCTGAGTAGACTTGAGCAGGCGGCCCAGTAGAGGAACGCCGCCGGCGTTATGGATAGCCTCTTTGTTTTTGGGACTCTTGCTACAGCTCCAAAGTGCCAAAACCCCAAATCGGGCCACCTCGACATCCTTCTCCTGCTTTGGATCTACATTTGCTATATCGGGAGCACAATCCAGCAGCTTCACCTGATCAGAGAAACATAAGAACATCATTCAGTTTCAATCTCTCGTTCCAAATGAGACAGAGCAGGCAAGGCTAGCACTGTCCGGTTCAAAGGTGGTCTCGTCGCATAGCGTGAAAGTAATCTACTCGTTTGAGTGACTCGCACATTAGAACATCTGATTTTGGGTCTGAGGAAAATATACAAGAGTGTAGAGCCTTTAATCACAGGGCGCTTTGTCAACAAACATGAATGCAGGTCAAAGGATGTTGGCGGGATATTCTATCTGATTGGCTTCAACACCCAATCTGGTGTTTGTAAAAAGACTAAGACAGGTAAACCAATATTATGAATGCTTTGATTGATAAATACTCACAAGTTTACTAATCCCGTTGTACTTTCGAACAGTTCTCCTCGCCCGGCGGAAGCTGGTTAGATTAGCGATTGTCTCGGCAGCTAAGGCCTTCACGTCTTTATTCCGTGAGTCCAGGACGTTAACGATGCTTCGCAAGCCTCCGTTGTCGACGATGACTCGGCGGGTTTGAGCGTTGTGGCTGACGTCTCGGAGGATTTGCAGAGATCCAAGCTAATCCAATCACACACAAAAAAAAATCGGTTTTTTTGTAGGTGTCGTGACTTTAATTAAGGTGAGGCACTGTAGCAAGCATTTTGTTGAAAATAACTCACTTGGAGATTAACTTCGTCCAAATGTAGAATGTTTGTGAGGACTTTGAGGCCACCTGAGTCCTGCATGGCCCAATGATACGTCTCATGCGTCAAGTCGTAATCCATCAAGGCGTAGAGAGTCAACAAAGTGGCTGTCTGGTCACCTGCCTGGAATTTAGAATTGCCATCAGTCAAAAGCTGCGTCCCAATTCGTAAGACCTTCGGGAAGTTTATAGAAGTTAGGTTTTAGCGAAATCCTCACCTTCCCTTTCCAGTATCCCCCATAACAACCCCAGCTAAAATGTTTTAATGCCACAGCCTGTTGGCTGTTTGGCTTTGCGGTGGGAGCTGATGGAAATAAATTATTTGCTAACACAAGGCTGCACTCCGACTCTCGTGCCAAGACCAGAAGCCATTAGGTTCTGCTCCAAGAAAGAAAGAACACTATTAGCATTCAAACCCCCAAAACTAATGTGGCTGGGGCATTTGAAATGATAAATATGTTTTGACAGTTACTAAACACTCGTTTATTTTAAACCTGCACCCGAGCGAACAACAACATTTTAACTGAAACATTAAAGAGAACAAAATACAACATGTGGATATATTTTTATCGCCTTACTATTTGGCTTTACTTAAAACTCACGTAATCATAAATCACTCATAACTCTTGAAATGCCTCTTCAATTTTTTCCCCCTTGACATAAAACAAATATACTGATAAATTTTAGCTAACCATTCCTGACTTAAAATTTTGGAAAAGCCATGTCACTGTTTGGCAGTCAAAAAAAAAAAAAGGTAATGTGGGCAAATGAACATAAATTGCATTAAACACAAAACAGAGCATCAGTGTGTGGCTTCGAGAAAGTATGAAACTTCCTGTAGTACAAACTTATGTCTATAATGCACGGGGATAAAGATCAGCCTAAAATAAAACAGATATTTAACTTGGCTTGTGCTCCGTTTTAGCCTCTGACGGTAATATAAAAACGAGGGCTGGACAAAGCCCATAAATAACTGCCTGGTGTGGTTTGAAGACAGATAGATAGCTGGGACGTGTTGCTTCCTACTGCGCACAAGATTGTTGACACAGGAACACACACACAACCCAATAGCTTGCACACCAAAATACAGCTGAAACGTATGAAACCCACTAAAAGTTTTTTTTTTTATTCATTTTCCCCTGTCTGAATCCACTCTTTTCATATCACACCCTTGTATGATCTTTTATTATTATTGTGGGTGTAGTTCTGTATTATTTTTCTTTGGAAACTACATCCTGACAATTTAAATTGTATGACGTCCCCCATTAAAAAAAAAAAAAAAAAAAGCCAAGTAGTCAGAAGGATTCCGAGTCAGTCTGGGTCACCCGCGTTTTTTTTTTTTTTTTTTTCCTCTCTGACACATTAATATTCACCATATGTCCTGTCTGACTTGTCACAGGCACGCTTCGTTTTTCTATATCTGCGGCGTAGGCAAACACTGCCTACAGCTGGTGCCGTTGGACAGCTCTTTCCCCTCTGCTTTGGCTCGCATCGACGACCAAACAAGCTTGTCTCACAAAACGGGAATTCGCCTACAAAGCCAAGCACTTCAATCGTTCGGAAGCGTCGCCTTTAAACTTTGTCTTTCTTTCCTCCTGATCAGCAGTTCAATATGACTAAAATCTCCAAATCTTAAAATCCATCATGAGTGATGCGTTGACATTCCCCTACCCGAAGGTACTTGACCAGTTTCTGGATCTGCCAGTACTCTGAGGGCAGATCTGTGTTTCGTTGACGGCGCACTGGCTGTTCTTCTTCCTCGTAACTTTGATCGCTCTCAGATGAAGTCTCACTAAAAACTTCCCCTGGTTGTAATTGGGACTTACTGAAAAAGGGAGGGGGAAAAAAAAGCAGGAAATATTACTATTTGATCCCTAAAGACCAGACGGTAATGTCAGAAACTTTGAGGGCTACTATCCTGCATGTTTTAAATGTTTCACTCCTCTAATACACCTGATACAAATGCACTAAGCTCTGAAAAAAAATCTGAAAACCAAAAGAGACACTCACATTTTCATCGAGGACAGTTGATCCGCGTATGAGGACTCTGAGAAATGTGACATGTTCTTGCTCCTTGCTTCCTTCTGTGACTCATCAATTTCGGAAGTCTTCGTTTCATCTTCACTGTTAACACAAAAAATAAAGATACTTAGAATTAGAACATATCACCATTGTAACAATAAGATCCAAATAATTATTTCAATATTTATAATTGTAACTCAAACTATATCTAAAAGTTTTACTCTGTCCCCCACCGCTGCTAGTTCAGGGTTTCCTTGGCAACGACAGAACGCTCTCATTATTTCAAACCAGCGTACCATCAAAATGTTTTCAAATCTATTATTTTAAGGTCAAAAACTACATCGTGTTACTTAAAAAAAACATTTCCTATCTGCAGGTCATATCTTTAATTGTGCAGAAAGGCTCTCCATGCTGTGATGGCATTTATTAGTCTTGCTGACTGTGTAGTTCCACTCGCTAACTACCCAAAGCATGTAATGACTCAAAATATCACTTTCCTCTCAGGAGTGTTTTCACCAAGCCGTTCTTTTGAGGACAATTACAATTTGGAAACAGCCGACGGATCTTACCGTTCGGTCGGTTGTGTGGACTTCTTCTCGACCCTTTTTAATGACAGTTGTGTCTGAGCATCCACTAATTTCGGCGTACTCAAAGGTCCTTGGATATTCTTTGTGATGGTTAAAGAAGAAAAACAAGTCAACAAAATCTCTGTTATCGTTTCAATTTTACTTTTACACCATGAAAAGTGGGACTGGCTTGGCACAGACAAAATAATGGCTGTGTGTCATACATTTTCCGTGATTATCGTTGGGGTTAAAAAAAAAAACTTGCATAGATGCCAATAAGACAAATAGGCAGCGCGGTTTTAATCACAGTCACCTGCCTTGCAAAAATAGCGCAGACTGTCGCAGGTTGTTAGGGGCTTAACATTTTAAAGTGTCGAGAAAAAGAATTAAGATGTATTTTAGTCGACTACGTCCACATACAAGCTGGAGCCAAGCATGAACGATCACTTTTCCAAAGACTTGTTTTTGCTTCAACATAAAGTGACCGGCTATTGGAAATATTCAAGTCAGTCCAAGCAAACCACAGAGCCGCAGTCTGACTTTATTCAAACTAATTGACCTTCTTTAATTCCATTATACGTGTAATGGACAAAATCCATGTGCTCTCACAGAAGGGAACGCTCGGATTTCTTTGACATGCCTCAATAAAAAGTCACCAGTACTGCAAGTAAACCAATACATGAAAGCCAGAGACTGACTAACGCCTGCAATCGTCAACCCATTTATAATTAGCCGATATAGTCGTTGACACTTTTTGTCATTTCGTATGTATTCCGTGGTCTTCACAATTAGTGATGTAAATTGTAATCTAAATGGTAGGATCCCTGACAGCCTTTAACAAAAAACAACTGTCAGTGTCTTTTCCTACCACAGACTCCAGCATACAACAGTTGGTATTAATTTTGAGACTTTTTTTTTTTTTAGCTTGCAACGACACAGCATGCCCAATTTCCAATCTTGCTGAGATGTCAAAATGAATCCAAAACACTAAATGAAGAAGGAAAGTCTGCTTCCTTCCCTTTCTGCTTTGTTCATTTGAAGTAATCTACTGTATCTGTCGGTCTTTCCAGTCATCTTTGTGCAAATCAGATTTTCACCGTTTGTGAATGATTATGAATCCGTTGAGGTCCAACGATAGCACGGCTAAACACAATGAGGGAATTGTTAAAAAGTGAAAATTCACAAATGATGATCCGATTTTTCAACAGAGCTGGTGTTGAATATCGAGGTCATTTGTTATCTCATCAAATTACCAAAGCAGGAAGTAGTACGACTGAATAAATCACAGATTTTAATGTCTGGAAGCTTGCCTCACTGTGTGTGTGCATGCGTGGTGTGTGAAGCTGTTTGATGTTGGATCAAATATACGTCATACTGCCAAGCAGACACTAGCTCACCAGTATAGTGCAGCACAGACTAATTACACAATGCACACTGTTTACGTTGTGCATGTGAGTCATACAGTGAGCAAATCAGGGAGGACCTGAAAATAATGATAAAAATAAAAAAAAACAACTGGGACACCTGACCTAGAACAACAGGTCATTTTTATAGGACACTATGGTAAAGTATTGTACTGGCATTATCCTTATTCAAGGTTGTTTTTCTTCAGCTCCAACCTTTAGTCAAGGTGGAAGAACTCATGGACAGTTCCAAATACCAGACAATTTTGGCTCAGAAGTTTCAGATGTCTGCTAGAAAGCTAAAGCTGAAGAGGAATTTCACTTTTCAATAAAAAGTATACATCACAATCACAAAAAGAAAAGAATGAAAAAACATGAGGCGTCTTGCTCCACTGTACCTGTGTATTTCCAGCAAAGAGTTGGGATTTGTTTTTCAGCAGATCAACCAAGCTCTTGAACAAATCACTCGTTTGCTCATAGGCACTTTTGTCCTCCTCGTCATGCTTAACACCCTGCGTGGGGAATAAAAAAAAAACAAAAAAAAAAACACACTTTCATTAATTCCGACTAAACCGCAATCCTAATGCGACCCACATGCCAGTCGGGGAATTGCTCAGAGGCCAAGAAAGCTCAAAGAATCTCCAGGCAGCTGCCGTAGGGAAGTGTAAAGCCATGTTAACCGCTAAATTAGGTTTAAGACACTACCGTATTTTGAGGTTTCATTTGCATCAATGTCACCCGTTCCATGCCAGGCTGATGTTTCTACACACACCCCACCTCTCCACTTTGGCTGAAATATTTCCAGGTGAAGAAACAGACAGGAAACCTCTGACTTGTCAGCAAAGTCAGTGAAAGAGTCAATCTTGCAGTGAGCGTTAAATTGACTTTTAAAATGATTGAAAACAGATTTGAAGGGAGCCAATGTTTGGTATATGGTGGTAGCCATTCAGTTTCCCGATTGCCTCATTTCTCCATATTATGCTAGCTTGCCTAAATAAATTCAATCATATTATTATTATTATTATTATTGGAAACCATTCCAACTATTATTATTATTATTACTATTATTATTATTATTATTATTATTATTATTATTATTATTGTTGGACACTGTTCTGTCTAAGAATATAGCAAAAATATCAGCTTTGATTCCATGGTGTTTTCACCATCTCACTTGTCTCACCATGTTGAGAAAAAATCCAGAACAGCTGCAAGTGATGTAGAGCGTCTCTGTGTCATTGGTCTCGATCACCAGGTAACACATCTCACCTTCTATTTGTCTCCATAAAGGGGCGCTGCATCCATTGGGATGTTCATAGTCTTGAGAGGAGTGAGAAGGACAAAGGCGTTTCAACGATACCGATGGTATTAGTGTTAAGAGCAATTTCAAGCAAGTGGAATATAAAAAAGATGCAAACCTGATGTGTATTGAATCGACTTTAATAAGCTAGTCTCCCCTACACCGCAAAATCCTTGTAAATATTCCACTTCGTTTTCCACAAATGAGGGGTTGAGACGAAACTTTCTGAAAAATGCAAAAAAAAATATGTTTTTAAACTTGCAGCAGATATCTAACAAATGCATTATTTGAGAGAGAGAAAAAATAAATCAAATACCCACTCTGATATTTGTTTGAGCAATTTGCGGCCGATATGTTTCCCCATACTTTGTAAAAGACGTAGCAGCTGGATCTTGAGCTGTGACTCTTTATCCTGTGGCTGTTCTTTGTCAATCGTGCTAGCAGCAGTTGGACCAACAATCTTCACTTCAATCTTTCTGTTTTCTGAACATAAAAGAGGAAATTAGATTGACAGTATATTTGAACTAAAATGCAGGATGCAGTTTATTTCTTACCTTCAATGCAAGCCCGAACTTCATTCAATCTCTTATCATTTTCCATATTCATGATATTGGCCAGCTGGTTGAAGTTACGCACAGAAATAGTCGGAGGAGAGAGCTCTAACGTTGGAATTCCGTGCTCATCTTTTTCCTTGGACTCTACACCGCCTGAGTCACTGAAAGGACAACACAAAATTGCTTTTCTAGTCTTCGGTATAATTGCATTAAGATTAGGAATTAAGTATGATCATAATCAGACTGACTTTAAATCATAATCTGCGTCAAAGTCATTTGCGTCTAAAGTGGTATTCCACTGCAGCGGTTCCTCAAACAAGATCTTTGACTCCTCTGGGTGCAGAGAGCTGAAATCCTCCACGTATAGCATGATCTCTTTCAGCAGGAGCTCATTCAGTGGGATGAAGTCAAGTTTGTCCTCTGAGGACCACTTGGCTGATCTGGTCAATAATGTACCCATTATGCTGGGGACAAAAACAGAAGGAGGGGGGGGGAATATAATTTAATATAATATAATAATAATAAATAATGAACCATTGAGTCCACTACAAATATGTTGCACTTGTACTGGGTGGGTGTAACAAATGTACTCAGGAGCAAGCTTACCTGATATTTGTGAGCAGCCTGTCCCGTTTGGTTGCTAAGAGACAGCTAAACAAAAATGCAAGGTGGGATAACAATATGATAGTTGCCTCATATTTATTACTCTATGTTTAAATTGTAACAATAAAATGCATCCAGTTACATGTTAACATTTGTATTATTGCAAATGTGCAATGCATATGCAGTTTACAAACTCAAGAACTTCATCTTCCACATTTGAAACACAAAGTGCTCAAACGTACCTTTACTTGCAGTCGCGCTTGAAAAACCTCAAGCAAACACTCTTCCTGTTAGTCTAGTCACCATGGTTACTGACGACGCTATTACCGTAATGTTGAGTGAAGATGCGCAACTGGAGTCTGGAGTCAACGCGACTAACTTCATATGACGTCATAAAACTGGCTTTTCCATTGCATTTGTCGAATTATAATGACGCCTGTTCATTAGTAACCATGCTTTCAGACACTTTATGCATTCAAACCGTGCACAATTTATTAATCTAAGCATGATGCATAATAAAATAGTACTTCCCATCTACATACTGAATGATAAAGTGAATTGTGTGCAGAGAGTTTGATACCTCTTGTGCATTTTCTACTTTTGACTTTTATATAGCAGTGTGTTGTTTTTGTGTTTATAATAGTGTTGTTGGTGACTTTCATCTTATTTTTTGTGGAGCACTTGCAGGATTTGTTAACTTGGAGTGTTAATTCCATCTTAAACCCTTTCTCTGTTAAAAAAAAAAGAAGATAATTACCACATTGAAGCCCATTTACTGTTTGTCAAAACACTAAATGAAATAATTCCCTTTTTTTTCTTCCTGCAAAGTCAAACAGATTTGGATGTTACTAAGCTCAAAGGCTTAATTCAACATAATAAACACAAGTGCTCCTGTGATGTTTACATGTTGAGTCCATGATTAAACAGAACCGTAACACAGAGGACACTAGCTTCCCTTTCTAGGGAATATCCTGATTGCATCCGCTCACAAACTTCCACAACAGACCATTAACCATAAGAATAAACATCCCCATAGGCCAAAAGGATGTGTGCTACTGTTCCCTTCCTTCTAGCCAGATTCCAATTCACTATTTTTTTTCAGCTTTTCTCGCAGACATCTATGAGGAAATATTTTTAAGACTGTGTTCAGATTATGTCCAATCATAGATGCTTGCCAAATATATATATATTTTTAACAAAAAGTTACATTTAAAAAAAACAACTTTATTCTGGTTCAATGAGTTTGTGTCGATAAAACATGATATTGCTAAATTTATATTCTTTTTTGCAAGAATAAACTAGCTTGAAGCTCTCATGGTTATGAACCGGCAATTATGGCTTTCAAATACACCGGAGTGTATGTATTTCAAATTACACTCATTTACTGCCAGGACTTTCTTTGGAGTGGACGGATGCCTGTCAAATATAGAGGACTTAAGAGATTTAGGACCCAGGAGCCATTGAGGAAAAACCATGACAGTGTCTCTATATGACATGAAACTGTTATTTCAGTTTTTTTGCATTGAAGCTCTACACTGCTGATTTTGCATGTATTTTTACAAGGAGTGTGATGTAAGTCTATTTTTAAGTCATGCTGACTAAAGGTTTAAAGATGCATTTGAAATGTGCTGGGTGAAAGAAAAGGTCTCATTGCTGATATTAGTTTCACTTATATTGGACGGCATTACTGATTCTGAAGGTCACTGCTGTTTCCATTTGTTAGATAAAGATTGATGATTGTCTTGTCAGTTAATTTTATCCCAGAATTTCTGAGGTTTATTTTTGCTTGACTTTTATATTCTTATTCTTCTCGCTAATGATTGGTTTGCATCTTCAAGAGTAACCTCAGTGCCTCTGTTTAAGAAGTCTGCACTCCTGCCCTCTGGAGGTTTTGGATGAAGTCAGATTTTTTTTTCCAACAAATTTGAGAAACACATTTATCTAACAGATAAGACTTCTAGCACACTTTTGAGCAGACATGATTCAGTCTATGACGTAGCCTCAGCTCCCACTCCTCATCTTGCGATAACAGCTGGTTCTACTTTTTCAAACATTTAGCACCATTAAAAAAAATACATCTTTCCCCCCATGTTGCTTTCCTCCTTCCTTCACCCCCTTGCTCATCTGTCTCCCTTGCTTCACCTCCACTAGTGTAATTATTTTGGGGGTCTGAGAGACTTTCCACATTTGGCAGTGTCTCGTTCGGTTAAACCCGAGGAGCTGTAACAAAAGTTGACTTTTGCATTTTAACCTCTCTCCGGGAAGACATCAGGAGCTTTTTGTTCCCCTGTCGGAAGACGAAGGTGGGGTTGGGGTGAGAAAGGAGTGGGCAAATGGGGCAGAATGGAGGACAGCGGCTCTGTTTTTGGAATCGGAGCGATAACAAGTGATCAAACACATGGGTGCTTCTAAGGGAGTAAGATGAAGATAGCTGTTGAGTGGAAAAGCGGAGAAAGTAAGATTGAGTGGTCGATTCAGGAGGGACTTGGTGCTGGCCTCGTCATTTGAGGAGGTGCACCTTGAAACCTTTAAGTTGGTGCCACTCCAACGTCTGTTCTCCCATTCCGATAAAACAGGAGAACCAGGGAGTAAAAAACATTTTAATGTCTGGTATCATCACTCTCAAATTTCCGATGTTTCCAAGAATTTGATTTTCACTGCAACTTGCGGACGGAGGAAAGCCCCAAAGGTGATGGTGTCAACATAGACTGGCCGGGACAAATGACAAGAAGGCCCAAACAGTAGCAACCCCAAAGGAAAATGACAATTGCTAAATAATATCCTTCTTTGACATGGATGAATTTGAGCAATGAAATTTCTCAATAGGATTCGTTTAACTCGCCAGCGCAACATCTGCAATGTAATTATAAAGCCCGGCAGACTAATCAGTCTGTCTGCACGGACGGCGGGCTTTTTGCTTCAGCTTTCTAGGCGGGTTCCTCCCCGGAGAACTACAAAGTCGACATTGTGCCAGACAGCTGAGCAGACTATAAACCTGTGGGCATTTCCCTTCTTCTCAGATGGATCCAGTTTGGAGTTGATCCTTTCTCTCTCGAGCCACTATCTGGCCATGAAGCAACCCTAGTGGCTCATCACTCATTAGAATCTTTTGTCTGGAGCCAAATTCAAACAGCTTTCGAAGTCCTCACAGTCTGACTCCGCCCCCCCCGCGTCAACACCTGCTAACATACTGTTTGAGCCAGAAGCTTCCTGTGACCGTCCGACTAAAAAACCCCCAGCACGTCTCGCTGCTTGTCAAATGCGTCCCTATTAGCCACCATTTCTTCATGACCTTGTGCTACATTTCCTCCGAAACACTTCAGATATCCCAAAGTCATCACCCTTGAGTGTTAAGCTAACTGTTATTAGTTGGCAAAGGTGAACCACTTTACAGTTTGTTTGTCTTGGGCCCCGCCACATGGTTTCTTTCTTGTGACTCACCGCCACCTTGACAGTTTAATGTGTTGCGTGGACATTTGCACAGATCTGTCCTCTATCCGGCTCCTCTGATCTTAGCGTTCCCGTCTGGTCAATATGTAATATACCAACATCCTGATGTGACCTCGTGAGGGGGACTCGTCTCAGCGGAAAGTCAGCTCACTTCTTGTTCATGAGTCATGTGGACCAAATGGAATCTTTTTTCCTCTTGATTTTGTTTGTTTTGTTCCATCCCGTATGGGCTCTCATCGCACATCCCAGGTGGGAAATGCGGGTTGAACTCGTGCTTGATTAGAAACATAAACAGCCACAGCACGTTTACACCTCATATTTAGACCGACCACTACTATATTTAAAAAAAAAAAAAAAAAGAGACTGACAGTGTGTCAAAACATGGTTTGCAGGGTATGTAGGTTCATGGGCCAGGTCTTGGGGAGGCCAGGTCTAACGGATACATCTGCCACTGTCATGGTCAGGTTCCAGACCCCTGTCAGCCCCCCTATGGCGTTGATCTTGATTTTCCAGAAGCTCCTCCACCGAACGTGTCAAGATGTTTCCCAGAACATACCAAACATAAAGTGACACCGACACGTACAAAGACCCTCTCGTAAGATAAATATTCCTCGAGGGCTTCGTGTGAGAGCGTTGTTGAACTTTTCGGTGTCCTTATAACCAAAAGATTTTCATGATTCAATTAATTGAAAGGAGGGGATGCTGTCATTTTTGTTTTATGACAAATCCTATTTTATGGAACCTTTTATGGTCAACCACATTCCGTTGCAGGTCGCGTCAATCTCTGATTTGTTCATATTTCAAAACAATTTTTTTCTCCATTGGAAATAATGATGGTATAAATAATCAGTTTCAGAGTATAGATCGATTCATCATTAAACTTGTTAATAACAAGACTTATGACATTATGACATTTGCCAAGTCACATCGAGTTCTGCTGACTTTTTTTTTTCCCCCCCATTAAGGTAAATAAATTCTATTTGATCAGGGCGAAAAATAATGGCAAAAATCCTGAATATTTGAGTTCCTCATGAGACCATGGTGTGCTATTTCATAATTGTAACACATCACTCACAGAGTGTAGTTGCAGTCACAGAAGCAGTTATTAGGCGCCACACTTGGCACCGAAGTTGAAAATGAAAAATAATTGAATCCTAGTCATTTTTTCTTGGCCGCCATCAACTTCTATGACTCTCCCTGTGAATAAATTGGCTAGTCGGTTGGTTACCTTGAGGTTCAGCACTCGATTCCCTGCAGTGCAGCGGCTGCCACATGGAAGTAACTTTAGTGGACTAAATATTAGCGACCAGTGACCTGGGCCTTCTTGTAATCCACTTACTGTCATTAGCCACTGGGTCAGCAGGGACGCTGCTGCTGCTGGACTCTCAGAGCCCTGCTGGACATACGACTACATTCCATTTCAATGGCGTATGGCTCGATGATGGAGAAACAATGTTTTGCTACTTACATTCGCATGTGTTGGATGTGAAGTTGCACAAAGATGTTCCAATGGAAGACCCGATGGAAACCTATCATAGCGAGAGGTTTTCAAAACCATTCAAAGGAGACATTTTTCTATCGTCTGCGGTCGACACTGATTTGAAACCCCTGGGACTGAGTTTCCGAACGTTTAACTGTGACAGTTGAAAGCGGGCATATTAATTGAGATGGCTTTGACAGAGGCAAAAAAAAAAAAAAAAGATCAGAAAGTAGGGTGTGGTTAAATTTAATTTCAAATGAAACAACTATATTGCATTTTTACCATTCCCACAACTTGCTCTTGAGACTCCGCCCATTTTTCTTCCATCGTCATCACTTTAGGCTTGAGTCACTGCAATAAATGTATAAACATAACAAAAATCGTCCAAAAGAACGATTCATGAGACCAAGCCGGATAATAACACAAGTAACATAAAACGCTAGCATCTGCAACTAAGGTTTAGCTTTACTTAACATAAATCTTCAAATACAGAAGGCATTACGTTGGACTAGTTGAGTCTTTGGAATGAAAGCAAAATAGGCAGACTGTGCGCTTTGATTTGATGAACGTTAGTATCCATGTCTGAGCTGGAGAAGCCATTGCTGAGCTTCACTCACGCCAGCTTGCGTTTTCAGAATAACACGTCGAATAATAAAGAGGAAGAAGGAGATTTGTTATCTCAAATTTGTCATAGCACACAATAAAGAAAACAGGAAAAGACAAATAACAGAATATAAATGGTTTCTTTCCCCATCCAGCCTAAGTGAGTGTTTTTACCTTTTCCTGACCTTCTCTTCAACTTCCTTCTCACTGAGTTCACCAAATTTACCCCCCCCCCCACACACAATCCACACAGCCATCAAAGTGAGCACTGTGGAAAGGGGAAATGTGAAGGTTAGACAACTCGAGTTGGTCGACTGATGAGCTGTGGAGGGGGTGGTGGATTTTTTTGGAGCTTCATCAAACAAGCTGCTCTATACTCTAGTGGACAATTCAAGAGCCTGTACGACTGCTCCTTGCATCTCGTATTGGTTCAAGGATTCTCCAAAAAGCACTTGATCAACTAAAATATAATATTGATTTGAGGATCAACATTTTTCTGTTATTGTTCCAATTGAATGCAGATGGCCCATATGCGTGAAGACAGTCGGGAATTTACTGTACTTCTTTCCAGCACGGCCATTTACAAGATGAACGGTGGCAGCTCTGTTTACCTAAATGTGCTTTTTTGACTGAGCCACTGTGGGGCAGTTGATAGACGGACCTGGTGGGGTTTCTCTAAAATTCAAACTTAGTCAAGTGCAACTTGAGTGACACTCAAGGCTAACAAAGTGAGAAACATGACTTTTGAACATTTTTCTTCGACATGTTCAAATACTAGCTCGGCAGTATAAATGTAGATAGGATTTTGCAACTGGGGGGCACAGGAACCAAGTTTATATACACAAAATTCATTTTATGGATGTTGGTGCACAATATTATATTTTCATTTATATTATGTTTTCCTGATTTCATAGACAAATAGAAATTCAGATACACAAGAGCTATAAGACTCTTCTGAGAACGACAGGATGATGGGGTGAGACTAAAAAGATGACAGGGACGAGAAGGAAGTTTGTTAGCCTGTAGAGGAAACTGATCCGCTGTGGGACAATAATTTTGTCATATGGACAAAATGTCGTCCACTGACGACAATAAATGGTAACCATGTTTTGGTGTGTCTGCGTTACATATATGCTGACATACATTAAATTTTCCGAACGTCAAGTGAAATCTAACACAATAGGCTCATCTGATTTTGTGTAGTTAAAGTTATCAGAAACATCTTTACTGGCCAAGGATATTAAAAACACACAAGGAAGTTCATGATAATCAGACAAAATTGCTCAAGTAGTCGAGCTCTTGTAGGCTTCAATTAAGATCTGGAAACTCGAATGCTGAAATCTGCAAAGGCGTTCTTCAAAATAGTAGAATCACCCACTGTGCCAGAACAACACTGCCCAGCAATCACCTTTGAGCTCTTTGCAGAAAATCGACTCTATCCAGCTCCAGCTCAAACAATCCCGCTCAAGTCACACCGTGTTTTTGAAACAATGAGACTACTGTTCCTCAGCCTATTATCATAAAAGCAGACTTGGGTTTTTGTGTGTGTGAGTGAAACACAGAATCAAATACAGAGATATTCCAAACAACTCGCCCGGCATGAGTTTCTCTTTCAAAACTAAAATAATGTTCCTTGGCCTATTTTCTGGGAACGGGTCTAAATTGTGCCTTCATTATAAAAAGCCAAATATTGCCTTAATAGTTTCTTAGTGATATTCCTTTCTTCTTACCCATCATACGTTATGACGTCCCACTAGGTGTCAGGTCATCCCCACTGTGTTACAGACCTAACACTCAGCCTCAGAGCAAGCATGGGGTGAGCCTGCATGGCTGGGAAAACCATCAACCAGCAACAACCTTTCTTCCCTTAGCTGTCAATTCACAGCAGCAGTGAACAAGAGTTAATTAGTTTCATGTGGATGGCCGCTGGGCTGGGAGTAAGGTGTGTAAGGTCTGACCTTATCACCCACATACTAGACATGAGGTGCAGATAGTATTTCTGTTCATTCTGTATTTGGCCGTGAAGTTCTTTGTTGTTTTTTTTTTCCAAAAATCACCTCAAGGACTAAAATGAATCCAGTGCTTTATAACTTCAAAATGTGTTATTCATATGACAGTAATGTACTGTAGCAAAATAAATTTGAGCTAATACAGCCCGGCAAATGAAACCCAAAACCTAATATGTACTGGATATAAATATACGAAGTTACAGATAGTGAAAATGCCAAAGGGAGCAAAAAAAACCTGCAGCAAGTGGTGGAGAGAAATCATTTCTGCCACTCACGCAAGGCTGCAAGTCCGTTAGAGTCAATTTTAGTCTCGTGTCATAGTAATTCCCTAAGTACTGGTTTAACTTGAGAGGTGAGATGGAAAAAGAAGGTAAGTGTTGAGCTGAGAAGATTGCATGGAACATCTCGATAATATTCCCCCTACAAATTAGCATTTGAACCCATGTACTTTGGAAGTAACTTTGAATTTGCGTCATACCGGACAAAGAAAACCCATCAGATAGGCGATTTACAAAAATCCTACAAATCTTCAAGATTATGCTTTTTAACCGCTGACAGATCTGGAGATAGTATTCCTTCACAAATGGAAAAAACAGACATTTAGGCCCAGCTTGTTTTTATATGATCTCGGACATTTACCCTTTCAATCAATAACACCTGTCAGCTCTACTATGTCCCTGAATGCCGAAATTTCGACTATCTGTTGGGATTTTTGCCCAAAGACTGACTGGTCACAAGCAAACTTCTTTGTGTCATGAATACAAAGTAAGCAGCATGAGCACTTTTTGGAAGTAGCGGAAGGAATTTCAAGTTAATGGCATGCATGCCGTGTTAAGTTCAGTCCGTCAAGTGTGACTGGCACAACATGTGAAAGCTGAGTTTTATGAGAATTGGTCATGTAAGAAGATTTTACTGTGGTTGGTATACAGCTTGAAAATAATTTAAGGGAACACAGAAGCCTGTTTATAACTCTTACAACTTTCTGCTCCGCTTATTATACATGGATTTTTCTTTCAAGGCATGTCACGGGGAGCTTTGAGAGGACGGATTGTAGTATGACGGAGTTTGTTTTGACTCCGTTTTTCTTTTTATACCAGAGTGTGCTTTGTTCCTGTCATGTAAGCAAAGATCCAGATTTTAATATCTTTCATCATCTGACATACACACCACGCCATGTCTGAAATATACAGCTGCTCCTTTGACACCGTATCACGCAACACTACATGTAGGATTCCTACCATTAAAGTGGACGTCAACCCAAAAATGTTTTTTGTTATTCTATTTTCTGGGCAGGCCAACTAGTTGAAACAGTGTTCAGAATGTTTCATTCATCCATCTCAGGGGTTGGCCATTTTTTCCTCTTGTTGACTGAAAATGACATCACAGTTATCAGGTCTCAGGTCACAACCAATCACGGCTCAGCTTCAGAAAACCGGGATTGTACATTTTGCTGCTTAACTGTTATACCACAAACGCAATATTAATCAGATTACTGTTTTTAGACTAGTGGGGGCACATATAACATATTGTAAAGAAATTGAAGCACTTCCTGCGCTTGCTTCAATACTCTATAGATTTTATTATTTTTTTTTTTTTACAAACACTCCCAAACTGTATTTCTCCTTCTTTATTTGTGCAAGCGCACCTTTTAAAGACATCAATCATTCTCATGGCTGTTACAACATCTATTTAGGCCTGTTGGCCACGTGCATTATGTCACATATGTGGCCAAATGCAGAAAGTGTGCTGAAGGAGAAGAGGAAGCAGAGGCAGGAGACCTTGGGGGCCAGCGTCTGGAGATCCGTTAGCAATGCAAGGCCCGGTCCTGTCAGCACCAACTCACACTGAGTTACACAGACGCTCGAACGCGCAACTGCAGGGAGTCTGTGTTTGAACAGTAGCTACAAGTGCAGGACGGCTCCCACAGCTGCTATTCCGGTTAAAAAGTCGGATGCGCCCATAACAAACAAGTAAATAAAACTTCCGACTTTGACAATAAAGACCTGAAACAAAAACACAAGGAGACCGACGGGTTTGTCAAAATAGATATTGAAATATTGAAAACTATTCAACCAACAAAAGTGACTGAAAATAACAGTACATTTACTCCCAATTGTAATGACTTATTGGCATTTTCCTTATGTTTCTTAGAATGATGGTATGAGCTCCCCAAACTCAATAAAAGAGTCATGCTTTTAGGCTTAATTTAAAACAACAGCAAGTGTTAAACACATCCATGTGTCCGTTGGCAGCAAACATACAAAAGGAGAAGATGAGACAGTTTCCGAGTCGCTTTGCTTTCAATGAGAGCCAAGATTGTATCTGGCGTATATTCAACACCCTATTGCAGATCACATTTAGGAACTTTTATTATTATTATATTATAGATGTACTGTAACTGGCCTTTTGGAAAAACAGGCTCAGTAATTGGAAATGAATGGCATTTTAATGTCAGACATTTTAAGGTCACATACAAAGCTAGGCGAGTGGTATAATAACCAAAGCCCAAATTCTTATTATTTGCTATGTTTATTGAAATCAATCCATTTTCTTTTGCACTTGTGCTCATTAGAGTTGGAGGTTAGGGCAGATAAAGGCAAATAGAAATTCTGGTTCCTACTGCCTGGCGACTTGCCAAAAAACTTGAAGTCTGCCCAAAGAGTTAAGGAGACTGCAACTATCAAGCACATAATCATTTACAAAAAAAAACAAAAAAACACAGCTAAGAAGAAAGAATTCAAAAGAAAAATGGTTTAAATGATGAATGGGATCTGCAGCAGATGCTCATCGTATGCTGGAAATGAATAACCTCGACTGGTCAAACTGAAGTGCTTCATGTCAAAGGTCAAGCCTTTCCTCTCAAACTTGACATGACTTGATCTATCACTAATGATCTCTAGTGAGAGCAGACATGGTGCGTTGCAGACAAGATCTTTTTTTTTTTTGAAGACATGACAAGGTCAACATTTCATTGATTCTAATGTCATTGCGGAAAAAGAGTAGATGTACAGTAAATAATAGAATGAATAATGGCCACTGTCCTTTAAACTACTTCATGTTTAGTCACAGGTAAAGCTGGTGTATAGGTATGTTTGGTGTTCAAACATCCAACAATTGAAAAAAAATTATGTTCGGCGTCACATTGGTGGAAGAATAGCTGTGGGGAAAAAAAAATAAACACAATCCACCCAATAAAGGAATTGCTATCTCAGATCGTATTTAATGATTTATTTTGGATTTAAAAATGACATACTAAGAGATAATGTTAGTTTGACCCAATTGCTATGTGACAAAATAATAAACCTTACAAAGGAACATTTTTTGTCAGATGGATTTCCCATCCCATTCCCAAAGGGGAAAACTGAGGAAGAAAGATGACAGCAAAGGCAGAGTCGTGGCCATTAATTCAACTGTGACCTCCTTCCAATATTTAATCATCAAGACTGGCTTCTAAATCTTTGGCTTCCGTGAATGTATTATTGATGGACACAAACAATTGGCAACCTTGGCAAGTTATTCATTTGACGTCTTCGATATCGGGCTTACGTTCTGTGTAGCCGCTTTATGTCTAAAATGGTAGAATTATTTCTATTAATTATATCGGATAAGTGCACCAACGGCTACAATCGGCTTTTACAGCGACATTAGCATATATGTCGGCCAAGGTTGTGAGGCTTTTACGGTGACAAAATCCATCAGACAGGCAGTCATAAAATGTCTGGGAAAGTACTCATAATTGCCTCTGCTGATTTTAATATGATGGAATGTATCATTCTCACAGCTGTTTATTGACTATTTTATATCATCTTAAGTCATCGGTGTCCTTTAAATGACAGAACAAGAAATCCATAAAAATGGCTTTTGGATTTTGTTTGGAGACAGGCAGCATTTTGTCTGAATTGAAAATTCTTTACATTCCTGGCGTTCTGTGCTAGCACTACTATGGAATCTTTTTTTTTTGTTTTTTTATATATTTCCTTACAACAAATAATGAGTTCACTCAATGATCTGGGAGAGTGTTTGCCAGCCAGGCACCACTTGGGGAAAATATTGTTTATACAAGCCTCAATGTATTTGCACGTGCCACTAAGCAGATATAACGTTACACTAGATCATTAGAGGCGACTTTCTTCCACCGTGAGTAAAGCTCAGGCTTATGTTGTCTATGCCATTCATCCTTGGGTTTATCTTCTCATTTGGCACCTGCCCCCCCCCCTCCCCACACCCAAGAAGCATTACCTTTAGCATACAAGGAAAATATGATCTTCAAAGAATCATTTGAGTTTGTTTAAAAAGGTGGAATAATGAAAACAATTCCATTTCTTTGTATTTAGCAGCTATGTTCATTGACTTGGCTTCTTCCAAGGACACATTTATGTTTTTTTAAAAAAAATGCACGTGTGCACCTGTCTTCAGATACAGCCGCTTATATCGAGTATGTATCCTTTACAGGCAAACTTAAACGTACATAACCTTGGCATCCATTTGACAACAGATATAGAGATTTTCTGGATTATAAAGTCTGATGAATGATAGGGAAAACACAATCTCCTGGTGCATATTTTTCAAATGCGACCGATTATTGCTCCGTTAACATGTTGGAGAGAAACTCGAGTCTGAGCGATGCTCCCCAGATAAATCTGATTGGATGGCATCATGGGACAATTTTTTTTTAATCCATTCAGGATGTGCTTTCTTCTCATCACTTGGCTCGAGGAGCATCTCCGAGCACAGGAATCCGCTTGCTTCCAAGTCATACTCCAAGCACATTTTTTGGGCAATTGATGTTACAGACATTGCATCACTGAGATATGAAGAGAAAAACTACCAGAACCCCAAGCACAACAAATGCTTATCCAATCCCAGTACTTTTTTTTATTTTTTTATTTCCCAATGCAACCTCAGTAGCATTACAAAAGCATCTGTAGGTTCTAGGGTTTCAAACTGTTAGAAGCGGGCCAACTTTAAATCATAAAACCACATCCAACAGGCTGAAAAGCCATGCAGCGAGTACTCGCTTAGCGAAGATGTTATTATAACTCAAGTTTTTTTTTTTTCTACTCGTTCTCTCATTTCAGTTAAATCTCAGCTGGAATACAGAAATCGTGCTCACCCGCAATACTGCTGGATGTTGTCTCGGTTGCATACGGGGTAAAGGAGAGGCTGTGGTTATTGAACTCATGGATCGGGGACATTGAGGGTAAGTCTTATCGGATTGGGTAACTCAATTGTCACTGCCATGTCCACATCAGTGATGTCGGACATCTCCTAAAAAAATATACCAAATAAGCTGTCCCTTGAACCCAAAATCCCTCCAAGGCCAATTCAAGCCACAGCGGAGACAGACTAAGAATAACCATTACATTCTCCAATTTGTGTCAATGCCTGCCAGTGCCCAGTTAAACTTAGGTTAGGTTCTGTGAGGAGTTTGAGAAAATTTTATGACGATACTTCAATCCTTGCCCATGTTGCAATTTGAAGCAGACACAATTCTAAGAGTGGTTATCATATTTCAGCCATTGGCTGACAGTAACTTTTTGTTGGGTGGATGCAGGTCATCTGTAAGGTCTCATGAATTTGGTTGGCAAAAATAAATGCTAGTTGAGGTTCCTTTGAGCTAAGAACCAAGACGACTTTTATTCTAATCCTAATTCAAATCCTATCAGCAATTTAAAACAATAATCCAAAAAATAGTTTCATCACCAAAAAAATCCATCAAAGAAAGTAACATGAGCAAGCATTGAACTAATACTCTGACGAGAGCATTGCCAAGATCAATATTGTGTTATCAAGAGGGCCACCCCCTCCTCAATCATCGCCTCTATTCTTGGCATGGCAACCAAAGGGGTCTCAGCGGTATGCTTTGATTAGACTAGTTTATTACCCCGAGGCCGAACTTGATTCGGCCCTTTCCGAGCTGTCCCTCCGAGCCTCTTTGGATTAAACTGCCACTGCTCCACAGGCTTACATCCACAACTGAATCTAACCCTTGCACTGTTTCTGTCTACATTTATTCAAAGCCCATTTATATTCATTTTACTTATCCAATGGATTTTTAGTGTGGGAATGTAAATCCTGGTCCATAGTTTGGCTTTAGCTGCAGGTGCTTCTACTCAACCAGCAGGTAAACAAGCTGATTCCTTTTTGGAAAATGTGTCTACAATGACGAGATGGGAGACGGCGTAAAGTTAAATGTAACTGGTGTAACAAAATAGTGCAGTGCTGCAGTATGTGTGCGTAGGCAGTTGTCCATTCCTCACTTTTGTCGTTTGTCACTTCCTGCTGTCCGTTATCAACAGTACGTTGTCTGTTCTTTGATATGTACCACAGGAAACAATATACATCATGCTTGTCAGCTCGGAGAAATCCATACTTGCAGGACTGCAACTGGTCTTGGCAAAGCAAATTTTCAGGATACACTGTTTAGTCAATAGAAAGGGAAAAAAGGGGGAAAAAAGCACAATAAGACTTTTTCATGACAACATGGGGGTAATCAAAAGACAAGAGACAACAACTTAATTCTTTTAAATTTGGAGTAGTGACTAAAAATGAGGGATGGTGAGTGGAAGTGGTTTGAATCTGATTGTTTAAAAATGAGGTGTTACACTCCTGTGTACACGTGGGTTTTACCGTTGAGTCTACTGCTTGGACGGTGCCAAAGAACCGCATCTGCACGAGCCTCCCGAGTTCTGTGTTACGTATCAAGTGTGGCCGCCCAAGCGCACACTGATTTGCGATTTTCCATCCACTTGTTGTCCAAAATGGATCTGTATCAGGGCTATCGTTTTTGTGTCATTAGTCATTTCAGGCCAGACACTGTGCGGGAATTTGAAGTAGGAGAAATTTGGCAGTGTTGTTATATATATATAAAAAATGACAGATAATACAGGGAGGTATGCAGTACAGGTTATTTCAGTTGGAATAGTTTCCAAACAGATATTGATCCTGCAAACAAGTGAGGTAACTTTGGTACAGCATGCACAATTTTACAGGTTGTCTTTCTTTGCACAAAGAAGAAAGACTCCTAGCGAGACAAGTGTTCAGTTTGAGAACAGAGATGGGTGTCCCAGATTCCTGGATAAGTGGAAGAACGTTTTAGCCATCATGAAAGAGTGCTATTTTGGCCTAGAAATTGAGCTGAAACAGAGGCGACGTATTTGAACGGTGGACACAAGGCAGAGCTTGTCACAAAAGACAATGCTTACCAATAAAAGATATTTTCCATCAAGTTCAATCTGTTTAGCCACAATAACCCTAATCGCACGATTGGATTAATTCAATATGGTTACCGAGTGACCAGTAGTGAAAACAACAGTGAGCAGACTACTTGTGTCTTCCTGAAATAAACTCGGCCACTAGGATGGCTTCGGTGAACTAGAGAGGGTAATTACAATTTTATAGGATTTTTGGAAGCTAATAATTATGATTTGATAAGTCGAATCTATCAATTGGTATGTCTGGTTATTTGTTTGTCTTTCTACTGTTATGTTTTCTATCTTCTGCCGGATGGATTATTGCTCACGCAGATCCATTTTTCTGATCTTGCTTCAAGGTCAGAGGTTCAGATACCACATGTGTAGGTTGCAAGCATAAAACCATTCCTTCGTGTTATTCTCATTATCCAAAAAGAATATTTCAGCGCTAGAAAACGAACGGTGCCTCACTACTGATGGCAACAGAAGGAGAAATAAAACACTTATGGGACCAAAGGAGCCTCTGGTTTGTGCCACTTTGCCATCGTCATTAGCATGTCATCCTAGTTGTTTTCACAACCTATTCAACACCTAATGGTTTTCCTCCTAGATAATGGTTTCCTCAAGGCCTTGTGATTGGCGCAGAGACGGAAACGAGCAAAGACATCAGCAAAAGACACTGGTGTGCTTTGCAGACGTTTGTGCTCCTAATAGAATAATTGGTCTAACTTGAGAGGTTGGAGAAATCAGTGGAACGGGTTAAAGTGAGGGCAAGGTACCGACAGAGCCTCGTATCAGGGTTACCCCATCACGTGAGTTAAAGCAGCTACATAATCCGTAATTATTTGACATTTTAACATTTCTCTCCGCTTTTTATCGTTTCATTAACAGTTGACCGATACCCAGTTGCATATTTGTATTGTTTCCGCTGGGCTCTCCAGTGGCAGCTTTAAGGTAAACTGAATAACAGATGCAGAATTGAAGACAGACTCTGTAATGACAACGGGCCGTCTCGAGACGTGCTCCGCATACGTAGCAGGAATGCTCACATATGGTGTGAAGATACACTACACATTCAAGAACACTGCTTTGATAATTTTTATTGCAAGTGGCTATGGTGAATATAGAGCTAGACATTTGGAATACAAACAAGAACAGCTTGGGTCATGAACCCAGTTCTTTTGGAAAGCCACTGGGCCATTTTATTACTGCACTTTAGGTCGGGGGTTTTTTTCACCAGAAAGAAAAACAAACCTTGTTATCAGTGGACGCATTTACCAACTTATTTTCCTTTTGACACCTCACAACTCTCTACAAGGAGCTTTTTAAAAGCTCATCTCAACATGTGATTTACATCTGACTTAATGCATTACAACATGCGGGGAGGACATGTCGGTAAGCCAAAAAAGGGGAAGGTTGGGGGATTTATGAAGGGAGGGAAGATTATGTTGATCATAATCTGGCAAGAAGCAGTCTGAACTCAGAATAGATATGGTAGCCAAATGTCTGCTATGAAAAAAGAAACTCAAATGCAGTGGCAAAGGGAGATTTAAAAAGCAAAAAGATAGATGGCCATTATTATTTTAGGATAAGTAAATGAATGTGTTTTCAAAACGGAAAAAAAGTTAAACTGTCAGACATCTCCGTGGATATCTATAAATTTGTCTATAAAGATTTTCATATCATAAATGTTAATAGATCCCAAACTACAACAAGGGAGGACATGACGTACAAAAAGTCGAAACCATGACAATAGAAATTACAGTGTGTAAATGATAGTTCTTCAAAATTATACTGCACAGAGAAAATAGTATGCTCATATATAATCATAAATATGAGAACTATATAAAAAAAACAGCAAAAGTGTTCTCACAAGAGTCGACCTCTCTTGGAGGGCTGACAAATGTTTTGGAAGAACTGCAAAGCAGCAGGGGTCCAACTTTGACTTTGTGAACTTGCCATCGACGTCCCCCGTGGGCATCTAGCGATACATAAATACTAATGAGAAGTTGTTGCTTTGTTCAAAAAAATGTATATACTCCTTTCCTAATTGCCCTCATGGGATTAATAAAATATTGTGAATGGCTGGCGACCATTTTAGGGGGTAGACCCGAGTGAGGACAAGCGGTAGGCTGCAGAAAATGAATGTATGGCTTCATGAAATACAGCTATACTTATCTACTGTATATATATCTATTCTAAACTCATCAAAATCAAATCCCATCTGATATTTTAAAATTTACAACCAATTATAGAACCTCAAAAGAACCTAATTACAATTACTACGCCTCCTGAATTTGCCGTGCTATTTTAGCAATTACAAATGAGACGCCACTTAAACAGCAAGTGGCTCCATTCTAAAATTTTCTTTGAAAAGGAGAAGCAAAATATATACCAGGAGAGATTCTGGGACCGATTCCCGTTGTTAAAGCAGTTCCAAGATACAAGAACAAAAAAAAAAAAAAAAGGCTTCAAAAAGCAAATCACATGGGGTGGCGGGCAGAGAGATGAATACACACAAACCCTCAGTCCAAAGGAGGCGAGAATAGTTTATCTTGGATTGCGGCGGGCTGTCTCGTTGTGGTCAGCTAGTCGAAGAATCAGTTCCATATGTAGCTAATGCTCACTGCTTTATTCTTGCATTGCTTATACATTGAGTGATAATATTGGTCGGGTTTTGAATACAAGTGCTTAATCTTTATATTAACACTCCCATCCACTGGGTTCAATATTATGTCCCAAAACTTTTGAAAATGGGCTGTACGTGACAACTCGTATTGTTATTTTAGCTCATCACACATTTTGGTGCTTCCTATGTGTGGCCTTTCTTGAAAAGAGTAGCGGAACATCAAATCTCCTCGTCTTACCTCATCCAATACCACAACTAAAGCCTCTCTATGACTCCGAAGCCGCAAGCAAAATTAAGCACGGCGCTCCATTTGGCTTGTGGCGCATAACGACCAGCTCAAAACATCACCCTATGAACTCTGCTTAACACTGTGGCATTTGACAAACACGTTCCTTCCCTTTAAATTGAGAGCGACAAGGCAAAACAAACGCAAGCGGCACGGGCAACGACGCCGACGTGTTTTGACATGATGTCACTTAACAGCAAAAGTGTAACGACGACAATAAACTCGTGGCGACTGCTGTGTTGACCACTATGTATAGAGGTATAAATACTAGTGTAGTGGAAACACATGTTGGCATTCTTCACACCAGATGTCGACCATGGAAAAACCAAATACAAAGTGGTTACGGGCCTCCTGGACATTAAATTACAATTATGTCCAATCATATCTGGTGTTGGGAGTGTGTCATTTCATTTTACCTTACTGTGATGGCATAGCAACCTTCCACCCATTGCTCATTAACTGCCCCCCCCCAAAAAAAAGGAAAATTAGATATGGGTTTGGGATCCTTGCATACTTCCTTCTTGTTATAAAGAATCAGCAGAACACCATTGGTGAAATGATGACTTCTGTATTGTGCATTGAAATGAACTTTCTAACTAGATGATGCAATGCAGTCGCCACAAAAGGACCTGCTGCATGCATTTCCATCTGTTTGATGAAATGAGTTCTGATTGCAACTAATAAAAGTAAATCACCTCCCCTTCACTTTCCTCATAGCTCAACTCCCGCTCGCACCGAACCAGGCTCTGGTTTCCCGTTTTTATTTCCTTAACCCTGGACTTGACCTTCTGCTAGTAATTAACAAGTATACTGAGAAAAAGGAAAATTGTGGGTCATTATTATGATAATTACAGTGAGCCGGAGGGATTCCAGGAGAGTCTGCCAGGTAATGTAACGCAGACGTCCTTGCGACACAGCAGCTTACGTCCATTTGTCTTCTAGCACCAAGCTTAATGTTAAAGCAAACTATTAACCAGCTGCTATGAACACCCACTTAAGAAGCCACTTCAACCTTCTGAAGTGTCGGCGAATACAAGTGTGTAAATCTGTTCGTAATGTCTGACCAAGGTGTGTCTATTACTTTCCATACTGTTCCCATGAATCATCATGTAAAGTGAGCCGAGTCATCCTCCGCTGGCTAAAAGCGTGACCGAGCCAGGCGCGCAGTCCAGCATAAACAAAGTGCATGCAAAGAGACTGTTGTGTCATGGAGAGAGGTCTATCTCTGTTGAGAGATTGTTTAGTGTTTTCCTTGTAGTTATCCTGAGAAACGAAAACAGCACTTTCACGTGTCACTTTTCATTTACAAAGTGGGTTAGGAAGCAGGGCCGGCTGAGACGCACCGGCCCAACGGGAAACAATGCCCACATTCAGCAACGGACCCTCGGGCTTTTCCCAACGCTGAGTGGAAAAGAGCAGAGGTGTGTATCTGCCGTAATGATGGAAGGAAGACATTTTGTTTCAGAGGGATGTAAGATTAGGACCTGGGAAATGTGTTTATAAAAGCAGGATATGAGTAGCATAGAGTCCAATTTGAGTATGACGTGAAAAGATCGCCAAAGACATAGCGGAGGGGAAGTTACAAGCATAAAGGTAGCAAGTACGATAAACAACATTGCACAGCTCAGCTCTCTGTTGCTCCATCTTCTGCAATGTTCCCATTTCACCAAGGTCTAATCCATCAAGCAAAAGATGTATTGCTTTGAAAGCAAGAGTTGATCTATAAAACACAAACATGTGTGCTGCCTGCTTTAATCTCATTAGCTGCTCTCTGGTTGTGTCATTACCTTCCTCTCGTGCTTTCCACACTCTGATGTAAACAGGCAACATAGACATTATGCATAGTATATATATCTGGCACGCCAAAATATCATGTCGTGTAATTCGATTCATCCAAACAGGACAGTCTGCAACCTGTAAGTGTTTGCGTGTAAAGACTTCCAGTCAAATGGAATGAGAGAAGCAGTGATTCAACTGCCCTAATTGTGTCAGAGAGGGAGCTAGCGAGCCTGCTCGCCACAGATGA